>NC_080599.1:24169325-24838700 GCF_027887145.1 Ammospiza caudacuta | reverse complement strand
TTTTTTTGTGTCTTTCTGGCTCTCCTTCTCCAGGTGCTCAGGTGATGCACCCAGGAGCAATGGGGAATGGTCCAGAGGTGCACATGTTGGGTCCTGCACTTGAGGCACTTGTTTGATGCAAGATGCCCTGTGTGGCCTCTGCTGAGCAGCTCAGCTCCAGCTGGTTTTGTGCAGGGCAGCAGGGACAGTGGCTCCTTTCCTGGTGCTCTGCAGGAGCTGGTAGGGAGGGATGGGATGGGATGTGCCTGCTCCAGGCCATCCCAAAGGGAATAAACACCCAGAGAGATGCTGCTCCACACCAACACCTGTGTTTGGGATGGGATAGAAGGCATTACATGACTGGCCTGATAAGAAATCCATGTTTGGTGAAGCTTAGGCTGAATCCCCTGCAGTACAAGCTTCATTTCAATACCAATGGCATCTTTGCTCTGGGGTTAAACTTCTGCTGGGGTTATCAGATGAGGGATTCTTGTTCTCAGCAGCTGCCTTGTGCTGCTCATAGGATTATGTGCTTTGTTGCTTTTGCCTCAGAGATTATCCTTTCACAACAAATCTCGGGGCTGTGTCCATCAAGGTGGATCTTCGCATAAAGCTGGTTTGTAAATCAGTTTGTTGGAGCCCCCCTGGAATTCACTATGTGGGGGATGATGTTTATGAGATTAATAGTGACAGAAAGGGAAGTGTCTCCCCTCCTGGTTTCCTGCCAGTTCCCTGTGTCTGAGGTTTCTGCCCAGCTCTGAATTTAAACCCCCCAGGTTCAGAGCACTGCTCTCAGCAAGTGTTGCCTGGATTTATTGCTGTGTGCTTCTCCAAGTACCAACTGCCTGGCCTTTGTCCCTGCAGGGTCGTGACTACTGTTCAGAGGAGGAGGATGTCACATAGTGCCAGCTCTGCCCTCGCCCCGGAGCACCTCCAGTGTAAATAGATCCAACCCAGCCTTCTGGATACAACCTTTGGGACGTCTGCTCGAGTGAACAGCACTCCATAAACAGAAGAAGACCATTTCCACATTATATGCTCCATTCAGTTACAGTGTTTCCTAATGAACACATGAGGAATATTGCTAAGAACTCGTAAGGAACTGTTTTTGTTGCTGCTAGTTAAAACTTGTTGCAACTTCTCACTTTTTTCTGTGTCCAGATACGCAGCAAATCCTTAAAAGTTAATCCAAAAGACGTTGTTGATTTTATTGAGGCTTCTGGCCTGTTTTCTATCAGATGAGGTAGTGTTATACCAAGCTTCCATAAGTGACCGTCCAAGCATCTAAGAAACACCCCCGAGCTGTGTGTCCATCCGTGTTGGGGCCAGAGTGCTTGTTAGTGCTGGTGATTCCAAGCTTTGGAGATGGGATGTTTTTGCCATGGCAGGCCTTGTTTCTCAGCTGGGAAGAAGCTGAGAAACTATTATCCATTAAAAGCATGTTATCACTGAAATACTGGAAGTGATACAGGAGCAGGAACTTGTATTTTAAGAGGAAAAAAGGTTTCATTTAAAAGGTATCTTAATCAAGGACTAAGCTTGCAGTATTGGCTTTGCTGAGCACGAATGGGAGTGTGATCACAATCATTTTGAATCTCTTTTTTTCTAAGAAAATAAACATTTTACTGTTTTTATGTATTCTTGTCTTTTACCATTCCTACAACACGATGTTTTAAGAGTCTGGGGACAAGGAAGACCAAGCCTCTCCTCTGCCTTGATGTGTCCCGTGGATCTGATCTCTTAAAGCAGCTCTGTGCCAACTGGGGGGGATGTGTTGTGTGTCCTGTAGAGTTTATTTTTCCATATTAAATGGAGAGGATATTACCTTCTCAAAAGCAGATGTAATATTTTTAACAAATGCTGTCATGAGTTAAAAAAAAAGGAAAAAAATACAGCTTTTGTATTTATTATTTCAAAGAAGATTGTTACCTGTGCTGATATTTCTTCCAGCTTTGATGTCATGTGGGGCAGGGTTTGCCCTGCAGCCAGTGGAGAAGCTTTGCCAGTGTAGTTTGCTGTCACTGTGTGGATTTCATTTGTGGGATGGGTGTGGACCAGACTGGGGATGCATTAACAGCATCTCCTGGGGTGTGGCTGACACTGGAGTGGGGCACTCAGCCCAAATATTGGCCATTTTTCACTGGGCTTTTTGAAAATCAGATTCTTCTAAAGGGTCTGAGTCCCTCAAAGATCACCTGTGACCTCTGCAGATCTCTGAGTTACTGCTGAGTTTCCTGACTAAAGAGGTTTCCCTGAATGTGGGCTCTGAGTGGGGCTGGACAGTTCACATCAGAAGATTTCATTCCCCACCAGTACTGTACCTGGAATATCTCCAGAAGCCCCCAGCTCCCTCTGCTGCCATCCCTGCACTGGATTTACCTCTGGATTTTGGGGATGAGCAGTGGGGACAGACCTGGCAGCTGCTCCTAAGGGCTGGGTGTGAGCCCATCCAGCTGCAGCAGCTGCGAGGCTGCAAACCAGCCCGTTTGTAAAGGTTTGTGAGGCTGCAAACCAGCCCGTTTGTAAAGGTTTGTGAGGCTGCAAACCAGCCTGTTTGTAAAGGTTTGTGAGGCTGCAAACCAGCCTGTTTGTAAAGGTAGAAGCGCTTTCTGAGCTCTGCAGGCTCCCCAGGCTGCCTGAGCCTGAGCCCAGTGGTTGCTGTCCCAGGATTCAGACAACCCAGGAGCTTCAGCAGATTCCTCTACAAAAGCTCAGTGTCAGGGTCCTCTATGGTGTATTCAGCTGTTTCCTTTTAGTGGCCAAAACCCACCAGCCAGCTCTGATTTCCCTAAATCCTTGCTCATTTCAGCAGCTGCATTGGCCAGGCAGCCCCTCCCAAGTATCCTGACCCCCCTGGAGACAAAGTTTCACTGCCTCCCTCCCATCCCATCGCTGTTCCTGGGGCTGTGGCATCTCTCAGTGCTGTAGAGCTGTTGTGTTTCTTCAAGGTGATGTCTCTCTCCTCCTGGATATGATTTTTTTCCATAATTTATGCCAGCTCTTGAGCAGGTGACTATGTTTGGGAGAGCTGAGAGATTGTGCATTTCAATTATTTAAAACACTTTAATTAATAAAGAGTCCTGGGTCTTGGTCCCACAAACCCTTCTCTGCAAAGCACTTTGGAAAAGCTTTCACAGTCGTGCAGGAGTGATGGGCTTGGGTCTGTTGTTTTGGAACATCTTGTGTGTAAATGTCCGACACAAACACTGTGTTAGACACGTCCTGGTCTTTCTTTCAGCCACCTCTTAGTTTTAATAATTCTTTTATTTAACATTTTCCTTGCTGCTGCTGCTGGCACTGGAGACCTGTGCTTCGCTGGACGTTTTGGGAGAGAGGAGAAGCAATTCCCATCTTACCTGTGCTCGTATTCCAGCCAGCAGCAGGTGCTTCAGACTTGTGGATGAGTCAAAGCCTCCCTGCTGGAGCTGTAGATGGCAATATTTGGGAAGCCCTGGGTGGGCTGTGGTGCTGGGAGGCACTGGGATGGGCAGGAGGTTTGGAATTCTTCCACCTTTGCAAAACCCTGGCAGATTTTTTAGAAGTCTAAATGTATGTGGCAGCTGAAGGTCTGTAATAATACAAGCAGATTACTCTGGCTGGAAATGCATCTCTCCTTGGAGCTCTACCTCCCCATTGCTTTGCTCTGCTCAAATACATTCAGCAGTGTGGAGAAAGGAGGCTGGGAAGGGAAGGAGAACTTGCTCCTATCTGGTATGCTGTGCTGGGCTGTAGATGGGATTTCAAGGCTCCTCTCAAAATGCCAGGGAAGGGATTTGAGCCCCAATCTTCTCTTCAGGAGGCCGATGCAGTTTTTCCTGAGCTCCACATCATATTCTGGGATCTTGGAGAGAATGGTGGTGGAGGGGTTTTGCAATCAACCTTGTCCCTTGAAGTGCATTTTCCTTTGTCCAGAGCCCTTTGAGTGATGCTGGTTTTCCTCCTTGGAGCCTCCCCCAAGCATTGAGAGGGGAACTGAGGAGCTGCTGCCCACCCCAGGCCCAGCCTTGGGCCTTGTTGTATCTCTTGTTTAATTGTTTAATTACTGGCAGTTCCACTTCACCCCCTCCCAGTCCCTTCCACCCCCAATTAACATCCATTTCTTCCCTTGCATTCAGAGGTTTGGTTCTTCTGAATTAGGTCTCCCTGCCGGGATCCAGCAGAGCCACCTCTGTGTCCTGCCTTGCCACAAACTCCAGGCTGGCTCAGTGCCCCTCTCCATGCCCTGTAAAAGCAGGAGCAGCAGGCCCTCAGCAATCCCAGGATTTTTTGCAGTGTGCCTCTTTCCTGGTGACTGCCCCAGAGTACAGCAAGATTTAAACTCTGGATGATGAACTGGGAGCACAGGGATCCATGAAGCACCAGGGAGTCGTGTTTGAGCTCCGAAGACATCGCTGTCATCGCATGAGAATGGCCCTGGAGAGAAATATTCTGTTCCCAGCTATTTTGGTTTTACCAGGTCTGTAAAACAGTAATTTCCTGTCACTTCCATTTGGAGTCAGCAATGACTCAACTCCAGATCAGCCTGGCTGATACACCAGGCCTTCAGGATAGGAGAGGCTGGGTGAGGTGTGTGTCTGTCAAAGAGCAGATGTCACATGGGCTTTGCACAAAAGGGTGATTACCAGTTCCACCTTGGTGATGGGACACTGGCACAGGGTGCCCAGAGAAGCTGTGGCTGCCCTGGATCCCTGGAAGTGCCCAAGGCCAGGGTGGACAGGGCTTGGAGCACCCTGGGACAGTGGGAGGTGTCCCTGCCCATGCCTTGTTCCATGTTGCCCATGGAACAAGATGATTTTTAAGGTCCCTTCCAGTCCAAACCATTCGGGAATTCCATGGCTATAGAATCAGTTGTCTGACTCAGTTCCTTTGTGGGGTGTTGGGGAGTCTGAGCAACATCCCCTGTGCTAAAGAAGCTTTTACGTGTCTGGGGCAGCCCCAGCCCAGGGGGGAGGTAATGGCACTTGCACTCTGGAAAATCAAAAGCTTTGATCTCAGCCACACTGTGTGGTACAGGCAATTTTTAGGGTGTTCACTGAGAAACCACAGATTTGTGGCACTTCTGCTAATGTGGCTTTATGGAATCTGCTTTTGGGTCCTGGTACTGCTGGGCAACTCTCCTTTTTCAGGTTGAAATCTCTCTCTGTTTAGTTTAATTCTGTAGGAGTTCGGGGAAGAGGAGACAAGAAATGCAGGGATGACTTTGGAAGGGCACCTTATTTGCTTTGTTTTTGGGAAATGAGACATCAAAAAAGTTGGGTAAGCCCTGATTGAAATTCCTATTGTTGTTACTGTGCTGTTGTAGCAAAGGGAAAGAAGCCCCAGCTCAGGGTTCTTCAAGATGGGAAAGTTGATAGAACTCAAAGATGTTCATGTCTTTGCTTTATAAAAAAATCATATTTTCTTTCAATTTAGCTGCACACATCTACCCATGACATCCAGGGAAATGCTCACTCTGAGTTTGAAGATGGGAGAGTCACCATCATCATCCTCAGGATCATCATCTTCATCATCAACACATGTGGGACTGTGAACCTCCTTCACAGAAGCCAACTCCAGCACCAGCCCCATGGACACGCATGGCAGCAAAAGGAGAAGCCTGTGAATCTTCCCTCTTGGAATGACTCCCTGTGATTCTTCCCTCTTGAAATGACTCCCTTTCTCCACCCTGCCATCCCAGATGGAGCCTGGCACCCTGGAGCATCCATCCTTCATCCCTGCAGAGCAGCCCCTGCCAAAGCCTCCGAGGTGCGAGCTCAACGGAACATTTGTACATTTAATTCTTTTAATGTAGCTGTATATTGAATTAAATTCTGAGACAAAAAGTTCTCAAGAGCAGTTGCTGCAAGAAGCTAGAAAGCTCCATGTGGGAACAGAGCATATTCCTGGGGTTTTGGCATTCTGCTTTTGTGTCTATTAATAATCCCCCGGAGTGAGTCATATGGAGCTGCATTTATTCACTGACTCGGAGAGAGCTGCTACCCAAAATAGCAGCTCTGTAATTTTTTATGATGCTGTAATGCCAGTGCAGTGAAGATTGACATCATTTGAGGGAGATGCTCCAGCCTGGCAGCCAGAGAACCCGTGTCCAGCCCCACAAGGAACGTGGGGAGCCACGTGCTCCATTACATAAAAGCGCCGGAGAGCCAGCACGGGGTGGAGATGCCTTTTCTGTCCTCACCTGAGCATCTTTTCCCCAGATTCTTCATCTATTTTAGGCCTTTCTAAGCCTTTTTTGCTCATTTTCTTCAATCACCAGGAGCACTGGGCCAGAGGATGATGAGGAAATGGCTTTTGCTGCAGAGGGGAGCCTCAAGCACATCTCAAACCATCAACCTGCCTGCCAGGAGGTCCATGGGGAAATCTTGAAATGCATCAAATTCAGCATCACCAGCTCATCCTTTTTCTCACCCACATTGCTGCTCTGTGTCCCTCCCTGAACCCCTGCGTGTCCCCTGGGCCCAAAATCTGCCAGCTCCTTACCAGCCCCATGTTCCTGAGTGATGGCAGCCCCAGGCAAAGGGCAGAGAAATGCTGGGGCAGGGTTTGGGCTGGGCTTTTTAAGGATCAATCTGGATTTCTGGATTGCTTCTCATTCTCTGCCCTGCACTGCTGCCATCAGGTCTGTCCTGGAGTGGCAGCCAGTGGGGCATCCAAGACATTCTGGGGTGGCCCCACTGCTCCCCAAAAACACCTGCAGGTACCACACAGGCTTTTAGGCACAATTCTGGCTAAAATTCCTCTGCAGGGCCCCAGCCCATCACTCTGTGCTCTCCACCAAAGCATTAGGTGAGACGAATTTGCCAGTGCTGGGCATCAATAGCCTGGGTGAACTTTTGCAGCTAACAGGGTTTTACAGGCTCCATTCCAGCTGGAAATGTTTATTAATATTACCTTGTCATGGAGCACCTGGGGAGAAAATGGAACTCCTGCCACAGCAGCTTTGAGCCACTGGGACTGATGGGATGAGCAGCAGCTGTGGCTGAATTTTGGTCAGAGCAGCTCAAGTGCTCTGGGTGAAGGGTGGCACACCTGCAGGGAAAATGGAAATGTGACAGTTGAGCTACAGGCCCTCAATACATCCACTGGCATAAATTAATAAATATAGTTTTAATAAGAGGAGTGAGGACCTGGTGTCCCTTGTTTCCTGAAGGGGGCACAAAGGGCCTTTGCTCCAAAATACTCCAATCCCTAAGTCCTGATGTTCCCAGAAAATGGGAAACAGTAGGCTGAAGGAATTTAACACTTTCCTGGCAAGGCTGGCAATGGTTTCTACTTCATATCATAATCACTGCTCAGCACTTGAATAAAGACTTGACTTTAGGACTCCTGCATCTTAATCGTAATTTTCTTAATCCTAACTTCCAGAGAGCAAAAATTTACAGGAATAGAGGTGGTGGAGGAGAGTTCATAACAGAGGAAGGATGAGGGATACACCCCTCAAAGACTCACCTTGTCAGGCCCAAGTGAGACCTGTTTTTTTCATTCTAAATGTAACAGATGCAGCAGTCAAAACAAACTTTTGAGGGTCTGGATTCTGGATCTTAAACATAAAACAATAATGCCCAAGTCATAAAGAAAAGAGGTTGAAATAGTCCCATTAGATCTGGTTGCTGAGAGCCTGTCCAGTTTCAGTTCTAGACTTTCAAAAGTGGTGTTTTGGTTGTTACAGTACCTCTGGGTTCAGGCAAAAATTCCAGGCTTTTCCAGCACTGAGGCTGCCAGTGAAGGACTGGTGTGACTGCCCTGCTCAAAGTGACAGCCAACAGCAATGCAGAAATGAGCATCAGTTCAGCACAGCTTGACCAGAATATTTACATTTTATTAAATCTTTACAATCAGCAGTTATAATCAAGTACACAATTATGTACACGGATTATGTACATTTTAGCCCAGACTTTTACATCACAGTACATAGTTGCCCTTAGAAATATTGGGTACATTTATCACCAGAGAGTAAAACCCAACAATAGTGTTACAGCACCTGTTATTAGACATCTTCCATAAGAAAATATACGGCTGTAAATTGGTCTGGCTAAAAAAACAAACAAACCAAAAATCTTATAAAATCTGAACATACAATTTTCATTCACAGAATGGTTTGTTTTCTATGTTCTGACTGATGCCTGTTGCATAAGATGTCCTGTTTTTCACCTCTCAACACACACTCATTGGTGCCTACTCAGGGACACTGGCAGGAGGAGGAGAACCAGAGCTGGGCTCATTCTCAAACTTCATTAAGAAACAATAAATGTAAACAATTAGAAGATTCTTCTAAGATCAAATGAGAAATTAATTGGCTAATCTGAATTACATGGCATGGAATAAGTGCTAGTTGCAGCTGTGATTCCTGAATTCTTCAGTTTTCAATACCAAAGAAAGGTACAATGCTATACACTAAGGGTGATTCCTGATTAATGATGAGCAATATTCCATATGCAGGGAGCAGACTTCCAAACATTTGGGAAAAACACTCTCTCCCCTTTCCAAAAAGATTTTTCTTTTTGATGAATACATTCTTTTTGCTTTTTAAGATGATAGTAACAGAAAACTGAATTCTTTCCAGAGTGATATGAACAGGTTAAACCAAAGCCTATGTCCTCATAAGGAGATACAAAGTGAAAATAACCTGAATAAAACTGTGCCCCCAATTTAATTCCTCTTTCCCAAAAGGTCAGCCTTGCCTGATTCAGGTCTGTAAACAAAGCTATGGCTCTTGTGATGGTTTCAAAGGTGAAGCAGAACTAAATGAAACAAAAACCACTTCAAAAGGAAGGAGGCAACAGTAATCTGAGGTAGGCCACCACCAAAATGCTGCCCCCTAAATCCACATGGAGTTCTGGGATCCCTGAAAGGTAATGCCTGCTGCTCTAATAACAGGTGGAGAAAGCAGTTACTAAAAATGAGCTGGTGATGGCAAGGAAAGTTAACCTTTTAATAACATTTGACATCTACACATAAATCTGCAAGTAAAAAAAAAGAAAACCTTTAGCTGCTATTTTGAGATAGTAATGACCAGAGGCCTCTAGGATATAAAAATAAGTATTTCCACCAAAAGAGCTATCAAGAAGGAAGATGATGTCCATGTCAGAAAGCATGGGAACAAAGATGCTCCTTTTGTGGCACTGAGCACTGACAGATCAATGGAATTCTCTGAGTGAAAACGTTTGATCTGCACCTCATGGTTTGATCCTGCACTTGGCTGTGTCCTGGCACTCCCAGGAACCAAGGACACTTACAAGGCTCCCATGGTCAAATGCCTTCTGTGAACTCATGTAACAAAACCCATAAATAAAAACATTCCCAACTGAAAACCCCCAGCTGCTTCAAGTCCAAGCCTCCAGACAGTTACTTGTGCAAAGGAATGACAACTCCATTTAAGAGCTAATTTCTTTCAAAGGACACTTATTCGCTATTTCTCCTCAAATTCCCTCCTACCCTGGTGATTTAAAGTTCTGGATGATATTTAGATGGACTGCCATGCTCTCAAAAGGTGCCTGTGCATTCTGAGGCTTTTGAAAGCAAGTGTGTGTGGCTGAGTACATGGATCCAACATGCCTGGGACTGCCCTGCTCACTGTACAGAGTATAAATACAGAGTATGGCTGTGCTAATTAACAGTTGCATATTCAGCACGTGTCATTTCACCAGCTAAATCAAAGGTACAGTCCAGACTGGGGCTTCCTCTTTATTTACTCCATTGCAAAGATGAACATAAACCTGCATTTTTTAGCCTGGTGCAGCATATAGGCAGTGTTCATTCTGTCTTTAATATAAAACCATTTTTTGAACCACAAGTCACTAAAAGCAGTTTATATAAATCAAGTTAGTTTTTGGCAGTTTCTTTGGACACAGTCAAAATGCCTCTATGTTGTTTAAACTTCTCCATTTTTACTTCAATATAATGTGGATAACAAATCTGGACTCCCACTTACCTGTAACAAACTCCAGAGCCTGGGATAACTCCCCTGGACTCTGAACTATCCAGCCAACAGCCAGAATTGTTGCTCTTCCTCACTGGCCCTGGCCTCCCTGCCTGAAACACCACACACACAAGTTGGATATAAAAAGAACATGGAGTCAAGCTGTTGGAAGTCAAACCTGTAGAAAAAGGTTTTGCTACAGCTGATGGAGCTGTGTCCTTTCAGAGACTGTTCCAGATTTTGGGGCAGGCTGGAGTTTTTCAACCTGGGAGGCCAAGGGAAACACCTGGGACTCAACACCTGCCTTGTGTGCTTCCCTCAGCCTCCAGCAGGACCTTCCCACAGCTTTCCCCAGTGGCCCCATGGCTGGCCCAGCCTCCCTGACAGGACCTGCTCACACTCTGCCTTTGGTTTGGACATTCCTGCAGCTGGAAGCAGAGCAGGAGGGGAACTCCCAGGTCCCCTTGTGGTTCCTCGTGGCAAGGGGTGCAAGGAGTGAAGAGCAGCACTGTGATATGTCAGACAAAAGCAGTCTGCTTCCAGCTGTGCAAACACCTGGAAACAATTCCCCTGCTGCTGTAAGGAAGGCTTTCAGCTGGGGATGGTGGGTGCCCCATCAAGAACCATTCCATGGTGTGTCACCCCACCCTGCTCAGCTGCTTCCCAGAGCCCCAGAGTCCCCTCAGAGCCTGGAAGGCAGGAGTCAGGCTCATCTCCACCTGGGGCACAGCACCAGCCACGGGGCCACCCAAATGCTTTGATTGCACGTTCCCATTTTTAAACAGGAAAAATTAAAACATACAAAGAGCCTGTGCTGGAATTCTGTGTTGTCTTCCAGGTGACACCTGGTTGCTCATCCCAATACTGAATATGTTTTCTTGGATATCAGAGCCTCACTTCTACCCAAAGAGGTCTCCATTTGTTTATTAACAAATAAGTTATTATTACAAGTCATAGCTCATCCTTTTCCATCATTTCAAATGCTTCTATATCTTCATTCCAGTCTGCTAATATGGATTCCATAGGCTGGACTTTGCTATCCCAGTGAGCTTTGGAAGTGGCCTCTGTCTGGGTGTTTTGTTCCTGAGGCTGGCTGTCCCCTGGTGTGCATGCTGGCTCTGGAGCACTGGCCTCTGCAGATCCAGAGGTGTGGGGATCCTCCTGTGCCATGGAAACACTGGCACTGGCTGTGCTGGCAGCAGACAAAGGATCAGGGTCACCAACTGCAGAGCTCTCTCCTCCTCCTTCGGGCTCCTCACCGACTGCTCCAGCATCCTGAGAGTCTGAAGGAGCTTCCTCAGAATTTGGTTTGTGTGCATCACTTTCTGATGATTTCTGGTCCATATTCTCCATTTCCAAGTCTTTGAAAGGGAAGGAAAAAAGAAAAAAAAAAGTTAAAACAACCATAGGAATGCAACATTTTATTATGTATTTGAAAATCAAGGTCACTTCCCTTGGCCTTATTTCTTCAAGGAAGAGCAAACTTTCCAGTGATATGAAAATTTAATGGTACTGAAGAATGTATTTTACAGAGGGATAGGAGGGAAGCCTTGTAAAAACATTTTAAAGGAGGGCAAACAGTACATTGAGGTTCATTTTGGTTCCTCAAACTTCAGGAGTGACTTGTGGGTCAGTGCCAGTTACCCTCCATCAGCTTTAAGCAAACATCCACTGCGTGCACTGAACTTTAATGCTGGATTTTAAAGCGCTCCCAGATCCACCAGGATCTCACATCTGAGCACTTGGGAGCTGGACAGAGTTTCCTAGGTTTGCTGAACTGTGCATTTGAGAGAGCCAAAGCCAGAGCCTCCCCACTCCAAGCAAGTAACTCACATCTCCCACGTCCCAGCTCAGCTCCCAACAACTGCCCAATTTAGTCATGCACATTTCCCTGGGTTTGATGCTTATGGCTATAAGAAGGACACTGATATTTCGGGATTTTTTGGGAATTTAACTGCACATGCCACTGCTGACATGGGATACTTACTGCTATCAATAATGTAGTTTGGAATCATTTTACCTTTAAAGATTGTTGCTGGGATTCCAAACGGAAGCACGAGGAGGGGGAAGAAGCAGACATGGATTACAAACTCTCAAAGGCAGAGCTATCCTCTATTCAGCATTTTGTCAGAGCACTTAGCACAGTTATAAACAGGAGGGATTTGTAAAAAACAAGACAAGATTTTGGCATATTGGCATATCCCCTTTGCAAACAGGCTGATTTTCTGGATACTTGCTCTCACCTACTCTGCTTGGACACACCAGTGCTACAAGGAAAGCTTACAAGAGGAAAATCTGGATTTTTCTGCTGCATTCAAACATTTCAACTGGGCATGTATTAGCTTGCAATTTTCTTGCATTATACAAGAACACCCACGAAACATCTGAGGTCAGCAGCCTTATTTCTCATGTTTACCACTTCTCCTTAGATAGGCAAAATGGTTCCAGCACTTGTCTCTCTCCTTTTGGGACCCAGGAATGTCACTGGGGATCTTGCTGAGGGAGGGATGCTCACAATGTAGGGCACTGGAAACATTCTGTTCCTGATGCTGCTTCAAAGCAGCTGATGACAAAAAGGGTTCAAGAGGAATCCAAAAGGCTGGATTTTCTCCTAAGCCAAAGTGACATTTAGGAACAGCATTTCTGGACGTTACCTTGTAGGGGAGTGGATATCAATGATATCTCTCAGAAATTTTTTTTTAATAAGAAACTAATTTCAGTGTCAAGCAGAAAACCACAGCACCTCTGGGCTGCAGTGCAAATTATTCCTGTCCATTTTCCACTGTGCCACAGCACAGAGGGGAGCTAGATTTACATAAATCACCTCAAACCTTACCTCTGTCTTTTGCTTTATCAGAAAGGAGCACCTCCACAGCCTCATACTCCCGGATGGCATCCAGGATGATGTTCCCTTCCTTGTTGAAGAGGAAGAGCATGGGAATGGTGATGTCATCTGTGTTCTTGCCATCCCCAGCCATTTGGAAGAGAGGGGCTGTGTCACTGCTGCTGCCCTCGTTGTCATCTAGGCAGAGAGTACCAGGGAAAGGGCAAACTTCCTGTTAGATCAGCTGAACTTGGAACAGCCTCCCCTGTGTTTTCCTCCACTTTTCATTTCTATCCCAATTATTCCTCAGGAGTTAGTACTGACAGCACCCTGCAATCCTTAAAGTAACAACTTTTAGTCTGCAAAAACACTGACAACCCCTCATCCCAACTTGTGTCTGCACAGAACCTGACAAACCCCAAACACCTCTTCATCTTCTGAAAGCACAACTGCTGTGCTTCTCAGCTTAAAGCTTGTCAGCTTTCCTGTATCTTCAAATCTGTAAAATTAGGTTACATTTACACAAATTAAGAACTTGGAATTGTATTTACCAATGACAATGCCTCCTATTGCTCCAGCTTTCTGAATGTTTCGTGCCTTTTCAGCAAACATGCACTGGCCTCTCTGCATCAAAGCAATTTTCTCTTTCACTGCCTCAGGATTAGTGATCTCTGAGCATCCATTATATGGCTTAATGGTTGCAACGAATCCTCTTGTCTGTTTGGAAAAAACAAAAATAGAGAATTAGAGCACTATGGTCATGCTTGTGAAAGATTCCCATGTATTTTTGTTCCTTCAGTCATTCTACTGCATTTAGTGTTGTCTTGTGTCAGTGCAGACAATCTATGCCTTGAAAGTGGAGCTCTAGAAGCAAAGAATGACTGAATGAAAACCTAATTCTCATAATCAGTGTGGTTTGTCTACACCTGGGAAGTGTTGTCTCTGGAAATTTTTTCTCCTATGAACTGCAAAAGTCTGGAACTCTTCTTTGGGGCTGCAACATGGGTTTTCCTACTGCTTCCCACAGGGACCCCTGCCTCTGTGGATTGCCCTCTTCCATCTACACAGAGCCTTCTAGAAAAGCTTTCCTTAGAACAACTTGCTCTAACTCTAAAAAGCTTCTGCCAGCTCCTGGCTGACATGAGAGGGAAACTTCTCCTAAATCACCATCTCCTTAGCTGTGCACTGCAGACTGGATGAGCTTGCTTTGCAACTCATGCTGTGCATGTGTTTTAAATCCTAAAGCATGGCTGCTGACTCAGGAGCAGAGCACAGACAGATAAGCCACTCACCCCACTACTGTAACCCCTGTCATTGTCACCACTGGGCCTGTCATTTTAACCCTGTAATTAACTGATCACCTGGAGGATCAGCTGGAGCCCTCAAACAACAGCAGTACTGTAGAGCTGAGGCCTGTGCAACAGAGAAAGGAACAGACACACCCACATCTCACATACCCCTGCTTTGTGCTTGGACAAGTCCATCCCAAACTGTGCTGGCCCAGCAGTCAAGACTACCCTGCCAAAGAAGGGATGGGAAACAATCTGCACAGCTCGAGGAGGGAGCTGCTGCTCCTTCTGCTGCTGGCTGGAGAGCTCAATCATTTCCTGCATGAACCGTAAGCCATCCTCAGCATCCAGGGAACTTGCTGCCTGCACAGAAAGGAATCAATAAACAATTTTATCTCAAATGTTTGAGGAATTTTGGGGAAAAGAAGCTGAAGCTGTGTTTGCTTGGACCACTGCTACAAAGACTTGTACACACAGGGTGGATGCTCACTTCCACTCAAGCATCATTTCACACAAGGTTTAGCACCTGCAGCAGCCAGGAAACTGAAAATATACAAATATATAGACCTCATAAAGAGATGGAAGTATCTCACACTGAAAGCAGTGTTTTCAGCCAAGATGCTGTTGGCCACATCACTTCAACCTGAGCAGCCTCTACCTAATTTACTGGTAGATTAGTTAAAAGTGTTGTTGAGAAAAATATTAACAAGCATCAGCCTCCTAAATATAGATACAATATGCAGCTCATGTGCCTCCTTCCACAGGGTGGCTGCCCCTCCTGAAGCTCCAGGTGTCAAGTATCATTGCTGGGAGGACTTTGCTGAGAGCTCTAAAAAATGAAACCCTGCCAGGTCATCTTACTTGCACTGCATGCTGCACTAGCTGTACTCGTCCATCTTTCAGGTGGATCAAACTGACTCCCATCTTCTTCAGGATCTCCAGGTGCTCAGGATTACTGGCCATGAAGTCTCTGGCTCTCAGTGGTGGTTTTGGTCCACTTCCCAAACTCTCCTCTCTGCCAAAAGACATCAGAGATCAAAGCTTTAAAAATCAGATTATCCTTGAAACAGAACTCTAGTGTTCTAGAGTTCTCTGCCATCACAAGATTGGAATTCTTGGTACACTGAGTGCAAGCTTCAGTGGAATGCAACTTCTCAATCAAGTTATCTTTTTTATAAAGTTGCCTTTATATAAGCAATAATTTTATAGTGCGAAACCTCCTTCCCAAGTATTGATAACAAAACTGCCATATACTCTCTCATTTGTAAATAGTCTGCATTATTGCAACACTGACCAAACCCAGCTTGCTCCATAAAGTTCCAAATCAGTTTTATTCATGAAATACAAATATAGAAGAGGTGGTCAGGAGGATAAACTTCCTCAGCCTTAACACTGCCCTAAATTCCTCAAAACGGGTGCCGTTATGTGTGGCAGCATCATTTCTTTACCACAAAGAGGACTTTCAGAATTGTTCAGGAGACTGCAGAAAGTATTTTACAAATAGAGACACACTTTCTGCAATACTCCAAGAGGCAGCTGTAGCCAAGGTATGCAGCTCATTCAGCTCCTTTTGCTTTGAAAGACTTGCTAATTCCACCTGGAAACAAACTAAGTTTTGCTGAGAGAAATCCAAAGCGATTTTTTCCTGTGACCAGGAATCATCCCTTTGGCCCATTCCAAAAGGACTGCCAGCTCCAGCACACCTCATGGCTCTCCTTCCCTGCAGAGCAGGGCCTGTTCCACTCAGTCCTGAGCTAACAAAGAGAGGAAACATCCATCTTACGCTCTGGAAATGCCCCGGGGACAGCTCTTATCCACCACGTTCTTCAGAGGCTCACGGATGCTCTGGGCAAACATGGGGTCATTTGGGAAGAGGATCTGGGTGTTTGGACAGGTCCAGTCAAAGTTGCTGTCATCCAGCTCTGTGTACTCTGTGCTCTAAAATCAAAGATACAGAGTAAACAAAATGCAGGTTATGTTTTTACATAAAGAACATCAATAACTTATCTGTGTTCTGGGGACATCTGGCAGCAACAGAGGGGAGCCAGTGCTCTGCAGCCCCTTGGACAGATGAATACAACACTCATTCTTAATTTGTAATTTACTAAATTTATATACAGTTTCTAGGTGTTTTTTTTTTTCAGAAACAGCTAATCCTCTGCTAGTAGACAGTCCTTGTCAAGCCTGCTCATGACAAAGCCAGTGCCCTGTATTTTATGTGCTGGACAAGCAAAGGCAGTAGTTCTGGTTTCACCTGATACTGGCTTTACAGTGAGTAACCAGCTGCAGGCTTTAGGTCATTCTTACTAAAAATGTCACATCTTTTCTTGTGAACAAAAGATTCTCCTCCTCAGGAACCACACAGACTTGCAAGTCTGGATAAGCAAGGATGAATCTCTATATAATTCAAACAATTTCTATTTTCAGGAATGATGGCAGAGTGAACATCTGCACAAATTGCTGGTTTGTAACATGTGAAGCCATGTGGAACATGTCTGGTGGTTTGGAGCCACATTTAGCATGTCCTTAGCTTAGCAAATAACTGGCTATAGATAACTGGCAAGCTCATTTCATAACCCATAAAAATTAATGTAGTATTCATCTACCTAAAAAGACTCACCCCTCCTGTTTGCAACATACTGGCCAATGAAAAATCAGGGATTTCAAGGCTCCCTAAAACCCAAGACCTAAAGGATTGTTACTAAAACGTGACCTTTCTTGTTTATGAGAGCAAATACAAACAGGATGTTGGGTTGATAGCACCAAGTATCTCTCTCACAGTTTGTTTTAATAGCACTGTATTTATGTTAAAAATCATTTACACATTCCATCTGTTCAGATAAAATTCCTTAAAAGAGGAACACCCAACGACACAGCCTTTCAGCCACCTGACACCATTTTCAATGGGTTTTGCTTACTTGGATTATGCCCATTTGCAGCTTTGACTCAAAGAGCTTAAAAAAGTGCATTTGAGCAATTTATTCTATCCTCTCTACTGGCTTTTCATTAACATTTGCAGTTCTCAATAGAACAAACTAAGTTAGGCCAGCACTGAGAACAGCACCAGCTGTGGGAACCCTGCCTGTCTCAAAGGTATTAAATTTTTATATTGGGAACAAAAGTTACATAAAATGCTCCTTCAGACCCTTCAGAAAACTTCTTGCTTAGTGCAAAAACCAGCCTGTTTCCAAAACTCAAGGAGGAAAGATAAATCACAGGGAAGGAACATTTCAGAGAGGATGTAGGATTTCCACCCTGAAGGAACATTTAACACCAAATCCATGATCCATTAAAACATAACCAGTGTTTGACATTAAGATGAAATAACTGAAAATTTGTCACTGCTTAATGCTAAAGTCCATCAAACAGTGATTTTTCCAGGATATATGGCTTGACACACAATATAAGCCTTTTCCTCTGATCCAGGCATTATTCTAAAACTCTTAGAAAATGCTAAAAATAGAAGCACAAATAAGGGAATTTGTATCCTCGATGTCTCAGACATAATTTTCTCTTTCTCTTCTTCCTTTTTCTTATTGCCTTACAGACAAATTATGTCACCTTGTTGACCACAAAATCAAAAAAAGGTGAAGATTTATTATGTTTCATGGCACAGTTGTATCACTCCAGGTTATTTTGGAAGGTTAAATGATTTATAAACCCACAACTGTTCTCATATTTATGCAATAGGTGCCTACTGCATGGACTAAAGTGATTAAACATCCCTAATCTGTCTGTAGCTCTGTTTCTTGTCAAATTAATTCCACAGCTGTCTCAAAAACCTTTCAAAATTTGTTCACAAGAACAAACAAGAAAACCTTTGGTTTTAGAAGAAATAATAAAAAAAATAAAGATGGGGACAAATTATCCTACTGTATTATCTTCCAATTTATACAGAAGTGGGGAATGATTTTCTTTTAAAATCTTGCTAATAATTCCTATCTTGTATCTCAAGGTTCAGCAGTGCAGAATCCAGTCATTATTCCTACTCTTGTGACTGTTAATATGATGAAACAGTGCTTATTAAACAACGTGTTCAAACTGGTGCACTTCCTCAAACTATGATCTTTCCTGATTTTATTTCCATTTCTCCTCAAAAAAAGGAAGTGTACCACAGAAACTGATTTAGACTGGAGCTGTTACATACTGTATTTTTTTTAGAGATGGTTTGATTTGTTGTGGAGAGCCAGAGTGGCAACAGATGAGCTTCTGTGGTGAAGATATAATCTTCAATGTCAAAAATCATGTCCTCCTTATCAGCAAACAGCAGGTACAGATATTTAAACATCTCAGCCAGGAAGAATGAGTCCATCCTGTGGAGAAAAAGGGGATATCCTTTAGGGAGAGCTCATTTCTAGAACATCAGTAGAATAAATATTCCTAGTTCTCCATCTCTGAAGACTTCATGACTATCACTGCTAATTCCATTAGCATTCCCTCTGCTTGGAAGAAGCTGTGTTTGGAGGGAAATGATTCAGCACATTCAGTACAAAAGAGCATTACAGAAAAAAACAAATAAACCTCCTGACAAACTTACAGATTTGAAGTATATTTAGCTTGAAAGTAATTAATCTATTGCTCTCAGACAAATGAAAGGTTATTAAACTGAAAATATTCTTCTGGAGCAGCCTCTAACCCTACTGAAACAGTGCACAGCTTGTTTCAATGCATTTACAGTTCAATGCAATTACAAACAGGTAATTTAAGGCTTGGTTATCAGAGTGAAGACAGACAGCTCCTCAAATCTTAATTCAATTACACAGGGAAATTTGATTTTTTTTCTGTGTTTTTGTACTTTAAAAGATAATTGTACAAACTTTACCTGTCTTCATGACTTCCTGTACGAACATCCTTCATTGCAGCAAACCCACAGGGAACTCTGGCATACTTGTTCAAGTTTTCAATGAGGGTTTTTCCTACTTCTAGGTAGTAAGGGTCTCCTGTAGCCTATGAAATAAAACAAAAAAAATTTATAACCATTACATCTTGTTTATATCCTAAACTGGCTCCAGTGGATAAGTTAAGATGGAGATATGCCACTCAGTTCTGTATTGAAATAAAACAGCAACAAAACTCCAGGTGCAAGAAAAAGTGCTCAGAGGTCAGAGGAGTGGATGTGACTGTACCTTATACAAGAAGTAGGTGCTTTCAGCAAATTCAGGCCTCAGAGGATGCTGAGCCCAGTGAACTCTGAAGTCTGTTGTGAATGCCTGAGGATGAAAAAGAACAGACAAAAATAAAATAAACGCAGGAATGCAAACCAAACACAGGTTTACTTGAACAGCCTAGCTTTGATAAACACCATTTTTGCAAACATACCTACCACCTGACACCTCCAGTGCAGTCAAGTGTCACTGCACACTGACAGATGGTTAAGCAGCTGTTTCTAAATTAATACCACAGGCTAGATGTCAGATATCTAAAAATTTCCTAGTCTACCTATTCACTCTTAATGAGCACTGGGAAAAGCCACTTCTGTCATATATTCACCACTATTTCACAGTAAGATTTAAACCAAATCTTTGCTTAGGGGATGGTCTGTTGGCTTAAATATAACTACCTGACACTTTACAGTTTCCTTCATAAGTACAAAACACAAAAAGCCAACCAAAACCCCATAAAGAGTCAAATTATACCATTTTAAAAGACCTCAAAAAAAAAAGTCATTGCAGGGCTTAGCAATCTTTGCTCTCAATAACCACACTAGGTGAATGTGATGTTAATTAAAATGTTCTTTAACAGAAATAAGCTTACACTAGAGGAAAGTCAGAATTAAACCCAGAGTCAGAACATTTAAAATATAATCTGAGTCATCACAGATTAAAGACACACACTTCAGCAGGTAAACAAGCTTTTCTGTGCACAATGGACTTGCTTAAAGACTTGCAGCATCTGCAGTGTTTGTGTGCTGACTTTCAAAGTCATTATACAAAATTTCAGAACATCCTCTCAGCTGTCAGACCTGCAGAACTGCAAATCACATAAGAATGCTGTGGAAATGAAGCTCTGATTTTAATAACATATATACCTGCTGGTTTTTCAAATGGGCATCTGCAACTGCTCAAATTGATGTAAGAATTGTAAGAATCCGTTTACACAATCAAAATTACAAATTTTTGATCTACAAAATCAAAAAACTACTACCTTACCTCTGGAAGGAAGTTATGCTTTTTTATAACCTGATACAGCATCTCATGTGTTTCAATAGCAGGTCTAATATCACCCTTCAACACCTAAAATTAAATAATAAAAGTATCATTAATTCACCAAGCATAGGGCTAATACTCAAGGTTAAAAACACTCATGGTGTGTTCATGTAAAGCCACAGAGCAGTCACTACATACTGTAATTATTAATCCCTATCAGTGTAAGTCACAGCTACTCCTTAAGAGTTTTTTAAGCAAAATCACTGAACTCATTAAAATTATTGCCCATGTAGAACAAGGACTTCTGACATTTACAGAGAACTTGAAAATGTCATTTAGGTTATCTTAAAGATGTCAATGGCACACAAAGTAGAAAACCAGTTACTAGTACAAAGGCAGCTTAATTGGAGTATTTTCATGGCTAGGAGTGAAGGAAGCAAATTACAGGAACACACTTGTCCTGATGCTCAACACAGCCAGCAAAGCACATTAACTTGCATCATGGCAAGTACAGAAGACTAAGTACAGAAATCATGGAATCAGAATGGTTTGGGTTAGAAAGGACCTTACAGCCCATCCAGTGCCACCCTTGTCACGGGCAGGGACACCTTCCTCTAGCCCAGGCTGCCCCAAGCCCTGTCCAGCCTGGCCTTGGACACTGTCAGGGATGTTCTCTCAGTATTTCTGAAAATCAAATTACTACACTTGGCTTGAAAATCATACATCCAACCCAGTTAATAATTTCTTTGTTATTAAAACCATCTGTACTTGGGTTTTACACCTTACCTGCAATCCAGGGAAGAAAGCAAGCAGAGAATCCATCCAGGTCCGAGCATTTAGCATTGGTTTGTGAATGTGAACATCAAGGAGAAGAGGTGGCTGGCTGATGTATCTCATTATGGCATCATAGTGCTGCCAAACATCAGGAAAAGCAGAGTTTGTATCAATTCATTCCCCAAAAAAGAGACAGATCACCAGACTGGCATTGCATTTGAATGGAAAAGCCAGTACTACATCTCCAATCATTATTACATTTGGCAGTGCCCCTCATCTCTAGTTTTGCAAACTAAAACCAAGTGTAGTAAATACTGAAAAGCTCCACATTACTACACTTGCAAAGCTTACCACATTTCCAAGGAATACACATACACAAAAGTACATCCAGCAGCCATGTGATAAACTAGGAATATCACAGTTAAGGCACATTTGTTTTGGCTGAATTTTAAAGCACACTCTAAAGAAAGCTGAAATTGCTTTTTCTGAACAACAGAATTCCAAAGCATATGGATCTCAGGAGGAAAAGGAGGTTAAAAAACCCACACAAAGCAGTTAGACTGGGTGGCTCAGAAGAACTTCTAAACCCACTAGGTCACTTGCCACATTGCTAAATTCCAATCCTAAACTTTGTTTTCAGAAGGTGCAATCCTGAGCACATCAGCCAAACTGACAGGAAACACTTAACAGATGTAGCTCAAGGAAAATGTAACTTAGGACCATGAAATCATCATTACACCTAAAGTATTACAACTTTAACGATGGAATTATTATCTTCTAATAAAAAAATCATGCTATATGATGTAAAATAATTTTATTATTTAAGATGTTTTTAATGGATATTGCTATTTTCAAAATAAATAATGCTTTTATGAAAGAATTATGATGCTGACCAAAGCTGCTCAGTAATTTATGAATTAAAAAAAACTGAGTATGGTTTTCAGCTTGTATACTTAAATGCATCCTGGGCCTGAAGATCTGCAGAGCAAAGCAAGATTCACGCTTTGATTTTTTTTGTTGTTCCAGGACAGAATGAAATTGTACAATGGTTTGGAAGAAGAGGTCCTTACATTCTTTTACAGAAACATTTGCAGTATTGGTCTGGAAATACAGCTTCTCCCATACTAGGACCATGGATAAAGGCCTACAAGGTTCTGAGTTTTACTGGACAGGGTTAAAATAACTGCTCATGTGACAGCTAATCACCCAAGATTAGCAAAAACCCTCAGTAAAAAGAGCTGGCACTGAACACAGCAGAAGTCACAGAAATTCTACTAAAGATCCCTTCTCAGGCTAACAGCTGACAACACAATTACTCTGAAATTTGTATTGCAGAAGGCACAAACCTGAGCAAGGTGTTAACTTACCGTGTTAAATCTTTCCAGGAAACTGTCATCTCCCAGCAAGACATAGGCTTTTAATAAATATTCATAGTATGAATCTATTCCTGCTCCAACTCCACTGTCTAGGAACAGGTGAAAATAAAAAGGTGGGTTTACTTTATGTAGCAATATGGGTATTTTCCACATTTTCCCACTTTAAATTTAAAGGCTCTTCCAGTGAAAGGAAAAGCCTCCTTTCACTGGAATTAAGGCACAGATGGAAGCAGAGACACAATACTGTGTGTGTATGCCAAAGGCTTTGCACTACCAGTGCACATAATAATATGGACACAAATGCATTAAAAGACACTTATTTCACAGGACATCACTTCTCCCATCCTATTTATATTTTTCTCATGTATTTATAGCAGTCTCTGAAAATTCATCCCAAGGCACTTCCCTCTTGGTATTAAAGAGGATCAGGGAACACTTTGCCATGAATAAAACTACTTTCTCTACCAGAGCCAGGCTTTGGGGCAGCATGTTCCTCCACTGCCCATCCCATTAAGAACGTTCAGCAGCCCCCCCAGATAAGCTGGGGGTGGGTGAGACCCCCCTGGCCCCACCTTTGCGGACCCAGTCCCCAGTGTGGATGTTGATGGTGACCCCCACTAAGTTGCTGCTGCGCTGCCTCTTCTCCCAGATAAAATCCAGCGCCTTCCGGGCATATTCCTGCAACAACAACAGCAACAGGGAATTGGGAAACATAGACACTCAACTCTCTGATTCTTCTGGCTATTTCAATTAAGATGCCAGGAAAGGAATAGGATGTTTCATGTCTAACTATTTCAGAACTCTTTCTGATCTTCAGAATATTTATTTTGTTTACTTCTGTATTACTCTAACTACTTTCAACCAAAATTATTTCCTGTGATTTAAAAAATGATTGAAAAAAAATCAAACCTTAGAAGAAAACCCACAAACACTACAAATCTCAACATATACAAAAGTTTTTGTGCAGCACAGCTAAGACATGCATTTAGTGAACTCAGAATTCTTTTTCCAAAATTAGAAACTGTAAACACTACACTAAGGCAAAAAATAAGACATCGTGGAAAGCAAACCTCAAATATAGATGTTCCTGTGAATCTGCTTAAAGCTGCAAACTCAAGGATCAAGGTACCAGCACAAGCTGTACAGGTATCAGTTTCTGTTCCTGTTCGTGCTTCTGGATGTCTTACACCAAATTTTAAGTTAACCTAGAGAAAAACAGACATTATAATATTTATTTTTCCTAGCTGAAAGAGTTTACATTCCCTGTATAACACGTATATAATCTATGCTCTTTCTAAAGACAAGAAAAAACAGATCTCTCTGGTTTTGCTCTTTGTTTTAGACAAAGAGAACTATCCACAAATACTTAAAATCCCAACCCTCCCAAACATGATCCTGTTGCCTGGTTCACTAGGCATTTGAATAAGAGAATACAATAAGAGAATAAAAATCTAATCTGAGCAATTTTTTAGCAACAAATCAGGAACTCAAACCATCACAAGAACTCCTGGAAATGTAGTTTTGTAAATACCTCACTACTCCTGGCTCTTAGAGTACCTGCAATTTATCAGTTTTCAATTTTCTTGCCGCTTAATAAATACAGAAATTATTTTGGAAACAGATATAAAATCAAAACAGCAGAAGTCATGATTACAGTATAATCCTGCATTACAGAAACAGAACTTACTCTTGGATAAGGGAGACCACTAGTGGTGTTAAAAGCAGGTAAAAGCTTGTAGCCCAGTTCCTTGGCCATGTGCAGGAGTTCACCATTGTACCACTGCATATATTCACCTTTTTCCTTCAGCATAATTGCCACTGAGTGCCCACCTAGGAGACCTCTAAACACAAGAGAAATGATCCACATCTCAAAAGGTATGTTCATCTGAACAGCAAGGACAGCTCTCTACAATTAGATGACCTGTACATAACTGTGACCCTAGTTTTTAAACTGCTGATTTAATTCCCATTATAATCAAGGTTTGCTATCAGGATTTTGGAAGCAATTCTTCTTGTTTATCATTGGATTCATCAATATAAGACAGGAATAGCAACCAAGACCTCCAAAATGTCATATAATAACTTAAAATTACATGCTCTCATCCAGCATTGAGCCCCAGAGGTCCCTTCCAAGCTGAAATAATCTATGACCCCAGGTATCAAAATGTGGTAAATCAAGTATTGAACAGAGACATTTGCAAACCTGTTTTTCCAAAGCAACCCCCTTGCTCCCTCAGCATGCTCATGGGGTTCTTAATCAGCAAAGCTGTGCCTGCAGCAGTGAGATGGGGCAGCTTGATCCAGTACCACTGCAGCAAGTCCTGCCTTGCATTTTAAAACCACTCTCTGACAAAGGCACAACTATTTCAAACAGGTGGAATAGTACAGAAGAGTGTCTTAAAGACCCTGCCTAAAATCCACATTTTTAGGAGTTTTGAAAACAAATGTTACTCACCCAAGGACTCTTATGTTGGTTTCAAAGACAGACACAACTATGTCATTATCTAAATTAACATCCTTTATTACTTTTTTTACAGCCTCTTCAAACTCTTTGGTTTTATTTAACACCTGGAATACAACAGTGAGCAGGTGTTCAGTTCCAGTAGAGCTAATGCAGTCACAGTGTATTTGCATACAGGATATTTCAGTGCACACAAAGTTACCCAAGAAATATGAACATACAATTTAAACCAGAAATACATCAGCAGTTATTAAGAGGTGCCCACCACCAACTGAGCCTCTTGCTTTAGACTATAACTCTTTTGTGTTAAGTTAGAGCCAAAATAAAAGCAATATAAAAAAGTATCACTGAAATGTGAAGGAACTGCTGTAGTTGTTACAACCAACTCCAAACTCCATTCTCACAGCACTTCAAAGTTCCCACAAGCAACAGTCACTTCAAACAGAGCCAGAGATCAACAGCCATGAAAAAGAAATCTAAAAATAAGTCTGAGCATCAGAAAACAATCTCTCTGTTTTATCAAAGCTTATCAACAGATTAAGCTTACCACAAGAGTGTCCAAGGTATCAATTAAGGTCAGTGAAAACCTATGAAAGAAAATTTAAAACAGATTTACTACAGATCTGTATCTGTAGGAATTAAGTGATTTTTAATAGTAACCGATACCAGGGAGGAAACTAAATTCTCACAGACCACCAGCTGCAAAACAATCAGCTGTACTCAACATGTTTAATATCAAAACCTCTTTCTAAGTTTCTCCCCTTTGCTAGTGACCAGAATAGGAGCTGACAAAGAGGCTATGATTACAGATACATTTATTTACTGCAATGCTTTCTAAATTCTGGTAAATAAATTTAATTTTTATTTCTTGTCTCCAATCAAATCTATTAGAAATCCAGCATAAAAGTTTAAGTGGTTTTCCAGCCTCTGTTTCATTTGGTTTTTCAAAAAAAAGGAAAAATGTTGAGATCACAAGCCATTCCAAGCTAAATTTCTCATACCAGAAACTGTTCCAATACTAGCAAGTGGTAGGCTTAAAATAAAGAACTACTTTATTTATTCTAAAATAAAGGACTATTTTAGCAGTGCCCAAGGCCAGGCTGGACAGGGCTTGGAGCAACCTGGGCTGGTGGAAGGTGTCCCTGCCCATGGAACTGGATGGGCTTTAAGGGCTCTTCCAACCCAAACCAGGCTGGGATTCTGTGATTATTCCATGAAAAGAGAGCATGTCAGCTCCACAGTGCCTGAAACAAGAAGATCCTAATGAGGATCAGAGGTTTTCTCCAGGGCTGTTCCAGTGCATCCCAAGCTGAAGGAGCTTTCCCCATCCCAGGAATTATATCTATAATTGTATCTTAAATATGTCTAATTCCAACAACTCCTCCTATGCTAAGACACACCCACAACACAGAATAGAATTTACAGAACACGATGGTGTTAAAACTGAACACTGTGGAACAGTTAAAATTGCCTACTGAGGAGCACACATCAAGGATTTCAATAAGTGCCCAGTGTTTGAAACCTTGCAGGCAACATGTGACACCAAAATTCTAATTAAGTGTTCCTATATTATAATTCTCTTGAATTTGTAAAGACATAAGGGCATTCTGTGAGTGCTGTTTTACAGGAGACATATTAATTAATGACTATGCACAACTGCCTAACAAATTCACAACTTTTTCTGTACAAGAGGAGAGAAATTATGCCTTTCACATCTATATGGAAGGCTCCTAAGTTCTCCAGGGAAACAGAACTGACCCAGCTCCCTCACCCTGTCATTCTGTGATTGCAAAGACTGGCAGAGAACACAACTGATGAGGCAGCTGGCAAGAAACAGGAATTAGATAAGAAATCTGCTACATAATACTGTAACTAATTATAAGGTAGAGAATAAAGCCTTTATACAGAAAAATAATAAACACATACAATAATTTAATGCATCTAAGGGTAGAGAGCAGGGGGGAAGGTATTTCTACTCAAATGGGCTGGAAGGTATTTCTACTCAAATGCTAGAATGTTACTTTTAAAAAAGGTCATTAAAAAGAATGGATTCAAAATACATTTTCATTGCATTTTTCATCTGCTGTATCTTTGCATACCTTCAAGGCAGCAGGATTATATGGAAATCTCTAGACTAAAAAACATCTGTACATAACAAAACATAGCCAAAATAACATGCTCAATATCCTACAGACAATTAGAAGCACTATTTAAGAGAAGGATTTCAGCTTTGATTAACATTACTGTGCTTAGAGACATTAAACAGTGATATTAAAAAAAAATCAGCTGTTTGTTATTAAAGAATTTGATCTATAAACTGCACATTTTCAAAGGTATCAATTACAAATGCATTTAGAATAGGTCAACTTTGCCTTTGATTATTCCATTTAACATGGAAAAAAACAGTCCTTAAATTTACATTCTGCTAGCCAAAGGATCAGTATTTTGTACTATCAACTCCCTTGAAAGAAAGAACAGAAAATACGTCTGAAATAATGTTTTATACTTCAGCAAAGGCCTCAGGCTATCATACACATGATAATCATTTGACTGCTTGTTTTCAGAAAACTTTCTACTTTAAAAAAGCACTTTAAATATCACTTATTAGGCCAGCATCATGGATAAGAGTTTACTGTTATGTTCAGCACAACATTAACCCTTATAACCTGTACTACTAATACCATGAATGTCAGCACACATTTGGAAGGCTTTCCTATGGAAAATACTTGGGAGGACCATTAAAAAATTATTTTTGGATTTCATTCACTGGTCAATTCTCTTCTTCTAATTAAGGTACAATTTCACATGAGTTAACTTTATAATAATAAAAACACAAGTGTAAGTTAACTTCACAACAACAAAAACACTTCTTACAAGTGTAAGTTTCTGGCCAAATCAACTGAACAAACAAGGTTTATGGGCTGCCAATTGTACTTCTATTCCTAGATGTTTACAGTGACCATTTCAGACACTAACTTTCCCAAGGCATCATCCACATCCCCTCGACTTGGCTCCTGACCCCGCACTCGTCCACGACAAGTTAAAGGCATGAGTTCATCAGCTGGATACGCATGCTCCTGTTGGGAACAAAACAGGGGAATCAGTTACAGTGCTCACTGCCACCCTTGGGAGCCTGCAAAAGGAATCCTCATCGTGCTGCTCTTCAGAAAACCTGCACGGCCACCACAGAGCCCTGCAGGTGGGAAGGAACCTCCAGAGTTCATCTTTTGCAAGCCCTCTGCTCAAGAAGGGTCACCCAGACCCAGCTGCCCTGTACCATGTCCAGGTAACTCCTGAGCATCTGCAAGGGGGAGTCCATGGCCCCTCTGGGCACCCTGTGTCAGTACCGGCTCAACTCCATACAGAAAAAGTGTTTCCTCCTGTTCAGAGGGAACCTGCAGTGGTTCAGTTTATGCCCATTTCCTCTCAGCACTCCTGACAAGAGCCTGGCTCTGTCTTCTTGACAGCCTCCCTTGTTAAACTCCCTGGAGCTTTCCCTTCTCCAGGCTGAACAGCCCCAGCTCTCACCCCTGTTAAATTCCCTGGAGCTTTCCCTTCTCCAGGCTGAACAGCCCCAGCTCTCTCCCTTGCTAAACTCCCTGGAGCTTTCCCTTCTCCAGGCTAAACAGCCCCAGCTCTCTCCCTTGCTAAACTCCCTGGAGCTTTCCCTTCTCCAGGCTAAACAGCCCCAGTTCTCCCCTGTTAAATTCCCTGGAGCTTTCCCTTCTCCCGGCTGAACAGCTCCAGCTCTCTCCCTTGCTAAACTCCCTGGAGCTTTCCCTTCTCCAGGCTGAACAGCCCCAGCTCCGTCAGCCTTTCTTTACAGGGAAGATGCTCCAGCCTCTCCATCACCTCGATGGCCTTCACTGCACTCTGCACAATGAACTCACCTGGCTGAGGGTGACAATGAGTGACAGGTAAGAGAACTCAGAAGTTCAAACAAAACATTGATAAATTACTACACAAGACATAAAAGATAACATTCACCAAAAAAAACCACCAAAACTTAACAAGGCTGAGCCTTTTACAAATATTACAAATATAAGACTGACATCAATGACAATGAATCTTAAATATATCTAATTCAAATAAACATGAAATTGCCTCCTTTAGAAGCTTAACACAAGTGGTTTGGGACAGAGCTTTTCTCTTTATTTCAGCAGGAAACTGGCTGCTGTACTGAGGTCTCCAGTTTGACTTCTAGTGGAGAACTAACATGTGGCAGGAGAAAAAACTTCAACTGCTGCACTGAAACCGCAAGTAAACACATGCAAAATCTTTCCAAATATATGGTACAAAAATAATCTGTATTCAAGCATGAAATAAAAATAAAAAAGAAACATTCCTCTATAAATAAACAGCTCTTACAGCAACTTCTTTTGAAACTGATGGTTTGTTTCCCTGTATACCACCCTCCTGAGTGTTTTGGTCTTTGCTCAAGTCTTTGTTCTCCTCAAGTTTAACTACAAAAGGCAGAATCTAGATCATTTTAGTACAGCTTAGATGTTTCTGAATACCTCTGCAAAGTATTCAGAAAAACAGATTAAAGAAATACACAACAAAAACAATGTCAAAACTGAGATCTTCGGCTTAAATTTTGGATAAGAGAAGTGATAAAAAATCTGGAAAAATAAACTTTTAGCTTTACAAATAAAGAACTTGAAGCATTTTGAAAAATAAAAGTTCACTTATTCTCTGCCTACATCAGAGAATAAGCAGCTATTGCACTGAGTTATTTCCCAACTTGTCACTGGCCTCAAGTGACTGACATGTCATTTTCACATGTTCTGACAGTCAAGAAGAGAAATATTCCCATTATTACAAATGTAGTTCAAGGACTGAAAAAACCCAGCAGCTTTTTCTAAGCTTCTGTTAACAACTTTAAAAAGACAAAAAAAGGCAAGGGAATTTCCCCTGCAATCAAACATGAATTTTCAGTCTTCTAAATACAAATGTCTAAAATATGTATTAATAGAAACAGAAAATCAAAACTTTTCAGCTGGCTGTTTCAAAAACACCTGCAAAAACACTTCATTCTCCTGTTGTCAGAATCAAGTCTGATACTCTAATCTTTTCTTCAGCTTTAAACAAGCAAGTCACATTTCTCTGTTTGTTTAGTGCTCCAGCATACGTGGCAAATAAATATCCTTTTGGCTTCAAAGTCTCCAGGATAACTGAAGTTTTCTCTCTCCTTCAGACAGAAGTTTCTTGCTTCAGATGTGGCAAGACCCCCACCAGTTGGCAATTTATCACACAATGAACAGTAGAAGCACAGCTCCTTGTAATATTTTGTCCAATTTTGCCAAACACATAAGTTTTCCATTGAGGAAATCCAAGCCAAGTGTTTTTCATGGAACCAGATTACAAAAATTACAACCAAAAAAGCCTTGATGTTTAACTGCTAAAGGTTTCAAAAGTCCAGAGCTTAAGTTAAAAGGAGAAACTGCACCCCTTTGAAAATCCTCTTGGCTTAGCTTTCTGTCCACTCTACAGTCCTGTATCTCCCATGCTGTATGAAGTTTAAACTCCTGAGATTTTAAGTATGAATTACATATTAAAGTTTAACCCATAACACAGAACCTGGGACATGTGGCAAGATGCCGCAAGGAAACAGCAGTTTGTGCTGCAGGAACTGATGCAACTTCAGAGGGGTTTCTGTAACAGCCACAAAGAATGTGCAAGAATGTTCACATGAAGCCAGTAAGAATTAATCTTTTATATTTATCTTAGTCAAATCCACACTGTCTCCTCAGAAGTGTATTACTTATAGAATATTTTAAAGTAATTTTACTTGAGGAAATGCACTCCAAGTAACCATTTATTGTTAAGCTTTTGTAAACAGAGCCAGAGCAGGGTGTGTGGGATGGCTCAGAGATCCAGAACAGGAGGATACCTGCACAGGAATCACAAGTCAGAGCAAAAGAAACCACAGCCAGCATGGCCCATGGTCATATGACAGTCACACCCTGGGATATGGCACCAGATTCCCTTTCTCTTCTGCAAACAGTCTGTAGAACACCCAAACTGCATCTGACATGGCTTACCACTGAAGAAATATTAAATGTCATTTTTACCTACAAAATAAGTAAGATCAATTTGTGTTCTCCAGAATCAAATGCTACAGACAGCTCTCCCAAAGTTCCATTTCCTGGAGTTTCAAACCAAATTCTTTACTGTTGATAGCCTGACATGAGATGAACTGGTTTGGGAAAGGTGTCAGGCACGGATTAGGAGAGTTACCACAAGCAATTCTTAGTTACCACTCTAAAAGTCTTCACAACCCTCCTGAAAGTAACACTTGTGGTCTTTTTAAAGGCTTTACAGGTGCTGTTATTTATTTTAGCTCTGTTTTCACCCCTTCTTCCCAGATATTTCTATAGAATGTCATGTACTGTAGGTTGTTTTCTCCCCTAGGTCAGCAACAACTCCTCTGAAAAACACCAAACAAGTATTTCACTTACCATATAATTGCTATATGCATGATCAAACATTTCAAGCACTTGATTTCTAAAAAAGAAAAAAAGGAAAAGCATTAGTGTCTGTCTCCCAATGGCCTTTAACAACACCATCTTACATCACACTTTAATATCTGAATGTCAGGCACAGGTCCTCCACTAACATACTCTACTCAAGTACATGAAATACAGAATAATAATTTTTCTTGATTCAGCTACTCTTGTCCACTCCAGTAAGGAAAGACTCCTTCTTCACCTAACATGAAATTATTTGGGGATCTCTTGGCAAGCAAAAACTAAAGAAAATTCTTACTTTTGCTTCCTATGTCTGAAAGAACAGAAATGCTTCCACACATAAAAACTCCCAAAAAAACACATTGTTTTTTAAGACACAGCACTACTTGTGATCATTCCTAACCTTTACACTAAGGAGCCCTGCAAGGAAAAAAGGATGCTAATTTCTACCATCAACATAATTCACAATCTCTGCTGATAAGACAGAACATAAAGGAGCCAGGAACACCACAATTATATTGTAAATATCCAATTTAGTTCAATGACTTGGAAATTCAAGAAGTAGTTTTGACTCTAGCGCATTAAGGCATCAAAAGAGCAGAGGATGGTGCTTTTCCCAGGTGCCTCTCGGGTTGCAGCAGGCAAAAAACCCCAGATAAACACACGGAGCTGCTGGGTGATGCAGCACACAGACAACTGCTTAAAACTTACATTTACAGGCAAACACAAACCACAGCAGGACACGGCCTGCACATGCCTGGGGTATCAGATGATATTTTAAGTGCAATGCAAAAATTTTAAAACAAATTGGGGGATGAAATTTCAACTCCTTGTGTAGCCTCGTGAAGAAAACATATAAAAGACTGCACAAATTATCCTGAGAACCCATGATGGAAAATCCCAGTAACTGTAAACACTGGAGTTAAATATCAACTTATACATGACAGCTGGACTTGATGATCTTGGAGGCCTTTTCCAACCTTAACAACTGTGAGAGTATCCACACTGCTTCTCCAGCAGACTTTTTGCATTATTGTTCTGTACAACTAACCACCGCATGGGAAGAGGACGATGAAACTGCCCCCAGAAGCACACTAACACAAAATACCCTTGATTGCAAATTTGTTTTAACAAGTCCCGCTCCATGCAGGAAAATGCATTTCTAGATATGTTGTAATATTTACCCTTCAGCTAAAAACTGCGATAAAAAATCAGCGTCTTACACGTACGTGCACGGGGACCGAGCGGTTTAGGTTACATACAGAACTGGGCAGAACACACGTCAACATTTACCTTTTTTATGACTCCCGCACTCTCCCGGCCACAATTAAACCAGCCGAGCGGGGATTTGCTTTTACCTTTGCTCACTTTCACCCCTAGCCCCTTTTCAGCAAGCCCTGCCTGAAGCTCCAAGGCGAGCTCCATGTTCCCAGAGCGCACGGCTCAATCCCGGAGCGGAGCCGGGGCCGGGCGTGCCCCGCAGCCGGGTGAGCTGGCCCGGACACGGCCAGGCTCCGGCACACGCGGCCCCAGCACGGCCGGCACCGGCACCGCGCGGCCCCCGGAGCGTTCGGGGCCGGACGGACGGACGGACAGACAGGGGACGCGGTCCCGAAGCTCTGCAGTCACCGATCCCAGCCCATCCCAGCCCCGCGGGCAGCGCACACGCCGGCCCGGCCCCGGCCCGCCGTCCGTCCGTCCCTGCGCTCACCCCAGCCGGCGCTTCTCCTCCCTGCTCATGGCCCCGGCGCCCGGGGCGGCCGCCAGCACGGAGGAGGCGGAGAGCAGGCCAAGGGCCAGGAGCTTCCAGGGCCTCCTCCAGCGGGGCCCCCGCTCCCCGGCGCGGCAGCCCGGAGCTGCGCTGAGGGCCATGGCGGCCGGCCGGGTGCCCGCTAGTCCCGCTGCGGGCCCATCGCCGCTCCCGCGGCTCCCGGGGCAGGAAGGGCCCGGCCCGGCCCCTCCGCGCGCGCCCGCGGGGGCGTAGCCAAGGAAACGGCCTCGCGCCGCCGTCGCTTCCGGCACCGCCCCTCCTCCAGCGCGCGCCGCCGGGCCAATGGGAGAGCGCGGCGCGCGGGTCACGTGAGCCGGCAGGGAACGTGTAACGGGAGGGTCGACGTGGACAAAGGGTGGGGAACCACAGCTCCCAGCGTGCCCCGCGTCCTGACAGCACACTGCTCCCGGCGTGCCCCGCGCCCCGCCCCGCCCGCCGCGCTGCCGCAGGCACTTCCCGGAGCGGCTCCGGACGGAAGGGGCCGTGCGGAGCAGCCCATGGTGGGCAGGGACGTACTGAGAGCCCCGTCCAGCCTGGCCTTGCACTCTCCCACGGATGGGGCAGCCACAGCTTCTCTGGGCACCCTGTGACGGGGCCTCACCACCCTCACGGCGAAGAACTTCCTCCTAAATACCCAGTCCAACGCTCAGTGTGAGGCCGTTCCCCCTCACGCTGTCACTCCCTGCTATCCTCAAAACTCCCCTCTCCGTGCTGGGAACACCGCCGTCACTTCCAGCTCCCTGAGGAACGTTTCTTTAATAAAATCCCCCAAGTTACCACACCCTCACAAAAGCAGCCTCCCAGCAATGGAAGGGAAGAGCGTCTTTATTTCCGCGACAAGCGTTTGTACAAAGTTCCAAGCAAATACAAATACATGTGTTTCATATTCTGGCCCTTAACAGGGGGAGCCCCGTGGAGCTCCACATCCCAGCCCGCTCCCCTCAAGGCACCCGACTCTCGGCCGTGGGCCGTGAAAAGCGATTTATTTATTACAGTTCACGGCTTGAGAAGGAAACTGCAAGAAAGCAACAAAAACAAGGGAATGGCTGCATTATTATAATTTCTGATCAGTGGTCCCACGTAACCTTGCAGATTGCTGCGCTCTTCTAACCAAGCAGTCGCTGCTAACCAGTTGTGGTAGACTAGAAAAGCACTACTTTATCCATTTGCAAATGGGCAGAAGAAAATGCCCAAAACCAGCAAAAAAAGTCCCATGGCCACGAGGAACTGCAATTTAAATTATACAGGCTGAATCTCCCCCATCCTTACCCATCTCTCTGGTGAAAAACATCTGAGCATCTGCATTCAGCAATGCAACACGTATCACAGGAAAATATTAGCCAGATCTAGGCCTGCCACAGTAATAACTCCAAAATTACCATTATGGAAATACTTATGCAAAATGCTCTCTGTACAGATGTATCTGATTCATATTAGAATGAATTAGTTTCCTTTTGCAGGAGGCTGAAGTATTTTTTGCTGCCATGCTGTCTTTCATAGAAAAAAGTACTAAAACCCCATAATGTCCCCTAATTTTAGCGTAAAAGGGCTGCTTGCTGCTGCGTAACTCTATAGAGCACTTTATAAATTTGAAATCACTTAACATTCAGTACCAATTTAAAATACTTAATGATTTGTAAAAGTGAAGCAGCTGTCAGTGAAATAACCAATGATTCGTAAAAAAAAAAATAATATGCTGGCAGTGGTTTGTATGTTTCCAAATTGGTATTTCTGCATGAAATAGAAGGAGGAAACGAGTCAAAGTACTTCTGCAAGGAAAACGTCTTTGACCTTCACGTTTCCACACCACAGTACAGTTTCTAGAATAAATAAGAACTGCATTTATTTTACTGTAGTGACAGAGTAGTTAATCCAGTTACTCAGCAAGGTTCCTTCCTCACACAGTAATATTTGCCTGTTCCTCTAGTGTCAATTTTCTGTTAATAATAAAGAATATTTTGATAGCATTAAAAGACTTTGCACAGTTTGCTGAAGTTAAATGCTAACACATATTATGCTCCCTGGACTTTGTTATTTCTTTCTGTGTCTTTATGGGGCATAAATCCTGCAGTCCTTGCTGCAATTATAATTAATCTTTGCTGTCCTGCACTGTGTGACATTCAGAAACAGGCTCCAAACACCAGGCCAGAATTTCTTAAGTGCCTTAAACTGACCTCTAAAGTGAGGTCTTGCATTTGAAAGGCCAATTTACTAAAATACTGGGTTTCATCTCCAAGCTTTTCTGTGCAAACCGAGATGCAAAAAACACATTTAAGCAACTCTGTGCCAAGATCATGGCTTGATACAGATCGTTTGTATGAAAGCAACTGTCTCATTTTAATAACTGCTTCTGTAATGTGATTCTGCCCTCCAAAATCTAAGCACATGAAAAACAACCTCTGGCTGCCTGTCACTTCAGTTAATATCTGCATTAGAAATTAGATGCAATGATTCTGGTATTTCACAATTGTTGCCTCTTATTACATGATTTCCACACCTAAAAAGGTCTACAGACCTGAGTAACTCAGTGAGATAGGGAATGGCAGGGCTCAATATTCTCTATGAAATAGCTGTAAGTGAATCTATTTTATGGTGGGATTTACACCAGAGAAATCCTGCCTAATGGTTATAGTTATTGTAAACATTCTCTTCTCTCCCTTCCATAAAACAAAACAAAACAAAATAGCCATAAAGTGCTCTGGAAGGCTAAATAACCCCGAAGTGCAGAGTGGGACTGAGAAACCTGCTCCCATACTTTCCCCTTTTTAAATACAGCAATAAGAGAAAAAAAAATTAAAATCAGAATATTTGCTTGTCTTTCAGATCTGCCAAAACTTGAAAATAATTACGTAATCAGTTTGCAGATTTTGCACAGTGTGGCTTTTCAGCAATCTACTAAATCAGCTATTTGGTTCTGTTTACTACTAAAAAATGTTTTTATTTCCTGTATACTGCATGCAAACACTAAAAGCATCCTTGAGTACCAACCACCAGAATCAGAGCGGTACTTGTCAAAACCATGCATTTAAAAATCAAGAGGATCCCTAAGAACAGCTAAGTTGTTAAAATAGGCTGATGATAGTTGGGCGTTTGAAGCATTCAGTGGTCACATTTCCAGACTTTTTCTCTAGCTTTAAAAGGGAGCAGATTTGAAGTGACAGATGAGATTCCTCAGCAGTAATCTGGTTTTAACCAGAACGAAACCCATCACCCATCCCTCAGGAAGGGATTCGTGGGAAACCTGCAGGAGCTGGGGACACCACAACAAAGCGCATTTCCTCCAGCCCCGACCTGAACAAGTATTCAAAACTGAACAGGGATTACTGGAGCGAATAGGTCCTGCAGGGCTGGGCTGAAAGCTGCTCTTTACTCCTCAGAGTTTTGCTGTGCAGGACCATCTTCTCGGTGCTCTTCTGGGAGAATCGCTTTTCCTGCGGTGCTCTGAACTCCTGCGTGTGAGGAGGATTGATGTCCCGGCTCCCCCTGTGGCCACCCCGGCTCTGTGTCTGCCGTGCGCTCTGCCCTGGGCTGCTCCCGGCGCTGCTGCGGCTCCAGGCACACGGGCTCCAGCAGTCCTGGGTTGGCTCTATCCAGGATGGGCACGTCCCTCGTGGCTGCATCTGCAGCAGGGCTGGGAACGGGGCTCTGTGTCCCACCGTCCTCCAGGACAGCGTGGCTGTTCCCTGTTCCTTCCTGCCCACACATCGCAATTCCCGTCCGTTCCTCTGGCTGCTGCCTCTCACCTCCCGCCCCTGCATACCGCACACCTGGTTTGCTCTCCGCCTCTGCCTTTGCCTCCTGAGGCGGAGCCCAGCTCTCCACCAGCCACGGTGCTTGTGCCCCCCTGGGCACGCTCTCTACCCTCGTACCATCTGTCCCCAGGCTGGCTGAGGACGGTTGCTCCTCCTTGAACTCCACACATTCCGTTGCATCTTCACTCTTCATCTTCTGGCTCACCTGAATTTCTGCCACAGCCACTTCGCTCAACTCGTAGATCCCATTATGGTGCTCCTGCAACTTCAGCAGCTCGCTCTCGCAGACCTCCTTTATGTTCTCAGCTGGAGTATCTGCTGGGATCTCAACTGTCAGCGTCAGCAAACTCCTTATCTCATTCACATCATCGGGGGATTTACAACTCTTTTCTTCTGACTGGCTGTCTTTTTTAGGACTATCCCCAAACTCTGCTTTCCCTGTCTTTTCATCTTGGGAGACAATCTTTGTCTCAGTACTCTCACCACTTTCTTTTTTACCATCCCCTTCAAACCCTGTTCCTACTGCATTTTCACTCTGAGATAGTTTTCCCATAGTTTCATTTTCTACGTTACTTTTCTTTTCTGCACTCGCTAAAATCTCTGTATCTGTTACACTCTCAGGTGGGAAGGTGAGCTTTAACTCAGATACTTTTTCCTGTGCTGTGCTTGCTTTCTCAGTGCTGCTGGCAGACACACCAGCTGTTACTGTTTGACTCCCTGAAGTCACCTCTTCTTCCACGGCTCCTTCAGGTACCTTCAGTTCTTTTTTAGGGCTAGCTTCAAAATTTTTTACTGCAGTTTCAGTCCCAGAAGCTACTTTTTCCTCCATGGCTTTTTGCTGTGCCTTGAGTTCTCCCTCAGTGCTCACTACACACTCTGATACATTCTCCAATGCACTTTTCCCCTCTCCAGCTCCTTGTTTAGTGTGGCCAGCCGAAGGGGACTCCTGTTTGTCACCAATGTCTGTAACAACCACTGCTTCCCTCCTGCTGGCCTGATCACCAGCTGCACCAGCAGAGGCGCCTGCCTCTTTGTCTGGTGACTTTCCCTCCTCAGCATCCTTCTCCCAGACGATTTTCCCTGTCACAACGAGCGTTTCGTCCCCGTGGCTCTCGGTGTCCGAGCCCTCAGCTCGGGGAGCTGCGGGAGCCTTGGCGGGGGTGCCCTGTGCTGATCCCACGGGGGTCCTCAGCTCCGTCAGGCTGGACACGCTCTCGCAGGGCACGTTCAGGTTATCCTCAAACAGGTTGTGCTTCCTCAGAACGGCAGCTTCGTTGATCACTGAATAAAACAGAAACACCACACTGCTTTGGGAAGGCTGACAGAGGCACAGGGAACAACATACAGTGCTTTCCCAAGTTTATGTAGTACATTTTGATATTAAACACAATACTAACATTCATTTTCAGCTTTCTTTTAGTTCACATTTCTTTTCTGGGACGGGGATTTTGTTTTTTGAATAATGGCACTTTAGTATTGACCCAAGCATTTCTGAACCAGAGGACCCACAATGCACAAGGGTAATGCTTCAGTGCAGAAGAATTTACATTGAATATGCCAATATAAGTCTGCTGGTTACAATTATTATACTGCTCTTTTGGAATGGGAGTGCCTATGGCCTGTGAAAATATCCTGTGCAGTACATCTGCTTGTCTGTTATCCAGGGTATAGACAGACAAGCACATATAGAGAGACACAAGTATTTTAGAAGTATTTATATATATATAAATGTATATATATATGTATGTATGTACATATACATATAATACATCTATATATATACACACACATATGTATATATAGTATTTATTAGGAATAGTCTCGTTTTCTGACACAGAAGCAGAGAGATCTGCAAGGAGTACTGCATTGGCATCAGTGAGTACTGGAAACTGAATCCAGCAGTTCATTTCATTTGAGAAAATTGATCTCTGTTACCATTAGTCTTTGCAATTCTCTTAGTCTTGCAACTGGCATAGTCTTGCCATTTAGTCATCACCAAATCTGCACAAGTAAGGACAGAATCCCCCTCCTTGGCCCAGGGAATCGAGATAAAGTGAAGTTGCCATAATTACATTTTGTTAGAAAAAGGCTTGTGCCAAGCCACCACTCCTGAGTTCCACAGATTTAGTAAAGCTGCCCCATAAATCAGATTTTAGGCCTTGCAACACATCTTCAGTGAGCCGAATAAAAAACACTGTGGGGACGTAACCACCAGTGTTGGAGAAAGCGGGACAGGAGCAGCCAGGTGAGAGCTCTGGAAAGCTCTGAAGGAACAGCTCATGGGCCACAGGCTGCAATGTTATCCCTGTCAGCTCAGAAATGTTCTCACCTTTCAGGGCCTCTTCAAGCAGTGTCTGATGTAAAATCTCTTCGTACACGTTCTCTACTTGGATCACACTTGTGTAATCAGCAAAAATGTACTGCTCATATCTCTGCAGCTCCTGTGCAGGTAGGCAAGAAAGGAACAGATAGAGAAAACTGAGGGATTCTGAGTCCTACTGCAGCTAAACAGCTCAGAGATGCCATGGAGCAGGTCTTGCCCCACCCCGTGACAGCTCCTGGGGTGCACTGTTTGAACTATGACTCCCTGAGCTACGTGTGTCCACAATCAATTATGTACTTACCACACGGTGTTCCTGCAGTTCAACCACAGGTAAAAGCACTGCAGAGCACTGCCTGCTGAAACAAACAGCTGCTGAGGAAATGCCTCACAACTTGTTTGTCCAAGGAGGCAAATCCACGGTGCATGGGAGATGCGGGGTTTGGTTTTGTTTTTCTAATAGGTGTGTAACACTTTGAGCTCCCTGATTTACACTCATCTGTCTAACTGAATCACTGTCATCAAGCAGCTGCTTGGTGGTCTATAAAAAAGTAAATTAAGTGACCTCTGCCCATTTCTAGAAAAGGCACCTACATAAATCACCTGGAGGTTTTCAATTAAAAGGTCAGGACTTGGCGGGGCCTGTCAGCTGTGCCACACTTTGGCTTCTAGAGCTGGCTGCTCATTTCTGCAGAGGCACAAATACAAAAGGCTGGTGGGAAACTAAACAGGAAGGGCTTGTGGAGGTGTGCTCCACCACTGCTTCCTCTGTGACAGAGACATGAGGTGTCTGCACGCATATACCAGGTGATAAAATGCTTGTCCCTGTGCTCCACACCTACCCAGCCTGTGAAGTGGCACATCTAAGCACTGAGCAGGCAGGAAATATGCACAGTCCTCTGAGACAAAACAGCCTGTTTTGACAGTTTTAAGGAATTACTGCCAAAGTGCTGTTCCTCCCCTGCCTTCCCTTATTGGTTTTTGAGGTTTTTAGTCCCAGACACCTACTGGTTTGCATGTTGAAGCCAGTGTCTTCTGCATTGTGGGCAAGGTAATCTGCACCAGTGCCTCCTGGAATATCTTCTTGCGGATGGTGCTGCTGTCGTAGTCATATTGCTGCCAAAACACACCAGAGAGAAACAAGCCCACACGTGCCTGGGTTATTCACCACTCCCACAGGGAACTGCTTCCTGCCAGCCTGCAGCTGCTGCATCACAGGTGCACAGGGTTGGGATGGCCATGCAGGTTAGTCCAGCTCCTACAAAATCACTCCAAAATCTTCTGTTCTGGGATCTCTTTTGCTTCTTTTAACTCCTAGGCTAGAAACAGCCCCTGACTGCCCTCTCCGGGTGTTTCAGCACTGCCCTTTCTGAGAGTAACCAATCCCACTGGCAGGCTACTTGTAAAGTTAATTAAAATTATTTATCCAGATCCACAGCATATTAATAATCTGATTTACCTACAATTAAAGCAACTGCACATGCAAATACTTCTGCAAGTGTCTGCCCAGAACTAGGTTTTATCCCCCAAATGGGCAGCTTTGCTAAGTGGCACCAAATCAATATTTTCAGCTTATCCTCTTTCAAATACTGAGGTACATTCATATAAAATATATTCTGTTTCCAGAAAGGCAGCCTGCAAATGTGCTATATGACATTTACCTTCAGCACTCTCAGCTTGACTTTTTCAATGGTTGTTGCAACTTTGGCTGAGTCTGCCTGGTGGCTCGGAGAGAACAACTGCTCAAATGTATAAACTGCATTTTCCATCAGCTAAAAACGGTAATTAAAAAAAAAAACTGTTAAAGACCAGTAATATCAAATTCCTGCAAACATGATACGCACAACTGTTAATTTAAATTGTGTTTCTGAGAAGGTGCTCTGAAGAGCACTGAAATGCTGCAATAAATAAATAAAATTAAAGCTGTGGTATCATTGTCATGCTGTCCCAGTTTTCTTGTACAGATTTGATCTCATGTCCCCACCCAAACTGATGGTAGCAGAGCCAAAATGTAGAATTGATTATCTGTGTATACAGACCACAGTCAAAACTCATTATCCCTAATAAGAAGATTCCCATTGACTTCTATCATTAATCATTAATAAACAGTATTTAATCATACTGCACATAATAAACAGTATTTAATCATACTGCACATCATTTTCGGTAGCTTTCATTATAATACAAATAAATAATCAGCAAAAATCACACAGAGTGCAATCATTTCTCACAGTATTATGCTAAGCTGGCATTTACCATATTTTCAGCTTATCATTAAGAATATTATGCCCCTACTCTGAAGTTATTTCAGACAAACAGTTCTGCAAGTGGTAATTGAGTCTATTTAATGAGGCTTTGCCTTTTCTTTAGCTGTTCCCGTTCAAATTTTAACGTTTTCTTATTGGAGAAATACCGGGAGATATGCAGGGGGGCCATTCCTTCAGCCAGTTGAGCACCGTGCTCCTAGATTTCCTGAAATTGGCCACTAGAGGATGCCAGGCTCCCGAGGCAAGGAATCCTGCTCCACCCTCCACCCGAGGTACATTTTAGCCAAATACTACACTAACACAGACATGTCTGATTTCACTTATTTATGAAATTAACGTCCACGGACAAAAAGGGAAACTACACAATATTTTTATGAGGAAAATACCAGCCTCTTAAAGAGGAAGATGCAATAACAGCATGTTTTGAACAACTCCTGTTATAATTTAACTTATTTCTTGTTAATTTTGACTCATGTCCTGTTCAGAGAAAAAGCGACCTCTTAATTTATATGGGATTTATTTTCTGTCTATTTCTTTGTCTTGACTCATGGTCTTCACTCGATGAAAGACACTTTATTTGGCAGCATTTTGGAATAGTCCCCCCTGAAAGACCCAGACATGAAATCAAATTTTATTTCTGAGTAATTCCTTGGCTGCTGGTCCTGGCTGTACTCAGAAGAGCTGCTTGTAGGAAAACCCTATCCCAGCACTGTCCTAGACACTTGTTTTCCATATTCATAACTTCCACTCCATAGATCTGGGCCAGCTCCCTTTCACAAGATTACTGAGCAGATTAGTAAATTTCCCAAATACAGATTAAAATCACAGGGTTCAGTTTAGAGCTCCAAGGCCAAATCTGCCTTGTGATCTGAAATCAGTCTGCTGGCCAGCTCCTCAGACACTTCTGGCCAGGCATCCAGGAGGAATCCAGGCAAAGCAGACTTATAGCCTGTACCTGCACACATAAGACGGGACAAAGAGCTGGAGTTCAGTTTTCATCTGGAATGATATTGTCACCTCCACCAGTCCCCTGAAAAGTGAGGCTGTATAAAGTACCTACACCCTGAAACATCTGGCTCTGAGTTTCTAACATTAATTGCTTTACTTTATGTTAGTGAGAAAATCAACTACCAAGGAGGAGACATTCCATTTTGGTAAAACACATTTAATACCCTTCCTGAAAAACCAAGCCTTGGGAAAGGGAATCAGGTGAATTTTAGCCACCCCACTAGTTACACAACTTTCTTGGGTGCTGAGACACTGGGAATTCAGAATCTGAAAGTTCAGGGCAACAGATGATCCATGCAAAGTTTTCATGCCTTGCTGAACAACTCACACACAGAGAGTCTCACAAATACAAGTGTCAAGCAGCTTTTAGCTGGTTTTCTCAGGTTTTGTTACTTGTTCCTTGCCTGAGAGACACTCTGAGGCTCTTTCACAGCTCTTATCAAGATTCCTTTGAAGCAGATTAGCAGGACAAAACTAACCTGTTCTCCCAGGAGGAAAAACTGGATCTTACAGTACCTCTTGCATGAAGTTCTGTGTCCTCTGAATCACAAAATCGATGTGATAGACCTTGAAGCGACTCTTGAGGTCCTGCAGGAGCTCCTGGAGCAGGTTCACTTTCAGATAGCAGGGCTCCATTTTCACCGAGTTGAAGGGCAGGGTCATGAGCTGATCCACATTCTGCATTCCCATGCAGGTTGAAAGAAAGCAACCAGAGGTGAATTCTTAATAGAGAATGTAACAATTTGGCTTTAACCCAAATTCTGGTATCTGCACTTTAGTTGCACAAATAGCACAAGACTTTCTAAATGACAAAACCAGGTGCTCACGTGCTTCCACCTGGGAAAGCAAATCCTGCTGCCAGCCAAGGCCTAGCCCAGAACATCCTTGTGCTGGTACAAAGGCTCCACAGCTCTGTTTTGTCTTACCTCCTTTAGCCTGGTCATGTCATTGGTCTTCTGGAAGTCCTGGATGATTTCATTCACTTCCTTGTCAAAAAGCGCGCGCACTTCCGTGAATCCAGAACTGACGGGGCCCATAAGCTCCTCCAGGATGGAGGCGAGGAATGGCTGGATGTTCTCTGTGCAGCACTTCTGGGCAGTCTCAGAAACACTGGCTGGAGGGTCACACAGGACAAAATTGCATTTAGAGACAGTGAAAGAAGTAATTGGAACTTATCTCTTTACAATTAATTCAATGGTTTTTGTATTTTTCCCTGGAGTGACACCTCCACAGAGGTGATGAGTGTGTGCAAGGAGTTCACAGTTGTATGAGTGACAATGAAAACTCTTGTCCCAAGCCTCACCTAAGCAAGCACTGCAACTGGGGGCACTGTGAGGGCAGAGAAATGGGCACCTCTCAGTATCATTACCAGCTATTTATTTATTTATTTATTTGACAGCTTAAGCAACACCAACAACATTTTGCCTGCTCTTTACATTCCTTTTTATATTCATAACAAAATTATGATTACTTCACAGTAAATAAAAAACACCTAAGAAGCCTTTTGGCTTAAATATTCTTTGAAAGCCCATGGACTTGTCACATAACCAGAACCTGGTTTTGTGGTGCATTCCTAGAGATCAGGTTTTTTAATTATGCTCACGTGACCTGTATCTTCACTACCTAAGACTGTGCAAGTAAAAACGAAAGCAGAAGGAACAGCTCTGATCAGGATACTCAAAACCTGTCAGCTCCAGTTCGAGAAGACCTGGTATTATCACAGACACAGTAGCCACAGGTATCAGTTCCCACCAAAGGCAGCAGAGCCTCTTTTGTGTTCTGAAAATTGATGTCTCCGGTTGGATTTCTTAAAACACACAAGGATTTCAAAACAAGTACATCTGGTAATTTGAGCAACACAATGGGAAACGTTGGAGAATTGCTCCAAAGCACAGCTGTTCCTCCACTAACCTTTGATTTTTCCAGCTAAGAAGTTCTTGGAGTTCAGAATCTGATCCATGTCTGAACGAATGGTCCCTTCAAGAGTTTTTGCAAATTCTCTACATTCTTCTTTCAAGGTGTTTAATCCTTCTGCCACCTGCTGCTGGACTAAGCCATAGGTTTCCTCTACGATCTGGACCCAAATCAAATTGAGAAGCAGAGATCAGAATCAGCACCCACAGAGAGCTACCATGAGCAACAGCTACTCTACAAGTGTCAGTCCTTACCCCAAACCAGGCTCGTTTCCTGTCATTCCTCTTTCCCTTCATTTTAGGCAGGATCATTGTCTGCAGGTTAGGCAGCAGTTCCTCCATCACCAGGTTGCTCAGGATCTGTATGGTCAGGAGATGAAAATGCCAAGTTCACACCCTGTTCTTTACCTGAAGCACAGAGTGATGTGTGCAGGCAGTGGCTCAGCTCTCCCTCCTTCCCAGCTGCCAGGAGTTACCCACAGAGGCTTTGCACTCTCTCTGCCTAGATTTGAACTGCAACTCCTTCCTTACCTGCCCCACTCAAATGCACCAAATAAATATGCAAGACTTCATAAACATCTGATTTTGGGAGTCTAGGCCTCCCTCTCCATGTTTTTATTTATGGACATTGTCTCTAGCCTGAGAAAGCTGCACCAACAGTCCAGCACAGCCTACATTCAGGATCACATCCCTGCTGCACCCAGCTGCTGGCTGACCCAATACAGAGTGCAAAAACACCCCTCAACTTTCCATTTTCATCCATTTTCAGGGATTTTTTCACTCATGTCTGTGCTCCCAGACACTGCACCTCATGTATTACAGCTGCCAGAGGAATCTGAGGCATGCACCAACACCAGCAGAGGGAACTGGCAGAAACTAGAGCAGCACAAGTAAAGAAGGACTCTGACTGCAGCCCAGTGTAAAACAGGGCATAAACAGCCAGTGTGGAAATACAACACACAATACCTGCTGTAATATACCTCTAAAATACCTCAAATATGCAATACACTTTTATTGTAGTTTCATTTAGGTACTTAAAGATAATAACACAGCAGCACTTCATATTCAGCACTGCTGACTCAAATGTCTGTCAAAAGCAATTCACTAATTCAGGTCCTGAACTAATGGCTCCCTTAAAAAAGATCTCATGAATAACCCAAACTATCACAAATAATAAACGTGAGAACAGATCAGATGGATTTAAGAGCCAAGGGAAGGGCATGAAGCTGTGTCAGGGCAGGGTTAGGTTGGCTGTCAGGGAAAGGTTCTTCCCCAGAGGGTGCTGGCACTGCCCAGGCTCCCCAGGGAATGGGCACAGCCCAAGGCTGCCAGAGCTCCAGGAGGGTTTGGACAATGCTGCCAGGGATGCACAGGGTGGGGTTGTTGGGGTGTCTGGGCAGGGACAGGGGCTGCACTGGATGATCCCTGTGAGTCCCTTCCAGCTCAGGATATTCTTTGATTCCACAATTTTATATTGTGAAGAATCTTGAGTTCTCTGGGAACATTTTTAAGGCATTGGTGGATCTTCCCTCAGGTGCCTGGGCTCACGCTCCCACTCCAGCCATGCTGCAGCCCCAGTGTGAGCTGACACTGTGGGGACTCAGCCACCACAAATAAGTGTCAGCAAATACATTTCTTGGCATTCTTTAGGGATTTTACAGCAACAAATTTCAGCCTGCTTGCTCCAAACCACTCACTTAGCTTGGATATTTGCCTAAAATAATTATTATGTTTGGTCCAAGCAGGCCATGAGAACACACTATACTTACAGAATGAATTATTGCTAAGAAGATAATAGTGGAACTAGGCTGGATGTCTTCTGATTACAGCTCTCTTGAGACTTATGGGCTATGAGTAAGATGTTGGCAAGCAATAAGAAAAATAAAACATGAAATGAAACTAGCACTATAATAGCCCCATAACATGAAGGAGGAAGGGAGAACAGAAAACCCCTCAAGTAACTCCTAAAGTAAAGAATTTATTATCAGATGTTAGCAGGGAACTTCAATCACTGACATGATGGCAGCGGGAAAGACACTGTTTATAGATGTTTTTTCTCCAGATTCCACATTTCTCAGCATTTCACAGGTAGACTTCTCCTAAAACAATAATCTGCTTCCTTAAAACAAACCACTCTCCTTAAGGTTTTTTCCGTCTTTCCAAGGGAAGCCAGATTTCATCAAGGAAAACAGCCAGCGGTTGGCACTAAAGTAAACAAGTAAACATTTGCTGCTGAGTGCTCAATGTTTGGAAAAAAACCCTATGAATCAGGGTGTAAATAATGCCCTAAAAGCCATGTGGAGTTGTGGGGTAATCTCAGCTACCGAGAGTGCTCCAAAGCCAGGTGCCCAAGTATGGACGCAAACCCTGGCCTTAGAATTTCTTTTCTGAAGAACTGAAGTACACAGATTTTTGGTGTTACTCTACAAGACTCTGATTTAGAAGTTTTTATTAAAATAGAATTATCACTTACATATGAGCAAGAGAGGTCTTAAAATCTCAGGTATTTCCATCTACGAAATTTTCTTTTTTAAGATGCCCTTTTTGGTAAGAGAATTTATAATCTTCACTGTCCTCAGAGCTGCAATACCCAAAGCCAAAACCCCATCAGGAATTTATTCTTTTACCTCTTTTTCATTGCCAGTTATCATCTCCCATGTGCCATAGTGGCCTTTCTCCTGCCGGAAGAACTGGATGGCCTCTAAGAACGCCTCCACTTCATACGTGGTCTGTTTGAGAAAGTCTGGAGAGAAGAAAAAGTAACATAAATGATTTACCCAGAAATAAGCTTTAAAAATAACCATCCTTTTCTGAGCCATTTTCCACTCCACGTGCACCTAGTAGTAATATTTTTAAATAATTTACTAAGCCTGGATGCCTGGAGACCCTGGGTGTTCACTGAGATTTAGAAGTGCATTAACATAGGAAAACTCATTCCTTGCCTTTACACCTGTGAGCAATGTGAGGTGGCACACAGAGAGACTGACAGCATGTGGCAGGGCCAACAGTTGGGAATTCTTCTTCTTTAGTTCACAATAATGACAGGCAGCTCATTGAATAAATTGCTAAATCCCAAGTAAACACTCCCCAATAACTTTCTGTTTTGTTAAGAAACTGAGGATCAAGATGGTTTTTCACTGATATACAACAAAACAGACCTCAACAAAGAAAGCACCATGCTTGTACCAGTTAAGAACAAAACCTCCTGACAAGATCATGCTGATTTCCCTAAATATTTCAGGAATGTTCAACCAGAGCTCTGGAATATCTGGTTATTGTGCAAGGCCACTTCTGCCAGATGGGAGCTTTTCCTGTGGTGGCCTGGGGACACCTTGGCCTCAAGACATGAAGCAGAGTGGCTGCTTGGCAAACCTGAGTGACAAAACCATCCCCAAACACTTCAGTGATTGAAGTGCTGTGTCTTCACTATCAGAGAGTCAGGTTACTGTCTTGTGGGAAAACAAAGCCACAAAGGCTTATTGTCCCCTCTCCAAGATGGTCTGCTGCAGCCTTGAGCAGCTGAAGTCCTGTTGTGCACTCTGAGAACAAAGGAAGGAAGAACAAGAATGTTGATTCTCTCAAAGGGAATTATGCTGCTTTAGAAGGTACTGATACATACAAATAATTGTGATGAGAAGACTCAGGAGGAAGTCCTCAAGCCTTGCTTGTCAAGCAACACTTCTTTGGGTTTGTTCATGAGACTGCTTGAGACAGAAGCTTTACAGGAGCCTTGCATAAATGCCAAGGGCAATGCAGGAATTAGAGAAATTATGGGAAACATGGAGGATTAATACCACAGTAATGCCTGAAATATCTCCTCCATGCACTTAACAAAAACAAAAGCTACAGAAACCTATAATTAACTTCATCAGGGCTTTATCCTTGAAGCTTGAAAACTGCATGGTTTCAGATCTGCTCAGAGCCCAAATGTCAAAATTTGCCTTTTCAGAGTTTCACCTGGCTGCAATGACTGCAGGAAGGTTTGTTAAACACACTGAGGGGCAATAAACACTCTCTCAGTGCCTCTCTTGATACCGTTCTTCACATGCAGATATTTGGAGATCCAAAGACATAACACAAAATCTCCAAGCTCATACAATGATCAAACAAAAAAAAAAAAAAAAACAAAAAAAAAAAAAAAAAAAAAAAAAAAAGAAAAATCAGCCAGGTAAAATCCCAACCCTACCTTCACTGCTGCCTCCAGGATTTATAGCATTTGTCATGGCAAGTCACAAACCAGTATTAATTGTAAATCAGGCTGTTCAGTGCTGAGAGAACATCCTCTGATCACAGTTTCAATGAAAGAAGGGAGTGTTCCACCTGAGCAACTGAGGTGGAACATTGCATTCAAAAATTTTTGTCCTCCCAAAATAAAACTGAAAAGATTTTGATGAGAAGAGGGCCTGGTTTGGCTGCAGGCAAGGAAAACTGCAGCTCCCACAGCCCTCCAATCATGACTCACATGTTTTCCTCCTTCACAGCTGTGCTCCCTCCTAACCCAAAGGGACAACAGACCATCCAAGAGGCTGGATCTTGGAGCTGCTGAGATGGTGATGCACCAGTGCTGACAGGAGTCTGCCCTCTAAGATCACCAAGTTTTAAATCCATGCTCAAGGGAGTATTCTCTCTCTGTTCTGACTGTCCCCAAGCCTGTGCTGCAGTGGGAAGAAGGTGCTAAAAATCCAAGAGTGATTCATCTGAATAGCTCATGGGAAAAACATTAGGCTGCAAGTGCCATAAAATCCCAATCCCACATTCTTTCCTATGCCAGTAAACACAGGACACAAACACAATCATGGCAGTCTTGCTACAAAAACAACTCCAAGCAGAAAGAAAGCTTTATCCTTCAAGGCTGCTGCAATTGCTAAGTTTAGGCAATTTCATCCTCACTTTCCATAGGAGGAAAAGAGTGCCTCAGTGATAAGGCTTTGAACAAGCAGATCCATGCAGTACCGGGCTGTGCAGAAGCTGCTGGCGAGGCACACGAGACAGAAGCACATTCATGGACAGGGCTCAAGAAAAGGGAATTGTACCCAGCTGAAAGGAGCTGCCATGCACATTCTGCCAGAGTTCTGCCCATCCCATGCAGCAGTCCATGGAAGGGCTGGAGGAGGGGGTGGCTTGGCAGCCACAGCAAGGCCAGGGAAACAAGGGCTGGGCTGTTGGGGGAGCCGCGCTGGCGTGCGAGGGAGCAGCTGGGCCTGGGCCATGGCAGCAGAGCTGCAGCTGCAAACGGGGCAGCCGGCAAAGCCCAGTGGTGCCAGGGACGAGTGCTCACCAGGGGAAAGCACGATGGGTGCTCCCCTCTCCTGAACCCCTCACAGGGGCTTCCCTCAGCCATCCTATTCTGAGTGATCCACGAGTCCTGCTGATGGTACAGAGGGGAGCAGCTTAGGGCAGCTTGGTGCAGTGCTGGCTGCAGTATTCCTCACCCAAATCTCACACAAAGCCAGGAAGGTTACTGAGGGTTCTCCAGCAAAAGGCCAGCGAGGCTTTACAGGTACCTAGACTGATACTGCGTGCTTAATCCAAGATGTCATGCACTTGGAAAATCACCCAAACATCTTCTCCAGCTGCTAATGAACAAAACATCCTTTTTGTGTAGAGATTAAAACAAAATTCTGTATGTTCTGTTTAATTAAAAAAAAAAAAAAGAAAACCTACCTAGAGACTCTACATATCCAAGCATAGAGCCCAGATATTGCTAACCACAAATTCCTTTTATAAATGCAAGAATAACTGCTATAAAGCTCCCTTTGACTTTGGGAGATGGAAGGACAACTGGAAGCACTATAACTTTATAAATCTTCCCAGACTTGCTCATGTCTCAATGGTACGGCTCAGTTAGTTCAGGACTGCAAAAAGCAAAGGAGCTTCCATGCAGTGAACTCCTCTTTAAAAAAAAAATAATTATGTCAAACCTTAACTCATCAAAATGACACCAAGAGAACCAGGCTACTGGACACCCTCTGAGAGCACCTGCATGTGGTGCAGAAGGGTTAATTTAGAGGGTCCTGTTCCCAGTCTCAGCTGTCTCCCATGCTTGGGCTGCCCTGGGAATGGCAGCCTTCTAACAGAGTGCCCAAGGCTATGAGCTGCTCCTTCCTTGGCAGGTGAATGTTTGGGGAGTGATGAGCAAATCTCCATTCCCAAGGTCCTGTGGGCCCTCCCAGCCCTGCCCATGGCAGGACAGCTGCACCCTTGGAGATGGACATGGCTCCAGCCCCTCAGGACAAGCTGTCCATTTGTGACTCACCAACACTTCCCATGTGTCCCATGACAGCAGCAGGAATGAACTGCCCTCATGGATTTGGTCTCAGCCACAGATCAGCTGCTCTTACACTGGAGAGCTCTGTGCAAGAACTTCTGCAGATGGGCCTCGTTACTAGAGAGGGTGAGTGTTCCAGCTGCCTCTGGCTCAAACTGGATTGCCAGCAAACCAAGATAATATGAGATCTGCATTTGAACATTCCAGTTCAAACTGTGCATCCGTCTGTACTGCACACCACTGCCTTGGGGCTGCTGGTGAGGAGGTTAAATCACTCAAATAATGGTTTTTCTTAGTTACAAGCACAGGAAGATGCCTTCATAGCATTGGCATAGCTGTTAAAAAGTGATTCTTTCCACATCCCATTTAAACTGTCCCTCTGAACAATCACTGTCACTAATGGCACTTGGGGACACAGTTTAGTGGTGAGTAAATGGTGGAACTCGGCTGCAATCCTGTAAGAGTGAAGGGATCTATTGACTGTGGGTAAAGTGCTTCACCAAAGGGAGCTCCACCACGAAGAATAACCTCAGCCTTTTGGCTGACATTTCACACAAGGCTGGGGCCCAAAGACACAGCTGAACAAGTGTTAAGCCAGAATCCAGAAGTCTGAGCTCACAGAGCACAAGTTTTAATTAAAGAAATCCTGACTCTGACATAACGCCCTTCATCTGACCACCAAAACTCAGGAGCAATCCACCCTGGCTTCCTCTGTTTCCTACAGCATCCCAGCCAGATTCTGCATGCAGGGAATAAAATTTATATGATCCTGGAATTCTTCCTGCAGGTACTAATTGATATTAGCAATGTGGTACCCAGTGATGGCTGGTTTTGTAGGAGATGAACATGTCAGAGCCCACAGGCCTTGCCAGGCTCAGGAACTGCAGCTCTCTCTTCCCAACACAAGACATTCACAACCAATACAAAAACTCATGACTTTTTAGTTCTCTCCTACAAGACAGCAGGGCCCACAAATATCATCTCAAATCATTCAAAGCAACAGGCCTTGGACAAAGACTGGAGAAGGCAGGAGAACAATCACTGGAAGGAGATGAAGATGACCAAGGAGTCTGGTGGCCTTTCACTGAGGAGGAGAATGTCACTTACTATTAATTTTTGGAATATGATAAATGAGTAGAAAACTGCATTTGATTTTAGGTGATCTCACAATATTATTTCCTTGCTTCCTCATCTATTTGATGGAGAGCTGGCTCTGGTAAAGGCAGTGCCAAAGCATCTCTCATGGCTCCTTCTTGTTGGTCACTTTAGAGAGCTTTTTCCTGGGACACAAAAAAATCTCAGTACAGGTGTTGGTGCAGGGCCTTCTTATGATGTTACAAATAGATAGTAAGAAGCAGATAAAGAAGTATTTGGAATTTTAAGTGCAGTCTCAAAAGCTGGTGCTTCCACCCCTTCTTATTTCCACTAGACACTGTTGCCCTCAAGAGAATAGATTTCATGCTAATAAATGCAAATTACATTTTCCCAATTTTCTCAGCCTTCCAAGTCAGTCCCCTCTCACCTTGGCATCTGTTTCCTTTGTATATATTTAGACTTGCTTTTCACTATACGCACTCTGTAATTTAAAAAATAATAAATTTCTGGGGTTTTTAATTTAGTCCTTTTAAAGCAAAAGCTGGTAGAAAAAAGGAAAATACACAACCCCAAACCAACTGAAGAGACAGGACAGTGGTACTGACATTTCAAAGACAGTGCTTCCACTCCTCCAGCCCCCAAGGATTTGGGGTGGATGCAGCTGGAGACCATAAGGGAACAAGAGACCTTCCTGCAGGGAAGGAATCACTCTGCCAGCCTTCCAGCACCACAATTAGGGAACAGCCTTCAAATATAAATAAATGAGCATGATAAAAAAATTATTTCCCTTTTTAAGAGTTCACATGAGCTCCAGCATGTTTTAAGAGCTGCTGCGTTTAAGTACCACAGACAGATGGTGAAAAAAGCCATGGCCATCAACCACAACAAAATTAAACTGTGGAAATTCTGTCTCCAAAAAAATAAGCAAATGGTCCCAACCCACTGGGATGGCAGGTAAGAAAAGGAACATGCTTTGAACCTGGGGAGAGGAGGAAAGCTCAGGAGCTGCACCTCAGGAAAAGGGAGGTTACCTGGGGCTTGGGACATGGCTCAAGCACAGCTGAAAATGACCCTCTAAACAAAAGGACACACATTTTACCCTCACAAAATGCTGTCCTGTGTTGTTAGCATCCAAACTGAGAACAAAGTGAGATATATATGGTGCTCTGGGGCTGAGAGGCATGCACCCCCCAGCTCAGGGGATTTCCTGTGAGCAGTGTGCTGTCACATCATCCACAGAGCCTGTGGTGTGAAGCTGCTAACCACCAACAGAAGCTAGATGAGGTCACTTCCAAACATGATACAGCCCTGTACTTATAGCAAATAGGGCTTTGCAGCACAAGTTCCTTCCGTGGCCACCAAACCAACACTGAGCAGGGTTAACTGTTCGCTTATCAGCACACAGCACCGAGATTGAAGCTGTTCAAAGCAGCACCAGACAGGGCACAATCAACCTCCAGTGGGAAGCCCAGCAGGTGTGGGTTTCCTAGTCTAAAAAATTAATGAGCACTGCATAAACACACACAAAAGATCACAGTATCACTTATTTCTGACATTTTCCAAGTGCTTTCCAAACCAGCTACTGTATTTCTGGAGCAGGTGGGAATTTGGAGAAGAAATGGCTCTAGAGTGACTTTATTGTGGCCTTTCAGTACCTACAGGGGCTCCAGGAGAGCTGGAGAGGGACTCTGGACAAGGGATGGAGTGACAGAACACAGGGAATGGCTTCCCTCTGCAGGAGGGCAGGGTCAGATGGGATGTTTGGAAGGAATTGTTCCCTGTGAGGGTGGTGATGCCCTGGCACAGGGTGCCCAGAGAAGCTGTGGCTGCCCCTGGATCCCTGGCAGTGTCCAAGACCAGGTTGGACAGGGCTGGGAGCAATCTGGGCCAGTGGAAGGTGTCCCTGCCCACGGCAGGAGGTTCCTTTCCACCCAAACCATTCCATGATTCTCTGATTTCTCTGCTTCGAAGCTGGAGCCTGAACACCACCTTACTCTGCACAAATGAGTCTTCACAGCTCCTAAAACAGGCTGGGGTGGTGGGCTCAGGGCAGTGGCTCCCCTGCACCACCCACACTTGGCAGTCTGTAAGAAGAAGATAATCAGCCTGAGATGGGAGGGATAGGAAGAACGTAATGGCAATTATGAATTTAGCACATTCATCATCTTGCTGTTTCAGAATGAATGTCACTCCTACAGACTGAAAATCCTCACCACAGTGTAGGAAACCAGGCTGGCAGGAAAGGCAAAAGCCATGCTTGCTGACTGAATGAACTCATGCTGCAGAGGAAAAACATTCTAGAAAGAGGAGAAATAGTCTTATTTCAAGCAAAATACCCTAAATTATACAAAAAAAAAAAAAAAAAACCAAAACACTATATCATGTCCTGAAAGATTTAGTGAGTTTTTTTGACACCCCACAAGTCTCATCAAATGTATTTCTAGTGAAATGGACTGGTGAAAGAACAGCCACAGTCTCAGCCACTCATGTGGATCACAGGTGGTCTAATCTTATTAACCAAAAAGAGATTTAATTAACCCAAGTACAGCAGCTGCTTGAGAGGAGCCAAGGCACAAGTCTTGGTAGATGAAGGGGTAAATATTATCTCCATTTGTACTTTCTCCCACCCCAAATTACCACACAAACTTTCCAAAAGGCTTCACTTTCATTCCAGTGAACAAAACCATTTCTCTTTAATGTCATAAAAAGCAATTTCCTCCTCAGTTCTCCTTTAATTGCTCCCTCCACATCCATTGGAAACAGGCAACAAGAAAATCCTTCCCTTCATCTCCCTCTCCAGGGAGGAGAGGCCACCCTGTTTGTGGCATGAAGCCTCAGAAACCCTTCCAAAGTGGTATCTGGACTCCTGACAGCTGCTCTGCTCTGTACATAGAGATATATAGACATGTTCATCCCTCAGCTCAAGGATTTAATGTCAGCTTCTCAACCTTTACCAGTGCTCCCAGAATTATTCTGAATTCTGGGCCAAGAGTTGCTAAGTCCTATACAGGTACTATGGACATGTGACATAGGAAATTTAGAAATAACTATGAGGAAAACATCTGTCAGATAAATTCAGAGCTGATAAAAGAAATGCAAACACCAATAATAGGCAACCCTGAAGGTCAGAGATGGAGGAAAAAAATCTGCCCTCCATAAGCTTTTGTCTTTCTCTCTTGCCTAATGTATTTCTTTATTATACTTCTTTAATATATGTATTGCTCAAAATAATTTCTGTTGTTGTTTCTGTTGAAACTGGAGATGACAGGATATGGTTTTGAAAGTCCCTCAGCTTCCTGTGTCAGGAGGGTGATTGTCAAGATGTGGATGTGAAATCAAACCAGACGAAAAAAACTAAAATCACGAAGTGAAACTCTGTGTCTCCCAGAATGAGCTAGTTGTCATTTCCTTCCCATCATGCAGACTTCCCTCTATCCCAGCACCAAGTGGTCAGGGTTCCCCACTTCTAACAGCAAATACTGAATGAAACTCAAATAGGAAGCAAGAAGACCTAAAAAAACCAGTTATTTAAGAAGTACTCAGAAGAAACTTCAGTCTGATTTTCAAGGCATGCAAACATAAAGGATTAAAACCTGAGGAATAGCTAATATTAGAGCCCTGTGAATATTATGAGCCTTTCCCTCACTGTTGCCATTGTGGGACTGGTAGAACATCCCCACTGGGGGCTAGGTGGCCATTTCAGCAGCAGATTCCCCCCAAATTTGAGGTGTGCACTTCTCAGCATTTCACTAAGGAAACAGGGAGCAAGATGGAACCAGGTGAGTCCAGGTTGTGGATCAAAGAGATAAGGCAAACCAAAGAATCCCATGCTGCCACCCCCATCTAACCTGGCAGGAGCAGATTAGAAAATCAGAGGAAAATGCTAAACCACTTCCTCCACACTCCACCTAAACTCAAGCACAGTTTTAAACTTTAAAAAGCTGAGGAGTGTTAAAAATCCTGCACTGCTGTAGGTGTGACACTTGGGAAGCACAGGCTGCCCAGAAGCAGCAGAGAAGAGCCAGCAGTGCCCACCAGGGACCCCCTGCACCCACCAGGCTGCTGGGTTTCCTCGCTGCTCCCTGGGTACTTGCCTTCTCACTGCCCTAATCACACCACCTCACACATGAAAACCCAAAAAGCATTTGATCTTCATGTTCCATTGCTGCTGAAGGAGATCATTGTCTCCTCAAACCACCAAGCCCTCATCAGTGAGTATAAAGGGCAAAGACAAGGGGAAAGTCGAGATGGGAACGACACAACAACCCACAGTCCAAACATCTGAATGCCATTTCCCAGTGGTGCTCACTAAATCCCCATGCTTTTGCTCTGCCCAGAAATCCCAGAAACAGAGGCTGGGCTGGGCATTTGTACCAGAGGGGGACAGGAAGCAGCTGAATGTCAGGGCGGCTCCCAGCACTGATTGACTCCAGCTTTCCCTGTTTAACTCTCTTCCTGGGAGAAAGAAAGTACATTGTAGCCACGAGCTCTTCCAAGTCCTTGGCTAAAGCCCAGTGCAATACATTCCTTCCCAGGAGTGGCAGATCACAGCAGGGACAGAAAGGCTACCTCTGATCAGGCATGACACCTGTCTTTGTCCTGTCCTTGCCTAATCTGCCCTGGTAAATGGGAGCTCGGCACTTTGGGAAGAGGTGGAGTGAGTGTTGCCCTGGTCCATGCTCCTTATCCCACTAAATTATATTTCATAATCAAACATGAAGGATTTTTCACAGTTCTTTCCTCTTTTCAACTATTTTTTAATAAAAGAGCACAGTCAAATTTTTCTACCACAATCCCTACTGGCCATCGTTGTGCTGCACATAGCTCATAGCTGTAACTTTGTAAGATTGCTCAGACACCTGTTTTTCTCAGCAGAAGTGATTGCAAAAAAGACTTCAAGAAGTATTAATAAACTAGTATTTTTCAGTGATGTGCAAATGAATAGGAATCAATATGAAGCCCTTGGGAAAAAAATTCTCTCCAAGGGCAGAGTTCAGGTTACTGAGGTGCTTGTCAGTGATCATTTTTCCACTTGCAGCACCCAGATCTCCAGGGGATAACTCCAAGAAATGCACACAAAAGGGGCTCCTGCTTCCTTGATAGCTGTTGAAATTAATTTCCTGGTTCAACAGGAGATCCTAATCCAGACTGTCTTTATCTGCTTCTCACCCCATTGGGCAGAAGTAAGGATGAGCCTTGAGGCATTGTCTGTCAGATAAAAACAGGACCACAGGAAAAGCTGAGAGGGATAAATCCTGGAACAGATGCCTAAATGAGCAATAGCTAAGCCATATGAAATATAATGAAGTGCAGACTCACAGGCTTTGGAGATGGAAAAGACCTCTTAGGTCATCCTAACACGGCCTCTGCCAGTTCGGGATTGGCCCCTAGAGTGATGTGCTGAACTTTAAGAAAAAACCAGGCTGCCAAAAGCTTTGTCAAACCCATTACACTTGTTCCAGAAGAGAAATGAAAATCCCCAAACATCATGAACAGGTTTCAAGTCATGGAGTGCCAGGAAAACTTGATTGTGTCCCCATCTCCCCACCAAACCTCAGTGAGGAGCCAAGTCCAGAGTGTCAGGGCACTGTACACTACCTGGATAGCTGGGAAAGGGGACTGCACACCACCTGGATAGCACTGGGAATGCAATTAGGGATTGTACAGCACCTGGGCAGCATTGGGACCAGCAATGGGGAGCGTACACCACCTGGGATAGCATCAAGATTGGGAATCTCACATTTCCTGTGAAGAACACTCCTGAAACCAGCCAGCCCTGAGCATCACACAAGTAACTGCACATCTTAGGAAACCACCTAGAAATGCAGTCATGTGTGTTTTCCTCAAGGAAATGGGAGTCCTAAAGGAAACCTAAAGGAATGTCTTTGGCAGTGGAGACAGGGAAAAGAGATGGTCGTTGAGAATGATCCAGAGAGGACAGCAGGAGAAAGCTGACTGAGGGCAGTGGGATGAAGCTGATGACCAGGCGACTAAAGTGGCAGCTAAAAAAGCATTCACCAGGAGCCACTTCTGTAAATAAAAGGGACTGTTCACACCCTGCACTCACAATTCATTTACCCACAAGCCTGGGATTCACACTCAAGCAGCTGAGTTCAGTGGAGAGGTTGCTGAGTGTTCCCATCTCCTACCAAGGGCAGCAGGAGCAGATGGGACTCCAAAGTGAACTAAAGACATGGAAGACCCTGGAGACCAGTGGGGAACTGAGGGCATCTTGGTGGAAAAAATGTCATCTGAAAACCAGGAAAGCATTTCTTTTTCTGAAGGATCCAATTCATAAATGATCTTCCAATTTCATGGGAGCAAAGCTGTTTTTACAACCCTAGCAAGTAACAAACTAGGGTTTTTTTTAAAGTTTTCTAGGCTAACCTACTCAGAAAGTGACATTTATCGTTGTGTAGACAATCAATACTGCGTCCTACACACCATTCATGGACCAACTACAAGGCTTAACCATGGCTGGGGCTGGAGCTGCCATTGAAACATCTGCAGAAAGGCCAAATGTTTAATCAGGAGAGATGTGTGTGTAACAACATGGGAATGTACTGGGGGACTGCACTCCCTCCATGTTGTACACATCTGGCCTCCTGTATGGCACAGGGTGGGATTCTTATTATTGTCTGTGCAGGGCCATGAGTCAGATTTCATGATCCTTGTGGGTCCCTTCCAATTCAGGACATTCCATGATTCCTGATTCTATAGCTGTGATGCATTAGCCAGCTTGCAAATGCAGGTGAGGGTTTGCTGCGCCTTAGTAATGAACACCTCTAATAGATTTTGGATCATTACACAACTTCCAAAGCAATTCCCATGTTTTCTCCCCGAGCTCACACCCACTGCATCCCAAACCCTACCTAACTGTGTTCCCAGCACAGCAAGCAGCAGGGCTGTGTTGATTCATTCCTCGGGGTGCTGAAGCCAAGCACCTTTTGTGAGTGACTTGCATTTTCCCACAGCTGGGTGGGTGGGTGACACTGTCCCAGGCTGAGCCCTTCCAGAAATATCCCACACAGTCCCTTCCCACACTCACCATGGTTGGAATGCCACACACAGTCCCATCCCTCACTCACCGTGGTTGGAATGTCCCACACAATCCCATCCCTCACTCACTGTGGTTGGAATGTCCCACATGATCCCATCCCTCACTCACCATGGCTGGAACGTCCCACACATCCCCATCCCTCACTCACCATGACTGGAATGTCCCACACGATCCCATCCCGCATTCACTGCGGCTGGAATGTCCCACAGGATCCCATCCCTCACTCCCCATGGTTGGAATGTCCCACACGATCCCATCCCTCACTCCCCATGGTTGGAACGTCCCCATCCCTCACTCACCGTGGTTGGAATGGCGCACGCAGTCTCCCAGCACGGCGCTGAAGTGTTGCTGTGCCCCTGGCTCCGGGAAGCAGTAGTAGCTGTGCCGGGAGAAGGGCTGCCACAGGTACACCGGGAACTCCTTCGGGAGCGGCACGAAGGCTGTGGCCGCCTCCTCACTCGAGCCTGCACAGAAACACCTCTGTTTGAGAGCTCCTCATTTCCTCAGGGCTGGCTCTGTGCCACAGCTTTGCCAGCAGGATAATCCCCTTCCCAATCCAGGAGATTGGGCACAGAGGGCAGGGGGACACAGCTGGGATGGGCACACTCAGCTGGCATCAACCCCCTCTCTGTGTCACACCACAGCAACTTGATGGCCTCTTGCTTTGTCTTCAAGGTGGCAAAAATCTAGTTTTGGTAAAATTTCAAAGAAACCATTCCACTGGATTGTAGCTGGTAGGGAAATGGTTTTCATGGCAGATAAGTAAATTACTGGGGAGCTCTGGTCTGTTCCACATAAAGACCATTTAGGAGCATATTGACTTTCTTATAGAAACTAGCTGCATTAAATAAACCACGTTGGAACAGCAGCTGGAACAGCTTTCACTGGTTCCAGGACTTCCACACACAATTGCCCTTAAAAACTGTCACTTCAAACCCTTGTAGGTGATGTGAAGAAAGCACCAAGTACCTCCAGCTCCCACCTGCCCTGGGTCCCTGCACACAGGGGATGCTGCACAGCATGTGTAGGGATGACCAAACCCAATCTGGAAGCACTGACATGCACTGAGAGCCCAGACACATGAGGTTCATCTTCAGCACCACACAGATGGAGAGTAGTGCCATAAAGATGAAGTGATGATGTTTCTGAAGGGAGAGCCATGGGAAGTCCACAAGCACCCTTGGGGTGCTCCACATCACTCAACCCCACCTGCTGCAGAGCTGTGGTGACACACACAGGACACCTCCAAGCCCTCTGACCACCCTGTGCCTTGGGAAAGGGTGTGACAGGACACCTAACTTTTAAATCCTGGGGATTTAAAGGACTCAAAAAACAAATCCTTGTCTTCAAGTTGCCCTTATCCCTTTTGTTATGTGGCATCCCATTCTCCAAATCTGACTCTGCAATGTGAGACCTGCTTCCATAAAGCCTGAATTTTCTCCATCTTGGTAGAGCGGGGGCAGGCAGGACCACAGCAGTTCCTGGCCCAGAAACAACAAACTCAGAAGCAGCCACCTTCCTGCCCTCTCTGTGGGACTTATTATCAGCTGTGAGTCAACACAGACAGCTGGCATCTAAAAATGGAAACAAATAAACCAGGAATATTAACAAAGCCCGGGAACAATGGTGCTGTGGTTCCTGCCCTGCTTCTGCACAGCTTCCAGCAGCTTTGTGCCGGTGTGCTGGGAAGAAAGGGAGCCAGCATTTCTCTGAATGTTGGCTTACAGCATCTGCTTTGTTCTTCCATTCTGGAGCTGTGCTTGAACTTGGGAAAAGGGCTGTGGGCATCTTCTGCTACCCCATTTTAAACTGGAGCCTGAAAGCCTTCCCAGGGCAGAGTAAGGAACAGAGCCTGGGCTTTGGCAGTTCAGCTTTGAACAGGACTTACCAACAGGGTCTGGAAAATGTTTATCAGAAAGCAAATTGTAATCTTCTTCTGAAGTCAGGACTTTGCCTCCTGCAGGAAGAACGTGATATTTAGGGCTAGCTCCCTTCTGGTAGGCCTGGAAAATCAATAGAGAGAAAGTATTGTCAAATAGAGATTTAAGAAGAGAGAAAAAACAAAATATACAATTCACTGACAAAGCCAGGAGCTGACTTCATGATCCTTGTGGGTCCCTTCCAACTCAGGATATTCTATTATTCTAATGCATGGGAATATTGCACAAAGGGAGAATCTTTTTGTCAGGCTGAATTTTGGAAATGTTCCCTAGGCATGTCAAATCTAAAACAAATCTAATCTCTCAGTGCTTATCTGCTGTGGTGGGGAGTCAGGGGTGGAACAGAGAGAAAAAGGATGAGATTTTCTCCAGAGCCCAATTAGTTGGATTAGTCAGCCAGGACTAGCTTAACTAATGCAGCTTCCAGGCAAAAACCTCCACTGTAGCCAGCCTGGAGCCACCCAAACCTGCAGGAGCACAGGGATGTATTACAGGGATGTAGAAGTGAGAAGTGCTCTGGGACAGGCACAGGAAGGTTCAAGTGCTGTTAAAAGGATTTGTTAGTTCTTGCTGACGTATCTGGCCAAGGAATGTCCCATTTGTTAGTTCTGGCCAAGGCAGGGCACTTGACTGTACCCTCAGCCATCCCACTGGAGCCACCCTAACGAGGACAAGGTTTCACCTCCTATTGCTGAAGGCAAGGCAGCAGCAGCAAATCCACTCCCTATTGGTTTATTTGGGAATGCACAAGCAGATCCATGGAAGCAGCACTCACCTCTTTGGTCTCAAAGCAATTCACAGTGTAGTCATTTTTGATCACGACGTATCTGTCCTTCCACTTCTTCAGGTCCTCAGCGAAGTGCAGCAGCTCTGCTTCATACAGAACTGTCCCAGCTTCCCCTGCAGGCTACAGGGACAATTGGTGACACTTGAGACCCCTCTGCACCACTCACCATCCTGAAGCTTTTACTTCTACATTTCCATAATGCTGCTCTGAGGGCTTTGGAGCCTTCAAATGCAATTTGGAGTCATAAACATCTCTGATTTCAGAAGGTTCTACAGACACAAGCAAATTCTTGTAGCTGAGGTGAGGAGAAAGCTCTGCCTTCCAAAACACTGCCAGATTTCTGAGACAGAGATTTATTCACCTTTCAGCTGACAGGCTGAATGCAACATCAGAGAATCCTACAGTGGCTTGGGTTGGAAGGGACCTTAAAGATCATCCAGTTCCAACTCCTGCAGGATGACCTGGGGTTCACCACCTCCCATTTTCCACTACATAATATAAATATTTCATTGATATGAAAAGCAGGGTTTTATTATAATATAGGAAATTGTTTCCCATTTGTTTGTAATGCTTTTGCATCTGTCCTGTAGTAACTGATATCCCTCTTCTGAGAGACACAGATCTTCTATTATCCCACCCCACTGCTTTACTTACTCATTTCAAGAGCATTGGAAATCCATAATTTCCAGTATGTTCAGAGCATTTAATTCTTTATCTTCTTAATCTTGAAGGCTCTAAAGGTTCTCTGCATTTTCCTCTAATAAAGAGACTTTTGTCTCACTTTTTGTCCCCCCTCTAATGAAAACCAGCTTTCCATAGTTCACTCCACAAAGGGAATTACTGCCATCTTCTTTAAGGAACCCTGAGCCATGGATGACAGGATTAATTACATTTCCTACATAATCTCCTCCCTGGAAGTATGATATCTGTCCCTAGATTTTGCAGAACCTTGTAACCAGCAAGAAGGAACCAGTTTTGTCCAAATGCCCAACTCCTTGTACCAGAAACTCACGTCATGGCTCTCCTCGTGCCATGATCAACAACTAAACGAGACCAAAATAAAGATGAATTTTCAAAAATTAAACTTCAAACCTGCACCCAGATGCAACTTTTCCATCCCAAACCAAAATGACCCAAATCCAACATGGGTCCCAGGCAGGAAAACGAGTGTCCTCCTACCCTGGTTTTCAGGAAGCGGGACTGGGAGTGGCGGTGCTGCTCCAGCTCCTCCTGCACGTGCCTGCAGAAAGCCACGGCGTACTGCCGGCGGTAGTGGGGGCTGAAGTTCTTGATGGTGGCCTCTGTTTTCCCTGAGGTGTAACAGATATTAAAAATTATTTCATATACATGGCTTCACAGCCTGTAACACAGAACCAAGGCACTTCTCACCAGTGACCCAAATTCTTCTCTTTGGAGAAAAGGCAGTTCCAGGGTCACCCAATAGTGACCTTCCAGTACCTGAAGGGAGCCCATGGGAAAGATGGAGAGACACTCTGGACAAGGGATGGAGTGACAGGATGAGGGGGAATGACTTCCCACTGAAATAGAGTGGGTTTAGATGGGATATTGGGAAGGAATTGTTCCCTATGAGGGTGGGCAGGCCCTGGCACAGGGTGCCCAGAGAAGCTGTGGCTGCCCCTGTATCCCTGGAAGTGCCCAAGGCCAGGCTGGATGGGGCTTGGAGCACTCTGGGATAGTGGAATGTGTCCCTGCCCAGAGCAGGGGGTGGAACTGGATGGGCTTTAAGGTCCATCTAACCCAAACCATTCCATAATTCCATGAGAAGACCTCCTCAGTGTACCGAGGGCCACTTGCTGCACAGATCAGGAAACCCTTGGAGATGCATTCAGAGGGAATTTGCCCAGGAAAATATTGGGTTTGGGACTTCGTTCTTTCTTCTAAGATCAAGCAAAGAATTCCCCGAATACATTTCTCTAAGGAAAGATGCTCTCTGCCTCTCCCTGGGGCACGCTGCCTCAGAGCCAGGGATGGTCAAGGGGTGAAAGAGTTTTCAAAGACAACCAGTGATACTGGCTAATATTCAGCCATAGGAGCCAATTTTATCACTTACTGAGATTCTAAAGATGACTCAAAGCGCTACAAAAGATTTTTCTAGGCTTGGGCACTACAGACTCATCTTTGTTTTAATGTAAACATATCCTCAGTCATGCTGCAATAAACACTAATCTGGTATTGTCTCACTGTGATCAAGATCTCATGGGTAACAGCAACAGCAATAAACACACTGAGGTCTCACTTCTGAGAATCTTAAAACTATTTACAAGCAATTAACTCATTAACCCTACCACTGAAATAATGGTGCTTTGCAGACAGGGAAGTGAAGCTAAAATTAAAGGCATGTGCATTTATGTGACTGAAAGAGTCTGTAGCAATGCAAAAACCAGAACCTGCCCTATGATCTAGAGAGCATCCCAAACACCCTGGATCCTGGAGAGATCCCTTTCTTCTTGGTATTAGAGCGCTCCATGCCAAAAGGCTTTTACTGAGCATACAACAAAGAAATGCAATTTCACATCTCCAGCAATTTTGATGCTTTCAAAATTTCATTTTGTTCTGCTTGGTGGGGAAAAAACATAATATTTTCTGTATGAGAAAAAAAAGGTAATTCTCAAACTAAGACTTATTAATGCCTTTAGATGGACTCCTAGACCAGGACTGGCACACAGTATTACTGAAATGGAATTCATGGAAGTGTTCAAGGCCAGGGGCAAGGAGCAATCTGGTTTAGTGGAAGGTGTCACTGCCCATGGCAGGGCGTGGGACTGGATGAGTTTGAAGATCCCTCCCAACCCAAACCATTGTGGGATTCTATGAATAATTCCCTAATTTCCTAACACAGATGTGCATGAGAAGACAAACCTACATTCTAGCTCCTCTCCTTCTGCAGGTGAATTTGCAGTGTGGTGCAGAATAAGATGCACCCCCATGCTCAGGAGCAATGCCAACACTGCTGTTCCATGACACCACCTTTCATTCCAGCCTCTCCTGTGTCACCAGCTCAGAGGGGTGAGCTGCAGCCCTCTCCTGTGTAAGCACCAATGTGATTGCTGCCTTCCACTGAACTGAAAGCCCCTCTTGCCCCACTGCTGCCCACTCCAATCCCACACCAGCCCTGGGAGACAGACCTGACACCCTGGAGCCCTCTCCGGGCACACAGAGAAGCCGGCTCAGCACTGGCACAGCCATCCCACTCAGCTGGAGGGATGTCAGAAGCAGAGTCAGTTCACCACTCAGGTAAGCCTTTCACAGAGTTACTGTGGGACAGCACCCTGTGACAATCTGGACTCCAAATCTTCAGCTTTAAGATGGATTTTTAGAGACATACTGATTATAGGATGTGCTTGGGTATAATAGCAGGATATGGTGCTGCTACAGCAGAATATCCCAGCCCCATAAAAACTAGCCTGCTTTGGGCAGAGGCATAGACTTATTCTCCAAATAAGGACAAAGTTTCCCAAAACCTTCCTTAGAGCATTTTTTTCCCTCCTGGGCCCAGCCAGCAGTAGGATGTTGTTGGCCTCAGCCCCAGCAGAGTTTCCTGCTCAGGGTTTGCCCCTGTTTTGCACTGCGGCTTTTTCTTTTCCAGCTCGCATCATCCTCTCAATTTGTTAGAGAGGGCTCTGGGACACTGCACCTCACTTGGCTACTGCCTGCATCCTGCAGTAAAAGTTTGTAGAGGAAGTGGGACAAAGAATAAAATTCTGGTGTTGGGAAGAAAGCTGCAACAATCACAGGAAATACCTGTAATTTTGGCAAAGTCTCTCAATTAAGGCTAAATGGCCTCAGAAGTGTCATTCTTCACTGTCAGTACTGCTTAGATCAGCTTAAAGCACAATGATTCGAGAGAAAGAAACTCTGCAGATCACAACATACACGTCAGAAATGGGACATTGATGATGTAATTTTTATGTGCAGACTATATTTATGACAAACCAAAACAAGAATCAAGAGGCAAATGTTTCTGGTTACTTCTTCCCATCTTCACACTACTTGCTGCAAAGGACCTCTGCATTAAAAATACTCCTCCCTCTTAAAATTAGAAGAAAGGTTTATTTAAGGAGATTGTGAGTGGCACCATTTGAGAGCCTGGCCTTGCAGGGCTCAGCTGAACAGGAATTTCCTACCTGAAGGTGGGAAGAGAAGCAGACAGACCCTTGATCCATTGTACCTCAATGGATATTTAAACTTTTGGTTTACAGAAAATAAAAATATGCTATCTGAAAATAAACATGATGGGAACAGTCCTGAGTAACAGAAACGCTTCCCATGAAAAGATAACATGGGGCAACTGGAGATAAAATACTCCAGGGCAGTTGAAAAATGAGTTCCCCTAATTCTTTTCCAAATTTAGTGTGGCTGGCTTCGTCAGAGCTGTTTATATGGAGCACAGCCAATGCTCCCACTTGGCTGGTCTGGCAGTGGCACAGCTCCAGCCCATATAAATGGGACTTGGAGCCCAGCAGCTGGGATGTTTATCCTGGGAGAATGAGGAGTCTGATCTGCTCCAGGAGGAGCCTGCATGCAACCTCCTGCTCCTGTGCTGGAGAGATGGATCATGACTGATCCCTGTGGGTTCCTTTCAACTTGGGATATTCTGTGATTCCATGGACCAAAATTACCAACAGGAAAAGAAAACTGTGATGGAGGTGGGAGGATTTCCATCAAATTAACATGGAATTCCTCCTTTGTTGAAGGTTTAGATCCTGCTCCAGAATAAACTTTGCTAATACTTCATGATGCACCTCCTGCTCTGAACAACTGCCCCTGCACATGACCACAAACTTTAGCATGAGCTATGATACCTCTTTTAAGAATTAAAACAAATGTCACTGCACTGAGAAACAAGAAACATCTACCTGTTGCTCCCCTGGAAATCAGCAATCATTCCCAGATCTTTTTTCCATGCTTTCCCCCTGCCTTTGACCTTTTAATTGTGCACCCATGTTGGACACTTGTATGTAACTCCAAGCCCACAGAATGGCCTCAAATACCCAATTTTATAGTGGCAGTTTCACTGCTTTTATTGAAATAACTGACATTCAGCTTTTCCAAACAAGGGCACTCTTCAGCAAGTTCTCCCAGGAATGGATTCCTGCTGGTCTGGCTCCCATTGCAGCCTATCCAGCTCGCCCTGCCACATCTCCCTGCTCTCAACAACGTTGCCACGTGGCCAGTCCAGGTGCACGTCAGGAAAGCTCAGGAAAAAAGGTCAGAAAACAATAACTTCTTGGCTGTCATACAAGAGAGTCATTGCTCACACTCCCAGAACTTCAGCCATTTGGAAGTGAAGAATGGAAAGAGGGAAGGACTTGCCATAAAAGCTATTTCACTTAAATATTGGTGTTTGGCAGTAAGGGCACCCTTCCAAGAGCAGGAAAATGTTCACAATCCCCCTTCACAGCACAATTGCCTGCACTCAGCACCTTTTGGAAAGGGTTTTCCAAATATACCACGACCAGTGATATGAATCTCTTTGGAGGTCTGGGGGCTGATGTATGTTCTTACACCATATAAGCCCCAGAGGACATAAAAGTAAAGGAAGTAAATTATTTGTTGCATTAAAACAAATCCTGGACAAAATAAAGCCTAAAAGAAATAGGCACTGTGTGTGCTTAATGTCAGTACACCCAGCACTTCAAACAAGTAAAGCAGTGAGACAGAACAGGAACAAATCACTTTGTCTTATTTCCTCCGCCAGACCATGAGCAAAGCTGTCAGAAAACAATCTAAAATGCTCAGCTGATCATACCCACACAGTGCTCCACAAGCCAGGATGGAGCCCACAAATGGGGGCAAACTTTTCAATTGTAAACTAGAAACCAGTTAATCTAGATGTACTGTATGCCTAAATGCAAATTGAGCTTTAAAATTACTACCATCCATCCATCCATCCATCCATCCATCCATCCATCCATCCATCCATCCATCCATCCACACAGTCTTATTCTCACAGCCCATCATGGTAGCAGCAAAATGAGGTAACAAAATAATTCCAGTGTTCAGCTCCTGGGCCAACTTCATCCCAAGTCCAAGAAAAGCACAACTCTGATTGAGGTAAATGTCTGAAACTGCAGATGCTCTATGTAAGCCCTGAAAGCTGGATGTCAGTACTGGCACCTCTAACATGGTCTGGATGCTCAAGAGGAAGAGAAGGAAGCAGAAACTCCCCATAAAAACTGCTTTTCCTCAGATCACCCTTCACTGCAAACATCATTATCAGTTGTTAAATGCATCTGGTAGCCAGAAAACCTGTGAAAGTGATTCTGTTTGGCACATCCTGACAGTGCCCACCACCTTCCAGTGCTCTGGGGTATAGAACAGAGGGATTACAAGTGATTCCCTCTTTCCTTTTACAAGGAGTGGGATTTACAAGTGATTCCCTCTTCCCTACACTCTTCTTCCTTGTGCAGTATTTACAATACCACCCAGGAAGTGTTTAAGGTCAAATGCTCCCAGACTTCATCTAGGAAGGCAATGCAAACTACTCTCATTGTTGTTGAAAGCACAGCTCATTTTGATCTTTATTTGTAGAAATAGCATTTCAATTAATCTGAGTCATGACTTAATACCTGTTAGGACAAAAAAGGGATGGCAGACACAAAGGTTCTGATCTGGCTGGATCACCTCTCACAGCTTTGTTTGCACTCAGCCAAACCCAGCAGCTCTGGTTGGTGCAGTCACCCCTCTTTCCCATGCAGGAACATGTGGTTTGCACCTGGTAAAATACTGAAGCCAATTATTTATCCCAGCCTTGGTTTATATTAATAGAGAGTGCTCTCAATAAAACCTTACCATTCTGTGACTCCAGTGGTGTGCACACACCCTCAAATCACCTGTTTGCCATGCTGGCAAAATCCCCGTTAGTCACCCAAAAGTCAGTGCAGAGCAGTGGGTAACACCCATCACACCTCAGATCAGCCTCTCCTCACATCTCAGCATATAGCACTCCTCAGGTGCTTAGTCCATCTTCTCTATAGGAAAAAACTGATGCTGTCTTGTGAAAAAAACAGATTTTTTCACAAGTTTTGCAGCTGAGACCAGTGGGTGTGACATTTGTGCTCCATCAGAAGCAAAGCTTTTGTTTCACAGCAAGCCAAACAAACACGTTTGTAAGGTCACCTAGACATGATCCCTGACAAAAGAAGTGGCAAAAGTAACAGGGTCCATTCCAACCTTGCAGATCTCCCTTTCTACAGTTTGGCCCCTATACTTTGCTCTTCCTCAAGTGCTCTGCTACACAAGGCTGTATTTTGCACTGAGATGTTCAATTATCCCATAGATTTCCAAAGGTTTCCATCCTTACGTTGCTCCCAGGCAGCTTCAGGAGCATCTCACATTCAGAGGGAGCAGATTGAGCTCAGTGAGACCTCCTGCACTCTATAAGAAATGCTTGTTTTGTGAAGAGAAGCTTGTGATCTAACTATGGAGCTTGCTGGTTTAAGTTAATCCTGAATGATGAATGATTATTGAAAATGAAGAACAAACAGCACAGATCCTGCACAAACAGAATGGCTCTTGGGTCCAACTCAGAGACTCATTCCTGCAGCTCATTCCCCCACTCCCACTGCCCAAGCCTTATTTATGGGAGAAGGAAGATTTCACAAATTGCCTTTGCACTTCTGTCAGGCTAAAAATTCCTAATAATAATGATTTACATAAGGGCCAGTGCTTGTGGTTGATCAGGCTGAAACAAGCCAAGGGTTTGATTAACAGTGCCAGATAAGCTTATCTCAAAGGCTGCTAAAATCCAACCTTTCTTGGTAATGGGGTGAGAAGCAGCAACCCTGTCTAGAAACAATTACTCATGGTCAGATTCAACTAGAATAAGGTCTGACAAGACTTTATAAATAAGCTTCTTTCACAGCACCAGAAGGAGTTGGGATTTAACCAAATGAACCCAATCTAATTCCTGGTGGGTCACATGAAACTAAACTATGATCTGTGATAAAAAAATTTGGTGAAGGTCAATGATTTTCAAGTTTTGGGTTTTTTTTTACAATTCCTGAGCCACAAGTTGAGCCACTCCTGGGGACACAGACACCAGGCATGCCTTGAGCAGCTTTCTCCAATCCAGATCTCAGCACCACGTTACACATCACTGGAGGTCACACAAAAATGTTTCTTGGGAACATTTAAACAGCATTCCAAAAATGTAAGCCAATGCTGCATCACCCTTTAAATCAGGATGATGTATTCCCCCTGCCCTCCCTTTCGGGTGACAGTTACCTCACTGCCCAGCCATCCACTAGACAAAATGACAAAAACACACAGAGACACAGATAACAGAAATAACCACCTTCATTACATTAGTTGAAGCTTTTTTCTGAATATATATATTTTATCTATTTATGTATTTATATATATTATATATATATATTAAAAATATATAAATAATTTATACAGACACACACACACCTTCAACATATTTTCATGCTTGGCATATGCTCATACAAATCTGGGAGATATTTTTACTAATTTCTTTTTTCTTAATTACTTTGCCAATTTGTACCACTCTACATGGCTCTATCACAAAATCACTCCAGGGAGTACATGACATTGGCCAAAGCTATGAGTACACACACATCTTTCCACGAGGAACTTCATTTATGCTGAGATTTCCTTACCTAAATTCCCTTTATTCCCTCACCATTCCAACTCCTGTCACCATCAGCCCAGATGGACTCCTCAGAGTACTGTATTTCCCACAAAGTAATCACTTTTTAAGCACTGTACCAGAAGGCCATTATTCCATGGCAGGATTTTATTCTATTTCTCTTCAACAAAAACACAAACTGCACAAAACAGAGTAGCAAAATGAGAATAATGGTAACACCAGAGCCTCTTTTATTATCATTTTCCTCATCAATTCTAAGGCATTTGCTTCACTTTTGGCTGCTGTATACACTGAAAATGAGTAAATACAATGATTTCCAAAGGATTTTCAGCTAAGTCTATGTGCAAGAAGGGTAAAACAAAGACTAATCTCTAAACTAAACAGAGGTCTCAAAGCAAGGACATTTACTTTAATGATGTCCCAACACAACCACACAACTTGATTTTACCACAGGAAATAATTTCAGCCTCAGAGCCCCTTCTTGCCACTCTGAACCCCACAAGAACACCTGGGTGAATATACAGATTTAACCCAAACAAGCACCATTCAGAGTTTTGAAGCCCAAGGCCATACCCATGTCACAGTTGTGCCAGCTGGGGCCCTTTTCCAGTTTCACCTGGCTTGCTTTGCTTGTGCCAACACCTCCTTGCCTTGGTCCTCTGCAGGGCAGAAACTGTGAAAGGGCATTTGGAGGGGGACAAAGAGCCAACTTCTCCTGAAAATCAGTAATTGGTTTTATTCCTCTTCCTCCTCTTTTCAAAAGGACACAAATCCACACATACATATATGTATGCATATAAAATTAAGCTTCTAATAAAACTTTATAATACAAGAAGAGGAGCATGTAAATTGCAATTCACATTCCAAAGAATTTTAAAATTTTTTTTACCTGACTTCCCATTTTACATTCAGCTTGAACAATAAAAATGGAAACATTTTTCCTTTGCAGTGCATATTTAGTCATTTGTTCAGGCTCTCAATAGTTTCAGGTTATAATAATGGAATATGACTGCAGGAAAATGTAACTTGTTAGAGCAAAACATTGGGCAGAGGATGGGAGAACTTACTTTATAAAACTTAGAAGTTCGAGTGAAGCTTATAAAATCTCTTTAATGTGTCATGTATTTTGTTGTTACAAAGCTTATAAAACCTCTTTGATCTGTTATATATTTTGTTGTTACACAGCAGGGTGATACAATGGGGATCCCTTTCTGACCTCACATGGGCTTTGTTGGCCATGCAGATGCTACAGCATTGGAATTGTTCAAGGAATTGTTCAAGGCTGACACAACCTACAAGACAAAAATGTTCTACTACACTGTGGTCAATCCTTCTAAGCCTTAGCTAACACAAACTAGACAAACTCTCCTTGCTGGTAGTCTGTTCTCATGTTTAGAGCTATTATGTTATTTTTCTGAAAATGTCTGCTAAATCTTCAGAGATAAACTGATTTAAAAAGAGGATCGCATTCATTCCTTTGCAAGGAATACTGCCAGGCATTAAAAGGGTCTGTACTCCTGCAACTGAAGGTCTCCCCTTTCACAAACAAACCCTTCCCTACCCTTCCATGGATGGTAATGTCCCTCAGGAAATCCACACGGTTTGCTTTTCACTCTGCACAAGAGACAGGAGGAAGCACTGGAGCCTCATCCTGTGGGAAAGGTTTCTTCACAGGACTGCTAAAAAGCATCGATTAAGGCAGAGTTTAGAAGACAAGTGTATAATTATTACATGGAGCTGCTCACCCAACCGTGTGTAAGACAGTTTTTTCTGTGCTTATTACAGATGGGGAAGGGAAACTGCAGCTCTGTGATGCAACAGATCAGCTTTAAAATTCAAATTAGTGCAGAAGTGGCACCAGAGCATCAGCCCCTGATCTCCTTCAAGAAAGGGTGGCACAAAGGGAGCAAGATGTACTGAGGCTGCTGGAAAGGGAGACCTTGACCACATCTCCTGTCACTCCTCAGTCTTGGTCTGGTTCTCTCTCTCACACTTTGCTCTGACTCTCCCATAGCAGCTGTGGATGCCCCAAAGTCCCACTTCAGGATGGGTCACAGCCTTTTGCTCTCTTCCAGCTGTGAAATGGGTGCAAAAGGAAGAGAATTTGCCTCTTCCCTTGTGAAACCAATGAAACCACTCCAAAAGCCCCTACTAAGTCTGGTCCAGGGACAATTCAAGGGAAGAAGCAGAGAAAATGAGGCAAATGAAAACAAAATGAATGGGAAAGGACAAACAGAAGATGGGAGATGGCTGTCTGGCTGCCTGGGGGTTCTCAACATGAGAGACCTGCCAGTGGCCTCCTTTCCCGTTTTCTCCCATTCAAAGTTGAACAAGGGTATAATCAAGATCTCAGTATTTCCAAAGCACTGTAAAAGAATAAAATAAAGTGATCTAAATATTTTGGGGTTTTTCTCTGGCTAAAAGGACCCATTAAACTTCAATAATCACTCCTTACTTGGCAGAATTCATGCCTTTGATTCCTTCTGAATTAAAGCTGGGACCTCACTAATAAAAATACACCTTCTGCTACCAAATCAGGAATAATTCCTGAAATTTTATACTGAAAAGAGGTCAAGTAAAAATCCAAACAACCTCTAACTTTCTGCAGCAGTATCAAAGATGAAGAATCACCTTTATAGTCCCCAGTTTGCTGCTCCTACAGCCCATATCACCAGAGGCAGAAACACTCCCAGGTGACAAGGGCACAGGTCAGGGGGATTTAAAGGAAAAGGGAAACCAAAGAACTGTGTTCAGAAAGGATTTGTTGTGAATGCCACAGAGGACACACACAAAGGAACACTCCTCTCACAGTCTCTCCTCTGCAGACGTGGGGGTTTAAGGCCTCTCTGTTCCGGCACACTGTTCAAAAGTATTTATTTTCTTTTTCAGGCTGCTATTTTTAACCGTAACTCAGAGACAGGCCAGAGTCCAACAGAGTGTCCGACTGCACTCCCAGACAGACAGGCACAGCCACAGTGTCACTTGCTGTGACAGGAAGGTGGTGACACACAGCTCTGCAGGTCCCAGTTGCCTTGTTTCCGCCACGGGGCTGGTTTCACCAAATCCCCCTTTTATTCAGAGAAATCAGCTCAGAGGGGTTCCCTCCAGCCACCTGGCATGCCAAGTGCTGTGCATTATTCTTCTTCCTCCTCCTAGACCACTTTCAGATCCTCAAACACTCATGAAAGCATCACTGGGTGGACAATAGTTACCACTGGTGTTTGTTTTCTCCATTTCTAAGAGGACTTCCCAGGAAGAAGCTCCACTCAGCCATAGCCCCTCTCACTAAGCCTGTGCTTGAGGCTCCTTGGCTCTTCCACCCCAATGTTTCAATGCTCCTTCCTTCTTGAGGAAAAAAAAAAAAAAAAAAAAAGGGAGATAAGCTGCCTCATTTCCTCTCCATTTATCTTTCACGTTCAAAAGGGCTTCTGACAACAGGACTTGAAAGGACAAAACCAAATCCAAACCACCTTCTCCCTGTGCTGTGTTTGTACAGTGGGGCCATGCGAGGTCTGGGCTCAGAAAGGCAGGTTGTTATTAAGGAAAGGAAATTTGTTCCTGAGCATTTATTGGGAAATGGGTTGGTGAGAGCTCTGCTGCTGTTCACAGTGACCCTGTGCCTCTGGAGGCCTCCATGGAGACCCTCCATGGACAGACACACCAAACCCTGCTGCCTGCACACCAGGACCCAGGGCTACACAGAACCACCCAGAAGGTGTTCACGGCCTGGTTTATATCCATGGTGGCAATGCTTCAGCCAGCGCATTTAACAGTTTGCTTTCATCTCTCACACCTTTGTATGACTGGTTATGCAGCTCCAGTTTTCTAAGTCTCAGCTCTTCCACCAAAGGTCTCTATGAAGTTCTGCCCATCAATCCAATCTGAGCTCCTGCCACTGTGGATGCTGATACATTCTCTCTTTCTGGAGAAGGGCATGTTTCACTTGTCTGTATCAAAACTTAAATTCTTCATCGTTCTGTGTTTTGCAAAATTTATGGCACCAAGAAAAGAGCAGCCCTAAGAATGCAGTATGCAAGAGCTGTGCCATAAGGGTTTTACTTGGCAAATTTATGTATATCAGATCACATTTTCACTTTGTGAATGCAGAAGTAATCATTAGCAATGTGACTTGAAACGTATTTAGCCCCTGTCTAACAATGCTCATTCTGAGTCTCATCCAAACCTGAATTCCTCCAAAACCTGCCTGCATTTCCTCACTACAGCTACATTTCAAGCCATGTTTGCATTCTTCAGGGGTGCCTTAAAGGCAAGCCTGTGGCTTTCTGAGAAACAAATGCAGGGAAAACCACAAAAACCCATTTTCTATCTTCATTTGGGCTGATGGGACTTCATCAGCCTGATGAGGTGAGAGATGAGCCCTGAATTTCTATGAAATATCTTCTTACTTAACAGCATCCAGTGTGGCTTCAAAACACCCTGAATAGCTCCAAAATCCACAACAACCTTTCAGAGACTTCCCCCCCCCCCCCCTTATTACTACTCCCAAAGACCTTTACTATACAATCAATCACCCCTGCCAATGAGATGCTACTCCTGCAGCAGCAGAACTTTTCACTGCCCTGAGACACTGTTTCTCTGCTATTTGCCCTTTCAAGCATCCCTGAGCCAACCGTTTCACCACAGCTTTTGCATAAACCCAGCAGCCTCACACAAATAGGCAGGCTCTTGATTAAGGAAAAAGCAGAGCAGGGAAAAGTGTAATAGAACAAGAATTCTGGAAAAGTATATTCAGGTTTGGGCTTAAATGGAGTCAGGACCTCTTCTTTGCCAGTCTCAGAAATGCTGAGGTCAGGACAACAAAACACAGATTTAACATCCTGGTTTCCAATTCTGTTCCCTCTGAGGGACATGTGCCTTAGCCAACAGCCATAAATCCATTGTTCGGGAGGTGACAGTCTTCTTACAACCCCTTCTGAACAAGAAATGAGGTCAGGTCCTCCTGTTGTAATTACTTCCCCTTTAGAAGCACCCCTGCCACTAAGAAGACACAGACACTGAAAATTCAAAGGCATTTTTTTCAAAGTTATTTTTGCTGCCCCTGGTGTGAGGCAACTCCCCCAGTTTCCAGAACAGCTGGTACCAACCACCAGTTGCCAGGTGGATGCTCAGGGCCTCTGAAGCCAAGCTGAAGCTCTAAATGCCAGCTGGAGTTCTAAAAATTACAATTTTTGTTTGGATGTATTAAAAATATCTACTTAGTTTGCTTAAGAAGAAGCTGCTGAGAGAAACATGAAAGCATCAGGTCTTATCTCATTCAAAAATTACTAGTACAGAGCAACACCAACCAAGTCAGAGGAAATCATGCAGCCCTGGCTTCCAGACTGAGCAGATAACCTGACATGCTTTTTAAACTCCTGATCTCTGAGGGTTCCTCTGATTTGTAAAACAGCATGTCTTGAAATTGAAATAAAACACAGAAATGTAGTCAAGACACATACAGAAGTAAAACTTTACTGAGCCAGCAAACATAATTTGTTTTTTTAAAAAAGGCATTAAAAAGAAAAGAGAAATCTCTTAAGGGCATTAGATCCACTTTTATTGCAAATCTGCTCTGGCAAACCAATTTTTTAAACATACACTCTTCTTTGCTTACCTACTGTATATAAATTGCATATATTCTGATTAACATTATTCAACCCAGAATAATTACATATCAGAGAGATGCCTAATAAGCTCATCTTTAAACACTGCAGAACTAAGAAAAGATCCCAAGCATATTTTATGAATATAGGATGGCATCAACTGACAAATATGTGGCACAATCCATTTTATTGTGGTTGCAAACAAGCACCACATGAATGAATGTTATGGGGCTTGTTTTGCATTATTCAGGATGATAGGACTTCTGAAGGAAAGCAAAAGTGTTTTCTGGAGTTGTGAGACTGTGAAGATAAAAGAAAATTAGTCGCACACAATATGGTAAAGAAAACACACAAAATAAGCAAAACTGCATTTTACCAGCAGCAGGCACTTCACTGGAAGATTCCATAAGGTTTTCTGAATCAAACAGCTGCTACAAGAAGTAGCAATGAATCAAAACACTTTGGATTTACAACGAGAATTGACAAAGAAATATTTTCAGTTACTGTAACCATATTGTTTTAGACTTACTTCAGACAAAAGCTATTTCAACAGGAAAACCTGTCTTAGCCAACAGCTGGAAAGCTCATAGCCTTATTCTGGAAGGCAGGGGGCCTGTTACTTTTTACAGATGTCTCCATTCTCATCATCCAAGCAGAGCTAAACCTCTGAACACAGAGATGGGCCCCATCTGAAATGCAGCTCTCACATCCTCCCAAGGCTGTGCACACTCACAGCCCTGGCACTGGTTCAGCCAAGGCACCAAACTCAACAGCCACAGAAACTCAGCCCTGTGCAATTGCCACTCACAGTCAGCCCGGGTTTTGGGGCAGCCCCTCACCAGCAGAACTGCAGACACTCAGCTGTCAGAGAGGCTGGGTTTTATTTAAAGCAGCTCTTCTGCAGATGGTAACAATCAAACCCAGCCAGTGCTTCCCTCCAGTGCTCAGCCCCAACGCCCTGGGAGATCCAGCTTTAGGAGCACCCCCGAGGGAAGCACGAATTTGGTTTATGGCCACAAAAGTAACACCTGCCAATGCCAAGCGCTACAGAAAGAGCAACTTTTCAGTTGACCACACTTCCTGCTGCCTGCACGTTCAAGGCCGTGTAGCAAGAGATGAGTAACTAACAAACCACAAGCTCTTGCTCAAAATTACCATGTAGTATTTTACACTCAGTGGTGTGGGACATTTGTTTACTCTGGTAACTCCTCTGTCTCCCAGTTGGTACCAGCTTTAGTCACCCCCATTCTCGCATGGGATGTGATGAGCTGCTTTGTGTTTTTTCCAGTTGTAAGGGAAGTTGGTGCTCAGTTCAGATGGGGCCTTCCTCCTTCATTCACTCAGAACTCAGCTTCCTCCTTGAACAAACGCAGTGCTGCCTCAGTTTCTGATGTCACCACTACGTGGCCACAGCTCCTAAGGGATCACCATGAACACACCAAGCCCAGGCTCCTAAGTCTCCCCCAGGAGCTTCTTTTGTCACAGCTCTCAGGTGTGTGTCACACCAAAGACAGTCTCAGTTTTTTCTGGGCATTCTTTCTCCCCATTGTTTCCCTTGGGTTTGGTAGGACATGATGGAAACACAGAGTACTAGAATCATTCAGGTTGGAAAACCCTCCCAGACCATGGAGTCCAACCTGTGCCTGATGCCCACCATGTCATCAGCCCAGAGCACTGAGTGCCATGTCCAGACACATGGAGCACAAGCAGCAGTAATTAAAGCTACTTTCCTTTACAATCACACCTAAAAAAAAACAACTTCTACCTCATATGTACCTGTCCCATTCACTGCAGAGCTCTGAAAGTTTGTGGCACAGTGACCTGGAAATAGCAGGAACGTGATTTGTATCTAAAAGCAGGTAAACACCACTCCAGAGAAGCAGATCTGTTTCTACTGCAGAATGTAAATCTGGACAAAACCACATGGCACTTACAGGAAGAGCTCACACATGGCTCCTGCCACCTTCTTTTCCTGATATACAGAAGTGCTGAGTGCCTGAGCACAGCAAGAACCTGGCTGGAAACTTGGGAAGAGCATCAAAATGGTCAGTTCCCCAAAAAAATTAGGCACCAGGTTTGCCCAGACCCAAATTAACAGCCATAACTCCTCAGGCATGAAATCAAACAGGACCAAGATCAGCTAAGCAAAGGCTGCACAGCACTTTGCAGCTTGGCAGGTGCACAGGAAATCCCAGAAGGAAAGAAAAAAAACCCAAGCAATGAATCTGGGGTTTCCTACTGAATGAGGCAGTAGAAAACCCACACCAAAAATAAGCCTTTGCACCCTAGGCTCCTTCAAGCATCAGCAATGAGTTCAGGGCTTCAGATCCATGGAGCTTTTCCACTCTCACTTAATACTGCGAGGTACAAAAGCTGTGTTGGCTTTGCCCATGGCTGTGAACAGCTGCTGGGAGCTGCTGTGGCAGCTTTTTCTGGCCTGCACCAAGGACAAAGATGGAAACAGCAGGGTTTAGTCCAGCAGGAAAACATGGGCAGTGGCTGGAAACCTTTCCCACTCACCTCCAGTTTCCCTCATTCTACCTCTATGGCCCCCAACCCTTCCCTTGCCTGCTGACCATGCCTGATCTGCTCAAAAGAAGAGGAAAGCATGGTTTCTTTAGCTTAATGCACAAAAAAAAAAAAAAATCCCAAAACCCCCCAAAAACAAACAAACCAAAATCAACCAATCAACCAAAAAACCCAAATGAAAAAAAAAACCTCATCCATTTTAGCTGCAGTTTTCTCAAAATGGCTATTTCAGGCAGATGCTCAGCATGGAAACTTCAGTCTAGACAGCTGAAGGCTGGCAAAGCCTCATCTGCAACTGCAAACACTGGAAAGTGTTTGGCAGACTAAATTACAGTGATATTACTTTACAGAATAACCTTAAAAAACAAAAAAGCCTTTTTGTCCTTTCTTTTGCACAGACCCAACCATTAAATCTTTGCCTGGGGATGATGAAAACTTGCCTTTCCTCTTGTGTGACCACTGCAATATTGGACTATCAAGTGAAAATACATAAAGATCCTCTCAATCACGCTCAGTAAAAGCAAGCTGGTCTTTAGAGTGTTCACCCAAGGTATTTAACATCCCAAATCCTGCTCCAAGAGCGGTGTCTCCAACTTCACAACAATGCCCTGCAGAGAATCACAGCACAAACAGCAACTGTGGTTTCATGCAGAGGAAGGGAAATACCATGTAGAGCTTTAGAAATGCCTTCCTGAGACAGGACATGAGAGGGGCTGAGTGAGATGGATACTGAGTGGGATGGAGCTGGCATCTTCTGGAAATTTGAAGCAGCAACACCCATGTACCTCCTTGGCAGGCAGAAAATTTCCAGATACAGCACGTGAGGGTAATTTTTTTAGCTGAGGTCCCAAGCACAACAAACCAAAAATTGGTAGTGAATGGGCTATCCCAGGAAAGCAGCAGGGATCTGGTATGCATGGCCAGAGTGGCCTCTGAGCCCTGCAAAACCTGCAGCTCCCTTCACAGGGAACATAAACCTCCAGGGGAAACCCCAGATGGATTTATTACATACAGAAGCTGTAGGTATTTCTTTCTAAATCTAAGGTTGGATGTGAAAGCATTTAGTGACAGGCTGGGAGCTGGGATTGTTCAGCCTGGAGAAGAGGAGGCTTCAGGAAGACCTTGTTGAAGCCTTTCAGAACTTATGGGGGCTTATAAAAAATGAAGGATAGGGCAGATAGTGAAAGAACAAGGAGGAGTGATTTTAAACTGCCAGAGAGCAGAGATAGATGGGATATTTGGAAGAAATTCTTCCTTGTGAGGGTGGGGAGGCCCTGGCACAGGGTGCCCAGAGAAGCTGTGGCTGCCCCTGGATCCCTGGCAGTGTCCCAGGCCAGGCTGGACAGGGCTTGGAGAACCCTGGGATAGTGGAGGGTGTCCCTGCCCATGGCAGGGGGTGGGATTGAATGAGCTTTAAGGTCTCTTCCCATGGAATGAACCTGGAAAAACACCAGCATTCTGGGGAGCTATGAACATGGAATGAACCTGGAAGAACACCAGTATTTTGGGGAGCTATGAACAACATGGAATGAACCTGGAAAAACACCAGCATTTTGGGGAGCTGTGAACAAAGAATGAACCTGATAAAACACCAGCATTTTGGGGAGCTATGAACAAGACTGTCTTACAGCATTATCAAAGATCTCCTTACAAGCTCTCTGTGGTTTGAAAAGGCATCACTGGTGCTGAGGTGTTGGGGAGAGCCCACAGCCTGCCAGGCACTCCTGTGGGCAGCTTTTCTCAGCAGAAACCACTAACAGGAGGATGCTTCACATGTCCTTCAGCAGTGATGTGTAAAAAGCCCAGCCTGGAGATCAGCTGACACATTCACTTTGCCAAAAGCTCCAAAGCAGAATTCCTTCTGGAGGACAGATCATGGCTTGCTCCTGGCACGGTACAGAAAGTGGCCAGCAAGCCAAAACCCTGCTGCTCTTTTCCACCAAGGAGTGGAGTGGCTGCTGCTGTGACAGCCCTGGAGCAGCTTGGCTCGAGGTGTCCTACACCCAAGGGAGGCACAGCCCAGGTCCCTCTGAGCATGACCAGGCACCTGCAGCAGCACCCATCTCTCCCCAATGGTTATAGGGGTGTCTCCCCCAGTTACACCCCAAAAACCACCTGGGAGACCCTGGGCTGGTGGGCTCCCAGCCAGGAGTGCACAACAGCAGTGATGGTGTCACACAACAGCCTGGGTGTCACCCCTGGCACTGCCCACTCCTCAGGAACCACAGGGTGCAGGGCATGGCACAGCTACAGGCTTAGAACCAATCTCATCACAAACAGCACCCAAAAGGTCACTCAAATCACCAGTTTTGGCTTTAAATATTTACTTAGAAAATAACTGCTCTACTCCTGATCTCACTTGTTTCCTAAAAGAATTTCAACGATACAAAAACTATCCACATACTTTAGCAACGCGTACTGCTTTTAACCTCTTACTCATGTATTCAGAAAAGCCCAAGAGTCAGCCTTGCTTTGGTTTTCTGCTTCCTGCACTGCAGCTAAGACAACTCCCTAGCTTTAAAAAACATGCAATAAAAAAGATGCAATAACTACATAACAACTTTGGTAGCACTACAATGACCCAAATATTTTGTCTTAAAGCTTCAGTGCTAGCCAAAGTGAAACAGCAACTACTTGGTCAGACCTATTAACAAATACCACAAAAGCATGAAAATTAAAGGCTTGTGAATTCAAGATATAACACTTAATTAAATATTCAGAGAAACAAAGTCACTAAAATCTCAAATTATCCATACCAAAATAAGCTTCAGTGCAGAATCAGCAGCAAACTTATTTTTATATATATGTAAGACTACTAGAAAGACACAGGACAAAGTTTTTAGGAGACCCAGGCAGGAGAACCCTTTCTTCACAGAAGTTTGAGCCATTTGCACAAGCTTTAATCCTGCTTTGATGTAAGAGTTGGCCTTGTTTCATTACTGTCCTTTAACTGCAAAAGCAAGTCAAAGGCTTGCAAGTATGATCAAAAACTAGAAACAACTTTTAATTGTTCTCCACGTGTGAAGAGAACAGTGTGGTTGTTCCATGCAAAGGAGAAAGTTGTACTTTAAAAGCACTTTATGAATATCACCCTTCCCCACCTAGACACTGGCTCTGCAGCTGCCACTGCCCAAAGGCACCACCAACAAAGATGCTTTCATCATCTCAGAGCTTGCGTTTTCTCCCTTTCATACCAATAAAATGTCTATCAGATGCAAAGTGTGTCTTAAAATTTGTGGCCAAGCTGCACTAATTTAAGAACTTCCAGTATTCAAGATTGTGGAAAACATCAAGTACAAAGGCACAGCACACCTACAGTGTGTCTCTCAATTACAGATTCGGGGCAAGGATGAGCCTGTTTCTCACTTTTTCTATTGAGATATTCTTTCCACTGATCCCTGTGCCTAATTCAGCATTGTACCTAGTTTCTTCTACAGTGACAAGAAAAGCATGAAAAATACCACATGCCTTCCCCTACAACCCTGTGCTTTCTCTCCCCTCACACTACCCAAAAAAAGACCAGAGAAAAGCCACCTTTCCTCTTCCAGACCCAGTGATGCTGCACATCATCTTCAAGGGTAGTTCCTGTATGTGGGTTGCTGTGGTGCAGGGCCTTGAGATGATCCTGCTGAACAGGCACAGAGCCTAATGCAGCTCTGGGACACAAATGGGCAACTGGGATTTCTGGGATTAGGGGAACCTCAAGCCACATAGAGAAGGCAAATGGGGTGTGATCGCAGACAATACTTCTACTGACCAATGAAGGAAACTGAAAGATTTCACCTGCTTTGATTAGGGAAATTTTGACCGTGCCTGTTGCAAGATAACATGGTTGGAAACTTCCAAATTGCTCGTGGAGCTTTTGAGAGAAGTTAATAATGGACAATTTGAGCAACAGAAATGCTCAAATTGTCCATTATACACCTTCTGTTACATCCTTCCTTAGTCTCCCACAGCTGAACCTGAAAGTTACCAAGGACAGTAAATTCTGCCCATGTGGGTGGCAAAAACCTTTTCCACCAATCACATCCCTGGATGCCTTTTGCTTGCATTCAGTCAAAAGTAAGAAAATGCACTTGGCCCCTTGAATTAAAGGCCATAAAACCCAAAGAGAAGCTTCCTCTCCTTCCTACCACATTTATTAAAACTATGGGATGAAAATCTGCTACTGGCTCCAAAAGCAACAATCTCTCTGAGCACTAAAACTTCTCAGAAAACAAGGAAAGCCAGAAGGATTTTCCTTTAAAACACTCATTTTTTACAGTCTTCAAGAACTTGGAAACTTTGCAAGGTGCATATAATAGAATCTTACATGCTTATTGAAATCTGAATTTCCTGCGTGCTTTACCTCACTTCTTCTTTCCGTGGGTATTTATCCCTATTTGGATTGGATTAGATGGTACTACCATGAATTCTGGATTTAATACAAGATTCTGAATGAAAATATTATTCTGCCTCTTCCTTAGACTTTGGGAGTTGCAGGCAAATCCAATCAGCTTTTAACATAAACCTCACCAGGTGAAAAGGAAAAGCAGCCTCTAAGATGCTGTTAAATCCAGAGAGACCCCACTTGTAGAATTTGGTTGGAATGACCCTAAAGCCCATCTCATTCCATCCCCTTTCAGGGATGGGCACTCCTGCTCTGTACAATGTCCCAGCCATGCTCACCTACAGAAAATGGAAGAGAGAATTTCTGTAACACAGAACAACCCAGCTTGGAACAGGCTGGAAGCAAAGGCAGGGAGTGCAGCAAGACTTGTGCAGAACCCTGCTGTACTTGCAGTCACACACCAAATTAAAACCAGAAGGATAAGGGACAGTTTAAAGCAGAAAATCCAACATCCAGCCTGAGTGCCTGTCCAAAAAAAGGCCAGCTTTTCCACAATTAATTCCAAGTCATTCCTCCATCCTGCAGCCCTCCTCCTGCCAGCTCTGTGCACCCTGGCTGAGGCTTTCACTCCAGAGCTGTGTCAGGGTTCTGTCCCTCTGAGCTGGTGGGACTCATCTCTGTACCACCACTGGAATTTATTCAACAGGTTTCCTGGAAAGCTGACAACCATTTCCTATCTTCTCTTTCAAGTGAAGGGTAAAGCAGGCTCCTCTTCAGCCTCTAAAGTGGGACAGAATAGGAGTCTCTGCTTTTTCAAGTATGCTGCATCTTGTAGGATCACACCTACAGTGTGTGATCATTGTGCAAAATCCCAACTAAATTACCAGCACACTGAAATTCCTAATTAAAACAAATGGGTAGAAAGAAGTTTCTTACAGACATTCAGTAATAGCTTTCACTGTCACCTCAAAAGAACAACAAAGGTCTGCCGGGAAAAGCTTCCTAAACAATGAGGAAATCCACAGGGTGAATCCTGGGTGCCACAGGTCAAATAATCAAATATTTACTGTCCCACCTGCCTGGGGGAGGAAAGAGATGGAAGAGAAGGGAAGGAAGAATATGCATTTAAACAAACAAATCCAAAGCAAATGACTACAAAGCCTCATCCTCTGGACAGATGTCTGTTTAAAGAAATGGGTAGCCAGGATATGGTCAAGCATACCAACTATCTTTATGAAAAAGCAACCTTCAGAGAAGTTAATTTTTTTTTTCATATGCTGAGCTGTTTTGGAGATGCACCTGTTGAAATTGGTATTAGGTGCTTGAAATCCTTCCACTTCTGCAAATTTAAAAAAAATTGTCCTGACACACAACTCATGGCACAGCAGAGCTTGGTCACCTACTACTTCTGCTGCTGAGATTGCAGAAATGGAAAATCACCAAGACTTTGGGGGCATTTCCATCTGTGCCAGCTGCAAGATCCTCATCCTTGATTGCTGCCTGCCTGCTAGCAGGGTCACTAAACAACACCTTTCCCCCAGCAGTGATGATCCCTCTGGCACACTCTCTCAGTGGAAGCTCTCAGGACACAGCCCTGGGCTGCTTCAGCAGGCACTGTGAGCTGATTCCTGAATCTCATGACTGCACCCCGAGCCCAGAACTCCCCAGCACCGCCCTGGGCCGCTCCCTCCTGGGTGTAGCACTGCTCAAGCATCATTAGACAATTCACCCAACAAACAACTCCCATCACAAGGTTAGCCCATGCCTCAGCAAACCGAGAGCATGAATTTTTTTAATAAACTCTTTTCACATGACCAATTCCCAGTCCCCTAATTATTACTGCCATGTTTTAAACTCTGTTTTACTCACATCCTGAATAATCCCCATGTAGTCCCACCAAAATCTCACAAAGCAGGATTATCTCTGCCACGAGTCATCTTTTTCAAGGCCTCAGTCCAAAACCTAGAGGAATTACTATAAAATTTTCATTTTGGAGGGCTTTAAATAATTTTACTGCTTACAGTGTGTGTGTATGTAAAATATCTTGGTGGGAAAATGTATTTTTCCATAGCTCTGGTTAGAAAAACAGACCTGTGCTGCACAGAACAGAAAAACACCTTTAAACTGCTAAGGTTTCCAGACTACTAATGCTGCAGTGCATGTGGTCTGGCTTTCTCCCACTTCCCCCTAAATATCTCCACACACCTTCTCCTAGAGGACACAAACTGTCCCCACTGCTCACAGGAGTCCCTGCTGACTCATCTTTCCAGTATTTCATTCATTTCCTTCAGGCAGGAGTAAGGAATATCAATTCCTGATATTTTATTCATGAGTTCATCCCCCAACACTGACCAATTTTTGTTCATTTCTACTTGACAGACAAAAGATGTTGCAACGGCTTGCAAACTGTAACTTCACAAGATATAAACACATACAGAGATTTTCTGAGTGCAAAAATTGCTTTGCAAAGCATTTTCATCCCCAACTAAGTGTTTAGGCAGTTGATTCAAACTTCACAAGGAAGATCCCTGCCCTTGCAGTTTCAAACACAGCCTCCAATTCCCTGTGAAGGCCACCTGGAAAATCACCCACTGGCATTGTCTGTTCTCTCCTTAGGCATTGTTTGAGGCAGGGCATGCACATTACCAGGTCAATAATTACATTTGCTGCCTTTCAAGTCACGATATTGCCTAAGTATTGTCCCATGTACAACAACACACAGCTGTGTGTGTTCAGTCCTACCCCATTTTCCCTAAGAGATGGAAGCTGGAAGCAGTTTTAGGTGGAAATCCCAGGCTTTGCATTCAGTAACTGAGACTCTGCGTGGGATGCCTTCCTGCTTTTCTCTGGGATTTGCTTCTCCAGCTGGTCTGACAAGGCTCACCCCATTCACCAGGGAAAGCACAGGGAGCAAAGCAGCTCCCAGGCTCTACCTGGGGGTGCCTGTGCTGAGGGCAGGCTCCTGAGGGGTTACACAGGCACCTGGCTGACTGGGTTTGCATGTTCCCAACAGAATGTTACATCTCACGTAATTCCTGTCCTCATTTGGTTCTCCTCTCATCCCACATCAACGTGAGCAGACTGACAGAAGTCAGAAAACCTGTAGAACTGTAGCTGTGTTGATGCAGAAGCTGTAACATGGAACTGTGGAACAGACCCACAAGAATCATCAAGTCCAACTGCTGCCCTGCACAGGACATCCCTTGCTCAGCCCCTCATTTCCATTCATTACATTTAAGCTTTAGCTTAAATGATGCCTGAGTAAACTACAAGGCTTTACAATCCATTTAATTCCAGACAAATTAAATTATCATTACAGCAACAAGAAATTAAATTACACCATCATGAAAACAACTATGAACTACACCAAGGTCTCACTTGAAGTAATACTCAGGATTTCCTGTCTTGAGGCTACTGCTATTTGGGCCAGCATGAGGGAGCATCCCAAAATGCACAAAGTTTGGGAGTGTTGCTGGCTTCTTTGGCTTGCTGTCTCCCCATCTCCCTCCCTCACCAGTGCTGTCCCATTCCAGCACCTATGGACTGAAAACTCTGCTGACAACAACCAAGTCTCTCCCTTTCCTTTTTACTGAGGTCACCCCTGCATCACCTGTGGAGGAAAAGAACTCCAAAAGCTGCCATCCCACCAGAAAAACCCACCCAAACTTCATGAAGCCAGCTGAAAAACATACTGCTTATTGAAGCTACAGATTCAGTGCTTGCACATGGTTCTCCTTCACCACAGAGCTCCTCTGCAAATAAATCACAGCCAGGTGTGTAGGACAGACAGCCAGGCCTGACTCTCACAGACTCCAGCCTAATATCAGCAGTAGGTTTGGTGAGCTGGCTCAACCTCACTCTGTTCCCATTTAAGATGCTCTTCACAATTCTTTTTCCTCCTTGGAAGTGCTGATTCACAGGCAGCCTCTGTACAAAGTGCCTCATTAATTATTTTTCCAGCCAGGAGCTTTGAGTGGGGGATCCTCACAGCACCAAGAGCAGATGTGAGCCAGGGGATGATGAGCACAGATTTAAATCCTTCTTCCACAGTGACTTCCCTCTGGCTCTTGCCCGTGCAAAGATGTGATGGGCAAACAAGAACTGTGTCTGGAATGCTGCAGGGCTCTCAGCATGACCAAGGTACCCACCCTGTGAGCAGCAGGCAAATTGAATGCTGAACTGTGAAAATGCAATTTTGGCTGCAGCGTGGGGATGAATGTAAAGAAAATTAGAAATCCAGGGGACTGCATCCTCATGGCTCTGATGGGACTTGAAGCCACCCTCATTGGGGCAGGAAAAACTGACAGTACTTATAGGAGGGCTTGTTTGAAAAATCTCAGCGTGTGAGGCCAGTAGCTCCGCTGACTGCTGTTTGGGTAAAAGCCATTTACTAACTGAATATCCTTCCCAATATGAGAATCTCTTGAAAGACCCACTGTGATTTCAAAGGAGTCCGAAGAGAGCAGCAGCTCAATGTTTGCACTCTCTCTGCACCACACAAACATCCCAAAGCAAAGAAACCCAAGGACAAGCTGGGCTGTGGGCATCACCCAGGAGTCCCTCCAGCCCAAATCCTCAGCACAGAGGTTCATCTCCAAGAGAGGGCTCCCAGAGGCTCTGCATGCATCACACATCAAGTGCTAGAACTGGGCTTTCTTTTCTCATGCAAACTTTTACCCCACTTGTAAATCTTCAGCCTTAAAATTTGCTTTGCAAATACTCTACCTGCTGGCTGAGCGATAAGCAGCACAGGTAAGAGTCAGCTGGGTTCACACCAAACCACTCAAGTAACAAAAAAACACCCCAAACCCCAGAATTACACTTTTCCTTCATAGTTTAACAGCAATATACATAACTTAAAGCCTATTTTTTTTTGTTTGCTCTCTCTTCTAACATTTTAATGGATAAAGAATTGCCCTTACACAGTCAGACTGTGTAAGGTACCCACCTTTTTTACCTCGGTACCCACCCAGCAGCGTTGCCACTGCCTCCAGCGGGCTTGGCAGAGCATCAGCCCATATGGTGCTGGTTGGGCTCACCCTGGCAGAGCCCAGAATCTGCCGGGTCTGGAGAGCCGGGCTCTGTCACACGGGCAGGCTCAGCCGCGGCGCTCCACACTCTCTCAAGTTTCACCCTCTACTTACAACTAACTCCCGCAGTGGAAACTCCTAAAGCATCGCATTTAACAAACTGCTCCGAACTCCATGGGACGCCGAGAATCGGCTCAACCCGCGCTGTCCCGCCGGCTGCCAGCGCTGCCCGGGATGCGCGGGGCTCCCGGAGGCTTTCCCCGATCCCCGGGGATACCCGGAGCGCTCCCGGCAGCTTTCCCGATTCTCGGGGTACCCGGGGCGCTCCCGGCGGCTTTCCCGAGCTCCGGGGTACCGGGACGCTTCCAGAGGCTTTCCCGATCCCGGGGACACCCGGAGCGCTCCCGGCGGTTCCCCAGCCGGGATACCCGGCCTGCTGCCCCAGCCCGTACCTCGGATGTAGGCGCATTTGCTGTCGTCCAGCGGCGCGGAGGCAGAGGCGCCCATGGCTGGGTGCGGAGCTGCGGCAGCACCGCGGTCCCGCCGAGCCCGGACCGCTCCCGCCGCTTCCTCCGCAGGCGCCGCCCCCGGCCCGCCCCGCCCCGCCCCGCTCGGCACGGCACGGACCGAATGGGGACCAACGGGGACCAACAGGGACCCGCGGTGCCGCGCGGTGCCCCACGGTGGCTCTGGGCTCAGGCACGCTCGTCCCCGGCCGCTCGTTGTGCCCTCACTCCGCTCTACCCCGCTGTCACCGCAAAATCCACATCCCCACCGAGACACGGCTGCAGTTTCTGTCCGGAGTTTCTGTCCGGGGTTTCTGTCCGGAGTTTGTCCCCGGAGTTTCTCCAGAGGCCACGTTAAAGACCGTGCCGCAGTAAAAGCTCGGTTAAACCAGGACCAAAATGGCTCTCCTGGAGGCGTCCAGGAGGCAGCGGGGTCTGGCGCTGGGTGATGTATGCGGTGGTTTAGGGGTGACAGCGACAGTGCTGAGGTGATGTTTGAACTCCATGAGTTTATAGGACTCTTCCAGCCTTGATGATTCTGTGATAAAGGTGGTAGCACAGATGCCCAGAGAAGCTGTGGCTGCCCCTGGATCCCTGGCGCTGTCCAAGGCCAGGTTGGACACGGCTTGGAGCACCCTGGGCTAGTGGAAGGTGTCCCTACCCATGGCAGGGGGTGGAATGAGATGATTTTAAGGTCCCTTCCAACCCATCCCATTCCATCCTTCTGTGATTCTGTGATTTATGGCCCAGTCTTCAGGGCCATATTGTCCCACTCTTCCCAGGAATATTGCAAATTGCTATTGTATGTTTCATTCCAAGATGAACAATAAACCTACACAAGCAGGTACTAAAATACACATCACTTCAGTAAATATTGTCCAGGCATTGAAACAACTTCCTAAATCAGGCAAGCACACCAGTCTGCAGATCCTCAGCACAGCAATGTAAGGCAGTATGGAACAGATATCTGAATTCTCCTGCCCCTGAACAATAATTTCACATCATACCCAGATGTGACTTTCTAAAGTACTTCCTTCTTTTTTTGGTGTTTTTATAACATTAATCCAGCTGACTGGCCATGGGAAAGGTGCCATCCCTTATTGGGCCTCATATGTTTTGTATAGAGCTGATGAGTTGCAATGAATGTGGATTTTGCTGACACGCTGGAGGCTCACAGTGACTGGAAGTTACTCATTTTACCATTAAATACTTTTCATTCAGCTTGTACACATTTGCCACTCACTGTGAAATTGCTTTCACATATTTCTGCTTTGCTGACGTGTGCTGTGGGGTGGGGAGGTTTATCCTATGCCACTCAGCTGATCACAGAACAGGTTGGGGTTGAGTAAACCAACCATCTTGGGGTTGAAGAAATCAACCATTTTGGGGTTGAGTAAACCAACTACTTTGGGGTTGAATAAACCAACCATTTTGGGGTTTTTAAACCAACACTGAACTTGATCAGATTTGAAATCCTGCAGATGATATGTGACATCAAGTTCAGTATTGTGCTAAACAACATCCCTCCTTCCAAAATTCATGTTCTCTGGTTGTATCTAAGTATGATGGAGCAATTGCTTCACTACCTTGAGGAGGGCAGACTCATCCAGAGCATCACTGAGCCAGTCACAAGTATATTGAAACCTCAGCTGAGCTAAAACATTAAATCAGCAGCACTTCCAGAGGTCAAATGTGAACCAGGCTCTGTTTTAAATATATTTGAGAGCTCTCAGCAAGGTGGCTGCTGTGGTTTTCTCACTGGATCTCTGTGAGCTGTGTGAGCAGACACCAGTGAGGAAATACTGGTTCCTGGTGTGCCTTTTGAAGGCATTAACTGAGAGGAGAATTCAGGCTCTGCTCAGTGCAGTGTATAGTTTATCAAATGTAGCTGAGGAGCTTTTCATCACATGAAATGGGCACGTCAGCTCCAGGAGTCTGGAGAGATAAACCTTGGAGAATTCATGAGCCATGAAGTGGATTGCAGTTCTGTCCCATCATTTAGCAGATGAAATTATCCCAAATCCCAGAAACTTCACATCCCACAACAGATGACAGAACGTGCACTGAGTGGGAAACCTCCCTGGCTAATTACAGCTAGGCTAAAAACAAAATGAGAACTGAGGAGTTTATCTAGTTATAACATTCTATACTTTGCTACTACCTGATCCCCAAGATCCCCAGGCATTTCATAAATGCTTGCTAATTAAAGACTGTGATTTCCTTTTTAAGATAGGGAAATGCTGTGTTTTAATGGCAAAGCTTGTGTCTTTATCTTCTTAAAACGACACCATAAGAAACATGAACCAAATCAAGAACAAAGATAAATGAGCCTATTTATGTACTGTTTAAAATAAAAACCATCCTCAGGATAAGAAATTTGCCACATTGAATTTTAAACTGATATGACACAACTGCACTGCAGCTAGACATGATAAAGTAATACAATCAAAACAAGTATTTTCCTACTTTTTCTCCTATGAAATCTTGATCTTTAAGGGTTGTGTTTATCTTTACACACCCCAAAATTCCTTCTCTAAACACCTTTATATCCTAAAGGTTGTATTATATCCTAAAGGGCAAAATGAAAGTGAATTCCTGAGTGAAGGAGATCAGGAGAAATCCTTCTTTCCAAACAAATGGATGAAGATCTGCCTCTGCTGCCTCTGTGAGTTCCCTTGTGGGACAGGGACATGGAGGGAGGTGGTTTCTTACATCACCACAGTCTTCCTCATGCTCTGGACCCATGAGGCAGCCAGTGGAGTATGGGGAGCTCTGGTACCCAAAAAGTGCAGTGCGCTGTCACTGCCAAATTCTGCTTGGGGAGGGTGGGAGGGAGGCAAGGAAGGAAGGGAGAGAGGGAGAAAGGGAAAGAAGGAAGGGAGAGAGGGAGGGAGAAGGAGGCTGTCTCCACAATCTCATGTATTTGATCTCCCACTGTAGTGGAACCCTGATGTGCCCCATCCATTCCCAGCCCCACAGGCTCACCATGGAAAGAACTCCCTGGGGCTGTCAGTGAAACACACAGTCCTTAACACAACCACAGGGCTGACAGCCTGCAGAGGTGTCCTCAGAGGCACTGATGACATCTTGGCCACCTTGCTGGCTGCTCCTCCTTGTGTGATGGAAAGGGGCCCTGCCAAGGAACCAGCTTGTTTGCCACGCTGCACAAGAGCACTGGCTGTGCCCTTTGCTCCAGAGGGAGGGCAGGCTCACCCTGTGTGTGCTCCCCCTCAGCCCTCCTGGTTGCCTCAGAGACATGGTTTGTTACCAAACAGAAGCACTGAAGTGAAAGGTGTGTGAAATCCATTGGGAGAGATGATTCATTATCCAAAAGAACCTTCTAGGATTTCTCCAAGGGAGAGGAGCCATTTTAAGGCCCCTGGCTTTGTAGGCAGGATAACAATGTGCTGTTGACACAGCCAGCTGCAAAGGTAATGAAACTGTAATGAATAAATAATAATCATCTATTGCTCGAGGAAACTCTTAATCACTATTGTCTGAAAGTCAAAATCAGGTTGCAGACAGTATGAGGGATGTGTGACAAAATAAAACCAGCCCTTTTCTCAGGACAGACTGTTGGCTGAAGTATATTCTGAATCCTTTCCCTGTAAGTAAAACAAAAATGTTATTCTTATGAGTTATTTTCAAAAGGTTAGAAGGAGGTCTTAAAATCTAGCTACAGAAGATACTCTAAGAGAATCACAGCTGTTCTGTCTGGAAAAGCAAAACTAACATTTTGATAAAATAGCCTTAAAAAAAAAAAAAGTTAAGAGTTGGTTGTGCTTTAGCTGCTGCCCTAATTCTGAGAGACCAACCAGCACTGAAAACCCACACACAGGAGAGTGGATTTTGACAAGTTCCTAATCCCAGAATCATGGAGCAGCCCAGGTTTGGAAGGGACTTCAAAAGTTTCTCAAACCTCTCCTGGGAAGGGAGTCCAAGGAAATTATCTAACACCCCTTGCCATTGCACCTTGAGAACTTCAGCAACAGAGACCCTGAGGTGGTTGTGCCAGTGAATTGCTGTTCTTGCTAGAGAAAGTATCGTTCTTTCACCAAGATAAAATGGAACAGCATGGTCTGGAGACAGTGTGTGATGTGCTGCTTCATTTATGAACTGAATGTTCCAGGAAAGAAGTAAAAATTATGTTTATGGTCATTATTCAAATGAAGGAATCAGATAAAACTCCTTACTTTTGTAACTGAAAAGTATGGATGACAGGCTGAACCACTCATGAAGGAGGGAAGGCAAGGCAAAGGAATATTTCAGTAGCAAATGGTGGTAAAATTCTATAATTTTATCTGTAGTTCTACCTTTCAAAGGTTCTGTAGATCAAAATATAATCAAGCTGCTGAGTGCACAGTTCAAAGCAGGAGGAGGCTTTGCTGCTTGCCTTTCTCACTCCTTATTTTCTTCCCAATTATGTTTTATTATGTTGCTCACATTCAACATGTGAACAACATTCATAAGACTACTTATTGAAAAACAGTGCTCATAAAAAAACAAATTACAAATTACATTCATTATTCTACTCTGCTTGTTTGCAAATTGTTTAGGTCTGTCAATTTTGCCCACAGAATTGAACGTGATACATAATCTGAGAGGTTTTTGAAACTCCTGCAATAGAATGTTCTGATAATGCATTCATGGTGACATGGCAGAGTTCTGTAGTTCTCTATAAATTTAATAAATTTATATACACACAAACATAGCCCTAGCCCATAGCAGGGCTCAGCTAGATACCAGTATTGCTACAAATTGAGCATTTCCACCCTCAATATCCAAACAACACACATCTTCTTCCTCAAACACCAAATACTTTTGAGTGGAAAGGTAGAAAACTCGAGGTTAAAAACCTCTCTTTTCTTTGTAGTCCAAGAGTGTGGTGGGGTGGGGTGATGAGAACTTCCCAGTAATGAAGTTCTCTCTCTTCTGACCCCTGAGGTTCTGGAGTTGGAGGATTCCAGCAGCTGGACCTTTAAGACACCAGGTCAGCCCCACAAAAGAATGCTGCTCCCCTAGAATTCCTTCTCAGAGCACAGTACTTGTGGTGCTCTCTGCAGAGAGCTCTGCTCTTTTGGTTTCTGTCCACAAGGGCCCTTCAGTGGCATTCAGGTTCCCAGTTCTCATGGAGTACAACCAAACCCTTGCAAATCCATCCTGAGCAAGTGATACTCCTTAAAACCAAACACACAATCTGTTAGTACTTCGGGCACATTACCAACTGCCATGTCAAGACTGCTTTTTAAAACAGTCTAAAATTGATTTATTGCAAATAAACAGATTGTCCCAAGTACAGCTCCAGGCAGCAGCTGTGGAGAGGGGAAAGCACTGCACACCTGGAGTGAAAAAATCCTCTCAAATCAGTAATCCCACAAGAACAGGAGACTCTGCCTCACCTTGATGTGAAGCAATTTCTCTTTCAGCCCTGTGGTGAAAAGTTCCCCTGGACTTCTCTCCTCGCCTCCCATTTTCCTGGGGCAGTGCTGCTGGCCCTGTCATTGCCATGTCAGGACCCTGATGGGAGCACTGTTTCAAGCTTGTTTGCTGTTCTTTTGATGTCAGCCCTGTGGCTCTTTGAAGTTGGAGTCTCCCTCTGGAAGGCTGGGGAGCAATGCTGGATCTAGAAGAACAGGAAAGGAAAGAGGTGCAGCAAACCCAGCATCCCTGGGAATGAGTAAGGGAGGGAAATGGAGTGTGAGGACATGCCATGGGACTGAGGGACAGGAATAAACATCTGGGACAGGAATAAAAACCCTGAACAGGGATGCAAAACTCAGAAACTGGAAGATGTGGTTCTGGATTTTATTTCCTATAAAGTAAGGAATCCTAGAGTTAAGAATCACCTCCAGCTGTGGCACACTCCCGTTGCCTGCCCCACTGGCCAAGAAATGGCATGGTTTTGTGTAAATGTAAATTAAAATAAAATACATGAGTTGAACTTTCCTGTTTTTTAAATGCACAACATGTATTTGGTAAATTCAAACACCATTTCCTTCTCTGCTTAGTCACTAGTTATGAAATCTGTTAAATGACAAATGAGGTGATCATTCCTGCTCAGCTGCCATTAGAGGCTGTAATTTAATTAGTTGGGACATTCATGTCAAAACAACTAATGCACAGGCCCTCACAGATCCATTGTTGGAGCTCCCTCGTTGTCAAACAAGACCCATGGGTTTGTTCCCTCATGTGAAAGCAGAGGTGGTGCTCAGGAACAGGGAATAAAGCACAGCTCAGTGCCCTGCCCACTGCCCGCTGCTCCCACGGCTGCAGAGCAGCAAACTCTGCCCAATCTGCTGATCTCAGCAGAACATCCAGAATAAAATCCATCTGGTGGAGATCCAGTGGGTTCTTTACGGCTTCAAGTGGGCAGCCACACCTGCCTGGGAAGACCAAAACCTTCCTGAGTGGTAGGAATAAGTTTACAGGGAGGTTTTTGTAGGAGGCAGCCTGGTCAGAAGGGAGGGCTGAGGCGTCTCACTGCCTCTGAACAGAGTTTAGTGAGGCAAGATGCCAAATCCAGAAATTAAACCTGTCATTTTCTCAGCTTAACTAAGGAAATCATAGTGACACTGCATAGAGGAGTAAAAAAATTCTACTTCCATTTGATTATCAAAGATTTGACTGAACCTTTCTTCCCAAGTGAGCTGCTGTTCTTGTATTATTAACAGCCTCTCAAAAGTCCAGCAGGCGTAGGCTGCAGCAGCTGAATGATCCTGCAGACATGATTAATGAAGGAGAGGGCTAAATCCCCACCACATCTGGATTTGCTTCTTCTGGCCACAGATGGTTTTGGTTGCTTTTTATTCCAAGTATATTCGTTAGGCCCAAGCATGGGGTTTAAACACAGCTTTCCTGTTCCAAGTCTCCATTTTCCATGGAGGAGCTTCTCCTCAGGACCCTATCCAGAGAGGCATGTGTAACAAATAAAGTGGGATTTGCTAAACCATCCTGCACACTGAAGGGGCTGCAAAAGTTCAAAAGGAGACACACAAAGGAAAGCTGAATAGTTTGGATTTTTGATGTATTTCCCCCTCTCTGAAGTGATTGTCTCGTCTGCTTCATTTTCATTCCAGATGATTTTATAAAAAACTTAATCCCTCTGAGGTTTTAAACTTACAGTAGATGGATCACAAAGTGTTTACAAGTTTTTCTGTTCACTTAGTGTAGATGCTGAGAGCACAAGGCTGCTGGGCTGGGAAAGCCACCCAGCGAGCAGCCTGACAGCAATCCCACACTCACAGGATCTCATCCCTGGGATCCTGTCAGCCCCTGCTCCTCTCCAGCTCACCTGCACTCACCCAAAGTGTGCCTGGACAGGAGGACATCACCTCCTCTGCAGCACCAGCACATCCTCATGGTGGAGCAGCAAAAATCTTTCAAAGAAATTATTACCATGACTTATTTGTCTGATAAAACCTGGGCACAAGGTCTTTCAGCATCGTTTAGGAGTGCAGATGTAGTTAACTAGTGTACTAGTAATTTTCTTACACTCAGTTGCTTCTCTAGTTGTTAACCTGGGTAACAATTAATCTGCTTTTCTAACACAGTACCTGCCTTGGGTTCACTCTTGCCTCTCTAAACCACCAACAGAAGAAATAGCAGTGGCCTTGATTGTGTAGCAATGATCTACTTAGAATTGATAAACTCTATCACATCTCTAGTAATATTGAGAATTGATAGAGTTGATAAACTCTATCAAATTACTCTAGTAATTCTGTGGTTTTTTTCAAAGCATTTTAAATGCCAGTGCTTATTTGGCTGTTATAGGAAAGCATAATACTGATTTAAAAACTTGCTTGCTTTCAGACACATCACAGTCCCAGCTGTTTTGCTGTGCAGTACTGAACACACTGACATACTTACTGCATGAAAACCTCTTTCTGCAGATCAAAAGAGATGATTTTATTGCTTTTTTTGATGGTGTTTAGCAGAAACCTATGTTCTCCTGGTTACCTACTCTGTTCAGCTTTGCCAGACTGGTTTTGACAATAGTCAGTTGCACTAATGTTTGTAAGTGAAATGCAACTATTGCTTTTTCTTCCTTTTCTATTTCATAACAAAGTCAGTATTTCCGTAGACACTGGAATCCTCATTTACCTAACATGAGAGAAAATAACAGCATTCTTCTGTTATCCCAACTTTGAAACATGATGATTAAAAGTATTATCATAGATCACAGAAAAATCCAGTTTGGAAGGGACTTCTGGAGCCCATCTGCTCCAAACTTCTGCTGGAAGCAGGACCCTTGTGTTAGGCTGTCCAGGGCTCTGTCAAGCCAAACCTTGAATATTTCCAGTGAGGGAAATTTTACCACTTCCCTGGCAACCCAGTGCAATGTTTAATTGTTCTCACAGCGATTTTCTTCCACTTAAACCCAGACAGAATTTCTCCCTGGGGCAAGTTGTTTGTATTAGCCTTAATGTGTTTTCCCTTGATGTTTCAGATGCACAAATGAGCTCTTGCCTGTGTAAATAACCAGCAGAAGAAGCAGCAGTGGCCTTGCTCCATTTCTGATGGCACACTGGATGTTCAGCAGTTGAGCTACCTTAAGCCTGGCTTTTACCACATCTTGCTGGATAGAACTGGGGGGGGGGGGGGGGGGCTTGCATTCCTCTGTCAAGGACCAGAGAGCCCAGGAACACAGAAGTGGGCAGGAGGCTGAAATGGGGGGTATTAGGTTCTCTAACAGCTGCTCAACCCATTTGAAAACGAAGCTTTCTGAGCATTTTGTCTGTACAGAATAATTGAGCTGTAAGGATCCCTGCTCTGGACTGAAAGCAGCACGCAAAGCTAACCTCGGAGCCTTGCCAACAATTACCTTTTACTTGGCACACTGCCCAGAATTAAAACCTTGCAAATTTCTAGTCTCCATTTCTCTGGTATATTTCTGTAGCTATTTAAACAACCAATGAAATAAAGGGAAAAAAAAAAAAACCAAAAAAAAGAGATTATAAAAATGTGCAGATTATGGACTAAGCATGCATAATGGTCTGGCTTTGGTCCCCTTCTCTTTCCCTAAATACCTAAAGAATTACAAGAGGAAATACGAAAAAGAACCAGCAATTTAAACAAAAGCTGTGAGGTCAAACTCTCCCTTGCTCCTCCTTCCCTCTCTTTATCTCTGCTCTCCACTTGGCTCCTGGCTCCCAGCTGAAGGCACTGCCTGCATTGTTAGTCCATGGACAAGAACAATGCACCACAACAAAGCTTGGGGAGCTCACTTGAGCCTTTGCAGAGTTCTGCCTTGTGCAAAGCGAAAATCCTCTGAAAGGAAGGAGAAATGAACTGAAATTCGTGTGTAATCATAGAATTATGGGATGGTTTGGGCAGTGAGCCCATCCAGTTCCACCTGTGCCATGGACAGGGACACTTTCCACTATCCCAGGTTGCTCCCAGCCCTGTCCAGCCTGACTTTGGACACTACCAGGGATGGAGAGAATTTCTGCCCAACATCCCATCTGTCCCTGCCCTCTGGCAGTGGAAGCCATTCCCTGTGTCCTGCCCCTCCCTCCCTTGCCCAAGTCCCTCTCCAGCTCTCTTGGAGCCCCTTTAGGCACTGGAAGGGGCTCTAAGGTATCCCCAGAGCCTCCTTTTCTTCAGATGAACTCCCCCAGCTCTCCCAGCCTGAGGGGCTTCAGCCTGGGAGCATCTCTGTGGCCTCCTCAGCTCCAAGAGGGCCACATCTTCCCTGAGCTGTGCTCCCAGAGCTGGATGCAGCTCTCCAGGTGGAGCCCATGAAGCACGAGCCCCAAGTGTGGTCACCACAGATGACAAGTGTCACTAGAATGAGCTGCCCAAACCACAGCTGTGTGTGTATGAGGTGTATCTGCAAAGGAGGATAAGGAGAAGCAACTTGTCAGGGCTGTGACTGCAGCTGTGGTAGAGGCTGCAGTGCAGAGAGGCACAAAGAGGGGCTATGGACCGGTGGTGCACAGGGCTCTGCTTGCCAGTGAGCTCTCCCAGCAGTGAAACAGGGTTGGAGTTTGAATTTTCAGTTTAAAGAGAGCCCAGTGGCAGCTTGGCCTCAAGTGAGCACCTGCAGCAGATGGGAAAGTGCTTAGGAAGAACACTCTGTTTGAGGACAGCATGGACAGAAGTAGCTGCCACTCAGTGCAGCTCCCCTAAATGCTGGGTTTGCCATGGAAAAATGGCTTAGTAGATCCTGACAGTGCTCCAGTGTCCAGGCTTCTGAATGTTTGTGTGTCTGCAGAAGCCTTGCATGGCTACAGCCCTGAAAACAAACACAGCCCAAGGTGAAAGCTCATCCAGCATTCTGGGAGCACAGGCAACCAACACCAAGGGCAGCAATGTGGAGGCTTGGTAAGAGGATTTTCTGGTTTAACAAGGAACCAGCTCACTGTGGAGGCTGGTGTCCACGGCTGGGATTGAGGTAGTGCTGTGACACGAGAAATAAAGGAAGCTGTACACTTCCTACCCAGTGCTCTCACACATCTAATTAGAGAGGACTGTAAAGATTAAACTCCTCACTGACTGAAGGCTGGAGTTGCTGACACGAGTGGCAGCAATCAGATTTTCACTCCTGTTGAATGCACTAGCTACCAAAACCACGGATGCTCAATTGGCCGCTCTGACTCTCGGAGGTTATGCAAAATATAACCTCAACCAAACCTTCAAACCAGCTGTTCTCTCCCTTTTAATGAGGTGTTTTCACACCAGAAATTACTCCTTGCTGTCGGGCGCCCTCTCCTGCACGTTCACCTCTGTAGCTGTTCTGGTGACAGAGTATCCTTCTTCCTCTTCCTCCTCCTCCTCCTCCGGTAAAATCCTTCCACACAAAAGCCCCTCCTGACCCCGCACACCTCCCTGGTTTTCACATACCCAACTTGTGCCCGCTCCCTACACTCCAGAAAGGTCCCAGGCAATCTTAGCTTTGCCAATAAAGAGTTACCAGGCAATTAGTTTTCTTTACAAAGCAAATTCCAAGTGTCCTCAGCTTAAAATCATAGAATCCCAGACTGGTTTGGGTTGGGAGGGACCTTAAGGATCATCTTATTCCACCCTGTACCACGGGCAGGGACACCTTCTGCTGGAGTCAGGTTGCTCCAATACTTGAACACTTCCTCCTCTCACGGGCTGATTACCAAACCACTTTCTCTCCTGCTTCCTGCCTTCTTCTGGTCTTTTTCACACTCGGTCAAGTTGTTCACACGGCTTCCTCATCCCCACTCTCTGTTCCAAGACTTCTCTTTATCATATTTTCCTAGTTTATCACAAAAAAAAACTGCCAGAAACGAAGAGAAATTATGTCCAAGAGAACACCAGAGAGATCTTTGACTTTTGGCCAATGCTCTGCTGCAACATTTATGCTATTTGATGCATATGTTTTAGAAGATTTTTTATTGTAGGTTGGGGATGAGGAGTAGATGCCTGTTTTCTGTAAAATTTCATAGATACTCACTGTTCATGGTCTGTAGGTGCCTTGGACAAATCCTCCTGCAGGGTGGCCTGTTTGAGTCTTCTCTGATCAATGGCTACACAGTATTGCTGTCATTTATTTCACAGAAAAGGACATTAAAAATCTGGGTTTGGTTGCTTTGTGAAATCAGGCATGTACTCCACAGTTTCATTGTCCAACAGCTCTGTATCCCTGACTTGTTCAGACACAGATGATTTTCTTTCCTCTGTTTCTGCTGGAGCTGTTCAGGACCAGGATACATGCCAGGCCTGAAGTTTGTGAAAGTTTGTTCCTCCACTTCTGGATTTAGGTCTCCCCTCCCCATGCACACCAACCCACCAGACTTCTGCAAAATCAACCACTGAAAGCAGTGGGAAAAGGAACCCACCAGGTTTCATGAATTGAAACTGCCTCCTGTGAGATTTACTTCAGCATACCTGTTCCTGGAACACAACAGATTCTAAAGAACACAAAAGTGTGGAACAAAGCTCCCAAAAATGCCTACATTTTTATGGTAGTCAAAGCTTTGGTATCTATTGACAGTTTCATCCCACTGCCCCTTACCTTATCACTAGAGATGCCTGGAACCCCTTTCAAACAGTACTACTTAAATTGCTTCCAAAGTTTGAAGTAGGCTTGTTTTAATTTGTTTTCTCATGATAGTGTTTTCTATTGTTGCTAAATTAACACCAAAAAACCTGTTTTGTTTTTTTGTGGTTTTTTTTTTTTTTTTTTTTTTTTTTTTTAGCTCCTGCAAAAACTAAGACATTTAGATTGAATTTAAGAAGTTTTTTTCAATGGGGTGCTGAGGCCCTGGCACAGGGTGCCCAGAGCAGCTGTGGCTGCCCCTGGATCCCTGGAGGGGTCCAAGGCCAGGTTGGACAGGGCTTGGAGCAGCCCAGGATAGTGGGAGGTGTCCCTGCCCATGGCAGGGGGTGGGACTGGGATAACTTTAAGGTTTCCCACTCCAAGCCAGTCTGAGATTCTCTGACCAGAGCTATTGTGTCAGCTGAGCCAGTTCAGAGAACAGAGAAGGCAGTGCAGAACACCTGGAGTGTGTGCTCAGAGCAGACAGTGTAGGAAAAAAAAATAAACCTCAGCTTAATGTCACGAGTACAAAAAAAGGTTTCTTTGAGCAGTAGTCACCCTTTAACATCCTCCTGTTGTGCACTCTTTGTAATGTCTGTCATTCCCAGTCACACCAGCCACATAATAGAGTTCTTCAGTGCTTCTAATTTTTATTGTCATTGTGCTCCCACTGTTATGTTAATTAGATTAAACCAGACTCCCACTGAGGCTGTAACAATGATAAACATTGTAGTAATCTGTCAGCTCTCTCTGAAACCACTTTCCACAGCTTTGGAAACGTGCTGCTCCAACAGACCACACTGCTGTGTATTGTAGATAATCTGCTTTGATCACACTTGCTCACATACATTGTAATAATCAACACTGAAAAATAAGCTGCTAATGACTCACAATCTGAGGCACATTATTGATCTTTCCAATCAGCTACCATGAAGGGGCTCATGGAAGCAGACTGTATTAATGCTGCCATTTTTAACAACACAAGACAAATATTGTGGGGAGAGGGGTCCTGCCAGAAATCGAAAATGGCCACACATTAATACTCATAATTTTCTCTGTCTGGAGAAAAAATGGCTTATTCCATCTTTCCCTCTTTGCCTGAAATAGGTTCTATCCTTTCCACTAATGGTTTTAAAGACAGCAGTAAATTCTGACAACTTTTTACATAGACACTCCGTTCTGTGGGATTTTACTTCCAGGCCATTAACTCCTAAATCCATATTCTGACAGACTTCTTCTGAGGAACAAAAAACAGTGTAGAAATAAGACCCGAACAGCTTTCTTTGTCTTACTGTTCAGAGACACTCAGCAACAAAGCTCTCCTCATTATAAAACCTGGGGAGAATTAGGACTTCACAAATCCAGGTTCCTTACAAGTGCTGTGGAAACCATTATTACAGATGGTTCTGTACTTCTTGCCAGCCCTGTGCCTCATTGCAGTGAATACCAAAAGGTTAAATCTTCTTTATTCAGAGTGTGTGTGTGTGCTGATGTATGGACATCTGCTGTGTCCGTCAACCAGCATTGCACATCCCATTTCTCCTCCTGCTGCAAATCTGAAGTAGATGTGTGAGGCTGCAGAAAACAGGTGTAAGCTGTATTTCTCCAAACTATGTTCTTGCTGCTGTTTAGAAGGCAGCAATTTGCCAAATAGCAGAACCAGAGACTTTAGAAGCAAGTAACAACATACAGCCACAATCTCACTTTTGCATCCCTTGGCCTGAAAATAATCAAAGAGTGGAAGTAGAACCCAAAAAGAGAAATTATTTATTTTTTTAGACTTCTACCCTAATATAATGCCTGTCCCTAGTACCTACCAAGTTCACTGCAGATCCCTAATTCGTAAGACTGGCAACTGTGATATTGGAAAGAAACTCCAAATGCAAAGTCCTACCTAATATGCAGGGCTGAAATGTGTGTTCAGTAGGCTCCAGCACCCCCAAATAAATCAGAGCTCAGATCTACAGAAGCCAAGGGCTGTCCAGGCTGGAGCAGAAAGTCGGGGAACTGCCAGCATTTGGAGAGCAGAGCTGTGTTCTGAAGAAATGGGCACAGCTGCTCTGGTGAGTCACATGTGGGTTTGGAGCGAGGACCCAGCTGGCAAACACCTATTTTCCAGCCTTTCTTGAGGTCACCGCTGAAGTTCAAGTAATGGAAAAACCAGATGAGTTAGAAGCAAACCTCCCTAAGCTATATTTGAAACACACAGCTCAGGGACAGCCTTGCACAATTTAAGCAGCCTCTGGACAGTGTGGCACAATCATCCCCTGAGCTCCTCCATTCAAACAGTTGGGTCGAGGATTGCAGACTTTGCACAGCTACAAAACAAAGTAAGTCTGAGCTACAGGAAATCTTCCAAAATAAGATCTCAAATAGAGAAGGAATAGTCATTCATTTCCTGTAGCAGATGCTTAATCCAAAAATCATTAAAACACATCCTGATTTTTTTCTCAGTATTTTTTCCCCTTTTTATAATCCTCCTGCCCTCTTGCCTTTTTGCCTTCTCCTTATCCTTGTCTCTTAAAAAATATACTTTTGGTCACTGGTTTTTAAATTTTGATCTTTACACTACTTTTAAAGATCAGCACAACAGACCAAGTCATCCTCACACTTATTTACCTTTTGCACGATTTTCAGTGCAAACATAACCCTTCAATGATTTCAGCAAAGGTTCTTGGTTGGGCCATTCGCTGGAAGAAAAATAAATCTGTCTTTTCAAGAAAAAAAAAAAAAAGTCCGATTATATCTTGCTCCACTAGAGGGCACCAGATAATTATCTTAAATATCAGCCAGGCGGCTGTTGTGTGCAGGCTGTTAATTGCACCTAATTAGCGATCAGTAGATGTATTAATCATCTACAAGTCAGGCCTCAAAACAGCAACACTCAGTGGCACTGTTTCCATCTACAGCCTCCAGCTCCTGTTTGGGTCCCTAGAAGTTGCGTGCAGGCATTGCTTCTCCCTCCCAATATTCTCCTGTTTCTAACCCTGCTGCTGTGTTGTCATACGTCACATACCTAAAATATTGCACATATTTAAAATATTACCCACAGCCCTAGGATGAGAACAGCCTAACAGTGCTAAATTTGTTTTCCAGGGTACAGCACATTCTTTTCACCTCAATGAAAAGTTCATCAGTGCAAGGAACAGCTTTACTGTGGGTTAGTCTCAGCCTGTAGTTCATCCCACAAACACCTTATACACCTCATAAATCTTTGACTTCATCTTTGCAACACTTTCTATGTAGTTATTTCTTTTAAAACTATTTCCAAACATCGTATACAGAACTTCCCTTCATTTGGCAGGCTTTAAACACCCTTGTTTCCTTACTGCAGAGAGCAGGATGTTGTTTGCTGAATGACAGATTAAAAAGTTGTAAACAGGGTTTAATTATGTCCCTATTTCAGTTCAAACCATCTCTGCTAGGCACCAGAGCTGGAGCATTCTGCTTTCTTTACCCTGACACTACTTAAACCCTTCTGAAAGGATGTGCAAAATCTTCTAAGGAAGCAAGGTAAAAAACAAGATTTCTTTCCGTTCAATCCACTTACAATAATAAAAGTAGTAAACAAAGTTACAAGGAAAACCAGTTTGATATCAAAGTTGGGTTCTGTTTTACTCACTGCCCCCTTTGCAGAGCACAGAAAGAACATTTTCTTGCTCTCCCCAAGTTACTTATAATGAGATCCCACTCTTTGGCCTTTACCTCAGTGCCCTGGATTTCTGGGAATAGAAGAAATTAGCTTATCTTTTGCAGCCTGAATTTGGAATATGCACTGGCTACAAGGGACAGACCATGCCCACAGCACCCCTCAGGGACCCCATGTGCTCAGTGTGCTACTCCCACCCTGTGGAACAAGCTGCCCATATTTCATGGCTGGGAAGTCCCACCTGTGTTTTGTAGTGGCTGAACAACAAGTTTTAGATGAGTGCAATTAATTCTCTTGCTGCATTAAAGGGATATATAGGTAAAGCCTAAAATAAAAATCTTGACAAATGAAAATATTTGTAATAAGCTAATTATCTGATTAAGTGATTACATGCTCTGTCATCCTACAGCTGTTAAATACACTATTGTAAATATCAAATGCAGAATTAATACCAGGCATTAAATGCATGCTACCCCTCTCCAAAAGCCCAATTAAGCATATGTTTACAAATTATGCCACTAATTATCCACCTCTTCTATTTCAGTCAAATGTCTTAATGTGCCTTGGAGACATTTCAAAGCTAAGGAGATGTAATATATCTTCTCAAAGAACCATACTCTGAAAACATAGTGCATTTCTGAGGTAAGCCCTAAGGCTACAGATTTTGTAAACATGGTTTTTTTCAGTCTAAGTGAGTTTGGGGTTTTCCCTCATGAATGTTGAAGAATGTGAATTTCAGATGCTTTTTCAGTTGCGTGGCCATTTCTGTGATTTGAGGATGTGCTACTTGGAACTATCCCTCATTTATTAAACTGGCAAAGCCCTTTGATCACTGCCTGAAACTTCACTTTATGAAACAGATAATAAATAGTATCTTGCAGCTACTCCTCCAATTCTTGGCCAGTTTTGATCTCTGTTTTTATTTTGCTGATACAATCACTTTCTGAACCCTGCAGCTGAATGGTGCTATGAAAACACTTCTGAATTACTGCCAGTCACTGATAGCAGTGTCCTGCTGTTGTTCCCCAGCTGTGGTTGTGGGATTATTATTATTATTATTATCATCATCATCATCCTTCTGTTTTGTTATATTACAAGTTTGGAGTTGAGATATTTGAGGTATCTATTTCCCTATTTGCATCAAAGAACTTTGCCTGGCACTGTTCCCATCAAAGGTGGAAGATTTGGTGTCCCTGCTTGCTCACTGCCTGAGCAGTGCATTTCTCCACTAAAGCTCTGCTGGGATCAAGTACATGGAAATTTTTGGGATACACCAGAGGGGTAAAAATAAGTCTTTGACCCTTCCTAAATGAGATCTACTCTTTTACTACCTGCTCCTATCTCTTCCACTCCCAGCTCATTCTGGATTTACCAGCTGCTGTTTTTAGCAGTATCTTTTCCTCTAGGGTCAAATGCTGGCTACAAAATACTGATTTTAAATTACTTTTTTGAAAGCAAATACTTAATAATGGCAGGGCCTGAATACTGAAGAGTCTGTAATGTCTCATGCCAACCTTCTTTTCCAGAGGAATACAGCTATTAGAATCCCTAATTTGTACATCTTGATCCTTGAACAACATGGATTCTGTTACCATTTGCCTTTATTCAAGTTACCTCTGTGAGTAGTTAATTGGCCCCAACTCTCTCCCTCTCACTTATTTTGTCTACAAGCCTCAAAATAAAGCCACAATCTGCAAAGTTCTGCAGATATATCACTGGGGTATTATCTTGCAGGTCTCTTAAGATCCAGAAAAGGGCTTTTCCCCTTGACTGCCACTGGACATTCTGACCAGCCTGCTACAGCTCTGGCAGGAGGAAGAGGCACATCACAGTTACCACACAGTACCAATCTGTGCTGAGCAATCTTGGTTAATTTCCCTTTTTTCCCATTCATAACATCAAACATTTTTCACTAAAGATCACACAGCTTGCTTGCTCCGCTTTATTTTTTAAAGAATCTAAATCTTAAACTGTAGCAAAGCCATTGGTCCTGAGCCAGAGTTGATTCAGAACCTCAGTACCTTTTCCTCCTGCCCCACTGTACCTGAGTTGATCCTGAGCAAAGCTGCTCTGCACACAGTTTGCACCCTGCACAAAGGGTAAATGCCTCAGAAATCCCTCCTGCTCTGTCTGGCATGGGAAAAGGATTCTTTTACTACTGCTAGGGCAGACCTTACCTCATCCTGCCAATGCCCATTTAGTTTTCCTTTGCTATAATTTATTTATACCCTTATCTTGCTTTACTATAATGTACTGTAATGTTACAGTGGAGTAATGCACCAACATGGACATTTTCTCCTGATTTTCCCCATCTTTTGCCTCCTATTTACAGTTCTCTCCCTCCAGATTTTTACACCATGAGTATTTTCTTTCTTTCCCTCTCTATGCTGGTTTCTGAAAGGAAATGAACAGGTGACCTTCAATCACTTTAACAGGTAATAAATATTTTACCTGAAAGGATGACATGGAAACAACATGTCTCAGTTGACTGGAGTAATTTTCTTTACTATTATTTTCCTTCTGCAAGGAGCAGAAGAATTGTTTCCATTACAGCAGGAACAGTGGAAAGCAGGAGCTGATGAAAGCTCTCTCAGCTCTCATGCTGCATGGTTTTGCTACCTGCTGCAGAGAACAAAAATGCTCCCAACACAGAGCATTGTGTTGTATTGAAATACAATATTATCCATCTCCCAGGCTTCCTTGTCTTGCACCCAAGTGCAGAATCACAGGATGATGGGATAACTTGGGCTAGAGGGGCCCTCAGAGGTCCCTGTCCAAGCTCCAGCCCAGAGCAGGTCAGTTCTGGGGTCAACTCAGGGCCTGAACTGCCTGCATTTGGAAAACTTCCAAGGATGGAGATGGCACAACTTTGCTGGGCAGCTGTGCTGCGGTTGAGTGACCTCATGGGCAATAGGTTTTCCCTGTATTCATCTAGAACACCTTGTTTTGGCTTCTTGTCACCCCTGACCTTGGCTCAGTAACCTCACAGGAAGGGCTGGATGTGTAGGTCCCCAAAGCCCTGCCTGCCCCAGGCTGAGCAAGCCCTGCTCCCATGGCCTTTCCTCCCAGGGGAAGTTTCCAGCCCCAGCCATCCTGGGGCCTGCCTTGCCTTCCCTTCCTCCAGCCTGTCAATGCCTTTCCTGCAGGGAGAGCCCCAAACTGGACACAGTATCTGGGTATGATCTAGGGAGTGCAGAGCACGAGGGACACGGTCCCCAATCCCCTGGACGTGGCAGCAGTGTCCCTGTGCCAGCAGGGCTCCTGCTGGGGAGCACAGCTCTGCATCTGCACCACAGCTGCCCTGAGCACAAACCCTGATGCTGATGGCTTGGCAGGAGGACAGCCTGCACTTGGAAAGTACTTAGCAGCCTTTTCTCACATCCTTAAAAGCAGAAAGAGCACCACATTGCAGAGGAGATCCATGGTGCCACTATGAAATCATACAGGAAATATAAAACAGAATCAAGCAAATATTCCTAGAAATACAGAGAGCTGGACACCATTAGCACAGCATAAATGTGTTGAATTTCTTTATGCGTCTCTTTCAGCAAAAGGTTCCCAGAAATGTTTACAGTTTGTTAATTTACATGCCAGTGTATAGTTTTGCACTTTACCAGATTTCTTCTAGTGAGGGTGGGCAGGCCCTGGCACAGGGTGCCCAGAGAAGCTGTGGCTGCCCCTGGATCCCTGGCAGTGTCCAAGGCCAGGCTGGACAGGGCTGGGAGTAGCCTAAGATAGTGGAAGGTGTCCCTGTCCATGGCAGGGGGTTGGAACGAGATGAATTTTAGGTCCCTTCCAACCCAAACCCTTCTGGGATTCTGTGATTCCAACACTTGCACTCCATCTGCTTTTGGAGATCTGCCTTTCTGACAACTGCATGCTCTCATTTGGCAAATCTTATTTTCACAGCATTAAGCTTTTCTCACATAGAATAAATTTTACTAGCAGTGGTACATTAGTATCAGAACTTCTTCACTCACCTCAGTGCTGCAGGCAATTAACAAGAGAAGCAATTTTTACCGAAGGGCGCTTCTGGTACCACAATAACTTGCCAGACAACATTTTCTTCTCCTTGGCACTGCTGAATATCTGAAATTTGAGGAAAATTTCAGTCATTAGTTCTGACTAGTGTCATTCTAAGGAGAGGAATGTATCAGAATCTCTTATTCCATTCTGTACCAGCTTTGAGTTTTAACACTGAAAGAGCTCAACATAACCCACTTCAGGAAAATAATTCTTTAAGAAACCAAATCAAGAGTAAGGACTGTTCAATCCTGTCCACAGCTGACTCCCTCTGGGATTTATCTGAGACATTTGATCACTCTTAGAAAACAGAGACGTTACCCCTGACTAACTTATCAATGTCTTGTAAGGATCAATTATGTAGGCTGCAGTATAGGTCATAAGGGGTGCGAGGGAGCGCACCCCATAAAAAGCTACTCCATAAAAAGTAACTACTCCATAAAAATAGTTACTTAGGAATAATCTGATTTAGGCTAGAATGTCTCAAAAATATGTGACGTTTTGCAAGAAGAGGTGAAGGTCCAAACCACGACTTATAAAATATTCTAATGATGAGAACACTAACTATAACACTCTAGGAAAACTTACAATACTTCATATTGAATTGCCTTAAATACTCTGTATTGAATTGCCTTAAATACTCCATATCGAATAATCTTAATTATGTTGCTGCATGATTAAAGACTGAAGTATTAATTCAAACTCACGTCTGATCTCTGTTCACTTTTTACTCACACCAGATTTAATTACTCTAAGTGCGCTGATTTGCTATCGCTATAAAACAGTTAATGCCAAGACCAGTAAAGGCACCTCTGATAGACCCAAAGCTCATAAAAACAATTTTAATTTACCAAATGTTAAAACGCAGACACGGGAAGACAAACGTTTATTTCAGGTCAGGACCGCAGAGCGGAGATGCTGGAGAACACCTGAAGGTGTATCGTGAACAGAAACGCCGCAAGTCCCGCTTCAGCTTCTATCCCTGGTCTGAGGGCTGCGGAGATGGCGCTGGGCTCGGTGCCTCCCTGCCCTGCCCGGGCTCAGCGCTTCCCTCAGCCTTGGTGCTCCGGGCACGTCCCTCGGGGAGCGGTGTCCGAGCGCCCCGGAGCTCCGGCAGCAGAGCCAGCAGAGGCCGTGCATTCATCCCCGGGGCAGCGCGGTGGCGGAGCCGGCAATGAGGTGGCAATCGCGCCATTCCTGCGGCCCGCAGGCTCACCCGGCTCCCCGAGGACAGCGGGGGCAGCTCGGGCCGGCCCCGCTGCGGCCCGGCCCCGCCACCCTCCCGCCCTCCGGCCCCGGGGCTGGCTGAGGGAACCACAGAGGCACCGGGGCTGGAAAACACCGCTGGCACCATCGAGGGCAACCTGTACCCAACGCCACCCTGTCATCCAGACCGTGGGACAAGTGCCACAGCCAGCCTGTCCTTAAACACCTCCAGGGACAGTGACTCCACCGCCTCTCGGGCAGCCAGCCCTCTCCAATGTCTAATTCCCGTTTCCGGGAAGGAATTCCTCCAGATGTGCGACCTGAGCCTCTCCTGGCGCAGCTCAGCCACCCCTGGCCGGGGAGGGCGGTCAAAGGAGAGGGGCAGTGGTGCGGAGGGAGCCCCACAGGACGCGGCGCCGCATCCCGGGAACGGGAAACGAAAGGGAAGGGAAAAGGATACGGAGCACTGGCGGCGGGGCTGGAGGTGTGGGCAGGGCGGGGGAAGCAGCGAGGAGCCCCGGCAGCGCCCGCTGCGCCCCGGCCGTGAAGGAGGCGGAGGACGGCGAGGGGCGGCCCGGGCGCGGCGTCCCCGTCCGCGCTCCCCCTGCCCAGCCCCGGCCATGAATATGTAACTCCCCTCTATTTCCCGAGCTCCATTGCGGAGCTGCCGCTCGCCATATTGTGCTGCGGGGGCTGCGGCGGCACCGCCGGCCACGGACTGAGGCGGCACCGGCGGGCGGTGAGCGCGAGGCCGGGGCTGGGGCTCTCTGTCCCCGCGGGACCGGGGCGGGTGCGGAGCCGCGGGTGCCTGGGCGCGGTGTCCGAGCGGGGCTGACCCCGGGCGGGGAGGCGGCGGGGCGGCTGCTGGGCTATTCCGGCGGGGCGGGGGTCGGGGTGTCCGGGAGGAGCCGTGGCCAGCGGCCCCATGGCAGCCTGGAGCCCCCGTTGCCCCCAACCCGGCCGTGCTGCGGGGCCGCGGGGCACCGAGCAGCCCCCCGGGCCAGCGTGGGGCTGCCGAGCCCGGAGCAGCCGGGGTATCCATCTGTACACACATACCTATATGCACGCAGCTATCTCCCTATGCGTGCGCGTAGGGATGCATATGAGGTGCATGTATGCAGCCCGGGAGCTGCAGGCAGAGGCAGAACGCGGCTCCATCGCAGCCGCAGTAGCGCAGCAGCAGCAGCAGCCGGCACCGCCGCTGCCATCCCCGGCCGGGGACAGCTCACGGACACGGCCCCGCGCCGCTCCCCTGGCTCTGCGCATCGCCACCCTGAGCGCTGCGATCCTGGGTGTGATTTATAGCTCGGCCTTGCCGGTCTTTTGTCTGTCCCGCAGCCCGTGCCGAGCGGTGCTGGCGGGGCGTGATGCTCACAAACTGGGGCTGGGAGCCACCCGGCTGCTCCCGGGAAAATGTCGCTTCCCACAGGGCAGCAGGTGCAGCAGGACGCTGTGCCGGGAGCCGAGGATGTGTCTCCTCCCTCCACATCGCTCCCGCTGCTTCCCGTACGAATTTAGCGCTTGCTTCTTGCCAAGTTTTGCATTCTGCAGGAGCTCTTCTGGATCGCTCGCCTTCCTTGCACCAACCCTATGGCACCGTGTGTCTATAAAACGAGCACTGAGCAATATTCTTCTCGGGATTTTTGTAAGCTGTTTGTTTTTCAGACCCTCTTCTATGGAAAATAATTGGATTAAGTGCCTAATTCTACAGAAATCCAGAGGACAGCTAGTAGAGAAAGATGATTTCCAGTACGATAATTCATAATCCAGCCCTGTTTGGAAGTGGTTGTAGCTGTGTGTGATAACTGTGCACTGCACATGGGCTTTTAAGGATTAAAGGGAATTGCTTGCATTTGAAAAACTGTGACTGGTGTGCAGGTGAAATTATTATTGCTTGGGGAGAATTCTTTCGTTGAGTGTCATTCATTCAGTGACAAAGACTCGATTTGTCATAGGAGTTCCCTGCAGAGGTACTCTGGTTTGTATTCGTCTGTGTTTCCATTAAAAACTTGTGTAATGAGATAATTTGACTTCCTTATACATCACGTCAAGCTCAGAGCTGACATTCAGCTGTCAGCGAAGACAGAGGCGCTGGCTGTGACAGCAGCGGATATGGATAAGCAGTATATTTGGAATTAAAAATATTTGTTGGAAGGTTTAGCTTTATTGGAGATGGGAGGAATTTTTGCTGGCCAGCATGAGCTGCAGTGTCAGGTACAAGTTTGTGGCTGGGTGTGACTGTGACAGTGCCTTTCAGCAATGATAGACAAATCAAGAGCATCTTTAAACCATTGCCCCCATGAATTGTCACTCACAGTGTTTAATAATATTGTTGTCGGCATTCAAATTTATGATAATAGAGGGACACAGACATTGGAGGTATTTCTTCACTTCTTCAGTGGCTAAAATTATTGGCTTTTGGCTTCAAAGCTTTGAAGCACCAGCCTTGCTGCAGCTGCCAAGAAAAGCACTTTCTGTCACATCTTAGAGGTGAAATAATACGCAGGTGCCAACAAAATAAATTGCATGGGTTTCCCTTGGTCAATGATGCTTTGTGTTTTAGGAGTGATGAGTGGGTGAGTAAGGTGATGATGGGTTGAGTATAAAGACTTGGTTGGGCATCTTGGGTGATCGGAGCAGAATTGTGGCATTTTCAGTGCTCTATTGTCATTGACTAGAAATACAGGCTACAGGAAAGCCATCAGTCTTATATGTGAAATAGACATTGGGCTAAGTGAATTTCTTCATCTTTCTTTTAACTCTTTCTCTTGCTTACAAAAAAAAAAAATTAATGGGGGAGGGAAATGAGCTTTAAAAATGAGACTCTGGTCTGCGACTGCTCAGGTGTATTTTTCTTAGGAGCACTGAATCTCCTCTTACTGAAGCACCAGCTCCAGGAACATGCATGAAAGAAGCATTGGAGTAAAGGAATTCCTTCCACTTTTTCTACCTTAAATACCTTTTACCTATTTTTTTTTTTTCTGAATAGGTCAGCAGCTTAATCATGATGCAGACAGAGTAAAGAGATTGGTGAAGAGATGCTGTTGAGCCTCAGCTTGCTTCTGCTTGGTGTTCTGTTGATTCAAATGACTGGCTGTCAGAGCTGACCTTAAATTCTTAATTTTCGAAGGAATGAGCAGCATTTGATATTGTGGAGCTGTTTAGACTTGTTGCAGTGGAGAAATATTTTAGGAATTACCCCTGTCTGCTTTCCCCCCACTTGTGGATGCTGGAGCTCTCTTGCAGACAGCGGGGAGTTAGCAGTAGTGCTCTGCTAACTAATTAAAACCTAATCATTCTTTACTCTTCACCTCTTGGGGATAACATTGCACTGTTTTGTGTAAGTATTGGTTTAAACTGTATTAAGTGTTGCTCCTGTAGTACTGTTCACAAAATGGACAGTCTTACTTGTGGGGGAGTCCTTGAAGCAGAAAATGTTCTTTGCTGTTGCCCCGCTTTAGGTGAGAGCTGCCCGCTTGCCAGATTCACTGTTTTGCTTTTATATATTTATTGCAGCTATTAAGTCAATCAGACATAAAATTGCTTGAGTCTTTTTGTCTCTCAAGCGTTGTGGGGGAGTTTATTTTCTGTTTATTAATAACCAAGCTGTCTTTTTGTTCTCATCAAGAAAATTCTGTCGCTGTTGGTTGTGGTTTCACTGCCAAGTGGGAGAACAATCCTTGTGGCTCTCTAACATAGCTCTTGGAAGGAACCTGGAATCCTGCACATACCTCTGGCAGAACAACAGTATTTATGAAGATGCAGAAGATTCTGAATTGTAGTGCATGGATGTTCATAGAATTTTTGTTAAAATGTACAGAAAATTTAAAGGTCACAACAGAGGTGCTGAAATAATTAAACTTCACTTCAGTGGTTGAAGTGCTCAGATCTTGCTTTTGGCAGCTGTTACTTCAAGGACACAACAAGAGAGTGGTAAGCCTCAAAAAAATGTGCCAGCAGAGCAGGGCAAGGAAAAATTAAAAACTAAATCTCATTAAAAATATCCTAAGGCAACACATATTATGAATTGTTTGTACAGTTTAGCTGCTGTGACGGATTCAACTTTTCTGGAGTTTGAAGCTTTACTTCTGTTTGCACCCAAAAGTTTTCAGTCCTTTATCCCTCCTGTTCTGATCTGATACAGCACTGAAATGAATTTTAGAAAGGAACTTTGGCTTTTCACCTTCTCAGCTGGTGATTAATTCTGAAGTCTAATGTTAATTTAAGAGATAAAGGACTTTATTTTTGAAATTCACCTGGGTAGTCACACACATACTATGCAGTACCATGTTTGATAATATGAAAAACTTGGCGTAAAATTTAACAAGCAGCAGATAAAATCACAGTTCTACTCACTCCCCCAGAGTTCTGCTTAATATTGTTGCTTCACAGGGCTAAATTGTAGCTTGGTATTGGCTGTTTTCCTCTTTATATGAATTCTTGGCTAAGGTCTTTGGCACATTTGAGGTCAAGTGTTTGCCTGATCTATTGACCCACTTGAATAGTGAAAAGTTGCTGTTCCTGTAACAGTTTTGGGTTTTGTTTCTACTCCTGGCAGAAGGCATTAATGTTGTAACATATTTTCATACTACTTTGGATGAGATATAGGTGATGTGAAAGGCTCAGTTCCAGGATTTGAGCTCTAATGATTAAAATAATCTTACTGCCTGAAGCATTAGAACAGTGGGCAATGTTTGCTTTTGTGTGGGTGTGTGTGTGTGTGTACCAAAACCTGAAAAGTTTTCAAATTAATCCTTTAAGATTAAAAAAAAAAAAAAGTCTAGGCTTTGTAATTTAGGAATAGCTTGGGTTTGACATGTGATGAGTTTGAGCAGGTGAATTCTGGACTCCTTAGAGGCAACTGATGATATAGATAGTTCTCTGGAAATGTCATGGTATTTTTATGTATTCCAGTTTTTCTAGCTGAGGAAATGTCTCAGAGGTTAGGGTACAGAACCGGGAATGAGGAGCTGACACTGAGGACTGAAGGTTATTGACAGGGATGGAGGGATCTGGGAGGTGGTGTGAAGAGGCCAGGTGCATGCAGAGTACAGACCTTGTTAGAATAAACTGAAATTTGAGCCTCAGCTCCACAGGAGGGATGTACCTGGGCTCACGGTGCTTCACTGCTTCCACACATTCCTGCTTTAAATCTACAGAGAACCACCAACCTAAAATCAGTCACATCTTTGTGTCATGTCCAGAAGTACATGGCTGTTCCCAACACTCATAAAACAGCCTGGAGTTTGATCAACAGTTTAATTTGGTACTTTATTTTCCCCTGTTGCCCTTGACATCTAAACCAGGAGGATTATCTTGCTTTGGACGCTTCTGTCAGCATGGGATTCGTGGAGCCCTTCCAGAGGCGTCCAGATGCACGGCAGATGGTTTGTGTGAGGTCACACTCCAGTGTCTCCAGGCCAGGAGCAGCAGCTTGACAGCCAGGTTGGAAATGCTGCCCAGCTCCATGCATTGATGCATCTCAGGCCAGGGAATTGTGAGTGGCTGTGAGCTGGAAGATTCCATACCTCAAAGGCAAAACGCTTTCTTAGGAGAGTAAATAACAGCCGAGAAGCTGTAAAAGACCACGTGCTTCCAAGGTTTCAGAAATGCCAGTATTATTTTTTCCCTCAGCCAGATGTCATCACACAACTTCAGAGGGAATACTAAACATACTAGATTATAATCTAGTACCAGTTGTCCTGGATTACAGCTGGATGTAAAGCTACCTGAACTGCCAGGGAAGTGCAGGGAAGGTTAATTCCTTCACATAGTGTCTTCCAGATTGTGTGGATTTTTTTAAAATCAAGCTCTAAGCCAACAAGTAAAACCAGAAAAAAACCTTACATTTCAGAATGCTTTAATTGAATAATTTGAAATGAATGATTGAGTTGAGCACTCTGTGAAAACGTGCAGTCTGTTCCCAATACTAGTCATAGTGTGAGAGAGAGTAAAACTTAAAGCTCTAAACCTTTTAAATTTCCAAGTAACTGCACTATGAATACCTGTTTTTAAAGGAATTAATCCTGAAGAAAACCCAGAAATGGTTGAAAGTACTGTTGAATTTGGCACACTGAATAGAGGTCTGACTGTCTTACTGTTTTAAGTCCAAATATTTACCTTTTACAACTTGGAACAGAACTCAGTTATTTCAAAGATTTTAATACTCTCTAAAAATATGTGTAATTTTTTTTTAAAGAGCCTGATGCAATTTTTTTCCTCATAAGTGTTTTCTTTTTCATGAAAGTATCACAGAAAGTTGAATGGGGGTGGTGTGGTTATGGTCACACCTGAGCTGGGTTTGTGGGTTCTCTCTCCATCTGCTGGGTACCATTCCAGCCTTTCTCTGATCTCAAGGTGTGCTGACACAACCACACTGCAGATGCTCTCTGGCCTTTGTCTGGGCTGAAACAGGCCCAGCAAAGCATTTTGGAGCATAATCCAGGTTGTGAGGGATCCCTGATGGCGTCCCCTGCTCCCTGTTTCAAGCAGGACCACCATCAAGGTTAGTGCTGGGCTAGAGCTCAGCAAATGTTACATATTCAGACCTGACACTTTTTCAGCAATAGGACTAAGGAGCTTTTACTCACTGGTGGATCTGAGGGTGGAAACCTGTGAAAAATGAGCTGGAAAGGGCAGGAGCAGAGAAATGGTGGTGCTGAGCTCCTCCTTTGGATGCCCACAGATCTGACTGCTCTAAGTGGACAGTTTTACTGGACAGTTTCAGGAGTGGGATATCCAAATGCCCACCCTACTTCAGTCATGACTACATTGGAGTAAATAATTAGGTATATTTCTGTTTAAGAGGTTCTGAAGTGGATGTGGTGTGTAACAAGTGTGGATATTAGTCTGCTGGAGTTTTTTGTGCAAGCACATTTGGAAGAAGGACATCCCAGCATAAATTCCCCAGCCAGTGAGCAGGCAAGAGATCCAAGGGCCTTCCAGACAGGGTGTTTCTTACTTGTATTTTTCCTGTAAATGCCTGTTTTCCAGTGCTTCAGGAACAAGGCTTATATTCTTAAATTTTTAAATCACAACTGGTTTTCTTCAGATTTGTTGAGGTGTATTATATCGATTTATCAATCCTCTCTGACTTTGACAGTGACAGATGTGTTACCCTGTAATTATGGAGTTTGAGCTCAGGGTTTTTGCTGTGCCTGAAGACTGAGTCAGTCTGAAGGGTTGCAGGGGCCCATATAATATTGATTAAGGTGGTTTTCTTAATGATTGACAAGAATGGCCCTCTGGCCACAGCCTTAATCCAAACAACTACTGCTTGTTGGTGGCTCTGAGAGAGAGAGGTTTGGACTGCCAGAGGGCCAGGGTTAGATGGGATATTGGGAAGAAATTTCTGAATTTCTGCCTGTGAGGGTGGGGAGGCCCTGGCACAGGGTACCCAGAGAAGCTGTGGCTGCCCCTGGATCCCTGGGAATGTCCAAGGCCAGGTTGGAGAGGGCTTGGAGCAGCCTGGGATACTGGAAGGTGTCCCTGCCCATGGCAGGGGTTGGGACTGGATGGTGTTAAAGCTTCCTTCAAACCCAAAGTATTCCAGGATTCTGTGATTCTAATTAATAGACATACTAGTGCATGTGGCTATTTTATGTCAGGCTTTTTTTTCCCTCCTTCCTCAAAAAGAAGGAGAATACCAAGTGAGAAAACTCTGATTTCTGTGCCTGGATGAAAGTAGATCCAATACTCTGCACAGATTATCTTGCTTTTCCCTTTACAATTAATTAAAACTTATATAGTAACCTTGTTCTCCAGAGAATTTGGGACTTTTCGTAGAGAACTTAATGGAAAATAGATTATAATGTATGTGGTAGATGCCAGTAGAAAATGCATTTGGCTGCTGAATAAAAGGGTCTGGAAACCCATATTTAAAGAAGGAATAAAGGCACTTCTATTTCTTCCACCTACAAAGAAGGTTTGCAACTGCAGTCTTGCCACTTACATAGTTACAATTATTTTTTTAAACATACCACTCTCTGGGATAAGTTTTCCTGCTCAAGGCAGGCGTTTTTTGGAGTCATGGGAAGCAATGCCTCCTCTCCTCCAACATAATAGCATTTTCTGTTCAGAAACAATTTCTTCTGTTACTTTGCAGACTTTTTCACATCTGCAGTGACTCTGTATGGTAATTTTGCCTCATCTCATACAATAATAGTAAAATTTTGATGGAACAGCAGTGCTGTTTTTTAAATTATTATTATTACTATTTAAATTATGCAGTGACTGGGTTTCTCTTGACCTTTGAGTATCCTTCAAACTTCTGCTGGGAAAGCCCACGGGATGTGATTTGAAGAAGGAAAAGCCCTCGTGGTGTGCTCCAGTGAGCACATTTGACTGGTGTGCTGTGTCCTGTCTCATTTTGCCCTTCCACTCGCTGTAGGAAGCAGACCCTGCCTGACCCATGTGCCTGTTTGGAAGTGGATGTTTGAGGAATATTTTCCACATCAGGTGGCATTTGTGGCCCATGTTCTCTGGCCTTCAGTTCTGTGTCACTTTTGTTTAACAACTGAATTGATTTTTGCCAAGTGTTCACGGCTGAGCAGCTCCCCCAGTTCTCCTGAGTGGTAGAAGCAGGGGATTATCCTTGTGTGACACAGCAGAGCCTGGTACGTGGGGGGACTGCTGTTCCCTGGAGCCTCTGCTGGGCTGGACACACACTGCTGTGGCTTGGGAGGGGAGAGGTTCCTGAGCCAGACCCACTTGAGTGCTCAGCCCATGTCCCTTCTTTCCCCAGCCATGTCTCAGGCCGTGCAGACCAACGGGACGCAGCCTCTGAGCAAGACATGGGAGCTCAGTCTGTACGAGCTGCAGAGAACACCCCAGGTAATCCCAGAGCTGTGGCACTGCTGGGCTTGGGAGGCACCTCTGGAGGTCACCCAGCCCCCAGGCAGACCCCCCTCTGGGTCACCAGAGCAGGTGACACAGGGGCACATCCAGGGGGGTTTGGGATGTCTCCAGAGAGGGGGACTCCACTCCCTGGGCAGCTGTTCTGGGCTCTGCACCTTCCAAGGAAAGAAGTTCTTCCTCGTGTTGAGTGGAGCTTGTGTTTTAGTTTATGGCCATTGCTCCTCATCCTTTTATGTCCTTACAAACAGCAGAGCTTTACCCACTGGCAGCTCTTAACAGAGTCTGGCACTGTTCTCTGACACCCCTTGGAGATACTTCTATATATTAATGAGATTCCCCTCTCCGTCCTCTCGCCTCCAGACTGACCAGGCCCAACTCCCACAGTCTCTCTTCATCAGAGAGATGCTCCAAACCGTTCATCAGCTTCATGGCCTCCCCTGGACCCTCTCCAGCAGCTCCTTATGTTTATTGTGTGTTGCAGGGCCGGCAGCACTGGGGTTTTGTGTGCTTGATGTGTTTGTGTGTCGTGTCTCTCTGCTGTGTTTCCTTGGGTAAAACACACTGTCTCCATGAGGAGGGGACTCAATCCCAGGAAAGAACCTTTCCCTTCTTTGCTGCCAGGAAGCCATCACAGATGGCCTGGAGATCGTGGTGTCCCCCAGGAGCCTGCACAGCGAGCTCATGTGTCCCATCTGCCTGGACATGCTCAAGAACACCATGACCACCAAGGAGTGTCTGCATCGCTTCTGCGCCGACTGCATCATCACTGCCCTCAGGAGCGGGTACGTGAGCGCTGCCAGGGGACACGGCCAGGGCACAGGGGAGGGACACTGCCAGGGGACACTGCCAGGGTGTGGGGAAGGGACACTGCCAGGATGCGGTGGGGATGACACTGCCAGGGCATGGGGAGGTGACACTGCCAGGGCATGGGGATGGGACACTGCCAAGGCATGGGGAGGGGACATTGCCAAGGATGGGACACTGCTGGGAAGAGGGATGGAACACTGCCAGAGGACAAGAAGGGGATGCTGCCAGGAGCAGGGATGAACACTGTGGAGGGAAGAAGGCTTAGACAGTCCATTGCACTCCAGGTGGAAGTGTCCTTGGCGGGGGTGATGTGGGACAGTCACTGTGCACTGGGAGTTTCTGAATGTGCAGCACACTTTTCAAGTCCTGTTTTTCCATGTTCAGCTGTTTCTGGAAGACAGATCAAATTGCTTCCTCATGAAAAATAATTTCATCATTTTGTGTCTTGCAAGGAGTTGAAGGTCTCTTTTGTATTCTTTTTGTCCTTTAGATCCAGTAACAGTGAAACAAAAATACACATTACTGACAAAAATGGGGTTCATTTCCCTTATTCTTTCTTTTCCTAACGATATATTTCAAATTATGTGACCTTCAGCCATTTCAAATTATGTGTCCTGTGAGTGTTGGAAAAAATGGAATCATAGAATCCCGGAATGATTTGTCTTGGAAGGAACCTTAAAGCCCATCCAGTCCCACTGCTGCCATGGGCAGGGACCCCTTCCACCAGCCCAGAGTGTTCCAAGCCCCATCCAACCTGGCTTGGACACTGCCAGAGATCCAGGGGCAGCCACAGCTTCTCTGGGCACCCTGTGCCAGGGCCTGCCCACCCTCACAGGGAAGAATTTCCTCCTAAGACTATGCCTCTGTATAATTTCCATTAGACATCCATTTTTTCTAGGTAAAAATCTATCCAGAAAAAGAAGAGAAGAAGGGAACTTAGGACTTCTGAGCTCTTCAGTCTAAAGTTTGCTCAAACATACTTTAAAATAGAAAAGCAGCGGGGAGAGATCTGTTTGGGATCTTTGTTTAAATATCTGCAACCACCTGACATGTCAAGAAACAGAAGCCCCTTTCCAGATTTACTGTAAACACTGAGTCTTAGTGAGCACCTTGCCCAAGAATGGAAGCAACAGGGCAGAGTTTTGTTACTGCTGGAGAGTTAAGTGTTGTTTGCTTCCTTCTTGCCCATGTCCAGGAACAAAGAATGTCCCACATGTCGCAAAAAGCTCGTTTCCAAAAGATCCCTGCGGCCAGACCCCAATTTCGACGCTCTCATCAGTAAGATTTACCCGAGCCGGGATGAGTACGAGGCTCATCAGGAGAGGGTGCTGGCCAGGATCAGCAAGCACAACAACCAGCAAGCCCTGAGTCACAGCATCGAGGAGGGATTAAAGATTCAGGCTATGAACAGGTACATAATCACCTCGTTTGCCTTGAGGCTAAAAATACAAAGCCTGTCCTCCTGCCCTGTGGAGCTTGAGAATCTGTTCCTCCTCTGGTACCTGCCAAAAGAGTTTTTAACCTTTGACAAAAGGATTTTTAACCTTTTATCTACCATCAGAAATCTCTGTATCACTCCCTGTAACTTCTGTGGCAGCCTGACAGAAACTTCAGCTTAGCTTTACCCAATTATGGCTGTCGTGTCTTAGATAAGAAACCATAACACCATGAATCCTGTACCAAAATGCTACCCTTACATGCCAATAAATGCACAGAATACCAGGACTTGGGGCTTAGTTGAGACTTAATTCACAGGCTGGAATATGTGGTGTTTACACCATGGTGAAATTCCAGATGTGCATTTAAACCTAAGAGAGCCAGCTGGGAGAGAGGCTCCAAACTTTGCATGATAAAGCATGGTGTGATTTAATAATTTCAATCACATGTGGATGTGATAATTCTAATAATGTGTGATAATTCTAATCCATGCTTGGATGAAAATAATGGTCTGCAATTGCCTGAAAAACAACTGTGTGAAGTTAAAACAGTCTTAAAGCATAGCTAAAAGATATTTGAGGGACATGAAAATATGAATAGTTCTGTCTGAGTATCTTGCTCTACTAAAGAATTAATATTAGTAAGTTTTTTAACTTTAAATGGCTCTGAAATATTCAGTGCTTGCATGTGCACATGCCTCACCTGGGGAGGAGGGTGTGTTGTGACCTGGCTGGATTCTGGATGGGTCAGGCTGTGTCTGTGCCTGTTTGTGGCCAGGTTGCAGCGGGGCAAGAAGCAGCAGATTGAGAACGGCAGCGGGGCCGAGGACAACGGCGACAGCTCCCACTGCAGCAATGCCTCCACACACAGCAACCAGGAAGCTGGGCCCAGCAACAAGAGGACCAAAACCTCAGATGACTCTGGGCTGGAGCTGGACAACAACAACACCACTGTGGCCATAGATCCCGTGATGGACGGGGCCAGTGAGATTGAGCTGGTGTTCAGGCCTCACCCCACCCTCATGGAGAACGATGACAGTGCGCAGACAAGGTCAGTGGCCCTTTGCCATCTCCTGGTGTTCTGCTGCTATTTCCCGATGATTTGGTTTTCCATCACTTCTTGGGGCTTCTGAACATCAATTTACTTCAGTTACACCGCATCCTGTTTAACTGTATCACAGGATGAAGTGGCAGGGACCCTAAAGCCCATCCAGTGCCACCCCCTGCCATGGGCAGGGACACCTTCCACTATCCCAGGGTGCTCCAAGCCACATCCAGCCTGGCCTTGGACACTGCCAGGGATCCAGGGGCAGCCACAGCTTCTCTCAGCACCCTGTGCCAAGGCCAGATGCAAATAAGCACTCTCCCCTTCTTTCTGTTCCAAGTCAGGTAGATAGTGCTGCTCAACTATTATAAAAAATACGATCTTAAGCTGTTTTAAGCTTTTGATCACAAATAAAGATATTTTTAAGGTTTTTTAGCATTGCAGTTCAGTAGTGGGATGATCGTGTTACATCAGCCTCTTTCTACTTACTCTAAGATTCTTTGGGAATAAACAAACCTTGTATAAGTGTCAGCAGTTTCCAGAGTAGCTTTGTGTCAGCAGGATTTGCAGGCTAGCTGCTTTTCCTGACTTTTTTTTGTTCATAATCCAGTCCAAGCACAGATTGCAAGTTCTGGCTCACAGCAGAGAGTAGTTGTATGGTGTTTCCTCAGGTCTTTTCTTGGCTTTGTCTGCTGATGAGACATCTCTCTGTGATGTGTGTAAATCTATGCAAATCTTCAGCTGGGAACTGTCTCTAAAAGCCTTTTCACAGCTGACCTTTAATATTTGGGGCGTTGCAGATGGCTTTTCCCACAGCTGCTGTTCAGTCAGTACTGACAAATCTGTGGAAATTCTTCTTGGCTGCTGTCACAGGTACATCAAGACCTCAGGCAATGCCACAGTTGATCACCTGTCCAAGTACCTGGCAGTGAGGCTGGCCTTGGAGGAGCTGAGGAGCAAAGGAGAGTCCAACCAGATGAACCTGGACACGGCCAGTGAGAAGCAGTACACCATCTACATCGCCACCGCTGCCGGCCAGTTCACCGTAAGCACTGCGCCCGGCTGGGCACAGCCCTGCTGCACCCCTGCTCCAAACACACTGCTGGGCTCAGGGGAAGTTCATGGCACCAGCTTATTTAGCAGCAGATCAGTTGTTTTTTGGCAAAAACTTGGTTGGTAGAAAAGGAGGCATAGAAATTAAATGGGGAAAATGCAGTGATGGCACCAACCATGACGCCATTCTTTTCTTCTCCAATTAAAATTGAAGAGAGAAAAATGTTACTTCACTTTAGAATCTTTGTGGTTTTTAGCTTGCAACTTGTTGTCATCTTAGTGCGAAGCTCCCATACCTTCTCAGTGATTTCTCACGTGTAGCTCCTTGCAGTACCGACTCCACTTCTTCCTCACAGCACAGCCAACAAACTCCAACACCCTTCTCACCCAGCTAAGCCACTCTTTTACAGCACTCATCCTTATTGGACACAGCTGTGGCCTGTTAAGGGCAGGGCTGCTCCTAATTTTGGTAATTAGTGCAGCTGCAACTCCTCAGGAGTGAGATTGCCTTCTACACTATCTTTCTTACATTCTTTCCCCCCACAACTTGTGCCACATTACTGGTGACTCCTTCAAGCCAGCACATTTAAGCATTGATTTCAGTAGCCTGTTTCTCAGCACAATACCAGAATACCTAATTTATTCCTGTTTTGCTGTTCTCTTCTAGGTGCTAAATGGGTCCTTTTCCCTGGAACTGGTCAGTGAGAAGTACTGGAAAGTGAACAAACCCATGGAACTGTACTATGCCCCCACCAAGGAGCACAAATAAGTGCTGGGAAACTGGGATGGAACTAACTCTTTTTTTAGCTACAACTTCTTTAATATTAAAATAAGGCACCACCAGTATCTTCATGGACAGCACACGTGGTGCCTTCAGGCACTCAGTATACTCAGTAATATGACTAGACAGTATTCTGGGCTGTACTTAATTTAGTCTTTGGGTTGGGTTTTTTTGTTTTTCCCTAGGAGACTAAATGACCTCCAGTGCATTCCAGTGTTTGAGATGCTTTTTTGTTCCTCATGCATGATATCTGATCCAGTGTTCCGGTTTGGAATGGCTTCGTTTTGTCCAGGTAAATCTGGATTTCTGCTCCATCAGACACAGTTATAGTAGCCTCTGTGAAGTGTGGAGTGTTGGGTGGCCAAGGAAGTCTGTTCAATAGTAGCATATGCCAAGGAATGTGTTAAGTGTTGGAATTTGGTGACTGTTATCCATCTGAAGAATTGATTGGCAGAGAATGGGTTTGGGATTGTCTTGCAGCTAGAGGTAATCTGATTCCCTAGGAAAGGTTCATTAAGACATTTTCTTGTGAACAGAGGTGAGTTTTGCATCTTGTGAGAGGTATTGCTGCCCATGGCAGGGGCTTGGACTGACATGGTGTTTAAGGTTCCTTCCAAGTCCAACCATCCTAGGATTCTGGGATTCCAAAGAGAGCTGCAGTGAGAAAACTGACATTTTAAAACCTTCCTGTTTACTGGGCTTAATTTAATACTTCAGTGCAAAGTGGTTGATCAGATTGGTTTTGTTTTTAATGGCTGTTTCCAAACCCATAACTCTTCCCTATGCAGGACATGCCAGTCTTGATTCCTGCCTGGCCCCTCCTGCAATGTTGCCCTGTCCTCACAGCTGAACTGAAGGAAATCTGGATGTTTCATAGCCCTGCTCTGTTTGCTAGAGTAGGATCTCTGTTGTGAATGTGCTGTAAAGAACTGTCCAGAAAATTTTTTTGTTAAAGCAAATCCCCCAAATTCCAGCACACAGCCATCAAAATGCCTTGCTTTGGGGAATTGTGCCACCCCAGCAGGGACCTTTCCCAGTGTCAGTGTGAGTAGTGAAGACTTCAATTGTTTGCTGCTCCAAGATTCTCCTTTTGTTACTTTGCCATAGCTTTAACAAACATGGCTTAGCACTTTGGAAGACAACTTCAGTACTTGACAAAGTTTACCATTTAGTGTCTTACTTTTAGGCTCAAGTTTCCCAACGTGGCGGTGGGCTGTGCCGTAAGGCCCGGTAGCTGCTGGTCATTTGCATGTACAGCCCCTGTTCCCTGGTTCTGGACCTTGCTGTGGCTCTGAGGGGGCAGCTTGACCTGTTCCATGTCTTGTCTGAAGGGAAGCTGTCACCACGAGGCTCCCTTTGCTCTGAGACTTGCTGATGAACCCTCCCCTGTTTTCCCCTGAGGCTCAAAGCAAAAGGAGTTGGTGGCAGGTTGGAAGCACCAGGCTTTACTCCACAGTGTGTGGTTTACACTCCTCCTGTGTCCTGCCTGGACTCCCACTGGCTTTGGCATGTGATACAAAAGTATTCTGCTGCTGGGGGATTCTCCTGGGAAGGACTTGCCCTTCCCTGGCTCTGGGCTTTCCTATCACTTGTAAATAGTGTCCCTGCTGGCTGCTGTTCAGATCAGCTTTATCCCGCTGTGGAAACTGCACAGGCTTCTTTGAGTAACTTAATTATTTCCTCTGACTGGAGAGCCTTGGGCTTTTGTGACATGAAATGGAAGAGTTCAGGCCCCAGAGCACAGAGGGGCAGCTATTAGGAACCTGTTTTTGCTGACTTTGTGAAGCGTTGCTGTATAGACTGTAGTGCATGTCCACGGAATATAACGGGGGGTGGGGGAGTGGCTGTGCTAAACGCTTTAAAGTTACTGGGGAGAACTTCTAGATTAGTGCCAGCATCCCTCCTGGGGGAGCTGAGGGGAGGGACAGTCCCTTAAGCAAGAGAGGTGTTGTGAAGCTGAGCAGTCTGTCTAGGAGCTGTCACTTTGTCTCCAGTTTTTTTGAAAAGCGTGAGAGAATGTGAAGCTTTTATTTTCATGTTGTAGTGAATTTCCTGAATATTTATGTTCTTTAAATATTATATATATAATGTAGTTGTTTGATTAAACCATTGATTGCACTGTGACTCTTTAGTGCTATAAACTATTTTATTTTCCAAATGCCATTATTCTTCCCCTTTTAAAGCCATGTTCTTTTTTAAGTACATAAAGTGTGTTACGTACGGGTAAGCCTAATATCCAACTAAAGTATCTCCTATCCAACTAAAGTCCCACTGAAATGCTCAAATTGACAATAAAAGCAAAAATGTTATCAACAACCTGTTGGGAATTGCAGTGCTGCTTCCTCTTCTGGTGGATGAAGGACCCCCTTTGGGCAGTGTTTTTGTTCATGCTGCTATGCCTGGGGCTGTGTAGGTGCAGCTCAGCCCCACCAGTGGTGGCTGTTACAGTCCCCTGAGAGCAGCTCAGCTCCTGAGCCTTGAGTGACAAAAAGGGGCACACAGAAGGTGTCAGCTCTTCCACTGACCTGTCACACGTGCTGCTGTTCCAACCAGATCCTGCAGCCTGAGGAAGGGGATGAAGGATTTTCACAGCACTCTGGTTAAGCCCAGCAACTTTGGGTGCATTTAACTATTGGACACCTTTAGTCAAGAGCAGCACAGAGCAACTGTAATGAACCCCTTCAGCTGAGGTGCATTGTTTAGAGATCAGGTTTTGTTCCTTTCCTTGTTTTCTCTCTACATTCACCACAGCTTTTAACCAGAGGATGCACCTTGAGTTAAGAGGCAATGCTTGAGTATGCCCAGTGTGGGGTTTCTTGAGATGTACTGAATATGAACATCTCTGACTGAAGAAATCCTGCTGCTCTCTGGGCCGCCATTGGTTACCCAAATTGCCTCTGAACAGCTTCAACTCCCAGAAAGCTTCCTGGCCATGTGGATCTGTGCAAGGAAGAACAAAGTGTCCCAAGCTCCAGACTCAAACCTGCAGTAATGTTCTGTCAGCTGATTATGGCAGGGCTGATCCTACCTGGTCCACAACTTCTGGATAGGAAAAGAATTCCCAGAGGCCTGAGTTACAAACACCCCTTCAGCTGGACCCTGACAGATTACAACAGCTTCTGCCTGTCTGGCAGAGGAAAAGAGCCCAGATTGTACAGACAAGTCTTGAGTTTCACTTTTTCTGCCCTTCCAAACACGTGGGAATAGTTGCATTGGCTTGGAAAAGGTATTCAATACCTTTGGCTCCTTAAAAGGAGCTGTAAGAGTAATAAGAGTAATCAAAAGTATTTCCCACAAGGGCCTTCAGTTAAACTTCCTTTTTAGCCTAATTTACTGTGATCAGAACAATCTTTTGCCCCAGGTAACTAATTTAGGACTGCTTTTATCCTACTAACACTGAAGTGTGTTACCTGCAAGCAATGTCTGCCAACACTATCCACTTAAAAACCCAAAAGTGCCACTAGGGAACGTGAAATTCTCTCCTTCCATTTAGCTTTCAATGTGCTCCCAGGTGATCTTTGGAAAAGAACTGTAAGCACTGCATTTTTGAAGGAAACATTGCTGTATCACTGATTCAGGAACCCTTCAGTGGGTTCTTCCTTTTTGAAACTAGAGAATAACTCTCCACCAAAGCAATCTGGAATTGAAGAGAGTAGAAGAGGCAGCAACTTCTGTCTGGCCTGAGAGAGCACAGGATGTTTTGCATTATCAGGAGTGTATTAATCCTATTACTTCTACTGTAAAGTTTCAGAGATGGATAAGGATAATAACCCCTCATATTCTGCTCTTAGATAAACCTAACACTGGGGGCCAGAGTGAACACCAAACTTGGGAGAAATGGCAACCACTGCTGACAGCTGTTCAAGTGGAATGCACAGAGATAACAAAACTGAGTGTGGGGCAAAGAAAGGACAAAGGCAAGCTCGTTTGGCTGGAATGCTGCCATGTATTTAAGGAAACCAGAACTGCCAACACTTGGCAGCTTTGCTCCTTCACAGAAGAGATCTTAGCTCAGAGTTACTATTGACAACTCACCACAAACTTCAGCTGAAGGTCCAGTGTGGTCCCTTGTCCCTGTACCTTTCTGCAGCACACAACCACTGTAAGCTCTGAGCAGACAACTACCTAGAGTGACTACACAATTCACTACGATTTGGGCACAAACTGAAGTTCACTAGCAGCCGTGTCACCGCTCCTTCCTGTTCTCCTGGGATCAGCTCCTGCCTGGAGGCAGAACCTTGGAAACAGACCTGAATGCAGAGTTACATGTGCAACCTGGAGCTACAGCTGCACCCAGGCAGGACTGCCTGGCTTTTAACTCAGAGGGCATTTTATCTGTGCTATTTTGTTACCTTAACATGCCCTCTCTCTGGATCATAGCTGGCCAGGTTTTAGGAATGATGCATTTTAGGAACGGGCTGTTTCACCCAAAATGCTGAACACTGTTGGCCCTGTCCCACCTCCTGGATGCTGTGCTGGCAGTAAGGCTTGGACAGTCTGGGAAGCAACCTCCATGCCTCAGTGTGAAAAGGAGGTGAGCATAAAAGCAGGTAACTCCACAGCCTTCCCACAGTGCTGGTTCTGTGACCACAGCCGTGCTGGGATCAGGGCTAAGTTCTGTTACCTAAGTCTAAACTGTCCCTTCCAAGTACAACAGGCAGCTCAAAACGGTCAAACTCCAGCTTGGGAGGAAGGAGTGGTTTACTGGAACAGGGTGTGGTGGAAGTCTGTAACATCCTGATGAACAAACCCATCTGCATTATTCAGTAGCACAGTGAGTGGGGTAGGACTCCGTGACCATGGTGGCAGCAACCCCGGATTTATCATCTTCTGCTAACTCAGCCTCCTCCACCTTGATCACTGCAGCAGCTGGAACCTCTTCTCCCACCTGGATCTCTCCAGGGAGATGCACAGGGCCCTCTGCCTGTGCCCCCACGTAGGTTGGGGTGCTGTACTTCATGAGAACAGTCTTGAACTGTGCCAGGGGCGCGTTGGTGCGCACTCCCATGGGGTCAAAGTGGGTTCTGCTCACACGGTATCCGGCCTCTGACAGATAGTTCAGGAACTTATTTAACCTGGGAAGAAAGGCAGCAAAACCAAAGCCCTGCATTTAGAACAGATGTGGTGCTGCCAGGGCTGACTCAGAACAAGCTGTGTGTCAGCGTCAGACTGGGCTGAGGGTGAAGCCACACTTACTTTGGCATGTTCATGCCCTTGATGCTGTGCCGGTGGATGTTGTAGTAGAACGGGGGGTGCTCGGCGCTGTGCTCGGCCCGCTGCCGCTTTGCCGTGCCCCGCAGCACCTCCTCGCTTTTCCTCTTGCCTGCTCCACAACACGGCCACAGAAACCACTCAGCACTCATAAAAACACCTCAGACAAAAGCCTCAGACAGCACACACAAAAACAAAGTCACGCAGCAACTTCAGCTGTGTGGCTGCTTTTCTAAGCTGGTGTTTGCAGAGGTAAAATTTGGCCTGAATTTAATCAACAGGCCATTTTCAGGAGTAACAAGTAAATTAAAGTGGCCTTCATAGACTATTAGGCATTCTGCTTTTACCAATAAATATGATTCTAGATAAAATAAAATCAGTACTGGGTGGGAAAAAACTCCACAGAGTGCAATACTGTTAAATATAAAAAAAGCTACACCAAAATGCTCCACTTACCATGTACTAAGTAAGATTCTGCAGAAGTATTTGGTGTTCTAATATATACGCCACACTCTTCTAGAATACAATTAGACGGCAAAATTAATTCTACTGTTAAGTGGCAAAATGCTTTAATTACACAGAATGAAATAATTCAATTATTCAATAATGCATTCAACTCTATGGATACACTGCTGTTAAGTAACTTATCAGAGATCAGCATCTCTAAAAATCACCACAAAGCCAGTCCTCTCTGTGAACAGGCTGCCCCTTTTCTTACCTTGTTTGTTCTCATCACCAGGACTGTGGGTAGAAAAATGTTTGGGAGTTGTGCACTCTGCTTCAGAAACTAATGTCTTCAGAAGTGGCTGAGCTTCATCCAAGCCATACTGCACAGCTTCCAGGAGCATCCTCCTGAGGAATCCAGTGTTAAAGAGAGCTCCTGACCTATGAGACGTGAGAGAAATCAAAAGTTAAGGCTTCTTAATGGAAGCCACTCCATTCTCTTGCCCAGATTGATCAGCAACTATGTAACACTGCATTACATTTTTTTGCAACAACAACAACACTGGTCTTGTTTAAAACAATAATTAAAAAAGATTTATTCTTGTTTCTACAAATATGAATTAACAAGCAATGTAGTATTTATTACCATCAGCACACGTAATGATTTATTTAATAAATTCTCCACAAGTTTTGAGTAACAGGAGTTAGGCAAATAGAGGAACACAGAGGCAGGTTCTCTTGTGCAGGACATATTCCTTAAGTGCACTGAATGTGAAATTTAAAATGTATTACTATTTATTAACTGGTTTAAACAAAAGGAAAAACTGAACACCCTGCTCAATTCAAATCTACACTCTGTTTCCTGAGCTCCTGCTGATTGCTGTACCTCCTTTTGTAGTGCTAAAATAAAAAATGTTATGGTATGAACAGCTGTGCTTCAGAGCTCCTGGGCCAGAGTGACTCTCCAAATGTGTCCTTAGATGTGAACTTACCAGAGAGGACCAAGAAGCACTGCTGTCTTCCCAGGCATGCTGCCATGGCAGTCACAGGGCAGCTGCTGGTAAGGGTTTTCTGCAGCACAAAAACAGCATGTAAATTGTTAGGCAATAGCCAGCCATGCCTGTGTTACTGCACAGACACAGAGATGCAGTGGGAGCTCATTTCAGTGAGGTATTTGGAAAAGCAACAGCACAAGTGTGACACTATTTTCACTTCTGCCAAGCAGCTCATGGTGGGATTTAGTGATTGATGACATGATAGGTAATCAGTGTTAAAACAGGAGTGCAATTTTTGTCCCCTGTCTTCGCTAACCTGTATGTGGGGACAGCCCATTAACAACAGCAGGGGAAAACTAGACTGCTCAGTCCACTGCATTTTAAGGAACTGAAATGCAGCAGAAAAGCAATCTGACACCAAAAGCTATCCAGTTGCTGCCATCTGAAGGAATCCAATAGTATCAAAGGCTATCCCTATCCTAGGGCTTTTCCTGAAGTGCAGATCCATAGATCCGTGAACATACCAGGCATCCTAGCAGCTCCAGCAGCAAGAGCAGGCTGGGAGGTTGTCCTGTGTAGAAACAAATCCCAGAATGGTTTGGGTTGGAAGGAACCTTACAGCCCATCCAGTGCCACCCCCTGCCAGGGCAGGGACACCTTCCACTAGCCCAGGCTGCTGAAAACCCTGTCCAACCTGGCCTTGGACACCTCCAGGGATGGGACAGTCACAACCTGAGCAATTTGTGCCACAAATCCAGTCCATTTACAGGAAAATCCATCCAGACAACTGATCCAGCCCATGGCCATGAAGCACAGCCCCCTCTCCATCTCACACATACCACTCACTGTTACATACAAGGGAATTGCTACTAATGGGATGTAAATATAAACAAGGCACAGAACAGAAAACAACAAAAGAAAAGCCATTTACCTTCCACCATATTGCCCTCTTTCTGGAAAACCCTCTCTTCACACCACTGGCAGTGAATGAGGTATCGGACCTTCTTTGCTGAATCATCCGCAGGGGTTGGGCCCCGTAACACTCTGACCACCACCAGAACAAAGTGTTCCAGAGATACTGCCAGCAGCACTTCAATGCCCTTGTTACAGCGAGCTGCAGCCCTGGGGGGACAAACACACACAAAGCCCAAATTGTGCTGAATTCAGCAGGCAAACACTGCCATGGACACCTGAACCTGCTGCACGCTTCTTGAGCTCGTTCCCTTCCTAGAGAGAGGTACTGAAGAGTTGAGAAAGAACACTTCCTCCTGCTCTCAAGTGCCTCATTTTGTGGCCTTCCTGGCAGGCCAAGCAAATCTAATTTTACTTCTTTTTATCACAGCTAGAAATAGTGGTCTGCCACCTGCATCATCACATGAGCAGGGAGAGGAGGACAAGGGAAATCTAAACATGTTCGGCTCAGCATTTGTGCTCTGGCATTCTCAAAGCCTCTAATGATTTAACTTCCTCCTCATCTTTCCTGAGAAGTTGTCCCTTCCTCTTGCCTGTACCTTTTTTCTCCATTAGGTTTTAGGTCTTAATTTAACAGACTGAGTTTAGTTAGGGCATCTATATGCAAATAACTGATTTCACAAGTTAGTAATCACATCCATCTTTTTAACCTCAAGTATGAGGGTCTGCAGTGAACATCAGGTTCCACTGAAGGAAGTCTAACTGAAAGGCTTAGCTAGAAGCCATTCAAGCAGTTTATTTTGTATTTAGGAAATCCTGTGGAGCTCTAAAATGGCAACACTGATAGAGAAATATAAAAGTTTGCAAGTCTGGATATTTTTTTTTTCACATTACCATCCCACCCCCCCCACCCTACTGATGCATTTTTGCCTTGCCCGGTCACAAATTATTTTGAATAATTACCCAATAATTTTTTTCCCTAACTGGAAACGGTTTAGCAGTACCTGGTGACAGCAGCAATCACAGCCCTGGCTGCCAGCTCCTTGTAGTACTCTGTTCTGACAATATTGCAGCCATAGTGGCGCAGGGCCACGTGCTGAGCCTTGGCATAGAGGGAGCTGATGTCTGTGGATGTCAGTGACACAATCCCAAGGTTCCTCACGTTTCTAAAGGCAGAGTCCAGATAATTCACAGAAGTTCCAAAGGGGTCCAAATGGCTGAAAAGAAAGGATGTACCACTGAGTGTCTATAAATGCTGCAGAGTCTGGCTTTACACTGAGGAAAACACTGTTTTAAACCCTTCACCTATGATCACATTTGAAACAGAAAGAAGGAACAGGACTAAAACTTCCAGCAATGCTCAGATCTGAATGTCAGTCATTATAACACAAAAAAATCCCACTACTTATTTTGATATCTGTTTGAATGCATGCATCTATACCCAACCTGGAAGAATGAGCCTGCTTTAATTCAAAGTTAATATGCTGCAAAATAGATAAAAACAGGAGATGCAACAAACAGCATTTTAAACTAAAAACAAGTTTAAAAAAAAGACCAAAACTAATTTGGCATTTCCCTTCAGCAAACAGACAATGAAGTTATTAAAAAAAAAAAAAACCCAGCCTGGGTTAAAATTTTCATGTATATTTGTAACCCATTCTGAATGTCATAAAAACTAATATTTTTCCAGCACTTTCAAAAACATTTAAGATTAAAGTTCTGTCCCCACACCATTTCTGGGACAAAATTACATTTCAAGTGACTGCTGGTTGATTCTTTTATCATGCCAATTTCTCCAAATAATCACATACTGGCAAGTGGGGTAGGGTGTGTCATTACCAAACCAGAAAATTGACAGAAACATTCAACACTTACATAAAATCAAATGATCTCAAATGCATGACAACATTGGCATCCATTTTTGTCACCTCAATGGTGTCACTATTTTCTTCTCCATTTCCCACAGTTTCACCATTGTCTTCTTCCCTACTGTTCAGTTTCACCTTCATTTTGTTTAAATGACAATTTTCCTTAATCATTGTCACAGAATTTTCATTACAATCATTAATTGTAACTTTCACAGAACTTCTGAGGTGCTTTGCCCACTGCAACCCCATGATTCCTGTGGAAAAACAGAATTTAGGGGCAATAAGACAACTGATTTTAAGACCACTGAACTTTAATATTATTTACAGCCTTTTTAAAAGCCTTAATACAGCTTTTGACAGCTGTCTTTTTGTATGGAAGCTCAGGACTCTCTGCCTGAGGAAGAGAATTATTGCATATCTCACATTATTTTTGGGTACGTGATGTCAGTTATGAATTTCTGCTGCTTCCTCCTATTGGATATTAACCAAAATATTAAAGAAATGGACTTTACCAGTGGCACCAAAAGCATCCAAACATTCAATGGGTTTGCGCTCCCCAGCAAGCACGGCCAGAGCACAGAATATCAACTGCCTGGAAGACAAAAATGGCCACAGTCTATAAGTTGAGAGAACAGTTTTATTTCCTTCTTCTTATTTATCTCCCTTTAACCTAACAGTGGGATATTGAAGCTAAACTCCACTTTTTACAGGGAAGAACTGTAAATAAAAACCTCAGCTATGCTGAAAAGTTGAATTCTACAGCACAGTATTATTAAAGTAAGATCTACTAATTACAGGAAAATACTGAACTCCAAAAATGACACTATTTCACATATAGTGATTTTGGGTATAAATATTATTTGTCAAGAAGTGTTTTCTGATGAGAAATTCCTTTCTCCTTCCCTCTGAACAGAAGTTTTGCAAGGATGCTTTTCAAAACACAGATTTTTCACTACAAGCTCCCCATCCCTCTGATGCATCCTCCCACTCCCTGCTCTCTCACCTGTTGAGTTTCATTTTAGGATTAAAATAGGAATCTGTTTTCTGGGGTGTGGAGTGGTTGGGAAGAACCTGCACATCTGTGGCTGACTCCTTCACCACGTTGTAAGATGACTTGGGAGCACGAACTGGAACAAGGAATTGAGGCAGAAAGAAAGAATTGGTGAGAATTGAAATTAATATTAACACAGTTGGTAAATTACACTAAAAAACTGCTCCCATAAAGCAAGAAGTCTGGGTTATGCTGCAATCCAACCAGCACATGAACCAATTTACAAGGATGAGGGGAGAAGCAGGAAACAATTGATCTTCTAATCTTAAAAGTGGCAAATAAAGATCATGCTCTACCACAATTTTCTTCTCATAAAACATCAGATTTGTTTCTCAGTTGGGCTCTTATGTATCCACTCCAGTTTAAGAAAGCCAGCCCCTGAGCCTGAGACTTAGCACATTTGTTTTGCATGTTTAAACATAATACATTGCTAATTAATTAAAACCCTGCTAACAAAGTCCTGAATGTGTCTTAATGAACTGCAAAAATCCTTGATCTGTTTTAAATTATTGAACAGCCACACAAAATGTGCATAAACTGTAAGGCACATGGACAGTTCCAGCACCAGAGCTCTGTGCAGACAGCCTGTGGCAAAACAAGCTTTCAGATCTGACAACTGTAAACACAGGCTGCCACTCCTCTGAGCAATTCATCCACAGTCTAAAATGTACGTAGGAACAGCCAGGAAAAATTTGTACCAACTGGATATGACCCTGCCTCTCTCAGGGCTTGCAAACACACTCATGGTGTATCTGCTCCACCTTCAGGGGCCCCAAGAGCTGCCCAGTGCGTACAGATCACAAAACCTCTGGATTTCTCCTCCCTCTGTGAGGAAAAACTCCCTCATGCATTTTGTTAAAAACGCTAAATGGGCCATTCTTTACTCACAGCTCTGAAGGGAAGCACACAGAGATCAATGTATTTCACAGCACAAAATCTATAAAGATATGGACTGTGGTACTACTATCGCTTTTCAGACATCCCAACTGATGCCCAGGCATCAAACTACTGGCACTCCAATTATTTAAAATGTTTTTAACCTAGTTTATGCAAGTTTAGAAACCAAAGTCTCATTATGGACCAAGTCAGGTAGGATTGCAATTTACCAAAGAACTACTGACACCTCTATCATGTCTTTCTGAGACTGGAAAAAACTTGTTTTGGGAACCCAGGCTGTTCAGTCTGGATAAAAAGCTAAGAATTTCTCATTGCAGAAAGATTTACTCCAGACTTTTTTTTCCTGTAGATTCCATGTCCCTCACTCTTTTGGAGACACAGAAGCTGGTCCTTACAACATTAAGGGTGAGGGGAGTACTATTATCTCAATAAGAACACAGGAACTGGTGAATGCAAGACTAAATCACAACTCTGATGAAACAAAAGTTCTGAAATATCAAGGGCAGATTTTTCATTAGAAAGGCTAACTCTGTTTCTGAATTTTTCCTGTGTAACTGCAGGTGGTATATGACAGAAGAAGACTGAATGTTTCCTGTCAGAGCTCACCTGTGCTAAACCTGGACTCAGTCTCTCCTTTATTCACGTGCCGATTGATGTGACCGATCATGTCAGTTCTCCGGACTATTGTTGCTGAGCAGATGATGCAGTGGTAATGAGCTCCCATCTTGGACAATGTCTGTAAAATAGATCCTTTCTTATAGTTCCAGAATACATAAAACATGCTTGAAGTAGAACTGAACACAGGCATATGAGAAGTCATCTGTTACCTCTAGGGCACACAAAATATCTGGAATGTACAGCCAGAGCTGAGCTAGGCAGCTGCCCCCCACAGTGAGAGAGGTACAGCCCCATGCAGCTACCCAAGGGCTCCATCACACACCCTGGACCAACAAGCTTTTGGCATCACACAGGGGAGCAAGATGTATTTGGAGACTAAGGAGATCTCAAAAGTTCCCCTCAGTCACCCAATTTCCCCATTTGTACAGTAACAGGAATTTCTGGGATTCAGCAGTTTTACCTGGTCTCCAGCAAGGTTGGGTTTTACTGGCCGACAGGATAAGTGACAGATGCACATTCTGTACCCTGGAAAACAAATGCCATCCCAGAACAGTAAATGAACAGCATGTCTGTGGCCTGCAACACATGCTCTCCCTTCAGACTTCACCAGACAGCAACAATAGAACATCACCAATTATCTGGGACATCCCCCCTCTGCACAGGGAAATTTATCAGCTAATTATACATTTTAAACTTTAGAATGCAAAGAATTTAGTTTATTAAAATAAGTCTCTGAGCATCTTATAAAGCTACACCAAATCTCCAGTTCAAAAGTACCAGTAAGTCTTTCACAAAAATCTTGTTACCTGGCTTAAAGACTTGTGTGAAGACTCAATCTCTAAACATATGTTGCACAGTTAAAGAAGACCAAAATGAGATACCTGATACTCCAGCTGGAAAATTTATAGTTCAACTTTATCTTGCCCATCCTCTAAACAGTCACTTGATTTGCCACAAACCCATACACCTGGATTTTTAAAAAACACACACTGCTCACTTTATTTTCCTTCCTAAACTTCTTGCAGGGATTTTAATGCATGTCACAAGCAGATCACAGAGTTAATTCAAAAACAATTAAAGCTACTAAATACTGATACTACACAAAGACTCCAAGTGTTTATCAGAACCCATGGAATCTTTATGATGCACCAAAACTGATCACCCATGTGTGTCTGATTATTATTAATATATAACTAAAACTTTTATTGAAGTAGTTTTCATTACACAGATATTTTAAATTTTATGGTAATTTTCAAAATATGGCTCCAATTCAGAGCTGCTAAGAAAATGCTTAAGTCAAGAGGAATTTTGAAAGATGAAACACAGAACATATGCACAATTTCTTCTAGTATTTACCATTCAAACCCAATTGCCATTACCTTCAAATTCAACAGAAACCTTCCAGTGCAAATTCTGCAAGTGACGATGGAGTTTGTGGCTATAGCAAGCTTTGAATTTCTCCTCAGGACACAATGGACAAGGCTTCCTTTCATCTGAAAATACAATTAAAAACGATGAGAAACATGAAATGCAGTTACCAATAGTGTTACCTGAGAAGCAGGCCAAGAGAAAAAAGGCTGAAAGTAAAATCAACATGAGTTAAAGATGAAATCCTCAGGGAACATTCTACTTCATGCACAAACTTCAAATTTATGGGTTGCCTCTTTCTCCTCCATAGAATATAGACCAAAATCACTATAAACTTTTAAAATCTTTAACTTCTACAACCTTTGGGTTTTGGGTTCTAGTATATATTTTCCTCCAGCAACATGAAGCTATAATGAAACTTCTGAAAAGTACTGAGAAACAACAGAACTTTACAGATGACATGCAAGACTTGAAATGTTGAAAAAAATCCACCAAACCAAAATCCCAAACAAGTCAGGAGGTTAAAACAAAATTTTGTTGTTCCAGCTCCTGGATCTTTTGGATAAAACAAGAAGATATCTATTTAAGCTGCAAAATAAGGCAATGTACCCTATATAAAAGAACTTTAGAAAATATAAAATAATTCTTGAAAATCCTGCATGTGAGACACAAAAAGCAAAGGCAAGGCTGTGCAATGAATGTGTTGAAGCCCTTGAAGTACTAACCTAAATAAAAACTAGCTGAATGACAAACAACCTCTCAGGCAGAATTTAGGAGAAGAACAAGAGAATAAACCATAAAGCCTTTTTTCACAAAACTCCTCATCTTTAAATATCATAAATATATGTAGTGTGAAAAAATCTGAAGGAAACTGTAAATACCTGTAACACGAAGTTCTGTGTTCTGGGACACTGCTGTGGACAACTCACCTTCTCTCAGGTCAGCCAGTTTCTCTAGATCAGCAAGGTGTCTCTGAATTGAAATATGTTTGTCTAAAAAAAACACCCCAGAAATATTTAGAAATTAAGCATTCTTAGTTTAAAAATTGCTTTTAGTTTACTGGTACTTTTCTATGCAGCACATCAAATCCAGCACTGTTAGAGAATGACTGCAGGACAGACTGAAATACTTGTTTTTTGTCCTTTTACTTCCATGGCAGCACAAATGCCTGCAAAAATTATCTCCAGAATAGCTCTTTAATAGGATCCATATATTTTCATATATTTCTACTTCTTTTTAATACTGACACACAAACTTTCTAAGACTGAAAAATCCTAATTTGAAAAAAAAAAAAAAAAACAGCTGAAAAGATCAAGTCACATTCCCTTTACACCTGGTTTTACTGCTCAGCATTGTTAGTGAATGCAAATCATGCATAAAAGCAGTACAAAAACATCATATGAAGTCATTGGCAAAACTAAATATCAACTATAAGTGGACCAAATTTAAGAACAATTATTCACTGTGGAGCCAGGATATATTAAATTCTACCATTTTTTTCTTTCATTTAGTAAACAATTTAACCTCTAGATCTACCACCTGATTTTTCAACTTATCAGTCAGCATTTGCCAATCCCAAGAAAATTAGGTTGAAATCTGCTTTATTGATTCCAGCACACACAACTTCCCAGTCCACTGTAACAGAGATTCTGTAACAACTTTAAGCTTTACAATGTTTTTACAGGATAAATTTTCAGGTTTTCTTATGCCAGACAAAGCAACTGATGCATGTGGTCAGAATAGAGAGGTGAGTTTTAAAATGAGATTTCACACACTCCCTTTACCTTTCCTCCCGAGTATTTCTACCTTTCCTCCAGCACATGGCACAAATATTAAGAGTTTATTAACAAACCTCGTGGGTAATCAGATGATAGATCCAAAATGTTGCTATCAGATTCCCTTGGGCGTTCTTCCTCTGCTCCTCTGTCTTCAGCTTCCAATTCTGACTCAGGAATTTTCACATCAACGTTTTTGCTTTTCATGTTTTCAGAGACCAAACCATCTTAAACACACAAAACAAAAACACAATAAAAGTGTCATTGATGTAACTGAACTATACAAACACTCTCATTTGTTTTCAATAATCTGGTGCTGACTAAAAGCATGAAAGGAAAAAAATTATGTAGGAGAATAGTATGAGATGAACTTTCACTCCAATTATCCTTGGAAACCACTGTGGAATAATGTAACCCTTGACAGCTGAAATGACTATTCACACATCAGTATCAGATGTTTAAGGTGAACAAAATAACATTTACACTGGCAGGTAGCAGTGAAGCAAGGCAAGCAGGCAAGGAGGAGCTCCAAATTCCCCAGACCATTTGCTATCAAAGAAGGTTGATAACAGTTTAGTTCATGAATCAAGCAGTATGAAAGAAGGGACTAAAGGAGGAATTTGCTATCAGCAGCGGCAGTGATGAGGTAAGTACTGGTGCCATCAGCATTTGCAACTGAATTACTTCCTGGGGCAGTACAGATGGACCTGGTGAAGAATTTCAAGCATTTCAAGAGCCTGAGAGATGGGGAGATAAACTGCCGAGAATAGTCAAACCCAGGGAAAATAACTGAAGGAAGAGGTAGAAATCCCCAGAAGGCATGGTCTGACCCCGTCCAAGAGATATAAGGAAGCACTAGAAAAGGATTCAGAAAGCCACATAAATCTATAAATATTGTCCTGCTCCCAGCTAGTGAAGTTTCTACCATGGGTAACAAGAAACAAAGCTCAGGCATTGCTTTGCAACTACTGAGATGCAACAGAGCAGGCCAAGGCTTTGCAGCCTGGATGGGACAGACAGGAGGTGCAGAGAGGGCACAAAAGGCAACCACGGGCTGTCTGTCCCTACAGAGAAACTGGGATGCACCTCATGGAGAAAACAAGGACCTACAAACTGGTTTGTGTTGGAAGTTACTTCCTGAGGATGCAGGAATGGATGGTTGTTCTCTGGATGTGGAGGGAACAACCTGGGATAGTGGGAGGTGTCCCTGCCCAGAGCAGGGGCTGCAACAGGATGGGCTTTAAGGTTCCTTCCAACCCAAACCGTTCCATGATTCTCTGATTTCTCTGGTCTTCCCTATCCACCTAGTCCTGATCACAGCCTAAGACAGGCTGGAAGGATCTTACAGCAGTTCTTCAGATTCCTCTGAGCTACTTTTGTTTGTTTTCTTTTAAACATTGCTGTTGGGTAAAAATGCCTGTTATTATGAAAACTGGCAGAAAAAGAAAATGGCAGGAATACCTCAAGACAGGGGCTCAAAAACCTGAAAAAACAGAAGCACAGAGTAAAATTATTCTACCTATCTTAAAGATCTATCAGGAGGTGAATTGCTACAAAGAGACTGTTGTTGTGCTCCTCACAGACCTGTTTTAAGATAGCAACTCACCTAAGAAATATTTGCATAGAGCCTAATGCTCTATTAAAAAGTTGCAGGTAATAGTTTCTACTATCTAAATGCTTTATTAAAATAAAGACAGAAAGGAAACGAGTAAGTAAAAGCATGTTTGGTAAGAAATCCCTAACAACTATTGATTAGTTGGGGAAAAGTGGAAACAGTTACAAAAATGTATAGTGAGAGCACAGCAGTGACAAAAAACCAGCAGATTTGGACTTTCTGCATCTTCAGAGCACGTGGAGAGGTTAAAATGATTGAAAAGGATAATACGAATATATGAAAAAATCAGCTAGTTAATATGTAAATGTACAAGGAGAGAGGTAAACTTTCACACTGAATGATGAAGAAAGGCAGGCTCAGGATTTTTTAAATGCCCACCAGGAATCACTGATCACACACAAACAGAATAAGGCTTCTTCAGAGAACCTAAGGTACACTGACACGAGTAAAAGAATTAGAAGAGTCAGTTCACTCCAACCGTAAGGCTGCAGCAGCAAAGGGCTGGCAGCAAGGGCTCACTTGGGGAACTGGAAGTCCAGCAAAACCAATTTACAGAATCCCAGAGAGGGTCAGGTCGGAAGGACCACGGTGGTCCAACCTCCCTGCTCCAGCAGGCCCCTCCTGGAGCACATAGCGCAAACACCTTTCGGTTTAAAAAGCCGCGAGGAAAGATGCGCGCCTGAGCCCGCGCGGCCCGCGCCGCACTTCGGGCTCCCCAAGGGACCTCATGGAACAATAAATGATCCCCAAAGGCAAAGTATCGGTAGGTTTGGGGAAGAAAGAAGCGACAGGAGCGCGGGTTCAAGCGTAGCGAGGCCCGGCGGGAACACGTGTGGCCCGGCACTGCGCTGGGAAAACGGGAGAAGCGGGAGCCTGCGCCTCCCAGGGCTCCCCGGCGCGGGCGGATGGGGACGGCGAGCGGCCGCGGGGCGTAAATTCAAACCGGCTCGGGCTCTAAATTCAAACCGGCTCGGGCTCTAAATTCAAACCAGCTCGGGGTGTAAATTCAAACCGGCCCGGGCTGTAAATTCAAACCCGCCCGGGCTCCGCATGGCGCCCGCCCGCGCTCAGCCCCGGCACGGAGGGCCCGGCTTCCCCCACCCGCCCGATCCCTGCCCGCTCTCACTGAGCGCCGCCGCCTCGCCGCCGCCTTCACGGTCATGGTTGTGGTTTTCCTCCTCTTCCTCCTCCTGCTGCTCCTGCCGCCGCCCCAGCTCGGCCTCCGCCGCCTCTAGGGCTGCCTCTGCCGCCTCCAGCGCTGCCATGTTCCCGGCGCGGAGCCGCCGCGGAGCTCTCACGCCGAGGGCGGCCCGCTCCGCCTACACTTCCCAGCCGCGCCCGGGCCGGCCCGGCGCGCACCGCGGCGGAGGCGGAGCCGCGGCGGAGGCGGAGCCGCGGCGGGCACGGCCCGAGCCGCCCGAACGGCCCCGACAGCTGCCGCGGGGCCCGCCGGGGAGCGGCCGAGCGGGGTGAGGCGGCGCCGCACGGCGTCCTGTGAGGAGGGAGGAAGAGAAGGGAAATAGACGGAAGGGAAGGGGAGCTGTGTTTGTTGGCAGCGCCCCGGGTGCCTTGCGGGCCCCCGGGCTGTCCCCTCGGAGGGAGGGAGCGAGGCAGGAGCTGTCGCCCCTCAGTCCCCCGTGAGAGGCTCCTTCAGAGCCCGGTGCTGCCCGCGCCTCAGGGCGGAGCGGGTCCCGGGGTGCCCTGCTCGGGTCTGGGATCTGGGATCGCCTCGCTGGGAGCTCCGGGTGAATCCACAGCTGCCCTGAACTTCCTGGTGGTGCGCGCTGTTTGTGTGGAGGGGCTGCTGCGGGATGTCACTGTAATTCCTCCATCCTCGGAGGGGCCGGAGGCGGCTGTCACACAGCCGGGACTGCCTTAGACAGTCACAGCTTCGGCTGGCTTGGAAAAGCCCAACGAGCCCAAGCTGTGCCCGATCCCCACCGGGCTCCCCAGCCCAGAGCTCTGAGTGCCACGTCCCGGCCTTGCTGGGACACCACCTGCAGGGATGGGGACTCCAACACCTCCCTGGGCAGCCCCTGCCAGTGTCCGATGGTCTTAAAACTTGTAATGCGGCTCAGTGTTGAAGTATGCTAGTTTTTGTTTGTTTGCTGGTACAAAATAGCTGTCTCCGGGAGGTGTAATTGCTGTCCTTTCTGCTCTGGCGTCCCCTCAGATTTGAATAATTAATTAACCCTGTTGAGATCTACTGTGGATCTATAATGAGGAAACAAAAGAAGACTATTATAAAGTGTTTTTCTCTGTGCAGTTAAAACTTATTTTTAGCTCATTTGGATCTAAAAACTTAAAACAAGCAATAAAGACAGCACGCTTTTTTCGCAGGATTTGAAGATGTCTAAAAAGAAGCTGAAGAAACTGTCTGGAAAGGAAGTCTCTTTGGATGGCCAGGATGACAAAGTAGGAGCAGAAATATTATTACTTTTATATCTTAATTCAACCTCCTACATTCAAGAGAACATTGTTTAGCAGCCTTGTGGTAGAAGGATGAATTCAGTTTAAAGACAGAGTCATAAAGAACAGCAGGAGGGTTGAGTTGGGCAGATAAATGTGTTTTTCTTCAGAAGCTGTGAGTAGTATGGGTATCAGAAAATAAGAAAATTTTTCATTTTAGTGTATCTTTCTGTTTGAGGAAAGTTGGGTTTAATGCTGGTGCTGAAACCAGTGCTGTTTTCTTGCACTGCTCTGTAACTTGGATAATATATCCTAATTTTCTGATTAACCACAAGTTGCACTTCACAGCATTTTGGTGAGTGACTCTCAAATATTTCCTTCTAGCCACTGAGACATAAATTAATGACCAAAATTCTCAGCATATTCTAGTACATACTTGTACTAGCTGACTCTAGTGAGTCAGCTTTCACTGAATCACTTGTAAAATGCAGGTGCTACAGGAGTTGTCACCTTTGGGTCATACTTGTGTGTAGTTTCCTATTGTTTTTAATTGTTTGTGTCCAACTCCTGACAAGTTATTTACTCTTAGAAGTACAGTACATAGTTGATAAATCAGTAGTTTATTAAATCCACACTTAAATTTGGTAGATTTTTTTCCTGTTGGATTTTGCAAGGAATATGTATAAAGTAAGAGAGCTTTTACTTGTCTTCTCAAAAATTTTTTGCAGCTGTTAATAAATGAGCATGATTATGGCCTTACAAACTGAATTATTCATGTTAGAAGCTTTCTGATCATAGAGAAAACGTTGTTCAAAGTCAAATGTTTGTAACTATTATTTCTTGCCCTGGTTTCCTTACTATTATTCAATTTGTCTTAAAAATAACTTGTCCTAAGATGCCTTAGTGTTTTGGGTTTTTTACTTCTGTAATACAAAGGGTAAACACTTGGCTTAAAACCTCATACTGCAGTTTATTGCCCTTTCTAATGCCTCACCAGTTTGCAGAATACACCTTTAAGAGCAAAAAGATGAGGAAATCTCTAACAGGAACAAGTGTCCTGGTGTGATCCCAGCATGGGTGGGAGGTGTCTTATACCCCAAACTGGTTGTGCTGGGAGGAGAGGAACAGTAAGAAAATTTGCTTATGAGGATTAAATTAAATGAAAACGTTTGAGAAAAGGAGGAGGTAGGTTGAAAAGAAATAATAAAAATGTCATGAAAACTCATGGCTGTCAGGGAATAGGCCTTGAGGAGAGAAATGAGCAGCTGGAAATGGGTTTGTTATCACCAGAAGTTGTCCCAGGAGCATCATGAGCTCTGCCTGCCCCAGGGGAGCTCCTTCAGTGCTTTCCAGCTGCTGGGACAGCAGGGGGTGCATGTGGCCCCGGGGGGAGCCTTTGGAATTGTCTGTCATTCTGTTTGTTCTTTGTATTGCTGGTATTGGTCCTGCAGCTCCAGAACCAGCCACAGGCAGAAGTTCTTAGAACTGCCTTAGTTTAGGACTCCCCTGGTTTCTGCAAGCCTTTGATTTTTGCATAAAGTGCTCTCTAGTGTGGGAATAAACCAGCTAAGGCTTCTCTAGGTAGGAAAAATCACTGCAGAGTGACCTGATGGCCTCACTGAGTCAGCAGGCCCCAGTTATTGAAAGAGTGAATTATTTGTGAAAGGATGAACTGTCTGGAACTTCCTTATCCAAAATAATCCATGTGTTACCATTATCTGTTGTAACTTCCTGCACCCTGCTGTGGTTTGGGGAATCCTCAGTCCTATAACCCAGAGGTGTGTAAAAACTACATGTGGACATGGTTTTACCTGAGTGAGTGCCTGTGGGTTGATCATGGTAGGAGTGTTACTATCTCAGGTCTGTAGTTGCCACTGCTGTAGTGGACCCTGTTGAATCACTTTGTAAGCATTAAAGTGCTCCATGATTAAATCATGAAGTGCTGTTAAACCCTTTGCACCCTTATCTTTGCATGCACATCCTTGGCACCCTTTGACCTTAGTGTTTCTCTAAGCAGCCAAACCACCCAGTTTTGACATTGTCTTATGAAGGCTTTTTTTTCAACTGCAGTTTCATCTGTAAGGTCCTGATTTTTTTTTTTCAGAACTCTGAAGACACAAGATCTTACAAGCACACTGCAAAAGAAGAAACAGAACATCAGAGGTAAATTCTCAATCTGTCATTAAATAGAACTATTTTAAAATATAACAATGCTGAGGACTTAATGCTGAAGACTTTTTTCAGCCTGTTCACTAAATATGGTGTTTTAACCAGTCTTTCTTTGGATATTTTAAACCTAGTGTACAGTAAATATAATTACTGAGTATTTTCTCTGCTCTTATTAGGAAGTTTCCTAATAATTTTCCATAGAATTAATGATTTCTCTAGAAAGGTATTATATTCCCCTCTGTTGTTCCCTTTCCAAGTTCCTCAGCCAGTGCAGGATAAACAGTTTGAAAGCTGTGTGTGTTTTGGCACTGTGTGACCAAACTGACCTTTTAGGTAACACACCTCCTTTATCACTGAACTGCTGTTAAAACTTATCTGTGTGATAAGAAGAAACTCGACTGTGTAGGGTGTCTCTCAAACCAGCAGTGAATGCAGAAGAAGCTTTTTCTCCATTTTCTGGAAGCTAAAATGGCTGTACAGTGGAGAAAGGTAAATCCAAAAAATGCCGTATCGAACTATTGAAGGATAACTGTTGCTTCAAGTTCATATTTAGGAATATGGTGCTCATAAATTAGCTTAGCTCTGTCTCAATGAAATGCAGATGCCTTTTTTGTTGCTCTTTTCCATTAACTGAGCTAAATTACATTACTTTGTTGATCATGTTTCTGTAGGTCCAAACCAGAGAAAGATGGGCACGAGAAGAAGCGACACCGAAGTTCTCGTGCTTTTGATGATGCAGATGGAAGATCCCAGGAAAAATCTCCAAAGAGAAGCAAAACCCCAGATAGTTCTTCAATTCATACAGAAACGCAGAAGAAAATAGTGATCCAGTTTAAAGCCAAAGAAATCAAACATGGCAAAACCACCCGCATTCCTGATGTGGTGACTGCCAGCAAGGAAAGAAGTCGCTCTGATGGAAGAGAAGGAAAAAGGCTCTGGCACAGCTTTGAGCTTCAGAGGGACAAGGCACTGAAGAAAAAGAGAGAGAAAGCTGAACTCTGTAAGCTCAAGCTAAAAGCAGAACAAGCTATGATAGAAAAGTTTAAGTCCTCTGTGTATGAGGTACCACATAAAAAGGCAGAGAGCTCAAAAAAACGAAGTGAGGATGTCAGAATTCCCAAAAAGCCACCTGACAGCTCTGCAGGGATTGGGCATGGTGACAGACCTGCCAGTAAGGAGCCAAGTGTATTATCTAGCTTCTGGGAAGAAGAGGAGGAGGAGGAGGAAGAAGAATACAAGGACTTTGCTGAGAAAAAGAGGCACACAAGTAAACACAGATCATCACACTCCCCACGTGAAACTCCACCACGACTGGACTCTCGAAAACGCAAGAAACACAGCCCTGGTTCTCCTAAAGCTCCTGAGCACCCAGGAACTAAAGAAGGAGACTTGGAAGCCACAGCATTGTGTTTTAAGCAGGTAATTAGAACCCGTTCTTTGTATTATGTAGATGTTTCAGGATGGCTTCTTAATGGCAGATTTATATGAGCAGACTGTCTTCTTACAGAATCCAGCCAGGTTTCATAGCTAACTAGGTGGATTTTTCTGATCCTAATGTAAACCTTGTTTCCATGTTCCTCAGCTAAATGTTAAACAGATCAGAAGAGTAAAGGTCTTGGGACTGTGTCTGCTCAGATGCTTCCATGGCTTTGCTTTGCTGCTGGGGGTGTGGAATACTTTAGTTTAGGTACAAATCAGCTGAATTTTGTTTTGAGCTCATAAGGTTATTTCATTTTTTGAATGAATAAACTGAAGCAATGAAAACTTGCTGCCAGACAGAGCATTGCTAGCAGAGTGATGCCTGGAGAGCTTGGGGTGGATGTGGGACTAAATTGGTATGTGTGCTGCAGAACTTCCCTTTTATCTGTGATGGGTTTGTTTCTAAGCTCAGGTTGTGGTGCAGAGCCAAACACAAGCTGGATCTTGATCCATGGGGGTTTTTTGCTGTTGTTCTGGTGAAGATGCCCAGCAAGTTTGGAGATTCCAGTTTGTGTTACAGTAGTGTGAACATTTTATGTGTATGCTAAGAGTTATTACATGCAAAGCTGGGGAGTCATTGAGGTTGGAAGGCACCTCTGGAAATCATCCAGTCCAGCCCCCTTGCTCAAGCAGGGTCAGCCAGAGCTCACTGCTCAGGACAAAGGATGGAGACCCCAAAACCTCTCTGGGCAGCCTGGTCAAGCACTTTCATTGTAAAAAAAGATGGGGGGTTAATGTTCAGATGGAATTTGCTGTGTAGTCCAGTCATTTCTTTAAAAGAAAGCCATGCATCTAAGCCATATTAAAATGATACTGTAGATGCTAATAATTGTAGTTTGTGTTCCCTATTCACTTGGGAGTACCCAGTGTTCTCTAAAAAGCCCTCTAAGACTGGTGTTGTTCTTCTGTTCCTGCTTGTTTCTAGAATGTTGAGGGCCCCTGCACATCTGACTCCTACCAGGGAGGTGAGGTCAGGAAGCCTGTGCCTGTCCCAAAGGTGAGTGAGGGACTTGTTTAACGCTGCAGGGCTGTATTCCAAAACTCCTGACATGGGGATCCCTTTTACCTCAGTATTCCTTGATATTTTGTAATGTTGGCAGGGTGTGTGTTTGTGGTGTTTTTAATTCTCCCTACAGAGCTCTGAAGACTTTCCACCCCTTCAAGACAGTCAGAACACAGAAACAGACCAAGAGGTTGGTAATGCTTTCATTTAACACTTCTGTATTGTCTTAAAGACCAAGGGCACTGAGGTTGTGTAACTGGACAATTCCATGACCTTCCCAAGTATTTGACATTGTTGACTCATGGTCTACACTCAAATGTAGAGCATTTATTTAAAAAACTAAGCAAACTTGCTGAAGTGTTGCTAATCAGGAACTTTCTGAGATAAAGTGTGTCTTTCTGTTACCATGTGCAACAAAAGGGCCTTCAGAGTTGTTCACATGCTCCAGCTATCTCATGTTTCATCCTTTAACTTTTTAGTTGGAAGAGAGACATCTTTTTTAAGAAGTGCCTGTTAGGAAACTTGCAGTTTGTGTAGCAAAAAATGCAGCAAAGTTTTTGAATACCATGTAGAAAGGTCATAAATCTTTCTAGGCCATATTTTGAATGTAGAAGTTCTTGTGGATTTGTATTTCCTGTACTGACTTAAAATTTTTCAGACATCATTTTGAGCCAACTTTAACAGTTTTAATGCAAAAGTGTCTTTTTGGGGAATAATTATGAAGTGATTCCTTCCAGTGGATTACACACATGCTCATTTTCTCCCTGTAGATGCAGATAGTGGAAGACTTGCATGTTGCTCGTGTGGAGAAGAGGATGGCCCTGTCTGTAGTACAGACCTGTGGAGAACTTACAAGCATGGAGATAGATCTTCCAGAACAGGATTTAAATACTTCTGCTGGTATGGCATGATTGGATCTGCTTTGCTCTCTAGTGGCAACAAGTAATTACAGTTATTGATGGTATGAGTAAGGAGCACACAGCTGTTTATTTCTGCTGTTTTCTCTTCTTCTTTTCCCCTAGGGGCTTTTAGTTCTGGTCTGAACATCCTAGTGGTGATTGACACAAATATAATGATTAGTCACCTTGAGTTTGTGAGATCCCTGAAATCTGAGGATATACCAGGTATGTAAATATGTTCTGATGAGTAAGACATTGTAAGAAAAACAGATGCTGTGAGAGCTTCAGGATACCTGAAGTAAACCAAGCCCTGGGCTCCTTTAAAAGGCAGCAGGTTTCATGCAGATGCAGAAGGCACACAGAGAGCCTGGTTCTGTGAACCCAAACAAGGTGCATCCTAGGGAAACCTCAGGTGTGGAAGCAGAACCTACTGTGCTCACGGCCCATGTACCTGCAGAAAATCATGGCAGATGCTCCCATGATTATGCTTGAATTCTTAGCAGTAAATAAGTCTTAGCCCTTTCTGAAAACACAATGTAAGCATTTAACCCCTTACTAGTGAGAACTCTATTTTCTCATCTCCTTTTAGGATTTCTTTTTCTAGAAATATAAAACTATATCTAAAAAGTGTTAGGCTGTCAGTGCTTCGTTTCTGTCTTGGTAAAGGTGGCAGAACTGAGCAGTTTCTCAGGAATTCAGAATGCAGACCCTGGCTTTAATATTTGCCTCTAATATTCTGGGAAGCTGTGGGTTATTTAATGTTTGCAGGATTGGGATTGTCCATGTCAGTTCTTGGTAGGCACATCTGGAATCTGTCAGAATGCCTAGGGTGCTTTGATGCTTTCAGCTAATGAATACACTTATTCCAGCCACCTGGAAAATGCCTTTCCTTAGGGCCTAAGTGATTATCAGGAGTGTGTCAGGCTGTATTTCTTCTCTCAGGTTAGGAATGCTGCTGTCTTATGTACACTGAAATGCCTTTTTAGAATACCAACACTCCCAATGTCTGGTCCTGCACCAGACCCACTATGTTGAGAAGGCTGCTGATTCCCAGCCTAATTTATTATAAAGCACATAGTTATTAATGCCTTTTTCTAAAATTCTGTTCTCATAATATGAAGGAGAAAGAAAACAGTTGAAGTATTTGTCATGGGGAGACCAACAGAACAGTCATTAAACTTCTCATTTACCCCTGTATTTCATATAAAAGCTTTAAAGTTCAGCCCATACTTACCTACAAATAAAACCATGGTCCAATACCCACACTTTCTGTTCCTGGTTTAGGAGTGCTGGTTGGCAATGAACACCAGCCCATGCTGCTTTTTTTGCTGCTTGTTTTGGCGCAGTGGCTGCTGTGGTCACTGGGGTGTGTGTAGCCTGATGTTCCAGCTGCTGTTTCTCCTTGCTGCAACATCTCACAGCAAGTGTGTGCCAAGACAATTGGTGCAAATATGTGTTATTAATGCTGTCAAAGTATTCTGCTGATTAAAATTGTGTCTCCTTTATGTTTGCCCGCTACTGTCACTTTTCTATGTAATCAGTGTAGAGGGAAGTCAGCCTTTTTCAGCTTCTTTTCAAATGCTAGTTTCTTTCGAGCAAGGACTATGAAAACTACTGGCAGAAAGGTGTGAACTCGCATAAAGATGATGCTTGAATTGAAAGTTCTCTGTAGCCGTTTGTGTCGCTCCTGCAAATACCTGTTTATTGGTGATGGTTTTCTTCCTTCCAGGAGTTGACAGACTTGCATTAATCATTCCCTGGGTCGTCCTACAAGAGCTGGACAACTTGAAGAAGGGGAAAATGTTGCAGCATGTTCGGGACAAAGCTATCCCTGCAGTGCAGTTCATCTACAAGTGTCTCAAGAACCAGGATTCCAAACTGTGGGGGCAATCCATGCAGCTGGCTTCTCAAAAAATGTGTAATACATGTGCAATCCATTTGTGCTGGGTACTTCATCCTTGCACTTCACCTAGTGGCAGCCTTAGAATTCTGAGTTTAATGGAGACTTCTTCACTCTGCTGTTTGCTAATTAGCATGAGCTAATTTCTTACAGCAGCCTTCAGAGTGTATCCAAGGCTGTGGCATGTGAATGTCTCCACTACCTATTGTTTTACCAGTTGTTTCTCACTTTCACCTTACACTTGTGTCCTGGTGTGGGGAGTGTTAAATATACAGAGAGCACCATGAGTGCACTGAGGTGTTTGTGAGGCTGAGCTGTGCCCACATCCCTCAGCTGTGCCTGCCCTGCCTTTGCAGATGGGCTGAGTGATGAGAACAACGACGACCGTGTCCTGCAGTGCTGCCTGCAGTACCAGAAGCTCTTCCCACAAGCTCTTGTTGTCCTCTGCACGTGAGTTCCTGGCTGCATTTAGCTCTCCTCCCACACTGCTTTCAAAGCAGGGCTTAAAGAAAGAGCACTTTCTGATGTGAGCTCTTGGAAGGGCAATCACCCTATTAAAAGCTAGAGTAAAAGGATGTAATAAACCACTACAACTGGAAATGGAATCACCTTCATGAGCTTGAGTCCTGAAATAGAATTCAGCTTACCCAATATTCAATTTTAAAACTTGTTAAAGCATAGCTTTCTCAGATTTTATTCTAGTTTCTCATTAAAAAATATTTCTGAAGTTACAAAATAGAAAAAAATATGTGAATTAAGGATTGAGATGCAGTTAGAGACTTCATCCCTGTTCCCAGCCAGGTGAGCAGAAGCAAGGAAGGCATTAATCTTAGAAAGAGAAGCTGGGGATGGATTTGCTGCTGTTCCTGTTTGTAAGGATAACAGCTGACCTCTGGGTATTGATTCTGAATTTGATAGGAGCAGGTAAAGCCAGCTCAAAGCACTAATACTCCTTGGCTCTACTTGCTCTGGTCTTGGCCAGAACCAGTTCCTGCATGGTTCAGTGAGTGAGATTAAAAGTCTGGGCACCATTTGGGTTATTCAAGTTGACACAGGTGGCTGTTAAAAATGCCATTTCAGTCACAGTGTTCATGGGGTCATGGTGGTGATTTTAGGTTTCACTGATCAAAAAACAGGAGGTGACTTCAGAACGGTTTTCATCCAAAAATCTGTTTATCCTCCAGCAATATAAGTGGGAATTTTTGAGAAAGTACTGGGATGCAACTTTGTCCTGGGTTTTTAAAGTAGTTCTGCTGGAGCAGAACCTCAGAGTGGCATCTGGGATAAAGATTTGGCCAGCAGAATGTTTCGAAAGGGTCTCAACAAGGAGAATTAACTGCAGCCATCAAATAAGATAGTGCTGTCTTAGAATTATTGCCTGCTTTGCTTTCTGAGATCATAGTAAGTAAGCATCACTGCTGTAGCAATTATAGTACTGTTTTCTTAAACCAAGACCCTGAAACACTTCTCAGTCTGTTTCTCATTTTTACCTAATTTTCTGGTTTAAATTTTTGAACTGCTTCTAATTGCTTAAAAAAAGAGAACTTCATCTATATAATCAAGTTCACAAAAAAAGTTTTCCAAATACAGTGTGCTGCTTTTATTCCTTTGTTGACAGCAATTACTTATTTTCTAGGGATGATAAAAATCTGTGTAATAAAGCCATTGTGAGTGAGGTCAAGGCATTTTGCAAAGCTGATCTGGTCACTGCTCTGCAGAATGTGAATGTAAACAGGCCCCAGAACTCTGAGGAGCTGCAGCAGCCAAAGCAGGGTGAGTCTGGGGAATATGGTGGTTTGTAAAAATCAGTGGGGTAGAGGAAGAACAGTTGCTACTATACCTTCACTTTTCCTATGCTTTGAATCTTTATTAATGTTTTTTTTTGTTTGGGGAAGGTTTTTTCAAAGGTTTTCTGAAAGTTGGAGATGTTAATTAAACCATCTCAGAGTTCTAGGAAATTAAAATATGACATATTTTTATTTTATAGAAAAAACCACTGCATTAATTTCCTGTGTTTAGAGTAATTTAAAAGAACTTTTTGGGACTGAAGGAGGTTTTTTTTTCATTTTTCCAAAGATACAGGCACAGCTTACAGAGATCCTCTTGTGCTTGCTGATAACCCTGCTGGCTGTATATGATCTAAGTTATTTAAGGAAAAAAGAAATGTGGAGTAAGATCACTAATGAATAATACTCTGGGGACATTAACCTTCTTGGTTAGTAGCTCTTAATTAAAAGACACACAGTACAAGTGGGTACAACTAGAAATAATTGAAACTTAATTAGGTGAAGCACACCTGCTTTACAAACCAAAGTGCAGTGTGTCTTTATTTATGGGGACAAGTTCTTCATGTGCCATCAACATGAATTAGATATAAACCCAGTTTCAATAACTGCCTTTTGTGTCATTGATTTGACAGATACAGAATTTGGGAAGACAAGAGCTGATGCTGGTTTTACTGCACAATTCCCAAATGTGCTTCCAGACCTTGAAAAGAACTTAGGAGAAGCTTTGTCTTGTATTTTGGAGACTGAAATGAAACTTGCATTTGGAAACCTATGGATGGAGGTGGTTTCTTACATCATTTTACTTGATATTTTGATTATTGAAAGGTTTGAATGTCCTTGATATTTTATTGTTGTTAATACCTGTGCCAAACCAAAGCCAAGTCATCCAGGTCCCTGATCATTGTCAGGGAACAGCTCAGTGCTCACTTCTAATATTTCATTTTATAGCAAGATTATCCTGTTTGATCATTAGTGTGCAACACGTGCAGTATTTTAATAGAATTTTAATGACACAGTAACAGGGCTGCTGCTTTCTCAGTGTGAAGTTTCAGAGTTCTTTTTATTAGTGGCATTAAAATTCTATTTCAGTTTTGCTACTCAAGTAAAACCCTGCACTGTAAATACATCTTGCAAGAAATCATTCCATCATGTTCTATATAGTATCAGGGTATTTGTTGCAGGCATTTCTTCCCACCAGAACAGATGTGGATAAAACTGTTCCCACCTAAACTGATTCCAGTGCAGATGCAGAATGACAAGGGTACTAATGAGGACCTCTAAACGTGCTTGCAGAAGTATGGTTTGCAGAAGATACATACCCATGTACAAGACACTTTCAAATCATCCATGCTTTACTTTAGATTCCATTTTGTAGCTGGAATGGGGTTGTTAAAAGTTTAAATTTATTGCATATAAGCCTCTGTGGCTTTAAAAATCCCCCAAAATCATGGGGTGACTGTTGTTTCCCAAGCTGCCCTGATTAGCTGCTTTCAATCACTTCTCTATTCACTTAATTAATTTCTTTAAACATATCTTCAAGCACTGGTTTCACTCGATAGTAATGAATTCTCAAGTTTTTTGCAACACACGTATTTTACTTCATGTGTAAGTAGTCAGAGTGTTTATTTTTACTTTGTAACAGTACTGGAAAATCAAAGGCAAATTTACTGTTGTTCTTTTTATTCTTGTTACTGTTGGCTTTTGTGCACAAGTAACTCATTGGATCAGTTTTGACAAAAATCAAAAGTCCTAAGATTTTTTGAGGAATGAGAAACCACAAATCATCTGACTGATTGATTGTGCATTTCTTCTGAATGAGCATCACTGTTTAACCCATGGTGCTGCTGAATCAAATGTTTATTAATAGATAAACTTGTTTAAATCTGGTCTTATTTCTGAGGAATCACTGCATTTCTCCTTCAGCAGTCACGAATCATCACATTCTTGAAGAACAGAGCAGTTGTGAGATTTATAGGAACATGTCTAAATGAAAACCAGCCTTTGAATTTATGACATACTCTCTTCCAGATCCTGTATCTGAAGCCACCATGGACCTTAGCAAACCTGCTGAAATGTTATAAAAAACACTGGATGGCTGTTTTTGGTTATGTAGTGCCAAGGAGTTTACTTTCAAGCATTGAATGTCTTTCTAAACACCTTTATGCAGGTAACAGTCCCTGAGAAAGTTAATTGTAAACTTGTAAAAAGCCTCCATGTTCTGGTTTGAGTTATGGAACTGGCTGTGTGTATTAATGGTCACCTGGGTCTGAATTATTTTTAAAAAGCAAATAATCCTTTTCCCTCCTTTGCCTCCATGTTATATGTGACCAAATGATCTGCATTTACCAAAAAAATTATGGAGGAGCAAAGGATATTTAATGTGGTATGTGAGGACAGGGAGGTTTGTTTTAAAAAGAAGCAAACTAAAATAAAACCTCCACAAACCTTCCATTTGTTTAAAGATGTCTTTGAACATTTGATTTTGACAGACCTGGTGAACTCCCCCAGAGGGTGCTGGGCAAGGCTGCCAGAGCCCCAGGAGGGTTTGGACAATGCTCCCAAGGATGCACAGGGTGGGATTGTTGGGGTGTCTGTGCAGGGTCAGGGTTGGACTCTGATCCCTGTGGGGTCCTTCCCACTCAGGATATCCTGGGATTTCTTGGTTCTGCCTCTTTGGGATATTGCTGTTCTGCAGAATTATTTTGGATATGCCAGTTGATCCTTGTGTAAGATCCCAGGATAAATTTGGAAGACTTGGTTAAAGAGTGAGCAATCTCGTGCATGTTTCTCTGAGATTGTTGTACCTGATGCTTCTGAACCATTTCCCTAGGCTTTTCAAGTGCTTCTGTTAATCTAGGTATTTCAGTATTAAATTTGCCTGCCAAGACTGTTAAATCCTAACTTGTTTTTTTCCTCCCTCTTACATGAATGTCTAAACATCAGATAAACCATTTGACTCCTCAACAGTGCGTGTCCTACTCCAGGAATCCAAAAACTTGCTCCATGCTTTCAGCTGCAGGTCAGACTACAACGGTGTCCTGCCCCAGGCTTATGCTGAAGTGGCAAAACTCTGTGAGACCCTCGGGGGGGTAAGGGCAGTTTTGGTGTTTGTCCACCTCACCCCATCCTCAAATTGTTCGTGTTCCAAACCTGGCTTAGATTTCCTAATTATTGCCATCATTTCCACTGATTACTCCAGGAAATGTTGCTGGGGTGTTTTTGAAATGAAGAGACCCTGACTTTAACTTTTGTTTTCATGCAGTGAATATCTGCTAATACATTTTTTCTCTAATATAAATGTGTTAGTATCAGAAGGGTGACTGAAACCCATTATTTTGTCTTAGTTTTCTATTACATTTGTATCTGATGGGCCTTAGAGGTTAAACTTGCTGTTTCTGACATGGGTCCCATACTGCTGTTCTTAAGTGTGTTACTTCAGCTTTCATTGTCTGTGTAGCTGAAGAAGGGATTCCCTTTTTGGGAATGTTTGTGGTGGTTCTGCTGGCCCCTTTTGTGTTCTCAGAAGTTGGTCTTCATTTCCAGCTCAGCTCTGAGGAGGAAATTCCAACTATCTTGGTTTATGGCTACTGTCACTTCTGAATGTAATGATGTAAAAACTGGAGTCATGAGCATGGATGAAATATTTGGATTTATAGGAAAGAAGATAGGTCAGAACAGCTGTCAAGAGTTCTTGGTGTCTTTGGAGAAGGATGAAAGGGAAAGAAAGGTCAGGAGTCACCTGTGCTGGGACCTCTGTGCAATGCAGTCAGCCCTGAAGCTGATGTTCTGTGTCATGAGAATCAGGCTCTGTCGGAAAACTTTGTCAGGAAGGAAATTCCTCCCTGCCAGGGTGGGCAGGCCCTGGCACAGGGTGCCCAGAGAAGCTGTGGCTGCCCCTGGATCCCTGGCAGTGTCCAAGGCCAAGTTGGACAGGGCTTGGAGCAAGCTGGGCTGGTGGAAGGTGTCCCTGCCCATGGCAGAGGTGGCACTGGATGGACTTTAAGGTCCCTTCCAGCCCAAACTATCAAGAGAGGCTTTGGAAGCAGAGACTGTAACCAAGGTGACTCAAAGAGTTCAGCCTTGATTTTTTGAGCATTGCTAAAAAAAGATGTGTAGAAGTGTGTAGATTCTGGTTTTCTGAAGTTAGGAACCAAGTACATTGATTATTTGTTTGCTGAACTGTTTTATAAGGTGAGGGCAGACAGTGAGCAGGATTTATCAGAAGACATCATGGTTCTTTCAGAAAATGCTGCGTGTGAAAAAATGGAAGCCACGATGCCCAATCTGCAAAGCACTGAGGAAAAAGAGCCACAACCCAGCTTTCATGTGGCTCAGGAAAACAGGCACCAGGAAATCTGGTCAGTCCTGGAAGGTGTTTGGAACACCATGAACTTGTACAGGTACAGCTTGCTAAAAGGACTCAGAGCTAACACATTACCTTAGATAACTTTCAAAAAAGCACACTTTAGAAACCATGCTTTTTTTACCCTGTAATTAATCAATTTAGTTTAATTGATAATGCCCCCCCAAAAAAAAAATCACACAGAAGTTGGGAGCATGCAAATTGTTATGTGAGTCAGAGCTTTTTTATTAACTGCTTTTCTATCTCTTCTTTATTTCTTTTGAATTTCAGTATTGAGCTGTTCCAGAAGCTGGACCCCAGTGCAGCGACCATGGCTGGCAAGGCCTCGTTTGAGGAGGCTTTTCTGGGCCTGCAGAAGCTGCTGGTGGCAGTGAAGGACATCCGTGAGGGCATTGGCAGGTGAGCGCTGCAGCTGGCCACAAATGTGTCACAGGCACCTGAAGTCACAAAAGTCTGAAGTATTTCAGCACCAAACCACTCTTTATTCTGTGTGCTTGGTGACATGATTTGCAGTAAAAATCCTGCTGCCGAGGTCAAGGCTGCCTTAAACCATTGGTAGCAAAAGATCAACATGGAAGTGTTGCAGATGTGGAGATCTCTGGCAGGGAATTGCCTTTGATGCCTGGGATTTGTTTTCCAGTGTTTGACCAGCAAGTTGCCTCTGCTCAGGTGTAACTGGAGCTATTAATGATTAATCATTATGATTAATACATCAGTTTTGATGGCAGGAACTTTGAATAATTCAGGGCATTTGTGTTTCAAATGTGAGGCCTGCTCAGATGGGGACAAAGTTCCAGTAGAGTGAAGGTTGTAAAGTTTTGGGGTTTTGCTGTTCCCAGTTCTTCATGATAGCCATAACAACAACAATCAGCTGCATTTTTTCTTTAGGCAGGATAATATTCCCTCTGTCTTCACAGAATCACAGAATCCCAGAGTGGTTTGAGTTGGGAGGGACCTCAAAGCCCATCCAGTGCCACCCCTGCCATGGGCGGGGACACATTCCACTGTCCCAGGTTGCTCCAAGCCCCATCCAGCCTGGCCTTGGGCACTGCCAGGGATCCAAGGGCAGCCACAGCTTCTCTGGGCACCCTGTGCCAGGGCCTGGCTCCCATCACAGGGAGGAATTCTTCCCCAGTATCCCATCTAACCCTGCCCTCTGGCAGGGGGAGCCCCATCCCTCCACTGTTTTTTAACAGCACAAAAAATTGAAAGTTTCAGGAAGAATAAGGAGTCTCCTGTGTTGTCTTGGCTTACTCCTTTTTACATGGCACTGAAATATAGATCCATTCAAAGAATTACAGTCTCTCTTTCAAATATAAATTATCAAAATATTATAAAAATTAGAAGCAGAAAAATATGGGTAGGAATGTGAACTTGAGCAGCTGAGTGCTGATGGATTAAATTTATTGCTGGTGGGTTTTTTCCCCTCTAAGGAAATTGTTTCAATCAAGTAGGTTACTGCTAAACTTTGCTCTCTTCATTCTGATACTAAAGTTTTTGCAAGACATCCTGTGGTACCAGTTTATAAATGTGGTGGATGAGATTAAATGGGAATATGGACTATTCAGAATGGTTATTTTTGTGTTGCTGAGGTATTTAATTTAAAACTGTTGGTTTTCTTTGTGGGAGAGCTCTGTAAAAATAAAACCTCCTAGTAATAAATAAAAATAGACAGGCTGATTGTTGGAATGGAGTAGTTTTGCTGGACACTTTGGAAATGCCTGCTCTGATGTGCAGGTTTGCAGTAGGTGGCATTGTGGAGCAAGTAACGGGGAGAATTTGTTCCAAGCATTTTCTGCATTGGCCTTGAGTGGAGGGATTTAGGGAGTTTGAGAGCTCTGAGGAGCTTTTCCAAAGAGCCAGGAGCCAGGTTAATGTCTCATTGCAGTTTTATGAATATTACAGAGTATTAAAGCAAAAATTCAGAAGCTTTCATAGAACCAGAATGGGTGGGGTTGGAAGGGACCTTAAAGCTCATCTGTTTCCACTCCCTGCCATGGGCAGAGACACCTCACTTTCATTTTGCTCTAAAACTGACCTTCCAACATATTTATATTTCTTGATTTTTGAAAAAAATGCCTCTCAGTGACTTAATCTAATGGCATGATTGCAGAAAAGGAGGCACTGGAGAAAAAACAGTGAGAATGTTCTGTCTTGAATATTTGGAGGTAGCACAGCTTTTAGTGATCGAATACAGCTGATTCTGTGGTACATTCTGATCCCTGCTGTCCAGAACAAAGAAGAGAAAAAGTGTCTTGTGGAAGTTTGAAGCTTTACCAGTAAATGATGTTGAAAGTTCAACTGCATTAAAAGTTTAGATTTTCAGATTGTTAAAAACAATTACAAAAACACGATAATGCTTTTTGAGATAAATGTAATGATACCCTTAATCATAAAAAAACCACCAAACTACCCAGTGGCACTACCCCAGCTATTCAGGCTTGATGGCCAGAACATGTTAATGACAAGTACAGATACAGAAAAGGAAAAAAAAAATCTGTTTCATTGAAGATGTGTGACAGCTTTTGGCATATTACCCTGTTCTGGTAATTTCTGTAACACCGTGCAGGTTTTTTTATTTTGTCTTGATTTCTTCCACTAATAGCACTGGTAGCAGAGTGTGTTTGTATTGCACAATTCTGCATGCCAGCAATGACAGCCTTCAGGTCTGAAATTAAGAATAATCAGTACAGTGAGCATGTTCTAACTATATACATTTGCTGTTGGTAATGGGCAAATGGTATGAAACCTCTGAAATTTAACTATCCAGTAAAATTGTGAAACCATTACCTGATTTTAAATAATTTTGGATTGAGGTTTTGTGAGTGTTCTCAGTGATGGTTTATATTTGTATTTTGTTGGGTATTATTTGGAACCAGTTAATTGGGACACCTTATTTAAAGTCTCTTAAATTAACCCTTTAAAATGAAATAATGGTTTAGATTAGCTGATGTTTGCCCTCAGCTGAATAGAACTTGTGATTCCAAGTTTCTATATGCAGCCCTAGGGAACTGGACATTATCTTCATGTTTCCTGCCAGGTTTCTTTTAGATAAGAAATCCTTGTTCATAGGAAAGAAAGAAAATTCAGTCTTGGGTGAATTGATGCACTTATTTCAAGTTGGATTTTTTTCCTTTCATGTCTTGGCTAAAAAAGAATTTTTTTGTTCATATGCCAACTTGAAAATCAGTCACATCTTATAGCATATGCACTTAGATACCGGCCTCCTAAATATTTATACTAATATGCTGTCACCTGTAAAATATTTGTCTGTTACTGACTGCATAAGGAGCCTGAGTTCTGCTTTTCTAATATATTATCTAAATTGAATTTCTCTCACACTCCCAGTGGTTTGGAAAAATGTGGTTTAGTCCAGGACTCTAGAAATGTTTGTAAATTAAAAGTGTAATTTCTTAAGATTTCAGTAGTGCAGGAGAGTGTTACTATATCGGCACTGATCAATGAACTGAAATAATTTAAAACAATTCTGCAGTGTTAGTAGTTTTAGTACAGAATTCCTCAGATGCAGAGAAACGGTGTCCTCTATTTTTTCAGCTGGTCAGTGGAGGAATTGAGGTCTCTCCTCTTTGGTGTCTCAATAGAGAATTGTCTTCATTCCCTTAGGCTCTGGTGTCAGTTAATAATTTCTGCCATAAAGTCCCAATAAAGTCTCTAGAGGAAGAGCTCTGCCTTCAATCTTCTCTGCACACAGTCTGTTTTTGGTAGTAAAATGCACATTAGCTCCCTGTTCAAAAAATATCAGACATTCTAATCACTACTTGTTTGATCTTCATGATTTTATGCATTTAGGTGAAACCTGAAACAGAACTTAACTACAGCCTTCTCTGCTGCCAGCCCCAAACTGAAATGCTGTGTTGTGCCAATTTTAATGACAGCTGTAAGAAACAAAGCTCGAACAGAGCTGGAGGTGGGCAGTGCTCCCCAGGGGACAGGGCAGAGGTGGTGCTGTGCAGCTGCTCACACCCTGGTGCCTTTAGAGCAGTCTGGAAAGCAGAAAGGTTGCAAACATGGGGCTCTAAAGCTACAGTGCTTGGAGCCTGTAGAGCCAGGGATGCCAGCAGGGGCTGACAGCTGAGATTATTTGATCTATTTCTTATCCATTTCTATTTATTACTGTATCTTACACCTTGTGCTTGGCATCAGATGATTGACAGGACAGGAGATAAACATTGGGAGTGGTTTGGGAAACACTTGAGATGAAATCATCAAGTCTGACTGTATCCTTTCTCCCTCCTGCCCCCAAGACAGCATTTAACCTCCAATTGGTGGCAGATATCCATAGTCATTTCTTGGGTCTTTCTTTGACATTCCCTTCTTTACCTCACATGCTCAATATTTCCAGAAAACTGTGTAGAACCCCTCTGGAGTTCTTAGGCTGAAGCTGAAGTACAGAATGGGGGGTGTTGTGGTGTGGCTCTGCAAGGCTGTGCTGATGCAAAGGCCAAGTGATTCCATGGATTTCCACCCTCTGCTTCTGAAGCAGTGTGGAGAGAGGAGCAGCAGCAGTGGTTGGTGTTGTAGTGCTGAGGTTCACATGGCTGCTTAGAACAGTTGGATGTAAAAGCCCTTTGCTTCATGGATTACTGATTTACAGGCAGTTCTCCAGACATAGTTCTACAGTTGAGGCAGATGTTTTATCACTGAGACACTTCCATTGAAATGAGGGCAACTTGATTTAATGAAGTAATGGAGGCAGAGTCAATGCTCCTACAGACAGATCCAAATTTCCCAGTGCTTCCCATTCCCTTAAAATGTCCATCTTCCATAGCACAGGGGGGTGGCTACAGGTGATGAAAGGAACATGAAGTGACTGAAAGCAGTAGGGAGCAGTGGTGCTGAGAAATCATTGCTCTGCAGACAGGAATGTGTCCGTTTTGTACAGAAGAATATATTCCCAGACTGGAACTGGTGTTTAACCCCTGTTTAGCTGCAGACAGCACCAGGCTGTTTTGTGAGTGCTGACCTGTTGGGAATCTGTGGGGGAGTTATGGTGCAGCTCAGCAGCTTCCCGGGGTTCTGTGTGGAGTGAGGGCTCCCCCCTCAAAACAACAAATCTCTTACATTGGGAGCTGCTATAAAACTTGGAGCCAAATGTCAGACTTCTCATTCCACAGTGCAAACCCAGAAACCATTGGCTTCATCCAGGCAAAGGCATAAAATGAGGTACAGGGTTTAACATGAGGTTACTTGGATGATTAATTACACAATTTGTTTTTTTTTCCCCAAAGAGCTGGAAGCACAATGAGTTTGTCCACACACCTGAGGTCTTGCAGGGATACACTTGAGAGTGTTCCCTCCATCCTTCCTCTGGAGAGCTCCCATGGCCAGGTTTTCCAATGGCAGCTCAGTCCTTGGCACAGCAGGAAGAACAGGGATGGACAAATTTTGCCCCAGGATTTTGTGATGGCCTTGGGGTGAGATGATTCATAACACCTTAGCTTTTATGTTGTGTCCACTTGTGCATCCAGGCTGATGGCAGCAGCCAGGCAGGTTCTGCTTGGACTGGAGGGAATGATTCCATGAGGAGTCTGCCTGGACTGAAGGGAATGAGTCCATGAGGAGTCTGCCTGGACTGAAGGGAATTATTCCATGAGGAATAATTCATATAATTCAGCCTCTCCCAGGTTCAGGATGCTCTGCTCCTGCTGCTGCAGGTGCTGGGTGTGATAGGCAGGGCTGGATAGCCTGGAGCTGCTGGGGTGGGCAGTGGGAGCTGCTGGGTGTGGGAGTGCGAGAATCCCACTTTGTTGGGTGGGAGTGGGAGCTGTTGGGTGGGGATAGGAGCTGCTGGGGCAGTGGGAGCTGCTGTGCAGTTGCAGCTGCCAGGATTCCCAGCATTTCCATGGAGGGTTGCTGGCAGCTTCTCCCTGCCGGCGTTTTCCGCTGTCAAAGCCGATTGTCGCTGAGGTGCCCGGGGAAGGCTCTGAGGTGTTTTTAGGCAGAGCAGCCACTTGGTTCCCTTTCTGACTCCTATTAAGGCAAACATTTTGGGTACTGCTTCTTAGGAAGCGGAGGGAAGAATGCATGACTAATTTTTGGTGATAATTCCTATGAAAAATGATGAGAAAAAGCAGTGGACGCTCTGCTTTTAGAGGGGACTCAACAATAAATCCTGTGCTGTGTCATCATCTTCTAGCCTGCTTCAAACACAGGCTCCTTTAACTGGTGTTTTTAAACTTACTCTGTTACTTTCCTGTGCTTTTTCAATTCCTAATTAATTCATTTATAAATGAAGCTTACAGCTTGCAAGAGGAGGGAGAGAATTTGGGCACTTTCCCATGGGAAAGTAAATAGCGCTTTCCCCAAAAGATTTTCTTTTTCCAAGTCCAGTCATTATCTTAATCATGATTTAACTATGTAAGACTTAAAAATTCAGAATTTTCTCAGTATTTCTTAATATATATAAGGTGTTACTTGTGTTTCAATTTTGTGTTGATTTTAAGGTACATTTTTCAGCATTTAGGAGGGTTCTGCTTTTCCTGGTGAATGCAAATGAAGTTACACTGAGGTGGAACTGAATTGCATCTGCCTGAATAGATGAGGATAATTAATTTTGTTAAAAACCAAGTTCTTTACTGGATTGGCTTTGGAGCCTTGTGGAAAAGGATGTCCATCAAGAAGCTTCATTAAAGCCACCTCTCTTCAGCTGTTACATCCCACTGGCCCTTGGCTGTATTGAGTGGAATTGGTGCTTATTAGAAGTAACAAAAATGGAAAGTGAGTTGCAGCATTTGGGCTGCACGTGGGAATCTGGAGGGAATGAGTTAAAGCTGGGGTGGGAATGTTGTGTGTGAGCCCAGGGGCCTCACTGGTGGGCACCAAGGGGCTTTCAGTTAATGCTGGGTTTCCTCCCTCATTCAGAAATGGCTCACAAAAACATGGAGGGAATTGTTAATTAGAAAAAGCCTCCAGAAAAGTCCTCACAGAAATAATAAGCTCTTTAATTCTATTAGAGTAGTGGAAGGGAGAATTCTTCAAAGTTCATAATTTCCTTTTTGTTCAAGTAATTTTTTTTTCCCTTGAAGATTTCTGACTTATTTTTTTAACTCTTTCATAGACTCCTTTTCTGCTTGCTTTAAATCATCTTCAAACTTTTCTTTTTCAGAATTTTAACCCCAACCAGCAGTTTCCAAGATATTTGGACCCTCTATAACTTCCTCAGAAGACATGAGGTATGACGTTTTCTTTGGGATTTGATCACTTCACTTACAGCTTTTATTTCAAGAAGCTCTGAGGTCATGTCTCATCACTGTATTTCCATTAAGAATTTTGATTCTTTGCTCTTATTTATTAGTTGTTGAACATAAAGATAGATTTTGGTTGGATTTCAACAGGTATTTGAGTTGTTCCTATGATTTGCTGAGTGCTCACTTGGTGTGAATGACTTGCTGTTGAGAATAAAAAGCCTTGTAATGAATGTTTTTAGTAGAATATTTCTGTTTAATATGTTACATATTTCAGGCTTGCAGTGCTCTGCTGTGCAGGGAAATATATTTGGGGTTTGGGCCTTCAGATATATTTTTGGAATTGATGCAAGTCAGAGCTTATTTTATTTGAGATACACACATATATCCAAAAATATGTATATGTAAATAAAACTATAGGGTAACTTGAGAGGGGAGGAAAAATTCTTGAAGGTCTTTTAGATTTTTGCTGAAGTGGTTAGAAAATGGAGCTGGAATTAGTAATATTAGATTTAATTGCAAGATACAGGATGACATTTTTAATGTACTGTCTCAACTTGAGAACCTGTTATGGAATACATGAGTTCTATCTGCTACTCCTACTGTATAATTGTAGAAAACATGTGATACTTGATAAATTACTGTATTAATTCTTTCTTTGTTTTAGATCAATAACAGTCTGAAGTTCACTGCTGAGGAGCTGTATGAATGTGTTTCACAGGAGCTCTACAGGTGAGCCAGTTACTGACCCCACTGGGGGAGCAGAGGCAGCTTTTTCACCTGTACTACCAAGGTACCATCAGAGGAATCATCTGGGTCAATAAAAATCCCCCTTTGTAGGAGTAGTGTAGGGAAAATAAATGTTTTTTTTTTTTTTTTAATTCCCTTTTTAATTTTAATGCCCAATTAGCACAGAGCAGGAGAGGACAGAAATTAAGTTTGACCTGAGGCATCAGTGCCTGCTTGGAGATTTTCAGCTGTTGAAGGGAGGTGTTGAGCCCTCTCTCCTCTGCCAGTGGTTTCTGGCTCATTTCTTTATGAATTTGTGGCACTGAAGGTTTGTGAATCCAGGCTCTGGGAGGTTTCTAAAATGCCATCATGGATTTTTGATAATTCTGAGCTGGGTAATAAAGGGCAGGTAACTGGATTTTGCTGTTGTGTGGGTATGAATGAGCTGTCACTGGCCAGGATCAGCTGAGTGAAAGGCTGGAGGGTGAATTACTCTAAAAAGCTTCCATTTGCCTGGATTAATTCTGGGTCCATGAATCTTCTGTTAAGTTTCATGTGCAGTTTGCAAGCAAGGAGACAAAGTTATTCAGGGAGGGAGACATTCAATATTTATATCAGTAATAAAAAACAGTTTAAAAGCTTCACTCCCCCAGGTTGATGACCTGTACTGATACAGGCATAAAGAAAAGAGTGTGTGGAAATTCTGCACTCCCACAAGGTGATGGCTCTAGACCTCTATAGATACAGGCGTAAAGAAAACAGTGTGTGGAAATCTGTGCTCAGCAGAGTAGAGCAGGTGCTTTGGAGACTTCCCTGGCAGCCCTCAGGCTGTGCTTGGGGAACTAACTCAGTGACTGGGGTTTTCTTCCTTTTTTGAGGAGCAGCTTTGAAATGGTCTTTTGAGAAAGGTTTGCAAAAGATTCTAAGTTAGGCATGTTTATATGTGATCAGGTTGAGATTACTCTTTTGAAAGGGTCTAAGTTGTAAGGGGGTGTATCCAGATCCTTATTTTGAGTGTGAGTACAGGCTATGTCAGTGTGTGAAGGATGGTTGAACTGAACCTTCCAGAATCCCAGATCTCTGCAGAAGGTTGATGTCAGTGACCTCTCCTGACAACTTTACCTGCCCTGGAAGGGACCAGGGGCTCTGCCTGTGGCAGCTGTGCATCAGCTGTTGCAAGGAGCTCATGTGAAATCCTCTGATGTAGCAGCTGTAGTGCAAAAGTCACTGCTGCTGCTTGAGTTTGATGGAAACGTCCTTGAAAATGTAAGGAGTATTTGTAAAGATTGCTGTTGTGCCGTGTCCTGCTAACCTTTCTCTCCTGTCTCCCAGGGAGAGGCTGGAAGTGGGCTGCTGCCAGCTGGCCCAGCTGGAGCAGACGCTGGAGCAGTGCCAGGCGTCCGTGCACAGGGAGGCCGAGAGCCGGGGCTGGCTCTGACCCGGGCTCAGCTCTGCCTCCTCGGGGGAGGAGAGGAAAAGGGAGGCGCTGGAGGAGCCTGGACCGTGCCGCCTTTTCTTCTCGAAGGTGCTGGTTCGGCTTGGAGTTGAAGGGAAAACACAGTTTCACGTGGATATTAAATGTTGGGATTTCTGCTGAGAATTCTATTCAGTACTAGAATGTTCTGTCTTGAGTGAGGATGCTGCTGGATAGGCATGGATAGCCAGGAGCAGCAGGGCTGCCTTGGTTGCAGCAGCTGTGCTGTGCTGCTTTGAGCACCCAGCGTTCCTGAGGAGCTGAGCTGTTAATGGTTGGATAGGAAACCCCTCTGTTTGTTTTGCTGGTAGTTTACAAGTCACAAGTAAGAAAAAGGAATCTGTTGTGTGACCCGAGGGTAGGAAGTAGCTGAGTGCAAGGCCAGGAATGGAGGACTGACCCACACCTGTGTGTGTCCTGTGCAGTGAAGGCTTCAGAGAGGATGTAGAATGGGCAAAGGAGCAGATTGATGCCTGTTTTTCCTTAAGGACAGCACAGACCCCCCACCCACACACAAGTGTTTGTCCCATACCCCTTTTGAGAGGAAAAGGGCTTTTCTCCTTTGTTTGAGCAGGCATTTTATATTCATACAGTGGAAAGCTGCTAGCAGTGCTCTTGGGGAAACTCCTCCTCCAGCTCCTGCCACATCCTTCTGGAAGGTGGGCCTGGGTCCTCCCTGGATATCCCTCTGTGGCTGCACTGCTGGCTGCTTTCCAGAACTGCTTTAAGTCCATGAAACTTCCCAAAAGCCATTTTCTAAGGCCTTTAATGCTACCTCTTCTTGTATGTATTTGTACAGAGATGAGCTGACTAGCAAAGTTCTGAAGTGTCTATTTTGATACTAACTTTTGGATGTATTTGTAAATTCTTGATTGTAAAAATGTAATTTATTGTTACATAAACATTGTGAGTTTATTCAGAGTGGCTCTGCCCAGTCCCTGTGGATTCAAGTGCAGCACAGTCCTGCCAGGGAGTGGGGTGGAATTCCTGTTGGAGCACAGTGACTGTGCAGGGCTGTTCCCACAGGGGTTCTCCAGCCCTGGGAGTGGGGTGGGGATGTTGGCTCAAAGGTGCTGATGGGGGCAGCTGCAGCACATGCTGGCTGGGAAGGGCTGTTGTGGAAGATGAGTCTTCTGTTCCCCTCTCTCTTTGTAGCTCTCCCTGCCTACACCCATCAGAAATGTCACTTTTTGTATCCCTCTGGACACCGCCTCCTTGAAGAAAAGGACACACAGCCAGGTCAGGGCACGCCTGTGGTGCAAGGGTTTCCCAAAAGGTACCTTTAATGTGTTTGCAGCAGCAGCAAGCAGTCAGTGCTAGTTTTGGCACCCAGAGTTAGATGTGCAGCACTACACATTAGACACCAAGTCATCCCACCCCCATGTTTGATCCATAGGAACAGAGAAAGTGAACTAAAACAGGACTATGAGCACATACAAAATCAAGTTATTTGTGTTCTATCACACTTCCAGCTGGTAATATTAGAAAAATAAACTTAAGACAGATACTACAACACATTTTCTTTGCCAGCTGGCAAGAGTTTAAAACCCATGAGAACCCCCCTCCCCAAACTATTGTAGTTGTACAAAGATCAGCTCACCCAGAGTAACAAAACTGCTGTACAGAAAGCATGCTCTGCATTCTCCTCAAAACACTTGGAGCCAGAATCCTTTTCCCAGCCTAGAAAGTCTAGATGTGTCATGTCCAGAAACCCTATGCAGCTCTAAGGAAGGTGGTGGAGATTAACTCACACTATTGCAGCAGAGGCAGCAGCTCACCTGTGGGGGCAATCCACTGTCCCACCTGGGCTCTAGAAACTCCAAGGCTCTCTCTGTTTCAATAACCATTTATCTGCCATTTGCAGTTCAACAGACAAAATACTCTGCTGAGTATATAAAAACTGTTATAAAAAGGCAATTGTAAAAGATAAGGTACTAGCAGAGGCATGTCAGCTTTTTTTAATAAAAAAAATAGCCATTATATCTATTTAAATAAGGCTTCTTGTTACAGATTGTTCCAGTTACTGAAGGAAACCAAGGCCTGATGAAAGAAAAAAACGTTATCCCCCACAAATTTTACCCTTCTTGCCCCAAGAACACACCTCCAAGAACTCATCCAATGTGCAAAGTGACAAATACTGGGGGAAGCTCCTGAAATGATATGCCCAGTCTAGTTTCTCCTGCATTATCATCAAAATCTTAAAACAAAACCAAAACCTTTAAAGTCCTAAAATACACAAAAAACCCCTTCATCTCAATATTTTTTCCAAAACAAATATATACAGCATGTTAATATGCAATATGCAAAAGCTCTGTGTTGCTGTTGGCAACATCTATGCCCTCCCCACCCCTATTCACAGGTGTACCTCTAACTGAAACACAATTACATCACTAAGCCTGTTAGTTTGAAAAGGGAATTTAATTCACTTAAAACTTGTAAATTTTGGTGTAGGGGCTCCACTCGTTTGACTCTGGATTGTAGACCTCAAGTGTGTTCAAGAACTCATTGCCATCAAAGCCCCCTACTGCATAAATGGTGTTGGCCACGGTGGTGATGCCAGCGTTGCTCCTGGGCGTGGTCATGCTGCCCATCATCTTCCACTCGTTCCTGGCAGGGTCGTACATCTCCACACAGCTCACCGCGTGCGTGCCGTCAAATCCTCCAGCCACAAAGAGCTTCCCTGTGTGAGGAAAGGGAGCCACGCTCACTGCTCAGCACCAGCTGGCCCTGTGCTCCCACCAGCAGGCTCAACACAGCCCAAGGGAGCCAGGTGCTGTCATAGACCTTGGCCTGGTCAAGGTCTGCACTTATAGGAGCGATCTGCTTTGGGTCTCCTGCCCATGACAGCTAAAGGGAATTTGAAGACCAAAGTCCAAATTCAAAGAGGTGCAGCTCTTGAAGTTGCACAGTGACACTTTCAGAAGAAAGAGGTGCAGTGAATGGCCCACAACCAAGAGGTTTTTCTTTTTAATTAAAACTGGGCATTTAACCAGGTTCCTACTGTATTGTTCCCTGCCCAGAAAGAAGCACAGCTTTGTATTCTACTCGCATGAGAGCAGACATGAAAGGCCCCGAGGCAGCAGCCCCAGCCCTACCATCTCTGACAGCCGCGCCGGCGCCGCGCCGTGCCACGTTCATGGGCGCCATCAGGGTCCAGGTGTTGTTCTCGGGGTTGTAGCGCTCCACGCTGTTGAGGCAGTTCCACGACTCAGCCCCGCCGATGATGTACAGGTACCCCCCCAGCTCACACACGGCCGACTGGTGCCTCCCTGCAAGCAAAGCCAGCACAGTCAGCCACCAGCACCTCAAAGGGGCAGTTTTGGTTTTTCTAGTTTTTGGTTTGGTGCAGTTCTGCAGTTGCCCTTTTCTCCCCATCCCTGCCCAGCTCCCCAACGAACTTACGGATGTTAAGGGGAGCACAGCTCGTCCAAGCCTTTGTTACGGGATCAAACACATCACAGTTCTTCAGTCCTTTCTGGCCATAGGGATCAGAACCACCCACAATGTACAGCTTTCCATTCAGGGCACACACTCCTGTTGATACAGGACAGAATGGCAAGTGAGTAAGAAGTGGCTGAGTCTCCACCCCCTAGCTGGGTGCCGCAGAGGCCTCACCTGCGTTGCAGCGGTTGGTCCGCAGCTCGGGGACAGGGGTCCAGTCATCAATCTCGGGCTCATACATCTCTCCACAGCTCAAGTCATCCGAGTGGCCGTTTGACCCACCCACGACGTACAGCTGCCCCTGAGAGGAACAAACCAACACCCGTCACCTCTGAGCACACCAGTCAGCTCATGAGCACTTGGATAACCATGAACTACAGAGAAACAACTTTAGAGCCACCCTGTTCAGTGTGCCCTGTTCAGCTCAGCCCCGTGTGGGCTGGCTCCCCACCCCACACACCATCAGCACCGCCATCTGGAACCGGGCCCTCGGCGTCCTCATGGGTGCGATGAACGTCCAGGTGTCCTTCTCGGGGTCGTAGCACTCCACGGTGCGCAGGCACTCCTCCCTGTTGTAGCCCCCTGCAAGCAAGAGGTTACTGGCCCCGCATCCAGAGGCACCAGCCCAGCCCTGCCTGGCTCCCCTGCCCCGGCTCACCCGCAGCGATGAGCTTGCCGTTGAGCTCGGCCGTGCCCAGCCCCGAGCGCGCGTACTGCATGGGGGACATGGGCTTCTCGATGAGGTCGCTGGGCTGCAGCTCGAAGCTCAGGCTCTTCAGCAGCCGCGGGGTGCTCGAGGGGGAGCTCTGGGGGCTGTTGCGGCCGTGCAGGAAGATGACACACAGCACCCCGTCCAGCACAGCCAGGCACAGGTATGTGTTACCTGCGGGGACAGCACACCCTCAGCACGGTGCCACGGGAAGGGGCACTGAGCTGGGTGCCACATGGGCTCTGCAGCTTGTGCCACTCCCCTCGGCAGCACAGAAACTTCATTTTTTCAGATTACTGGTTTCAAAAGTGTTAGTTATTGACAACTATGCTTTAGATACTGAAAGAGCACTTGAACGACATACAACAGCAACTTAAACATGTGCTGGGAGTCTCCTTGCACACACAGAGCAAACAGCTCTGTTAATTAACTATGGACTGCCTGTCTCCTTAGGATTTTCTGGGAAAATGATGACACACCATGGATTTAGTTCATAAGGAACTGAAATGTATGTCATCCCAGTTTGGCCCAGGTACATCAGAAGCACCCTACAAATTACTTGACTTGTATCATCAGTAAGAAGAAACACCTCAGCATTCCTCAGAGATGTGAAGGAAATCCCCAGGGAGCAGAAGGTGGCAGGTACCCAAGAAGAGACACATCTGTTAGACAACCCCTGCCCCTGTTACTCACTCGAAGTCTTCTCTGAAGCAATGATTTTCCACTCGTGTTTAGGACTCTGAACAGTAGCATTTGGAGAAAGACTTCCAGAGGAGCTGCTACTGATCTGCTTGTGATCATTCTCACGTGGTGGCCTCTTCTGCAAAATCAAAAGGCAGCTACAGAAACCTAGCCAGAGACTACAGCTCCTTCTACCTCTGCTTCTCTGAGACACTGTGTAGCTACTCCAGAGCACACTTGTCTACACCTCCGCAGAGCAGCATTTATAGCACACCTGTATTTTCAGCAGAACATCTTGCCTGCCCAGCAACAGTGGCCAAAAGCCACCCTACACTTTTCTCCTGGAACTCACTTTATCCTGTAACTGCAGCTTTATACTGCTGGTGCTGGACTGCAAATCCCTAAAGTAAGTGTGCATTTCTAGCAGGATTTACAAATATAAGGGAATAGTTACATGCAGCTGGAGAGAACTGAGCTACCACACAGGAGCCTCACTCCCAAGCTCTGCTTCTGGAACTTGAGGTAATTATATAATGCTGTTTGGAAGTGAATAAACTATTCTCTTCATTCCCTGAAGACAAACTAATTTCACCTCAGTTCCCCTCTGTGCTCAGATTAGCTGTTTCTTGGATTTTACTCCCTTGATACTTCCACTAACAAGAAATTTCTGCTTTCTTTTTATCTCCAATTAAATTTCTACTGTAGCTTACATTATTTTACTCTACTAAGAAAAAACTCAAAATTCCCACTTTCAGCACAGTTGGTTGGGGTTGTTGAGGCTTTTCCTGAAGCACAGAAAGTTACTGTGCTGTCTATACTGTTCAGCAGCAGAGTTTATGACCACAGTCCCAAGTCTGCGATGCCTGCACAGTTCCCTGGAGCCTGATCTCCATGGAAACTGTCACAAGACTTCAGAAACACATCATCTAACTCAGATAACCTCACACAGAGGAGCTGGATTGCTAAGCTCAGCTCACCGTGACAAGCAGTGTACTTGTAGAGAGCTTTATTTTATTTCCGAACCTTCATCCAATTAACCACTTAAGCTCTTATCTTTAAATTGCCACAACAGCAATAGAAAATACAAAGTTTTGTAATTTAAAAATGTAAAATTTTTCCAGGACTAGCATCTAGGGGATTTTTAGTGTTAGTTCCCTCAACAGTTAAGGATGTCTGAAGTTGGTGATTTTTCTGATTAGGAAGGATTTGCAGAAAAACATTGAGAAGTCCTGGTCTTAGTTCTAAAAATGAACTGTTCTAACATTCACCTCTCTGCTTCTAAGCATTACAAATTGTATCCAGAGGTAGAGAACCCTGTGAAGGCTTTCTAAAAACAATTAACAAACTGGAAAATTAGCTGGCTTTTCCATTTCCTCTCATTTTACTTCTAAAATCCACATTCTGGGATGGACAGTGTTTTCCACATTAGCTAAGAAATTAATGAAAGAAACTTTTTGTTTGAACATGTATCACTGTTATAAAATATTACAATGTATTTGCTTCAAATTCTTAAATTTAAACCAAGTTCATTTGTATAAAGCAACTGATAATTTAGAACAGTTAGTCCTTTTTGATTGTTTCTATCTTAGCCTGCGTTTTTACTAAGCCATGTGGTTTTCTGGAGCTCACAAGGATTACACCTGGTAAGAAATAAAAAATAAAACTATAACAAAAGACCTCTCCAAAAGCACAGGAGTGATTTGCACTCAGTCAAAGCATCAGAGAGATTTGGCAGCTACACCACCAGTGCAGCTGAACAAAAGAAGCGGACGCTGGCAGCTGAAGGATTAGAACTTGGATCTGGAATCTTTTTCTGGGCCCAAATTTACCAGACACATTCCCCACTGCAAGCCAAGCAGTCCGTGTTTCTCTACAGTCTCTGGGAACTCTACAAGGTCTCAGCTGACTTCCTACAGCTGAGTGCTTGTCTGCCTCTTCTTTCTTCTAACAGCCAGGATTGATTTTGAAGTCAGAATTAGAGCACTCTGTTGTGCAAAGGCCGAGAGTCAGCCCAGCCTGCCAGAGAGACAGAAGCTGAGAGCACATCACGGCCTGCAGCAGCTCCCAGCCAGACACCTTCTCCTGCTGCATTTCTCCACTACAGCACCTGCTGCCTTCTCTGCCAGCAGAACACAGGACTTCAGGTGTGCTGTAAACTGCTCCAGTCTACCTGGGGTTACCTGAGACTGTCTGCAATTGGTACCTGCACAAACTGAATGTGGTCATCATCACTGCCATACACCTCAGCCTGTCCATCTAGCAGATTTCCATCAAGCAGCTTGTGATCAGCTGAGTAGTACAGCGTTTGCACCTGCAAAAACAACAACAGAACACCCATGTGGCTGCCGTCTCTGTGCTCCTCAGCTACAGGCACATTACCCCAGGCACCACACTGCTCGTCAGCTCATCTCAAGCTCGCACAGTGGCAAAACTAAAAGGAAGCAGATGTCATGGTGGCAATCTTCAAATAGGGAGTGATGGTTCCTTACTTTCTCAGCTTGAGAGAAATCTTCATTTTCCATGGGCTTCTGCTGTTTTCCCAGCACAGAAACATTAGACAAGCAAAAGGCACATTAATTTGCAGAGTTACACAAATTCACAGTCTCATGCAAGCATTTCCTTATCCCTGCACACAAGTTTTCTGCTATGAAAAATACACATATTTATCTCCATCAAAAAAGGCCAAGAGAAACCAACAGACTCTAAAAGAAAGGTATGGGAATGAGGGAAGACAACACAAATTTAAGTTCTGGAAGAAACTGTTGTCCACCACTGAAACCAGATGCAGCTGTTTCAACGAAACGCATCTTAATTTCAACATGATGTTTTAAATTAGTTTCTCCAAGAGGAAATATACACTTGAGATTATACGACAGCATCAACATGTACTTTTGCCTAGACAAGTGTTTCTGGGGATCTTTTGTCCTTGTAATAGCAGATTTTGAAAATTTTGAAGAATTTCACAAGATTTGGTAAAGTCCGTTTGCTGGAGCCAATTAAAAATTTTATCTCCCCGCTAACTTTGCCATTAAACACTGCCCAGGCTACATCTACCATTAGTATTCATGAGAAAAGCCATTTAACAACACACAAGTTTGAAAATAATGCATCCTGTAAAGGAGTAAGTAAACACCATTAAATCATCATGATCGTTCTCTGCCCACAGCGGATTTTCTTAGGAGCACTGGGGCAGGACTGCTGCTTCTGTACGTGTCAATACACTTGAGGCTCTTCTTGGTTCTTCAGCCTTGGTATCCTAGTTTTGTTAATAAACCTATGGGGAGATAAACCAATGGGGAGGAACAACCATTAGAAGCTTTTACCTACTGTGCATTTACAAGCAAAACCTGCAAAGGAAAACATCACCAATCTATGGCAAGTCTCAGTACCACCTCCCCAAACTAAAGCAGATACAGGCCACTCTCAGGCTACTATACAGCAACGGGGAGCAAAAAGGAAAGTGAAGACCAGACTGAACAGTGTATTCAGCTCACCTGAACACCCCCCCAGTTTCTCAGCTTAGGGGTACCTACAGCAAAATTTAAATTCTTTAGGGTCAGTTAAAAAAGTGAAGGGGGAAAAAAAAAAGAAAAAAAAAGGGATCATCCTTCATATTGGCTTTTTTGGGTTTTTTTTTAATGATTAATCCCAAGATCCCATTTTCTTAAAGACTAACCTCTTCCATGAGATCTTCCAGGTTGCCTCCGTTTTCCCAGATGCTGCGCTGTACCCAGTTGATTACCTTTGTGTACAATTTGCCGTTGCTGGGTAGGCCAACATTGTCTTCCAGCATTATTTCAAGCTTGAGGGAGAAGAGAAAATATTATTTAGTCTCTAGGAATTTACTCTTCTGTTCTCTCTTTACTACAGAGCCAGAAAACACCACAAGGAGCTTTCAGCCTATGAAACTAAGAAGCACATTTAAATACAATCACCTTTTACACCTGGAAAGGGTGACAGTGCATGTTCTCTACAGTTAAGGTTCACAGCACTAAGAATAGGACACAGATCCAAAATTGTCACATTACTGGCAGCAGTCAGTACACCAAGTTTTCCTGCCCTCCAAAGAGAAGGAAATCCTAGTTGCTCCTCAGGTTGCTTTTGGGAGATCCTGTACCAGAAGGAATTCTACAAACTTAGGCTAACCTTTAACCGTGGCAGCTTGAGAAACTCCTCCTGTTCTGAAATCTCTACAAGGTGTTCCTGAATGTAGCCATCGATCTTGTGCAACAGCCGGGAGTCTCCCATGCAGCTGGCGAAGTTCCGGTACGAGATGCAGCTCTGCACGTCCATCTTGGACAGCAAATAGTCACCACAAACCTGGCAATGCAAGCAGACAGTTTTTATACATTTAAATTATCTATCCCAACACACAAGCAGCTGTTTTCTAACTGCAGAGCAGTGACTCTGCTGTCATCCCCATGTCAGTGCTGTACAGGGAGGGAATGTTGCCTTCCACAGTAGCATGCACATCTTAAATTAACAACTCAAACACATTTGGAAGCTACTGACATCTGCATTGACCCCATGCTTTTCTACTGAACACCTATTCAAAACTGCTTCTCAGTCAGGCGAGCTAATGATCCCAATTCCCTTTTTAAGGGTACCCTTATCTGCAGCTAATGGTATTTCCAAAGTCAAGCACTACCAAATTATGTTCAGGAGTGTGTGAATTGCTCTTTTTCTGATAGATTTACAGGTTTGTTCATGCTCCCAACACAACCAAGCACAGCACTGCTGCCACAGAAGGTAAGGAATCAGCCAAGATTTAAAGCTGTTTTTCTTACATAGGTGCACAAATACAAAACATAACTTCAGGGAACACCCTGGCACCTAGACAGTGCAAGTGGAAGCAACACATCCAGCTGGCACCAAATCAGTACAGTGCAAAGGAACATCTACAGCAGCTTTGTGCTGAGCACTTCTTCCACAGAAGCATCAGGTTTAGGCTCACTAACACCAAAAGGTGCAATGCTGTCAGCCTGGGAAGGCAGAACGGACTTCCAGAAGAGCTGAGAACCATACCTGCTTAACCCTCTCCATCTTCAACTTCTTTGCTGCAGAGTATACATCTTTCACCAGCTCTTTATCAGCTTTTAACCTATTAAATAGAGAAATTTTCCTCTTATTATTCTGATTTTTCAAATCAAAGTCTATCCTCTCTCTAGTTACCATGAGAACTACTTACTGAGCAGTATAGGCATAATTCAACAGAACTTCAACAGCTTCTGGGTTGAGATCATCAAATTTCACATGGGAAACTCCATGGCAGTCGCTGTCAGTGTTGAAGATTTCGAACAGGTAGGGACTGCAGCATGCCAGCACGGCTCGGTGCGCCAGCATCTCGTGTCCACACACCTTATGTCAAACACAAACAAGAAGCCCATGTGCTGGTGAGGATTTTTTGTAATTACCTTTGCATTTTCACAACATGAAGGCCTACTCAGGTGAGTCCCACAGTTCAAATCAATTTTTCAAATCAACAGTCTCCAGCTGTAAGTTAGCATCACTTCTCTCCAAGTGTATCCCATTTGGATTTTTTTTAGTATGCATTTTTCAGAAAAATGGGTTTCTAAAATCTCCCATCTCCCAGTCTGTGAAGCAACAGCTCCACGTGGTGTAAGCCCACATCCCCCCAGGCTCCCCAGGGTGGCAGGGCACAGGTACCTGGAGGCGGACGTCGCAGAACTGACCGCTCTTCCGTAAGGCGTTGAGTTTGGCAACAGACGACTCGATGAAGTTCTCATCCTCAAACATCAAATACCCGTTGGGAATCATTTTGGTGTTGGCCTGGCTGCACATGCAATGGGCAAAGGTTACACACACAGCATCTGGCTTCAGTGCAGCAGTACTAGCAACACTGTTTGCAAACAAACACGCAGGGGGCATTAATGGATTAATGATTTTCAGAGATTGAGGCCACATCCCTTCTGCAGGTACTGGGTTCAAACCACAGGCTGAATCTGTGCCAGCTCTGTGGGAGCAAGCTGGGAACCACTGGATTACATGGATTCCCTTCCCTAAAGATCTTTTTTCGTATATCCATCCCCAGCTATCATTATTCATCACCACTTTCTGCTCCCTACCACTCTGGTCCAGCTGCATTTTTGTACACACAACACCCAGCTACACTGCAAAATAAGAACTGAGAATTTAAAGTAGCTTGTGAAGTAGAATAGATAGATAAACATTTTCTGTTAAATTTTATGAGTAATGACTCAGTATTTTAGAGCAGCTGGAAGTCATGAAAACATTATGACCAACAAAACAGACAATTTAATAAATTCTGAACAGCAATAATATATTTTAAATCATCTCAAAGATAGAACAACTTCCTTTGAAGACCTCAGCCATACACAAAGATACCACCTCAGGGACATCAGTCAAAGACTGGGAAAGTAACTTCAGGAAACTTTAATTTTTTTTTATCTGGAAGCTATTTCTTAGCTCCTTTAATTGATTCTTATTTAGTTAAGCACTTTCCAAATAAGAAGCTAATTAAGAACAGTTAACTATTACCCTTACATGACCTAGCAAATTTGAAATAGTAATTTAAAACAAAAAGCAGATTTCTAAGTTTGAGCTGCTAACATACACAGAAGTAGTTACCTTGAAAATCTTAGAGTATATGTAATATTCTATTAATGTCACCAGCAAAAACTTTTATTTCCACCTCAAGTTTAAGAAAATTCTGAAGATCACACTAAATAAGAAAACTCCAAACCAGAAGTAGTGGATTGCAAAAATCAGTAATGAAAACACCGAAGCTCCCACAAATACTTCTACTGTTAATCCATCTATTTTAAATTCACTTACTACTGCGAGTATTCAACCCTAAACTGGAAACAATAATCTCACTTACAAACATCCATCTGTTGTGTTTTATTGAAGACACCAAGATTTTAAATTTACATAATTTCAGCAGAAGTATTAAGTACTGTATACACAATTACTGGTATGACTTACCAAGCAAAGATGACTGTAAATTTAAAATAGCCCAATGGTGTCACTGTGTTAGAACAGAGCACTTGAGTTTCAGGATCTCCTGAGAGGGAAGATGTTTGTGGAAATGCAAAAGCAGACGTGTGTTTGCAGCTGCAATATGGATTCCAAAACTATCAGGCTTGAAGATGATGTAATATAGTCCTTAGGAGCTATAGACATGAATTTCTTCTGTGATAATCATGCATCATAACCTGCAATAAAGGAGAAGGTATCAAGTAAGGACAACAAATAGCACTGCCATGCATTTCACATAAAACTCGATTCATGGTCCTGACCAAAACAAACAAGTTTTTCTTCACAAACAAGTTGGGGTTGTTTTATTGTTGCAGTTGTTTTTGGGGGGTTTTTGGGTTTTTTCCCCCACAAAAAGCAAGCAGCCTGAAAAATTCCATATTGACACCAATATGTCCTTGTGCCTAATAAGAAATCAACCACATCATCATTCTACCCCTGGAGACAAGAAAAGGGCTAAATTAGTGCTTAGGAAAAAAGGTAGAACAGCTGAATCCCATTTTTAACCAATCTCTTACCAACTCAGCCTATCAGCACATCCTGTTATCATTATTGCTTCCACAAGTAGGTAACTCACACGTAACACAACAGAAATGCCTCCATTTTATAAAAGAACACAATCCACAAGCCTCCTACCTTCAGCTTTTGTGCTCATCTACTTATAGCCTTCTTCTACTGAATGCCTAAAATTGTCAGAAGATGGATTAAGGACATGTCTGAAATGACTGGGCATGTCTCCAGTCTCCGCTACTCCCAGAAATTATAAAGTCAGGAATCTGTAGGACAGCTTTCTTTGGTAAAAGGTCTCTCTGCTGGGAACAGACCCTGCTGGGGTCTGGCTGAGCTCGGCACCGGCAGTGCAGACTGGGGTGGCTTTGCTGGGAATTCACATGCTGGTGGGCTCTTTATGCCAGGATTTTTTGGGGAGGGGAGAAGAGGAGGGGGAGGAGCAGCAGGGAGGGAACAGGCAACAAACACTCACTCTGGAACTTTCCATGACCCTGGTGCCACCTCAGGAAAACATCAATCACTTCAGTTCCAACGCTATATTTGTATCCACAGAATAAATGCCACATTCAGAACTGGGTTTCCTAAAAATAGGTGCAGCTCATTTCTCCTTGTCAAAAACTAAAAGTGCCCTGCAAGAGAACCTTGTGACCGTGGTGCATGGCCAGTGCTCAGCCCAGGGTGACTTTGGCAGGAGCAGTACCTGCCTGGTGCCTGGTGCAGCCCAGTAGCTCCAGCAGAGGCTGATTTCCTGGGAGCAGCAGAGGGCATTGTCCCACCACGTACAGCTCCAGGGACACTGCCTCCACTCCCACAGCCCCAGCCAGCACAGAACCGTGCAGGCAGAGCAAACACTCGCTTGCTTGGCTCTGGAGCAGGCACAGACCCGCAGCCTGGAGAAGGGAACAGCTGCTCCCAAGCACTGCAGTGTCCCACATCAGGGGAACACAGCATTTGGAATGCTGGGCACTGCAGGAGCAGCGCCCCTGCACACAACTTCCATCAGCTACGCCAGCGTGCTTCACTGGGAAAAGAAATCTCACATAAAGGTGAGATTAAATGATAATAAATTAAGGTATTCTTCTTGTAATCCTACAGGCAAGTTAAGAAGGTGACACCAAGCTCTATTTAACAAATATTGTTTAATTAGGCATTTGGCAGTCAACACTTCCCCATCAGTGTATAACTGGCATAATCACTGCAATTTTTAAAGCAAGCAAACTTCTCAAAACAGAACCCAAGAGCCTGATGTCCACACCTTCCCCAAAAATTCACCTCAAGCAAAACATTTCAAGTCACAGGACAGCTAGTCAAACTATTCTAACTAAATCCCACAATCAGCCCTGCTCAGTTTACATCTCTGGGTGTGTATTGTCACATTCTGCCATAACACATCAGTTTTATTTGCAATGTTCTAACTCTGCCACATGTACTTGCTTGGGACCTTGAAGACCTAAGAAGGTCATCCAAAATAGTTCTGGGTTGAAATGGAAGATTTGTCTGTTAAAACCCTCCTTTGTGTGAGACACCAATCCCATGCAGATGCATTTATGTCCCCAATGGTATTGTCCAATCTGAATATCTAGGAATATGAACATTTTGGAATTTGAACATCTTAATTACTGCCACAGAGTTTCAATGTTGTTGTGTGTGTTATGGCTAATATTATTACTCAAAACAGCATCAAATAGCACAAGCAAATTCACAGCTTTCCTCATTTTAGTAGGGAGTACTGCTGCTAGAACAAAACCCAAACTATCAGCCAAAATTCATTGCAAAGTCAAGAATGCTGCCTATTCTGCATTAAAGGTCATAAACAGATACTGAAAACAAACTCTTTCCTTTATTTTTTTAAATCAAAATCACTTTGTCATTACCTCCCCCTCCTTGCTTATACTCCCTTTTAGGTCAGCACATGAAGAACTACTGTGGCATTTTTTATAATTATCCAGGATTTTACATTTTTTTAAGCAAGTGAGATGTTCCCAGATGATTGTCAGCCAGGTAAAGCCTGGTGCCTCTGACACCAAGACTGCATCCAAATGCACTTCTATAAACACATTAAAGCTACAGAATTATCATCCCAGAATGGAAACAACACATTCCACTGGAGAACACTCCTACTTGAGAGCAGCTGTTCTCATACTTTTAATATTATGCAAAAACTACAGAGTAATGCATAAACTCTGGATTTTTTGTTGTAATTTTAACAGTAAGGACTGGTACAGGGGCTGGGGCTGGAGACTCCCTTGGATCAAGCGCCAATCCCCGGGCTCAGGCAGGCCTGAAGTCACGGAACACGCACATGGTGTGTTCTGGCACCCCAGCTGTTCCCAGGCACAGGAATGCAAGGACTCCAATGTCTGCCCAGCTGCTGGATTTTAAACACAGCCTTGTTGTAGTAACTGTGTTTCCTGAATGCCTCATGTCGTGCACAGACTGAGATTTTCCTTTGCCGTGTATGTGAACCACTGGGCCGTGAGTGAGTCACAGCTCACCATGCACTCAGAGATGAACTGGCTGCTCATTCCAGAAGGGAGATTCCCTCCTTTCAAACTCCTCTATTTCACTGCTGCATTTAAAAGTACATTTAAGAAAGCCCACCTAAATAGCAATGATACTGAGACACAGTGATGCTCAGTGCTGCCCTAGGTGTCTCCCCTGCAGAGCCTCCTGCAGGAGCTGTGCTCTCAGGTGACCACCAAGCCAACAAGCCCCAGGGGCAGAGTCACCTTGCCCATGACCTAGCAACACAGGGAACATCTATTTTGCCTCTCATATTTAATACAGCCCACTTTCCATGTGCAGTATTTGCTGTGCAAATTCTGCACAAATCTTTTAGTCAAACTAATGTACTACTTCTTCAACTCACAGGCAAAGCACTTCTTTGGGGGAGATAGTTGATAATCTTTTGATTTAACATCAATACTTGCTGATGTAATGACAGATATTTGATTGACACTTGTGAAACAAAAATGGAATTTAACACCCAGCTGGAGCATTCTGGCTTGTGACAGCCCAGCTCAGAAGAAATGTAGGTCACACCTACGACTGCTCACAGTCCATTATCTGTCTCAGAATATAAAACCAAACGTCCTCAAAACATTTATTTCATACATTGGCATTTATTTATGGTAAAAACGCATCAACTTTTCATGTCTGAGTCTGCATTTGGGCAGAACATCGAAGACAAGACATTTATTAACATACTTTACACCACTAAAGAGGCCCAACCTCTTTATACCAGTAACCTACAGTAAGACTCAGAATTTAGAGCAATTTTGTTTTGCTTATTCACTTTTCAGTTGCTTTCCACTAAATATTTAGTCTCACTGACAACTACAACTTGTAGACAACATTTTTCTATTTAACTGCACGTTGACGTTAGTCATGCTCCCATGCCAACAGTGAGGACAGGGAGAGGGAAGATGGAATATTTGCTATCACTGGTTAGGAATTGAAGAGGAATGACAGAGTACTGTGGACATTTTCCAAAATCTCTCACATGCACCCCGGGAAGGTGCAATGCTTGGACTGCCCTCTATAGAAAGCAAGCCCAGAGAGCTCTTCCAAGCACATTTATGTATGCAGACTTTAAAAATTTATAAGCAGCAGGCTTCATGCTTGAATGTTGCTGCTGTTCCAGCGACAACCCTCAGCTGCAGCACTCCGGCTGCTCATCCAGCACTGGCTCCCAGGACTGGCCTCCCACGCTTCTAAGCCCCAGCTCTGGTCATTAGTTCCCTTTTCACACTGGTTCTGCCCTTCCTCTCCCTTCCCATTTCGTACTTTTGTTGTTGTTCTCACAGTGCTTATCTACATCTCTTTTTCAACCTGCCTCACATTCGCTCTACTAAAATCTGAGTTCTTTCCTGCCCTTTGCCCACCCCCTAGGTCTATTTTTTTACTAACACAGACTTCCCACAGTTCTCCAAACATCTGTCACACAACCAAATCACTGAGTTTTGTTTATATGTCCTCTTTGTCTTCCACCCCCATTCCAGGCAATTTTTGCCTTTCTTACCATCTCCTGCTCCTTAAGAATTCAAGCTGATGAAAATAAAATCAGGCTTAATTACAGCAGCTAACACACAGCTTCCTAACTGGAAAGTACTCCCTGACTGTTGCATGCTACACTCCAGGAGTCAAGCTTGTGGCTACAAAAATCTGCTTTTGAAAAGTAAACCAATCTCACCATCAAAGCACCACATCCTGCTTGCTTTCTTATTTTCTAGCTCTCTGACAGAAGAGAATAAATGTGGTGTCTACACACCCATCACTGCAAACAAGAAAAAAAAAAGTTTTCTCGTCACAAACCACACAACCAAGGAGTGACATGAGACTGTATTTCCATTAGTCTATCACCACACATCTCCTTAGGAAATAACTCGGATGTTTCACCTCTCACTGCCAGTATTTTTCTACCCTGCATGAAATTACAGCCAATTCATATTTATTATCTGTGGGAATGCTGGGTGAAGGAACGGCAAAAGTGACAATGCAAAGGCATTTTCTACCTTGAAGCGCCTCTAAAAATTCTAAAAAACTCTGGAAATTGGTGCATGCAGGCAGAAAATACTGTACCCCTCCCAAAAAACCCTAAAAAATCCAAAACCAAACCGCTCTGCTCATTCACCCTCATCAGCTTTCCCCAGAAGCACTAACGTGAGCTGACAACCACTGGTTTTGCTTTATTATCTCCCACTTCCTAGAACTGGTAGAGATAACAGGGAAGGTCATGGCATTGGCAAACAGCAATCAGCACACGCTGCTCATCCTGGAGCGGCAATTTCCTCCAAAGTCCAGGATTCCCGCGATTCTCTTTTCCCCCCCGCCATTCACGGTATAGGTTTAGGGAGATGCCTCTCCGCGGCTGCAGCGTGGCGCTGGGAGAGGCAGCGCCTGACCTTGGCCTCGCACCCGCAGGCGTGGGGAACCCGGGAACTCCCGGCCGGGGGCTACACCGCGTTCCCCGGCCGCCGGGGCCCGCCCGTTCCCCCGGCACGGAGGGAGCGGCCTCACGCCCTTCAGGCCATGTGGGCAACTCCGCGGCCCAAGAAAACGGGCCCCGAACAAGCAACAAAAGCGCCGCGGGGCCGCAGGGACTGCGGTTCCCCGAGCGCGATGCGCCCGTCCGGGCCGCCGCCTCCGCCCGCTGCCCAGCGCCGAACAAAGCGCGGCCGCACGGCCCGTGCCCGGCCCCCGCCCGCCGTACCTGGTGCCTCTGGGCGCGGACGGCGCTGAACATATTGGGAGCCTCCAGAATGCGGGGGAAGTAGACTCGCAGGCGCAACCCCGGCTGGCCGGGAAGGAGCAGCGGAGGAACAGAGGGAGCGGAGGGCGCGGAGCTGCCGATGGAAGGCGGGAGCGCAGTGGGTAAGCGAGGCCACGCGAGCTACGGACACACGCAGAGAGCTGCACCCGGGACCCTCCTCCTCCGGGAGGCGGGAGGAGAGCGGGGAGGGGAGGAGGCGGTGCTGGGGCGGCCACGGTCGGCTCCGCTCGACCGCGAAACGAGTCCGGCCGCCCCGCCCCGCCCCGCCTCGCCCTGCCCCTCCGCGGCCCCTCCGCCTCCCCTCCGCCTCCGGGCCGGCGGGAAGAGGCGCCGTGCCCGGCGGGGCTGAGGCGGAGGAAACGGTGGGGCCTGAGCGCTGTGTCCGTTTCTGCCCGTACCGGCTGCGGCCGTGAGTGTTGGTCGCAGCCACGAGCACAACTGGTTCAGTAGGCTTTCTCTTTCGGACCTGGCCCTGTCTGTTCTCCTCAGCCATGAGATCCTGCCTGCCGTGACACTCCCTCAGCCGTGACTCTCCCATAGCCATGTCAGCGCCTCAGCTACAGGTCTCCCTCGGTCATTACTCTTCCTCAGCCACGACTCTCCTTCACCCGTTTGACCTCCTCAGCCATGGCTCCCCCTCAGCCATGCTGCCCCTCAGCCATTGCTCCTCCTCAGCCATGCTGCCCCTCAGCCATTGCTCCTCCTCAGCCCTGCTGCCCCTTCAGCCATGGCTCCTCCTCAGCCACGCCACTCTGTCGTCATCTGGACTGTAGTTCAAGGCATTATATTTGTTTGACCAAAAAAATTCCGTATTTAATATCGGGAGCTCGCCTTGGGAGCTTGCTCTCTGTGTGAGGCCATGACAGCCCCATTCCACCTCACCCCATCACCCTGGAGTCCCTCTGGGAACAGCATTTTCCAGATGAACAGCATTTTCAGCAGCTGGATGAGAAATTCATCCACACACTCTTCAGGATAAATTCTATCTTTCCAGGGAAATTAATTTTTAAACATTCCTGCTGATAAACGAGGGGTATTTGAAGCCCTGTCTGTTTGTTACGTGTTTGCATGCAAGCTCCTGATTCACGGCTGGGCCTGAGAGCTGCTGCAAGATCATCATAAATAATCCATGGGCTGGGTAAAGTCTGAGGATCCATGTTTGCTTCCTGATTTAAAGTGCCAAGGTCACCTGGAAGGCAGTGTACACTTCCCTGTGCAACTTCCCTGAGTGCTTCCTCCGGATTCAGAGGCTGCCTTGGTCAGGAAATAGGAAACCTGCAGATTACGTTAGATACACCTTCAGTGTCTCAGCTGTGCAATGTATGTGATATTTTGTCATATATTATAAAATGTATCCATTTCTCTAACATTTTTCAAGAATCTCAGTGGAGAAGCGTGTTTCAAAACACTGAAGTTGAGCCATTTGGCAGTTTCATGCATAAAGTGCTTTAAAATACTGAAAATAATGATCTTGTCTCATCAGAAGCAGGCAGAAGCATTAAGCTGTAGGTATATTCCTCACCAGCACAGATATCTCAGCTGCAGCTGAGCCCTCCCCAGTTTCTCACCTTGCCTGCAGCAAACGGCAATCCCAATTTCCCACCTCTCTGAGACATTCTTACTGCCTCTTTTCAGCTTTTAAATCACCAGCCACACCTCAGGGCTGCCTTCCCACTCTGCTTTCTTTTTGAATGAAGTTTCTTATCAGGGCTGTGTTAATCAAAGGCAAAGCTGGGAGGGAGCAGGAGGTAAAGGAATGATGATCAAATAGACCGGTGCTGGGATGTTACTTAATTAAGTAAATCTCGAGATTACGCAAGCTGCTCTTCCAGTTTTCTTGGGGATGGAGGTGCCTTTATGAATCACCATCAATTTTCATGTCAGCCACCACATGTGATGTCAGAGAGCAGGAGCTGCAGCTTCCCCACAGCACAGTTAGCAGATGAGTGTTCCCTTTTATTTTCCCATGGATGCCATGCAGAGCAGGGCTAGGCCAGTTCTCCTTTGGCCCAGCTGTGTTCTGGTCACCCAAACTCACTCCCACTGAAAAAGGTTTTTTTTTCCTCTGCTCCTTGCTGTGCAATGAACAGGAAATTATTTTAAATCATTAAAACACCTTTACTCTGGATGAAATCCTATGCTGATGGAAGGTACTTCTGTGACATGCAAATACCTTCATTTCAAATGGCAAGAAACTTTGCAAAGCTTCCCAATGCAACTTGTGCTAAATCTTAATTGATTTGTAAAGAACACATTAATGGAAGGGACTAATGGGTTGAGTTGATACCAAGTGATTGAGTTACTGGGAGCTGAATCAGAACTAATTGTTATGTGTGTGGAGGTTCTGGGTGTTCTGCATACCTGTTGTCTCCTGCCATGGAAAATACAGTCTAATCCCTGGAAAGCCCTCTTGCTTGACATCCAAATGGTGTATTCCCCCTAAGCCAGGTGTTTGTAGGTGTCCCTGATGTGGCTCTTCTGCTGGTCTCCACCATGTCTCATCCAAAGGTCTGATGTCTCTGGGTATTGCAAAGACTTAATGTATAACATCAAAGTCTGCTTCCTATAGAGCTTTGTCATTAAAACCACCAAGAGAGGAAAATACTGAATTTAGTTAGAGCAAAATATGTGACTTGGATTGCTACAATAAAAATGGAGGAAGTATAGAAAAAGTATGTCACTCTTAGAAGTGAGAATAAGGCCTTTTTTCTCTCTTCATAAGCTGCTCTACAAAATGTCTTTAAATTCAGAGTCACGTAGTGTTTCTCTGAACAAACCAGCACAGCTCAGTGCAGTGCAGCACCACCAGCCAGAGAATCCAGTCTCTACTCTTATTTTAAATTGAAAATTGGTTTTATGAATGAACAGAATGCTTTGTGAAACCAAAGACTATTTAATTCCTTTATCATGTATATATTTAAAAAATATATATAGAGAGATATGTATTGCAGCTGCAGTTTGTTTGTGTTCTGTGTAATTATAACTTCCATCAATATACTCATTCCATAACTTTTCCCTCCTGCACTTTGTAAGGGTTTTTGGTAATTCATTCTGGTTGCAGAAGTACTTGTGTAGAACACGTTTTGTCAGTGCCTTGGCTCTCAGAGTTCTTAGCAGTGACATTTTAATGGTGTTTGGAATGGGTTGGGATTAATGGTCCATGTTGGACTCCTCCCTGTACATTCTGGCACATCATTTGCCATCTGGCTGGCTGATAAGAACTACTCTGAGCAGGGCAGTTCATCTCCTTTCCTTCACTGTGGCAAAGCAGTGATAGTCTTGGATAAATTCTTTACATAGGAGCAAAGAATGTTGGACATTTATAAGCACTATGAAGGACTATTAAAAGACACAGGTTTAATAGCCACGGCCTTAGATTTTAATAAGAGGTTCTCTGTCAAATCCCTGCTCATCTTTCTTGAACAATGCAAACAACTCCCCTCCTTCATTTCAGGAGACACCATTCTTCCACCACAGTCACCTTCCTTGATTTGTGTTGGACAGAAAGCCAGGGACTGTCTGCCACACCAAGGCTATAAATTATGTCTTATTTCCATTAAGCAAACAGAAGTCTCCTTAATTAATTCCATTGGATGAAGTCCATAGGAAATGTTCAGAGGATTCTGATAGAGCCACTAGTTAAGGTCATGAAAAACCTATTCTTCTGACTACCTGTCCTTGAAGGATCAATTTTTCCATCTCAAAGACACAGCTTTTGGGATGAAGCCCATGTGAACTCCCAGATATATCTTGCACAGAGAAAACAGTTACAATTTTAGAAAAACTACAGCTTTTATAACTCTTTCAGGACAATTCTCCCCAGGCAAATGTCAGCAGATCCATTTTGGGCATGGAAATACTACCATGATTTTTAATAGAAGTTATTTTTCCTTGGCCTGGGACAGTATTTAACCCTGATGTAACATCAGTTCACAAAGCAGTACCTGTCGTGTCATGATTCTGGAAGCAAACAAATCCAAAGTTGATACTCAGATCTGATTTGAAACATTTGTGGTGGCACATTTGTGAATGCCCCATCCCTGGAAGTGTGCAAGGCCAGGTTGGACAGGGCTTGGACCAACCTGGGAGAGTGGAATGGGTTGGAACAAGATGAGGTTCCCTTCCAACCCAAACCGTTCTAGGATTCTGTGATTTTTAGGAGAGCAGACTAAAATCCAATCCTTGTGACTTTGCATGTATGCTCAAGAGCTCCTGATCAGGAATAAGCCTTTAAAAAATTCTCTAGTTTGTGGCTTTCCTACAGAACTTGAAATTTTGTTATTGATTCTAGGACTTGAGGCCTAGTTAAAATTAAAAGCCTCTCAGCTATATTAATTTATGGTTGCTGGGCAGTGATATTTGCAAATATATTGTGGTTGTACATTACAAAAACGCTGACTTGTTTCATACACCTGTATGTCTTTCTTGCTTCTATAAGGACAATAGCTTCTTTGGCTGAAACATCCTGTTCAGAGGGTTACAATAAAACACTTTGCACTTGAATTGTTTGCCTTCCTGACCCCTCAGCTTTCTGCCAGCTTCTGACTGTGCACGCAAGTGAGAGCTTTGTACTGTTTGTCCTTGGGGCTGCATTCACCGAGCGTTCACTGGCTGTACTGGAGCCTGGTAGCTCCCAGTTTGCTTTTTCCTCTTTTTAGTTTTCTCCCTCTGAAGCTGCATCATTGCTTTCACTCATGGTCCTAGTGAAAAATCAGAATGTTAATTAAGAGTGGTAACAGTGGCAAGTCTCTGGAAGACAAACAGAGACCTGATTGCCTCTATCCCAAAGAAAAAATGTGCTGGGTTGTGCCAGGGGAAGAAAGGGAGACCTGGAAATCCTCTTGTGATGAAGCATCAGGAATTGCTGTTATGCCACCACAGCTGGAAGAGGCTGCTCCTTGGCTGAAGTGTGTTCTTCAGCCTCCTGCATCCCTGCCGTGGTCATTAAGGGATGGCTGTGATCAGGAACACCAGAACACAGCAGCAGCAGCCTGAGGGCACCAACAGCCTGGGGGACAGGCCTGCTCCCACTCATCCCTGGCTGTGAGGGATGCACTTCCTGTCCTCCCTGCTGTGAGACAGGTGAGCTTCTACAATAACATAAAGGGTGATCACAAAGGGAATTAGCTGCTCTGTGGGATAGGAAAAGATAATGAACAATCCTGTTCTATCAGCAGCTCAGAAAGAGTTCCAGAAAATAACTGAAAATTTATACTGAGAGGTCCATACTTCCTGTGATGAGGCTTTTTTTTCCCAACAGAACTCTTATTTCTGCCTTTACAGAAGAACCCAGCATCCTTCAAATTTGCTTTTTTAATTAATACTAACATCATAAGCTATGAGGACAAAATTACTTAAGTGTTGGACTGTGCATTTGTAACATATGCACAAGCAGAAGAATAGATTTGATGTCACTTTAACTCTGCTTATGTGTTCCAACCATAGTGACATTATGAGTAATTTAATTTTAAAAAGAGGAGAAATATGTAGAAGAATTTATGTCCCATGAAAGGAAAGCTGTTCCCCCTGCATAGCCCTGCTATCACAAAGGCAGATTAATGAGAGCCCTGCCTTGAGGGTTGGTTTTCCAATGAGCACAGGAGCAAGCCAGAGATGAACTGTGCTGTTTCTTGATCAACAGAAATGAATTGATCTTCAACCTCATAATTTATTCCAAAGAACACAGAAATTTATTGTAACTGTGTGCACACTCTGTATTATGATGCAGCTTGCAGTGTCTGAAAAAACAAACCTTCTGATACATGGATCCTCTTTGATTTCACCAATAGCAGGAGGACATTCAGCACTGGGGGGGTTATGTTTAACATTTGGGGCAGGTGTCTTTTATTGGTGTGATTTGTTTCCAGAAGCATCAGTGAGTGCCACACCTGGCCTGTCATAGTGTAGGTTTGGCTGAGGAAAGCTTCCATGGAAATGAGGTCTTACAACTGAAGGTAGAGTTTGTGTGGAAATTATTTCTTTCACATAACTCACAGTACCTTGCATTTCTGTAACTCTTTTTGTTTGAAGGCCTCAGAGCTATATGTAAATTAATTCTGCAGCACAGAAATGCATAGGAGATGATAACTATTTAATATTTATGTTTCACTTTTCAGTGGTGTTTGTTTCAACAGCTGAGTGGAGCGCATGGAGAGAGCTGTCTGACCTGGATGACACCACCAAAGTGCAAGGACTGGCATTGCTGACAGAAATGAAGTTTTCTAGCTCTTGAATCTGGAGAGAATATGGTGAAAAGAAGATGAGGGCAGTCTGCACTCATCAGAATTTTTGGGGACTTCTGCAAGTGCAGCATATGGTGTGTCTCTGATGTGTGGGATGATCACGATACCTGGGAGGGAGTAAAGAGAGGGAGCTGCAGCAGCAAGCAGATAATGTGAATGCTATTTAAGGGCAGATTACAGAATTACCTGATTTTTAGCTGAACTGCTTCAACCCAAGTGCTCCCTCATGAGATCTGTGTGGGGGTGGATCTTCAGTGCCTAGCTCTCCCCCTCAGTGCAGGGAGGTGACTGCCTGTGCCTGCTCTCCTTGGAGCCTGGAAGAGCCTAGGGCTCACCAGAAGGGATCTGGGGGACAGGGGTTGTATCAGGAATGCAAGAAGAACTTTATTTTACTCCCTAGTGCAGCAGGATTTGCTTTAATGGGTGGGTGAAAGGAGAGCTGGGGCAGCTGAGGCCGCTCTGTGTGCATGCTGCCTTTGAAAACAGAGCACGTCACTGCTCCCAGCTCCTGTTTCATATTCTGCTGGGAGCTTCTGTTGCAATGCTAATTCCAGCAAATCTCTGACAATTTAAGGGGGAGAGGTTTGTGTATAATATCTGTAGTATGACCTGTTTCTACTAAGGAAATCATCACATTAAAATAAAAGGACACGAGTAATTGCAAGTTTCTCCTTAACAAGAATATTCCATTTAAATAGAAGTAAACAGGAACAAGGTGGTCTTATTTTAGAGCTAGACAGTGCATATTTTTATAGGATCAGGAATCACTAATTGCACAGAAGTAACCTCAAGTTGCAACACCTTGTAATGCAGGCACAGAGCATCTTCATAATGAAAATGCAATGCACTTTGAAGATACGCACATGAGTGCAAACAGGATGAGCACTGGAAGGGTTATGGAAGGTAAAGCAGCACAGGAGAAAAGTGTAAAGGAGCACATTTGGAGTGGGAAATACTTTTCCTGCAGCACCAGTGTCCCTTCCAGAATCTAAATTACTGCCCAGCCTTGAAAGGGGACAAAAAAGGCTGGGGAGATTTAAAATTTCAGCCTGATGGCTGCCAGTGGGGATGGACTAGATGCAACAAGAGTATTTGACACACATGCAATGTCATCTGCTCTCCTGAGGACTGCAAATTCCACTATAAGGTCATGCATCTGACTTTCTGGCCCCATCCTTTTAGCACAGAGAGGGAGAACCACGACAGGCTGCCTCGTGTTACACTGGACTATTAATAGTGCTGTTGGCTGCCCAAACATTGCAGGGAAATGCCCAGCTTATTTCTTTAAATATATATTTCACAGAATCACAGAATGACTGGGTTGGAAGAGATCTTAAAGATCATCGAATCCAACCCATGCCCCAGCACCTCAACTAAACCATGGCACTGAGTGCCACATCCAGGCTTTTTGAACACATCCAGGGATGGTGACTCCACCACCTTCCCAGTCAGACCATTCCAGAACTTTATGACTCTTTCTGTGAAAAACCTTTTCCTACTATCCAACCTATATTTCCCTTGGCACAGCTTGAGACTGTGTCCTCTGGTTCTGTCAGTGCTGCCTGGAGAAAGAGCCCAACCCCACCTGACTGCAGGCACCTTTCAGGGAGCTGCAGAGAGTGATAAGGTCACCCCTGAGCCTCCTTTTCTCCAGGCTGAACACCCCCAGCCCCCTCAGTCATTCCTCACAGGGTTTGTGTTCCCAGCCCCTCACCAGCCTAGCTGCCCTCCTCTGGACTTGCTCAAGCATCTGTATCTGAGCATTTCATTGTGCCCTTCTTACCTTTTGTACATACCAGGATAGTCAGGAGAGGAAGTTAAACAATAAACTCTGTTTTTATTAAGATGAAATACTCTACATTGCCCCTCATATTAAAGTCTCAGTTATTTTACTGTCACACATAAAATGAAGAGTGTGTAGCATGCTGATATGTAAATGTTTGTGGTGCCAAGACAACTGCTGATGTGTGATGGCCTTGTGTGTTTTATTCCAGCTTCAAAGCTCTGCAGCCATCCATCCCTACCAGTCAACAGCAAATTTCTCCTCTTGTCAGATTTAAAGGCATGTCTTCCTTTGAACTTGGTTGGAGCAAGAATTGGCCCAGTGTGGAGCTGTGGGAAATAATTGACTGCAGAAGCATTTACTTCATTAATCTCTGAGTTGATTTGAACCAAATTACTCAGGTAATTGCAGCACGTTTTACTTACAGTTTTACAATCTTAATTACCATGCAGGTCTCCTATATTAGGACTGATATACATTTAGGAAAAAGAGAAAAAGGCATTAGTGGTTTTCTACCATGTTCAGATAATTCACATTGACCAAAAAGTCACACAGCCACTCCCAAAAATGGAGAATCTATTCAGCTTTTGTCAATTCTGGTAGGCACTAGAGTAAACAAAACAGCTGTTAATTTTATATCAGTCCACTTTGTATTGCTGAGGCCCAAAGTATTAAAAAGAAACTGAGAATGTTGTCTTGCTTTTCCCCAAAACTGATAATCTCTCTTCTTGACTTGAAGATGAAGAGAGAAAATTCAAGGGATGAAGAATTCATCTTTTGAATTTTTGCCTCTTGTTCATTTTTGTCTTTGTCTTCTCAATGTCCTTTCTTCAGTAATTTCCATTGCCTGCTTTTATGGCTCTTGGCAAACCCCAAGGTGAGAAATTACCAACTCTTCAGTAGAGAGAACAATCTCCAGTGTCTTTACCTTGTGACACTTTTGTGGGATGCCTTATCTTCCCTTTTGCATATACATGAAGGGTATCTGAATGTGTTTCATGGGAAAATGGCAGAACCATTTACAAACTCCAGTTTAAAAGCTGTAAGTGAAACCTGAATCCCTCTTGGGTTTGTGATCACTTCCTTTTTATGAGTGAATGAGGATTATGCCCTGTTGTTATTTGGAATTCTACTGTAGTTATTTTCTTTCATTTTTCCCCAGTGTAATCTCTGATCCCATCACCAAGATGAATGGTTGTAGTCTCACAGCAACTTGGAGAGATTTATAGACCTCATTTTGCAGCTTAAGAAGCTGAGGCTCAAAAAGGCCACATCATTGATTTGAGTTAGAAAGGAAGAATGGAGCAAAACTGTGAATTAAATTAGGATCATCCAAATCCTGTATTAACACTTTCACCCTAAAGCTGTTCTGTTATGAGGGAAAGAACAATGTGACTCATGCATGTAACATGTCTTTTCTGTATAACCATTTGGAAGAGGACCACCTTATGAATATGATAAACCATATGATCTACTATATGATCACAGAGAGATATTTCTATATATGATCTATATGATCACATCTAGATATTTCTAGAAAAATTATTATTATTTAGATAAGATTAAAAACTTCAGCTTTTTAAAGTCATCAATAGAGGCTGATGGCCAAAATAACTGGCTGGCTGCAGGTATTGCTGTGCAGGTATCTTCCTAGATTTCCTAGCTACCTCTCTGAAAAATTTAATGTTGGGACTGGGAAACTCTATATTTGGGGAAAGAATAGGTAATGGCATGGTCATAGTGAAAAGTTTGGTGAAGCAAATGAAGGAAGGAAACATTCTCAAGCTTTCCAGGATTTTGAGCTTCAGAATTAAAAAGCCAAGCCACACTAGAGGAAAAAAGTCGAAAACCTGCAGTAACTTTGGAAGGTTGATTCAACAAGCACATCAAGACACACCTCAGTTAGACACAGATTTACAGGGTTCTGCAGATGAGGGTAAAAAGGGAGGAAAGTGGATGTATTCTACAGTCACCTGTAATTCTGTTCATAACAAAGAAATGAGAGAGTTTTTTAGGAGGATCTAGATCTGTTTTTCTATGAAAATAGAAATATGATAGACATTACATGTTAGCACTGTTTCTGTTCTGCAGCACTGCAGTTATGTGCTGGGACACACTCTAATGCGCAATGAAATCACCTAACCTAGGAATCAATTTTCTGAGGAGTTTTTCTTGTTTTCAATCTGAATCATTCAGCAGGTTGATTTTGCACAGGAATGGGCAGGCACTGGTGATTCTTGCCCCTACTTTTGCTACTACAGCCATGGCCCATGGGGTGAGGATTGCAGTGCTGTGTGCAGTGATACAGAGATGGATCCTCTCACTGGGGCATTAGGAGAGCCACAGGAAGTGGCTCATGGGCTTGCCTGAGACAGCATTTTCTGTTCTCTGTTGTCTGAGATGGACCAGTGCCCTAAGGGCACTATATAAATAGGTCTGAGGTTGCTAAATATGTATCCCAGATATTTGGATTTACTTTACCTTGGAGTAGTAAATACCCAAAAATCTGTGAACAGACTACTGTGAACATTAACACCAGATAAAATATTGTCAGGAATACCGGGAAACAAACAGCCAGGCACAACAATATCCATTTCAAGTACGTACTGAGGAGGAGTTTATTCTTTCAAGGTCCAGCATTTTTGGTATCAAATAGAATTTGTGCCCTAAAGAGACACCCAGCATTCTTGCCCTGGTTTCCTGGATATTTTTGAGGTGTGGAAAGGAACAGTTTTGTGAGGACTTGCAGAGATCTCTGGAGACTGACTTTCCATGGGAATGCTATGGCTGTACCATGCAGCCCTTTGTATCTCTTCTGAAGATGCCTGCAGTTAGGCAGAGTGCAGCTTGGATTTTGGCAATTTTTATTGGATCAACATACTCCTCATTTTGTTAAGATACAGCAGTGACTAATGTTTAACCTGTCACCTGTGAGTGACCCAATCTACTGCCAATGCATCACTCATGACAGCAAATAAGGTATTTGGGGGACAAAGAACCCCCATTTAAAGATATGAGAGGAGACAGCCTGTATGATTTTTAAAATTTAGGCTCAGATTCCTTTCTGGCTCAGTACGTTTGCTGCATATTGATTTTCCTGGAGTTATATAAGGCCTAAGCCAGCCCTTTGTCACCAAAAGCAGCACAGCTGTTTCCAGGACCACGAGTCATGTGTGACTTCTCTTTTTAGCTTCCCACTGGCTTTTTAAAAATACACTTTCAATCAGTTTTGCCTTTCAACACCAAAGAGAAAAAGCAGTAAGTTTTCCTGAGAACTGGAGATTTGGGCAAAACATTAAGTTTTCAAATGCTAAGAAAGTTGTGCTGAGAAGTTGGGTTAAACTCTGGTATTGACCTGATATTATAGAATATGGGAGCTGTACATCTGATTATATACATCCAAAGTTCATGTTGAAGGTACTAGAATTGTCTTATTTAATCAAAAGTGAAACAAATTAATGTTAGAAGCAGTGGGAAAAGTTGAGAAACACAGGCTACACTCTCATTTTTTGGGTGTTAATTTCTAGTCAATTAAATATTAAGGCCTATGAAAGTGGGTAAGCCAAGAAAATAATAAACACAGGTAGAGGGTGAGACTGAAATTCTCATTGAAGTACCTTGTGTAATCCCAGCTGGATCAGCAAAACAACCACTGATGACTAAACCCAGCTTTTCCTTGGCCTCTCTGTGGTGTTTCTGAACTGCAACAACCTGGTCTCCATGTACTTGCTTTTGAACCTTGTTTTGTTTTGCCCTGACTTTCCGTGCCGGGGATCCAGCCTGGGCCAGCTGTGCCTCCAAAGGGAACTCTGTGTTCTCCTGAAGCACCATCCTCTCATTCCTCTCCTGGGTCTCTGATGTTCCTAAGGAGGAGCAGTTGGGCACGTGTGTGTTGCCCCATTTGTGATCCCAGCATCTCCCAGCTGAGCCAGACCTCTGCATTACACACAGAGTGTGGAGAATCCCTGCAAATTGCCCCAAGGCACCTGGCAATGTGTGCCATGCCTGGGGAATTTCAGGAGTTAAGTTTAGGGTTGAAGTTCAGCCTATTTACTGTCAGGCTTATCAAGTCAGGAATTTATGGCACCTCTCCTCAATCCAGCTCATTCCTATGGATTTAAGGAGCCACTGCAGTGCTTTGGGTGGCTTCCCACAGGTGGTCCCACCACCCAGGCACTGGACTTGTCTCAGGAGCAATACTGGGAGTCAGGTAACCTGTGTAAAGCGCTCTGAAGAGTAAGAGTACATGAAGTAATTAGGAAAAATTACTTCATTGAAAGGCTGATCAAGTGTTGGAATAGGCTGCCCAGGGAAGTGGTGGAGTCACTGTCCCACAGAGAGTTCAGAACATGTGTGAATGTGACAGGGGGTAGCAGTGGCCTTGTGCTGGGGGAATGACGATCTCAAAAGAATTTTCAGCCTGAAGGATTTTCTGGGTCTGTGTGGGATGGTAGCTTTACACCAGTTTAGATGAATTCACATTACTGATTAGATAATACACACATTTCATATCTATTACAATTGTATGATAGATTTATAAACTCTGTATATTTGCACTCATCTCCTCTAAGGCACTTGGTCTGTTTAATGAGCTGAGAAGCAACAAGCAACCTACTGGCTGCTGTGTCCAAGATCAAATATAAAAATAGAGTGAGAATTAATGAACAAAATCTCCAAACATTTCTAGAGTTTTATGCACCTCGCACACTTGCATAAATTTCAACTAAAGACTTGTTTTTAGTAAAAATAATGGCAGAGGCATGACAAGGCAAAAAAGGCTCAGACATTATTTGACAGATTTGTATATATTACAAAGCTCTCTGCTTTGTTTCAAAGCTTTTCACTTTAGTGTTTGAAATCTGGCAAGAAACTCAAAAATCTGATGCAAGGTTTTTAAGATGGATTTTTCCAAGACAAAAATCAGTGGACCAGCTCCATACACCAGCAAACTTAAATTCATGCATTTAAGAAGGCAGTCACTAAGCTTTAAGTTGATTTGCACCAGTGCACCCAGAAATACTCACAAGAATAAAAATATAATTTCTTTTTATCTCTGTGTATATACATGTGTGTGTATTTATGTGTCCAGATTTTATCCAAGCCCAAAGCAGGACACTGTGACCTGTACAGACACATAGATTAGTGCATAGGGGGGAGGAATATCCAAGTTCCCTCCCTTGGGGAGGAGTAGCCACAAGCACAAGTCAGGGCAGGATCAAGCCCTGCCTCTGCCTTTTATAAAGCAATGCTGCTTCTTAGCAACTATTTTCTGCCTGGATGAAAGCAAGAATCTTGCAAATCATAAACAAATATGTAGGTCCAGGAAGAGGCCAAGTTAAATAAAGTATTCTTTACCTTAACTCTGTCTGCTCCTCTTTTTTTCATGGTAAAAATTTCCATGAAAAATAAGGGGGAGTGTAGGATGCAGAGCCCTAAAGGAGGGATTTCAAAAGAAATAAATAAATAGGAAATAATATGATAATATGCACAGGAAGAGTTCAGCCACTATAGGAAACAAATAAGATCTAGAGAGGAGGTAAAAATAATTTAATTCAGTCTTTTTTGAGCTAAAATTTAAGTTAATTTAAAATTTTCCCTTTTTTTCCTCCATGGGTGGAATTAGAAATACATGTTATTTCTTCCACTTAATGTGGAATGGAGAGGCCTAGGATATATTTTTTCAATATATCTATATTATATATATAAATTTATTTCATAATATAGCTCTATAAGGGTATATTTCAATATCTTTATTTACAGGTGTTTTTGTTCATGTCAGTCAGATGTTCTCATGTACTGAAATGTCTTCAATGCCCAAGGATGAGCTCCTAACAGAGCCACAGCCAGCAGCCTGGAGAGCTCTTGCACTTGCTCACTGACATTCCATGTGCTGCCTGGCAAATTAATTGAAGCTCAATTTCCAGAGATCCTTGTGTCCCTAGAAATGTAATTGTCACTCAGACATCACATTTTCAAAGGAAAATCTAAGAAAAAGAAAATGAGATGCCTAAATCTCAGTGCAACTGATGCTGAGTCTATGAAGGTACTTTTGAAAATCCCATTAGGCATCTAACTGACATCCCAGTCTGTTTTTAGGGTAAATCCCTAGGGACTGATCTCTTTCTGTGGATCTCTCTATATTTTTTGAGTGCAATATGCTTCATCATGGCCCAGTATCCATGGAAAGTAGCATAAATTCTCCCCAAATGATGAACAAGACAGCCAAGTCCCACTATTTGCATATCCTGATCTGGAAATTTTAGGACAAAGAGACTGAACTCTGTGCCTTTTCCAAGGAAAAAGGCTGATGGATAACTTGTGAAAAATAGAGCCCTTTCATAAGCACCTGAAGCTTTTCCTTTTGTTCAAGGCTTAAATACTTCCAAACACCTGGTATTAAGGATTTAATTGTTAATAAATCAACTTTGGATGCTAAAATTGTGGCTTTGCTTTGAAAATCCCATCAATAGAATCACAAAATCCCAAACTGGTTTGGGTTGGAAGAGATCTTAAAGATCACCTCACCCAACTCCACTGCCATGGTCAGGGACACTTTCCACTATCTATGGTTGCTCCAAGCCTCATCCAGCCTGGCTTTGGGCACTGCCAGGGATCCAGGGGCAGCCACAGCTTCTCTGGGCACCCTGTGCCAGGGCCTCACAGCAGGGAATAGGGAGTGGATTAGTTTGCTGTACAATTCCAGTAACAAGAATAAAAGGATAAATTGTCATTTTATTTTCCTTATGGTTTGATCACAGGTAACCTACACATGATGAGCCCAGTGATGTGAGGTGCCCAGATATCCTAATTCCCAAAGCAGGAGGAGCTCAGCAGAGCTGGCTTTGCAGCAATCCATGAGCTGGAAGATGAGATCAGGTAACAGAATCCTCAGATCTTCCTGATGCTCTCTGACCCTGCCCTTTCCCCAGCAGGTTTGTGTGTCTGATTCCCTCTGCACAGTCTGGTTCATGCAAAGTAAACACAACCAGGTTGGCTTCTCCAACTACAGCAAGAACAGGGAAAGGGAAACAGCAATGGTACCTGGCAAATGGACAGGAACAAAATGGGAAATTTTGCAGAGAAGCTTTTGGCAGTCACTGAATCTTTAGGAGCTGGGCAATGATTTTACTGTAAACCAGCAGGGAACAGAAAACATTTGGAATTCTTAATATAATGATGGTGCTTTTTAACTTCCACTAAGAACAGAGTGACACACTCATAGGGTTAAGGCATTTTTGCTTTAGCATTTCCAACTTTACAACTACCCTGCTCTGGCCCTGAGGGCTGCTCTTGTACAAACCCATGTTGATATAGTCACTAATCTTTGGAGGGCTTTGAGCAATGATCTGTAAGATGGAGGCGTGTCTGCAGAAAGCAGTCTGTGGACATGATGCCATCAGAAGCAATAAGCACTACAAAAACACATCTATATTTGCTGTTTCTCTTCCTGTTTTGAACTAATGATATCAAATGTTGCAAAAACCTTGACAAATTTGTGCTGTTATTTTTAATTAAGGTGGTTTTGTCACTAAATATCAAGTAAGTTTTGATTAGAGGCAGCTCAGTGCTATCAGTTCCGTTTAGAATGGAACACTGCCAGACTTCATGATGATGCTCCTGATACCACTGCCCCTAAAAGATAAATTAAACTTCTAAAAGGTACCTTTTAAAATAATTCTGGTTCAAAGAGAAACATCTGTTTTCTGGGAAACATCTCTTCAGGGAGAAATCACACTGTTGTGTGAAAGGGAGGGAGGGTGTCTGGATTGCTGACGGTGACAGCAGCTTTCAGTTTCATAAGGTTTCCCACCACAAGATTGATGCTATCCTTGAGACTGAAAATGGCTGGCAAAAGACTTCTGGCTGGCTGGAGGAGACTGACACACAAATGCCTGTGGGAAGATGCTGGAGTCAGACATAGTGAGTCCCTCTCTAAGACAACTGATCCTTTACATGTGCAACAGAGCAAACTCGAGTGTAACTATGCTCAGAGTGAAAAATGGAAATCCTATCAATTAACTTTGAATGTATTTTCATCAATGTTTATCAAGGAAATTATTCTCTGGTGAAAGACAACATCAAGTACAGGGTGTTCAGAAGGTAATCATCATAGCTGAATATTTATGACAATTTAATGGGGCTTGTAGATTATAACTGATGCCTTTGAAAGCTGACTACCATGGAATACACAGGGAAGTCATGTGATGGGAAATGAAGTGTACAACCCCAGTCCATGTGAACTGATGGAGGCCAGATGGCAAAATTTAATGTCAGCCTTCTTGTGTGTTATACTCTATTTGCAATTAGTAGTTCTGTGTACAGCAAGTCTCTCAGCAATTAGCTTGTTCTGCTTGAGCTTGGGATTGGGAATGTAGCTCAGATACAACTGCTGAGCAGGAAGAGGCCTCCTAAGTTCAAAAGCAATGTGAGAATCAACTCACACACCTTGTCTGTGGAAAACACAGAATCCCAGAATCATTCAGGTTGGGAAAGGCCTCCAAAGTTATGGAGTCCAATCTGTGACTGATCCCCCACCATGTCACCCAGGCCAGAGCACTGAGTGCCACATCCAGACATTTCTTGTACACTTCCATTCTCATAACCTCTTAAGCAAATTCTTCCTGAGAACAAATGCAAAAATAAAATTCTCCTGAGCCTGAAAAGCATCAGAGTAGCAGGACCTTGACCTTCAGCATGGTAACAGACTGAGGGAGCCATCCTTGACTGCCAAACTCCAGCTGAGCTGCTCTGCCTCGTATGTAAGGGCATTGTGCAGCCCAAAAGCTAAACTTCATGGAAGCTGCTTAACCTGGATCACCTCACCCTCCCCAGTCAGGGCTTTGATGTTTAAATGCTCACCTACATGCTGCTTATCAGTGGGTCAATAGGCCACAGCCCAGCCACCCCAGGCTCAGACTGTGAAACCTAAATTTCATGCTGGACTGGGAGGAAGAGCAAGATCTTCCTCAAATCTCAGGATCAATATCCTTCATCTAAACTTTACAAAGCCCTAATAAACCTTGCCCCATCTTTCCACAGTGGAGAGGCTATCAATCTGAACCCATGAGTGCTGACATCTCAGAGATGTGAAGTAACTTGCCCAGCTGAGCTGAATCCCTGGTTTAATCAGCAGGTAGCATCCTCAAAATGAGATGATATTAGTTTTAAATATTAACACTTCACTATATGAAACCTGTCTCCAGCTGAGAAATAGGTTGTTTAATGAGGGGATAAATACAAGGAATCCCTTTGAAATGCAAAACTGCTTTTGGTTGTCGCAGAGTAAATATTAAAAGTGCTTCTGATGAGTAAAACTCAGATGCTCCCTGCCCAGAACTGTATGCACAGCAGTTGATGGGCTCAATACAACACAGAGAAAATGTAATGTAAAATAATAATCCATCAGATTCCTCCAGAAAGGTATTCTGGCCCCTTACTCCAATTCTGTTTGTCTTTTTACAAATGTCATCTTATTTCTTTGCAGTCCATTCATACCAGAAGACAAGCTGGTTTATGCTAGTGAATTAGTTTGGTTTGATTTGACAGTGACATCTTTCCTCAGGTTAGTGAGGAGTTATTTCCGTAACATTTCAAAGTTGAAATTTATATTTTAATGTGGCAGTAGTATTTGACATACAGCAAGGGGCTAAAATAGGGCCTGGAAAATGTCAGCTATTATGGGTGATGCTTTATGGAAAGGGATTATTCACTTGCTTGCTTCATTCCAATATTTACAGTTTGAAATGTCACCACTGTGAGGTTTAACTACCTCTCTCGTAATTTAGATAATTTTACTTTTTTCAGAATTTGCTCTTATTTCATAGTGATAACAAATAGTGGCACTTCTATAAACAGCCATTGTCTCTTTCTCTCTACAGATAATTTACATTGAGAGAAATATATGGAGAATTTGAAAATAGGGGAATGTGCTTTCAGATGTTTCATGTTAACTCTTCCTTTATCCCTCTTTATCCCTTCACAGTTCATTTGGGGTCTTTGGCCACTTGGCAGCAGGCTGTGTCTAAAGAGCCATGGCAGAAGCTCTGACAGCATTGTTGGGCTGGCCACCCTTCTCCTGGGAAGGGGGAAAAGGCACAGCACAGCTGGGGAGCACCAGTGCAGCCCTTGGCTCCTCTGCACACGATATCCAGGGGCACAAAAATCATTGCCAGCCATAGGCAAGAGGGGGAATTCAGAGCACTTTGCTCTTGATACAGGTTTTCTAGGGGAGGACAATATAAGAAAATATAGATAGTATAGAAAGTAATCTTACCCCATTAAGGAGTTGCAGCTGAGCCAATTATTAGAGATTGGGAACAGGCCTGATGTTAACAGACTACAGCTGTAGCCAATAAGGAGAGTGTTATAAAAGAGTGGATTGGCTGGTTGAGGGGAGCTGGACTCAGTTGGCTGCTGTGGGGACCAGGTGTCAGTGCCTAGAGGAGGTGCCTATGAGAAACATTAAGGAGGTATGAAACTCTAGCAATATGGAACCCTTGCAATGTAATGACAGTAGAACTCTTGTAATGTAATGACAACAAGGTTTGGCTAAGGTTGGGCAGCAGCAAATCTTCCCTCATCGCTGCTGCTCTCCACATCCACAACCTCCTGGCAGTGTCACGGAATCCCAGAATGGTTTAGGTGGGAAGGGGCCTTGAAGATCATCCAGTCCCACCCCTGCCACGGGCAGGGGCACCTCCCACTGGCCCAGGGTGCTCCCAGCCCTGTCCAGCCTGGCCTTGGACACTTCCAGGGATCCAGGGGCAGCCACAGCTTCTCTGAGCACCCTGTGCTGGGGTCTCACCAAACTCAGAGGGAAGAATTCCTGCCTAATATCTAATCTTTCTCATTCAGTTTAAAGTAATTTTCCCTCATTCTATCACTTCCTACCCCTGGAAAATGCAGATAAATGTTCATATATAAAAATATATACAGCTGTAAAACCTGGTAGACACATGGAGTTACAGTCTTGCTACTCACTTTCTCACCTAGAGCAAGTGGTAAATGTGCTCTTTGAGTGAGTGGCAGACAGACCAGACAGCAATTACACTCCCCAGGGTAAAAAGAAATCTCACATTCACCAGGCTCAGGCTGGTGGCTGGGGATTCAGTGGGAGACTGAATCTGGCTCCTGTGGGCTGTAGACTGCAAATATAGAACATTGCATGACCTTAACTTTGCTTTTTAAAAGAGGCTGCTGATATTGAGACTTACATAAGGAAATACATAGATTTACTGTTCAACATGGTAGATTGATGCCCTGTGGCAAACACATATTAGAGAAGTACAAAGTAATTAAGGTTACTTAATGCTGGGAAACTGAACATTGCTTGGGTTATTTTGTCATTCCTAATGTATTAATCAAATCCATCTCAGCTATATTTCCTTACTCACTGTCTTTATTAACAGTGCCTTATTTGCCCTTTCTTCTAAAATTAGTATTTATATTCCATGCTTAATGTATTTTTTGTTTTAATGAAGAACCTCATTGAAATGAACATGGGAATATTCTTTTCCTCTCTTTCCCAGTTATGGAAACTGTCCTACCAAAAGCAGCTGGGCTTTAACATCCAATACACTTTTTCACTTGCAAAACCGGATCGATTAAAGAGACAAAGCATTTAATGTGGCTAGAGGCCCAGCTACTTCATTTTCAGTAGTGGAGCTTACTCATCTGTAAGCAGAATTACAGGGTGCCCAGAGAAGCTGTGGGTGCCCCTTGATCCCTGGAAGTGTCCAAGGCCAGGTTGGACAGGGCTTGGAGCAACCTGGGATAGTGGAAGGTGTCCCTGCCCATGGCAGGGGGTGGAATGACATGACCTTCCAACAAAAACCACTCTATGACTGATTTTCCAAAAATCCAGATGCTGTGTGAGTATACAGCTCTTTTTTAAGTATAAAAGAATTTAAAGCTTCTAGAATTGCTACTTCAGCACTTCATTGGTGATGAGTGGTCATATCCAAAGGTTGGTGCAGATACACAGGAATTCTCCTACTAGAGATGAATGCTGCCAAGTTTTAGATAAGGAGGGAAGCAGTGGGTGCCCCTTCACTTCACACCCACCAGGTGGTAACAGCTTCAGCCTGGTCCCTGCTCTATGGAAGCCTCCAGAAAGGGTTTCAGAGCTCATTGCAGGAACCCCAAAGAGCCCAGTCACGCACAGACTCATTCAGCTTTTTTGGCTGCTATCCTTCACTCTGGAAGATCCAAGGGAGCCAAAGCACATCAGATACTACAGGAAGACCTCTGAACCTTGACTGAGGTGGGTAAACTTGTTTTTCAGGGAACTCTTTAGCCCTACATGTAGTATGTGTAGTGTAAGAGCTTAAAAAGTCCAGGTGACAGTGCTGCTGCAGTGTCCCACAGGTGCTGAAACAATCCAGGGCAACTCAGAGTACTGCAGGTTATGGCTGCCAAGAAATCAAGGGCAGGAAACCCAGATGAGATCATAAATGCAAGTATGAAAGGAAAAAGATGAAAATGCTGAGCTTGAATATATGTCATTATGTTCATAAACACAGCACTGTCTTTATCTTGTGAAAGATCTCTATTTTGTGTCTTGGTTTTAACCTGAGGCTGTAACAGCTACTCTGGTTTTGCATCATTCATCAGATTTCATCTGAAAGCAGTTCTATCAGTTTATCTCTGCTGACTTCACTGGAATTATGTCCTTATCTCTCTCCTTCTCTCTAATAAGAGATTCCTGAATTTTCATTCTCTCTTTAAACAATCAGAGAAATTCCTTATTCTGAGTTCATATAAGCAGAGTCTCACTCTTCTAGGGTGAAATCAGTTTTCATTAACACAATGTTTTCAATTTATTTCTATGGGAAATGATCAGTCTTCAATAGCACAAAATAAGTTGGGTATCACCTCATAGTATATACACTGTACATTTTTGGGAGATATCATGGATTTGGGCAGTTTGAAAGGTGGAGCTAAAACAAACCAGATTTAGTGGATGGAGTAAGAGCTTCTTACTCAAATTCAATTAAAGTGATTTCACATGAGAATAGTCCAGCTCCAAATGATATGCAGGGCATTTCAAAAAGTTAATGATGCCAGTGAGATTTCATATGGCACCATGAGAAAGGGGGAAGATAAAAAAGTTGTAAATATTTTCAAGACTGTAGCTGTTGAAGATGTAAGAAACATTATCTGTTAGCACAGTTGGGAGCATTCTCGTGAGAGAGTGATATTTTCTGGATGTGCTTCTCTGAAAGAATTCTGTCTCCGTGTCTCTCCAGGAAATACTGGATAGCTTATGAATCTATGAGGCAGCAGTAATTAATTGGAGACACTTAAAACCAAGAAATCCCTGGTGTGAGATAAGGGTTATTCAGTTAAAAAAAAAATCTTGGTAGGCTTTACATCCCTCTTGGGTGATGACAATTATTCATGACCCTACCTTTATGAAACTGAGAGCTTATATGAATATGTGAAATTGCCACAAACCTCCTGAGACCAAACTCATGAGTATAAATTGAAAAATAAACTACTATAGTGTATAAAGAATGAATGATGAGGCATTACTGAATGTGCAGAAGTATTTGCTGATCACTGACTACCATGAAAAGTATTACTTAAGTCACTATAGCTCCACTGAACCCAGTGAAATATAAAGATGTAAGGGTTCTGATTATGTCTTGGGGCATCATTTCTGAAATATTTTCGTTTTGCATGACCCATTTTCAAATCCATATCCATTTTTATAATGACAGTGATGCAAAGATAGCTAACACAGAGATTAAAAGATTTCTGAAGGAAGAAGAATGTTATGTGGTACACATAATTTTGTTCCCATGGTCAGAGGAGTGAGGTATCTAATTGTTAATGGCATTTTATGTTGATAAAGCAGATCTGATCGGGTTACAAAAGTTTTAGTTGAGTCCAGGCTATTTTACATTGATGAAGCAATATAAACTTGTTGGGTCTTTCTGTAAGAGAAAAAAGATTCTGCCTTATTATGGCAATATTTTTTTTCATTCTTTGAATGTGTTGAGGAGGTTACATTACAAGAGAGGAACTCTGGGTAAACCTGAGCATATTTTATACACTAGGAATATTAAGTGGCCTCTTGAGGAGGTCAAGTGATACCACCTGAAGATGAAGGGAACTAGAAATACTTAATGTCTGCTTCTGACAGAGTTCTCTGCATTTTCTTGTGGCAGAGCAGGTCTTTTCTAGGCAGGCTGTGTGGGATAATTGAATTAAGAGAGCCTGTGATCAGCTGTGCTTCTGTTTTTAAGTTCCAAAACTCCTAAGTACAATATTTTTCTTGTTTCTCACCACATGCACACTAACAAAGCTGGGAGACCTTGTGACTTTTATGACAGCACAGTTTTAGAGAGGCATTTGTATTTGGAAAGACATGCTAATTCCTTATCCTGTGAACTTTCTCAGGAGATTGTTTAGGAATAATGAACCAGAGCAAAACCAACTCAGAAAGGTATTTAACAGAAAAACATTGCCCAGTAGGACATAATGAACTGGACAAAGGAGTTTGAAATTTAACTTCAACATTTAGCTTAAAGATATTTGCCTAGTGACAGGGTTTTGTAATGTTTTCACTCCAAGGTTAATCTGTAATGTAAATACTATCCATGTATTTAGGAAATAGCAGACCTGACTGAGAATTGTGTATCCAATAGGGAGTACAGTGTACTAAGTCTCCTCTATTTACTCTGCTTTATTCAGCAGTAATTGTCAAGTAAGTAATTTTTTTCTGAGGTAACTTTTTTTTCTTCTACAAAGGTCCATAATTTTAGCTGGTTTGGAAATTCTTGCACTGTATCATGAAGAATTTTGTAATTTTGACTTGTAAAACAGTAGAATCACAGATCAGCAGTGCTGATCAGTTAGTGCTACAACCTGAAGTTGTTGTGGGCAGATGTGCCCACACGATTTTATTCTATGTAGTATTCAGTGGTACATTGGCTTGAAGGGCGGCACTTTATTATTTTCATCTACTAACTTGTCAGTGCAGACTCTGGTTTGGAATGGGCTATAAATCTGCAATTTGGGCTGGCAGATAGATGTGATTTCTATTCTATTCCAGACAGACAAGGATTTCTTCTCCCAAAAGGTTCAATAGAAAGGAAAACGGTTGAAGACATTTGAAGACTGAACTCTTCCTGTCTCCCCACAGCCCCTCAATGTGCTTCTTACAACATGGTTTGGCTGACAGGTAGCTCTCAGTGAGTCCTGAGAAAATTCTGCCCCGTTCTAGCAAGGCTGCCTCACTTACAGAATCATAGAATCATAAGATGGTTTGGGCTGGAAGGGACCTTAGAGCCCATCCAGTCCCATCCCCTGCCATGGGCAGGGACACTTTCCACTGTCCCAGGTTGCTCCAAGCCCCATCCAGCCTGGCCTTGGACACTGCCAGGGATCCAGGGGCAGCCACAGCTTCTCTGGGCACCCTGTGCCAGGGCCTGCCCACCCTCACAGGGAACAATTCCTTCCCAGTATCCCATTATATCTGCCCTCTGGCAGTGGAAAGCCATTCCCTGTGTCCTGTCCCTCCATTCTTTGTGCCAGGTCCCTGTCCAGCTCTCCTGGAGGCCCTTTATGCTCTGGAAGGGGCTCCAGGGGTTCCTGGAGTCTTCTTCAGGTTAGCTCCCCCAGCTGTCCCAGCCTGGCTCCAGAGCAGAGGGGCTCCAGCCCTGGGATCAACTTTGTGGCCTCCTTTGGGCTCATTTCAAAGGGTCTACATCCTTCCTGTGTTGGGATCAGACTTCAGGGGTTACAGCAATGACAACATGAGTGGGACCTCAGCTGGTGCCTGTGGAAAAGTAGAAGTGCAGTGGAGATTATATTTTGAAGAGGAAGGAATCTGTTGTAGGAGGTTATTTAAGAAAACAAAGCATAAATTATAACACCTACTTGCATGGTAAGGGAGAAATGTATTCAATCATGCTATCATGGGTAAACAAAGCAAGGAGGTGAAAATAGTAGGAGTGGCTGACTAATGGGACCAGCTAGACTGTTCAGGAGCAATGAAGAGATGTTTCAGAGCTGTTTATTTTCCCTTCCAATACCCAACATGCAGAGAGTGCAAATAATAATAATGGGCAATACCAACTGTGCTGCAAGATCTGGTCTTCATTTTTGTTCTGCTTCATGTTTCCCAGGGAAGGGAATATCTTGAACTTTCCTGGATGCCTCAGCTTCAGTTTCTGTGACAGCTTTTTAATTTGCCTTCTTAAAAAAGCAGTAACATCTCAGTAAATGAAGGTGAGCAACACATAGGAGCATTTAAATGAAAACACCAGAGCTGAAGAACAGTATAATTATCCCATTTATGAAGGATTTCCAGGCAGTCAGTGTGTGAGTAATAAAGGAGGATGCAAGTGTCACTGTATCAGATCTGACCCCTCCCACCCCACCTCCCCCTGGATTTCCATCTGCTTCAGATGTCTGGGTCTTCAGGCTTTCTGTGCAGGCTTTCACCTGCTGTGAACATGGAGAGCTGATGGCCAGCATAGCTGCTTGTGAATATCATAGGGAAAATCAAGAATCAAATTAAAAGAAAAAAAGTATGAGCCCTAAATCCCCCTTAGAAACAGCAAAGAAGGGAGCAGCATAAACAAGCTGCTGAGTTAGAATACAAGACCCAGTTCCCCCTCCCCTCTGGCTTCATCCAAGGATTTTGTCTGCTTTGTTCTATAGCTCTGGCATATCTAGGCCAGCACTTAGTAATTACCAGGAAATGGAAACCAGTTGCTGAAAAGTGTTAAAGGAAAATTCTCACATTTAAAGCCCATGTTGATTTAACAGCAGAAAAAAGAGGAGCTTTAAGAAACAAAAAAAAAAATAACTGCATTACTGGATAATTGGAGCCCAAGCTGGGGGTATTATATAATAGCACTTCCCAATGCAGCTGCCTTTCACCCCTTTACTCATTCCTCCAAGCACAAGACACACAAATAGTTACCACAACTTAGAACCTGTCTGGACCACACCTTTCTTAGAAGCCTTAAAAAGGTGTGGTCTGTTGTTGTCAGAATTACATCAGGTCTTGAACTTGAATCCACAAGTACTTAGAACCTGCCAGTAACTACAGCAGAGAGAAAAAAGTTCAGAAGTATAAGAAAAACTGCTGAATGCTTACCTAAATAATCAATTTTGCTTTCTTTTTTTCATATACTCATTTAGGCTAGAATACACCTCTAAGGTCATTTGCATGCTACTAAAAAAAGATTTGCATAAATGTTTGTTTGGCGAACTGGAAATAGGTGAGGAGAAGGGGGATTGGCATACCATCAGCAACTAACAGTTTACAGAATGTGTGTCTAAAAGGAAGAATTCCTACTGCTTCAGGCAAAGCCATAAAGGACAGGAAGGTGTTTGGGAGCTGGCAGCATGCATGTGACTGGCAGTGGAATGCAGCCTCCCAAAAACTTGCCACCAAGTCAGATCTGAACAGGCAGGGTCAGACATTACCACTGCCAACAGAGCTGGAATTCACAATACTGTTAGATGGACATTTGATAAGTTAAGGCATATATTTAATTTCACCTGCTCTGGTGGAAGGTGTGATAAAGGGGGTAGAATGAGATTACCTTCAAGGTCCCTTGCAAGCTGACAGAGGCAGACCAAAGGCATGAGTTAGCACTGTTTGGTTCATGTCTGCTTTCTGAGGTGCTTGTCAAATTAGGAAATGCACTGAAATAAAGTTGTCTTCCTAAAGCAACTTATTAAAAGATTTAAAAGGAAAAAATACTAGTATATTCAAATTTTCTAAAGAGGAGTAAATCCCCAAGTAGTCTGCATAAGTTACTGTAGTGCTAGTTTTATCAGTAGATTTGCAATAAATCCATTGACTTTTATATAGAAACAGAACTGTGTTAGCATTCTGTGAGGAAAAGGCTATTTTAGTCTGCTCATCCACTGAGGAGATAAAGCAGACTGTTATGTCAGCCTTGACAGCAACTCAGTTTTCCTGGATATGTTGAAAAAAAGAGTTTTATATCTATTCCCCATATGGAGGTAGAACATGTGATGCAGCCTAAAGCTATTTCCTTTGAAAGCAGAGCTCTGAATTCCTGCACTAAAGCTATGGATGGAAAGGCCTGTTGTTAACTTGACAGAACAAGGAATCTGGCACAGTTTAATCACAGCACATTTCACCAGATTAAAGTTGCAGTTCTCCAGCAGTACCTGCAGTGGCATATAGAATACCCATATATTTTAATTTACCTGGGATTTTTTTTTTTTTTTTTTGTTGGGGAGCTCTAAAAAGGGCTCTAGGTAGTTGTCATAGCTGGTTAGTCTGTTTGCCAGCCCAAACAGACCCTGGGGCTGTGAGACTTTGAAACCTTATGGGGTGAGATCTGGGGAGGGCTTTGAATCAAACAGTATTGGCTGAGTCTACTTGGAGTTCTTTGAGCAGAAGGGGATGGTGTGCTGGGCTGCCCTGGAGCTCTGCCAGCTATTCCAGGCACAGGGATTTTCCAGACAGGGGCTTGCAATATCAAGTGCAGAATTCCTGTTTCCTTCCTCCTTACATCAATATGTAAAGGTCAGGCAGGTGGGTTTAGTGGAGAAGACGTCAGCTGTCCCTCGTCTTCTCCAGAACTTCCATTTACAAGGTCCAGCTGAGAGGAACAGGCTTTAAGTCCCCTCAGTGCAAGAATAGCTCTGCTGCTGCTTTTTCTTTATCCCTGCCCTCTCTGCAAGGGAGGGAGCTGCTCTGTGAAGCCTTTCCTCCTCCTTTCTGTCAGAGGCTGCTTGATGGGGAGGCTGCAGCACAGGGGAATAGCTTTTCTTGTGGAACAACCCTGCTGTGAGCTCCTTTGTCCCTGTCCTTGCCTCTCCATGGAGGACAGGCAGTGTGCAGACCACGTGCACTCACTGGGCCAGGGCAACTGTTTGAACTGGTGAGCAGAGGGGAAAATATTCATCAAAGAAACATTACACCAGACTGGTGGAAAGAATGGCGATCATTACAGGTCACAACACGAGCAAGAAACTTAGTTGCTACGTGTTCTACTCAGAGCTTTGTGTTGGGTTAGAGTAATAGACATTCATATTTAAATTGATGGAGAGACAATAACTAGAGGTATTTAGCACAAGCAGGTGTATGTGTCAGGGCTTAAATTCACTGAAGGATGTGATTAAAACAATTGCTGCCTCCCTTTTTTTTGACTGGGAGTACTGTCTTACTAATTGTGGGGCACAGGTTTGCACAAGATGTTGTCCTGAGTAAGAGCAGTGGTAATCACTGACATCATGCAAAATAATGCTGCCATGAATGCATTTTTTTAATTAACTGTCTTTAGGAGATAAGAATCATGGCCATAATTTTAAAAGCAAGTAAAGATATTACACATAATCAAAATAAATCTGCTCAACCTCTGGAGCACAGCAGAGAGGAACAAGGATCAGGAACTCAGCCTGAGGAGATAGGTCATTTTTAGAGAGGGATAATCCTCCTAAAGGGGAGGTCTTCTCATAAGCACTTTGGAGAAATCCTAAATATTAGATGTCCATAAATCAATCGGTAGTTCAACACTTTTATCAGACACAACTACTGCCACCAAGCCTTGAGCTGGCTTTCTGCGGTGGGATATAGTATAACCACACATTTTAATTTACCTGTGACATTTTTCACTGGCTGAGGACCTCTAAAAAGGGTTTCATGTAGAAATGATAACTTTTGGAGCACCAATTCTTGTGATTATTTACAATGTGATTATTAGCTACTGTTCATTTTTTTAGAGTCTTACAGTATTTAATGGACACAGGGAATTCAGTGGTGGGACATACAGTGAGTATCTGTGAAACTCACATTCCCACATGCCCCTGTGTCTTTGTCCAAGCAAAATGTCAGTGTTTTTAAACTGATCCAAAGTGGGAATCCTTTGCCTGGCTGCCTGATACCGGGGACATGATTCCCTTCTTGGGATCAGCTTGCAGTAGCTTGAGTCAAACCAAGTTTCTTGCTGCAGGTGGGTGAGGACAGGCAGTGCTGCAGTGCCACTGCTGTCTCCAGAACAGTGGAGACTCTGTGTGTGTCCAAATTGGAAGGCAGACTGAAACCCCAATTTTCCCTTTAATGTGTGAATTTATACTTTGAGTTTAGGAACCAGGGATCAGTAAGATGAGAGGAGGTGACTCATGATTTCTGTGCCTCATGCAGACACCGCAGACATCCCACAGTGCTGTGAATCAGTTTAAACTGAGCCTTGAGACACTAACATCAGTCATCAGTCCTGCTTTGCTGTGCTGGGACCCTTGCACTTTTGTAGATATTTGCATATATTACTACATGTATTTAATAATATACATAATTATATATTTTGGTGGCACACTGGTTGGTGCAGGGTGCCTACAGAAGCTGTGGCTGCTCCTGGATCCCTGGAAGTGTCCAAGGTCAGGTTGGACAGAGCTTGGAGCAGCCTGGGATAGTGGAAAGTGTCCCTGCCCATGGCAGGGGGTTGGAAAGAGAAGAGCTTTAAGGCCCTTTCCAGCCCAAACCTTTCTATAATTCCATGTGTCTATCATTATGTGGAACAGAGAAAGAGAAGGAAAAAAAGTCAGTCAATTATAAGTATACAAGAAGCTTTGATGTAGTATGAAAATGGATAATAAAAGCTGTCCCAGCACACTAAACCTTCCCCCCTTTTAATTGTATTTTACATATCATTTTATCTTCCAGTATCCCTGTTCAAGAGTTGGCTTAAAAACAACATGAGGTATAAATTCTGGAACCATGATTCACAGAAGTGGATTGAGAAGTTGTTTGTTCATCTTCTTCTCTGTGGAAGGACTGAGAGGCCAGAGTCCAGATGTGCACAGGGGAAGAAATGTGGTCCAGGTAAAGTTTGGCATATGGAAAAAAGGGACTGCACAAAATGTATAAACATGTGGAGGGGTAGGAAAGCACTTTGGAAATTATATACACAGACAAATATAAATATAACCCAAACTCTAACACTGGAGGCTGCTTGTGCCAGCTGTAGCCTTGCTAATGTTTCCATTATACCTACATGACTCCACCTGCCTAATTTTTGGGTAGAGCTCCTGCCCACCCTGTTGCTGCTTGAAGAATAAGCTTAGAAAACCTGAGGAAAAATTCCTTTGCTGCTTCTTGAAAGCACTGCAGAAAAGTAGAATAAAACAGAATAAATATATACTTCTATTGTAAAACTACTTTGGTTATGCTCCTTAAAATGCTAATGCAAAAAGTAGAGAACCAGCTGACAGAAAAGATAAAATTGGAACTATGAATGGCCCTTTTGGGATCCCAGCCTAACCAGAGAAGGCTTATATTTTGTTTTGAAATTGTTCACTGCCTGGAAATGTTTATTTAAAACCTTTACCCTGCAAACGGGTAAAGGTATTAATTTCATACTTGTGAATGCTTATTAAGCTCAATGGATGTGAGATCATGGTCTAAGTTCTCCTGAATTACTTCATGTTTAGTTTACTGAATGTAGCATGTCTGGGCTGTCTGTGTGCTGCTGAGACAATTTATAAGCCTCTCAAAAGTATTTTTCAAAAATATTCAAATACAGCTGCTTTCAAATCTAGGGATGGCAGGTTGACTGTTTGTTTTGTCACAATTAGACCTGGTGCTTCATATTTTCAAATCACTCCTCTAGTAAATGGTGTCTGATGAAATAGTCCAAATAATTCCTTTGTTATGTGTAGCTTTCCTGCAAGGGCAGTGGGAACAGTGCCCCCTGAATAACCACCCAGCTTTCAATCATGCTTCCCAGACTGCTGTCTGTAGCCCTGCAGAAGAGCTCACATGTTTTCTGGATGCAAAGTTTGCCATAGAGGAGCTCCATCAGTAGCAAAAAACTTCTTAAATTCTAATTGAATTAGTTTCTGCCCTGAATATTTGTTTCTGTTGCTAACCAAGTGGCAAACGTTACTATCTCTTCCCGAGTGGTAAATGCCTGCCAGGTGATCCCTGCACCCCCTGGGAACACCCAGTGGTCCACGATTTCCTGAGGGACCGTGGGAAGGGGAAGGTGGGAGTGTGTCACTGGTGCAGCTGGGTGAAAAGGTCAGTGTGAATCAGGTGTGCTCATAATAATGAGTTTGTGGAGATTAGTGATATGCTAATGACCCAAATTCCAGGAGGTGTTCCTAATGCACACAGAGGGCATGCCGGTGTGCTGGGTTCAGGAGCTCAGCAGTACAACATGAAATATGGACCCTAGAAGGAAGCCCCTGCCAGGGTGAAAGCTACTTTGTATCAGATTCTACTTTTCAGAAAATAGGGAATACATTAAAGCAGAAAATTTTAAAAATTGGGCAGTGTGGAAGACACAGAATACCCCCCGAGTAAGCTAAAAAGTGACAAGCCAAATCTTACATGTGTACATGTGCTCCTGCTTCACATTTAATCACTGAAATTACTGAGTTTTCCTGCAGTAATAGGAGCTCCTTGGCAGTTGTTTATGTCCCTTATGAATGTCCTGGGATGGATTATCCAGGTGAGTGCCTGCAACCTTGTCACTGAACTGGAGCACGGGGCTGTTCTGTCAGCTCAGCATCCCCAGTGCCCTCCTTCCTCCCTCCTTTGGACAGGCAGGGTGGGGGCACAGGGGAAAGAAATCCCTGAGGATTAAAGCAGTGTCAGAGCATTAACACTTAGTCGATGACAACTGTAAGGATTAATTCAAGCTGGTTAAATCCCTCTTAGCTAGAATAGGAACCAGCAAACCATCTGGTGGAAAGAGCAGTATGACAGGGCTAAAGGGAAATGCTGTCTGAGCAGGCAAAGTAAAAATAAACTTTTCCATAGACTTTTGGGAATTGCTGTGTTTCCTAAGTCTCTGACAGCAAGCAACAGTTTTGAATAAAGAGGGTGGGGAAATACTGTATTTTCAGCTCAGGAAAAAATAATATTTAGCTTTTAAGTTTCTATAATAGCATAGCATTTGCTAAAAAAATTAAGAAAAGAAAAAAAAAGGCTAGTCATGCTTTCTGTGAAAAAAAATCTCAAGCCATCCAATGTATTCTCCTGCTAAGGCCTGTTCTGTTGCCAGCCCATGTTGTTCTGTACCTTCAATGCTGAGAAGCTGAGCACTGAGCTTCACAGAGGCTTTGCAGCTCCTCCCTCCTGTGAGGGAGCCGCTGTGGGGCTCCTGAGTGCGGAGTCACCGAGGCCAGCCAGGAGTGACCCAAGTGCCCAGCTAAGGTCAGTGTCACAGCTCCTGGGCTGGCAGAGCTGGCCTGGCCCACAGAGGCAAGCTGATCACCCTGGGAACCTGCTCCCAGGTTACCCCTGCAGGAACTCAGAGCGTTTGTGTCTGGAGCAGATCAGACAATGCAAATTGGATTGGAGGTGAAGTCTCTCCTCTGTGATGTCACTCGTGATGCTTATACTCAAAATAAGGTCTTGCTGCTGATGGGTTTAAGGGTTGGTTCAGTTCTTGTAGTCTCCTTATGAATAAAGGGATCTGTGAAGCCTTGTAAGGTTTTATTTACTCCTTTTATTTATTTTCTGAGGCGCTGCTGTTGCCTGGTTCATAGAGGCACCTGGCTGGATGTGTGTCAATGCTGGTGGCTGTGCCTGCAGGCTCACAGACAGGGAACTTCCAAAGGGCAGGCAGCAAATGTATTTTTCATTCACTTTGATCTGTTAGTTGTTCCCTTTTTAAATCTAGGAATTCTCTTTTGTTTGTCAGTCATGAAATGTAGAAGTGTAATGCAGCTTATGCTGCTGTTCCACAACAGGGTTTACTTACTTCCTGATTACACAGAGCTTGTTTATCTACTAAAAGTTTTCTTCCTGCTGCTCCCCAAATATTGCCAGGCAAAGGAATAAATAAATGCAGCATGTTGGCCTGTAATCTGATGTAGCAAATGGCTTTGCAAATATAAGCACTGATTTCTTTTATTTGGGTTCCTGCTAGAAAAACACCAAAGCACTGGCTCATGCTTCTCTTTTGAAGGTGGATATTTTTGGTGTGTAAATAGCAGAGTAAATGTGGACAGGGGAGCCCCAAGGCTTGCCTAATGCTTGAAGTGAAACTTTTCTGTACAGGGAAGGGGGTAAAAAATGTCAATAAGCTTTGAGCCTGTAATGATACAACAGAGAACCACCTCTTCTTTAGAAACAGTAATCCTGTTCTTGAGCCCAGCCTTAACCTCAGAATGCTGCTGGGATTGAAAAATGTTTTCAAAATACAGAGTTTCATCACTACTCAGGAGTTTAATGGGTTTTAAAGGATTGTTTTCTCTCTCAGGAGCCTAAAATAAAGATAAATTGGGAATTTTTGGATCCAGATTTCAAATAAGAGGATCAAAGGACTCAAAATACCAACAAAGATAAAAGAGTTTGTTCGCCAATGTCTGCTGATACTGAGGGCTCTGCTGAACCCTACAGTATCAAGCAGGAAGCATCTGTGTGTGCTTATCAGCTTTTTATAACACAAAATCACAGGTTTCTGGCATCTGCCCTATCAAAGATAAGGAGTAAGATGTTTTCACAACATCTGTGTGTCAGAATATTGGACATACTCCAAAATCTGGAGTGACTTGTTTGTGTCTTTAGCTCAGTTTATGGGCATTTTGTGTGACAGCATTAACACTATGTGAGAGGTTGAAGCCATCCATCCCCTCTGGTTTTGGTTGTGATGAGAATCCAGCAGTCTGGGCACTTGTTCTCACAAACCAGCTGTGCCCTTAGCATGGAGAATAAATAACAGCACTGAGTCATGGCAGGGAACCTGCAGGAATCCTGAAGGAAAACATTATCCTCACATCTGAGTCATGAGAATGCATCTTCACTAAACATCTTGATAAACAGTAAACTCTGCAGCAAGATTCACAGTAAGGGTTCACCAATTACTACTAATGAATTCCTAGCTAATGGTGCTATAAAAATAACAGCTCAAGGCAGAACAACAAATACTGTTTAGTTTTTTATTGGATACAAGACTAATTAAATTATTTTGTTTTTTAAATTTTACGCTGATTTTAGCCAACATAGGAACACATATGCTGACTGGGACCAAGCTGGCCACTGCTTTGACTCTTACCCAAGTGGCCAGAAGGAGATGAATGCCAAGAAAAAAGTAAAGATAGGGTGTGTATCACACCTTTCCTGCTCCTTTTATTCTCTCTGACGAATCCCATGTGATCTCCCAGCCATATTTTTAGGCAGGGCTGATGGGATTTGTCACTTTTATTATTCCAACTACAGCCCTTGCTAAGCATTTGTCCAGTTGCTTTGGGAGCTTTCTGCTTATTAACAATGGAAAGGGGCAGCAAGTGGAAAGGACAACAAAGGTGCAGAATGACATCCATGTGAGGTTTGATTGGGCAGAACTCCACAGCCAAAACACAAAGGGAGACATTGTTGTAGCTTGTCACAGACTTGTAGAACTCTTCACCAAAGGATGTTGTAGATGCACAAAATTTACAGTACTTTGAAAGAGCTGAACAAGTGCTTTGGAAAGACCAACAGCCTTGGTTTGTTCAGAACCTGACTTCTTTTAACTTCCTCTTCCAGCACAAGAACTGGAGGGACAGTTGATTTTTACTCACCTCCTCCAGGCCATTCAAGAACACATAACCTTCTAACATATCCCCTGTAAGTCAAACCTTTCCTGTGCTGCAGGGTTTCTGCTCAGTCAATCTGCATATGGAAGTTGATCCATACATTTCATCATTGTCTTTGTTCTATTTTGACCCTTTTCAACTCTGCATGTTTTGTGTTTCACCAGAGCTTCCCAGAGTACTCAGTATGAAAGACCCACAGTTGTATATAATGGTATAATCTTCTTACCTGTTTCATGCTGTACTGCTTTTGTAACCACTCCTGAAACTTTACTTTTTGACAGCTGCCAACCACTGACTCGATTAAGTCATCATCTAAGCTCAGTTCTTGCTGTGCCTGTTTTCCTGAAGCTGTTCAAAATGTTGATTTAATAATTCCCAAACTAATGAACACTGTTTTCATTACAACTATTTACAAGATCATACTTGTATATGCATGCTGAATTTAATTTGCTCTAATCATTTGAGTGATTTCAATCTGCATCTTTAGGCATCTGAATATTTTTTTGCATTTTTTTTTGCATTTGGCCTGAAATGAGGGTTAAATGTCTTGTTGTGGCAGTTTGGGGTCACTCCAATCATAGTTGTGTAACACAATATGTGAAACAGAGCTGTGCCATCTGCACTTCCACATGCTTTGTAATGGATGATCAACAGGGTACCTTCAAGTACTGAAAACATCTTCACACACTTACAACCAATCATCAAAATCTGCAGCTGAAAAGTAATATTGGCATTTCTTTTTTTTTTTTTGCCATTCTCTCACTATAGAATTGACCACAATTCCTTTACTTCAGCCTCACTAACCCAAGGTCTGGGTCCCTTTTTCCCGTAGCAAAATCTTCCTTAGTGGTCTCAGGGAAGGGGTTTTTGCCTTTGGCAAGGCCTTCAGTCAGGGAAGTTGTTCAGTTTTCAGTGTTTGAAATGTGCCTTGCAAGAATGAGATGGAGGTGGACCAATGCCAGCAGTCCCCAGCTGAGTGGTGGGAGTTATCAGGGATATGGAAAATAAGGTGTCTGAGGCATCAGGAAATCATCAAGGGTGGAAAAGACCTTTAAAGATCACCAAGTCCAACCATCAGCCTAGCACCAGCACCATGTCCACCACTAAACCTTGTCCTCAGGTGCCACATCCACCTGGTTTTTGAACACTGCCAGAGATGGGCACTGCACCACTGCTCTGGGCAGCCTGTGCTCATGTTTTACAACCCTTTCTGTGAAGAAAAAAGCATGAGAAAGGAAAAGGAGACTGAAGAAGAACCTAAGTTTTTGAGGACAAAAAACTTGTGGTAAGGGCAAAGATACTACCTTGTTTTCCCTGTCAATGAAATCTATAGTGCATTTCATGATGAAATGAGTTTGCAGCAATTTTCTGGGCAACTGCCATGTCTTCACCATAGAGGTCTGGAAAGAAAGGTCTGTTATTCCTGTGATGAGGGCAGGCAGCAGCTGGACAGTCAGGAGTGCAGTAAGAACCTCAGCACACGTCTCACAGGAATTCCCACGTCTCACAGAAATGGAACCAACACCCTGTTGGTCCTTGCAGTGGCAATGGTGGCTCCAAAACTGCTGCTGCTGCTCCAGGAGAAGCTCTCACTGTCAAAGAGTTTTGATATGCTCTTCCTAGTGAAAAAGGAGCAAGTTTAAAATGTATTTGATATTGTGGCATCCTTCTGCAGGCTTTCAAATAGCAAATGCTGTGTGAAGCTTCTTGCATACTTTCCCAGCCCTACCTGTAGCTGGCAAAAGTAGTCAAATAATACTTTCCAAAGGTATTTTGTAGAGAAGAAACCCAATTAGATATATGGACTTACTGTGTAGAAAGAACATCACTCTTCTTTTCCACTTTATTCTTTGAATATAAAGGAATTATAATTCCTTTATTTCAAAAAGATCTAATTCCATGAACTTTTATTCTACATACAATTTGCAGATTGTTCTACAAATCTTGTGGTACTTTGTTCTTTACCAGCTTGATATTGTTAAACCCAGTAGCAAAATCTCTTGAGGAGCTGGAAAAAAATTTAGGGCAAGCCAGTTCGAATTAATTTCACTGTCTGGAGCAGAGTGTTCTTAGGGATGTAAATAATCTAATGCTTAGAATATCTTTGAAATCTTCACAGTTTGTCAGCCCCTGTTAGAATACTCTCATGGACAAGTTCTCAAGAATTTAATAAGGATGAAACAATTGAGCTTCTGTGAGAATCAAGGAGTTTAATGGAAAGTGATGTGCTTTTAAATGGGCTCTTAATGAACCCCTCTAATGCCATGGCAGAGACACATAGAAGAAAATGTGTGGAGCAAGTCTCCCTTCCTGTTTGGCTGTAACAATGCACAAGCTCATGCACAGCTTAATTTGGTGTCTTGAGGCACTGAATGTAAAAATAGAAATCTTACTACAACCTTTTCTAAAATGCACACCGAAAAAAGGAAAATTCTGTAAAAATCTCTGCAAGTTCCACTGAGTTCTTCCTGGGATCCTTCTGGGGTATGTGCAGCTGGGGTAGACATTTCCCAATGTGTAAGTGGGTGCATAGTGACCACAGCACTTGTGAGGAAACCCCCATTTTACCCCTATCTTTTTATACTTCTTTTGCCCTTTGGTTTCTATTGTTGCTCTTATTTGGGAAAGCTGTGTCTTCCAGAGTTAGATGATCACAGATATCCAATACTGGATTCCCTTTTCCCATCCTAATTTTGCTTTTTGAGGTTTTACCTTTCTTTCTTTATAAGAATCAGCTCCTGAGATTCAGTAGCAATAATTGCATGGTTTTATTTCCTGATAATAGGACCTAAAACTAGAAAAATGGTGAATTTTCCTACTCCTGCTGGCCTAAACTTGTCTGAATTTGTCAGCTGAGGGCACAGTTAAAATTGCTGGTTTGCAGAGGGTGGGACTGAACTGTGCCTTGTCTGTGGTGCTTCAGCTGAGATAAACTTTGGTTCTAGTGCTGCATTTGTTTTCTACATTTGTAATATATGATGGACAATGCTCCTACTGCTTACAGGATGATGGTATTTGTTATCTAATATGCATGTCAAGCACTTTGGAGAGCCAAAACATCACGTGCCTGCTACATATGAGTGATATTCTTATGGCTGGTCATGAAATTGATTTAAATTCTGATCTTGTCCTTTGTGGGGGTCATTTTCAGTTCTTCAGTGGTCAATAGCTATTAAAGAGCTATTGCCAGAATATTTTTTATTGGTACAACACCAGAATCAGGCTCTAGAATTGCTTCCTATATAGTGTAAGTCTGTATTTGATTTCCAAATACCTATTACTGTAATTACCTGGAAATTCTAACATTGCCAAGAAATCAGTGCTTCGGGCTTAAGTATCTCAGTTAAGATGATTAAGGAATTAGAACTGGCCAGCTTTTGTCTGAGGCAAAGTTCTGACAGTGCTGCAGCTCCATTAAAGGCCAGTTGGCATGTTTAACACACTCAGAACAGTGAGGTGTGTTTACTGAAGATGTTTATTTTCCATAGTCATGTGGCCAAAATCTATCTTTGTTTGTTTTAAAACTGTGTTTCAAAGAGAATTCCTTGCCAGGCTGGAAAAAGAGGTGCCCTTTGAAATGCACATTAGGGATGGCTGTTTCTCCTTGGGAAAGGCTGCAGCACACTTGACATACCTCACCTTAGGCTTTGTGCCTGAGCTGGAACGCGGCAAGTGCTGTAATTGTCAGGGGGATGTGAGTCAGAATGGACGTCAGCACAAAGGCACCTCCTACCAGCAGGGTGAAAACACTGTGAAATAGGGGGGGAAGGTCAGGAAAAGAATGCTTAAAAAAATTAAAAAGCAAAATTCAACTTCCTCAAAGAACTTGTGGAGAAGGTGAATATTACAACGACCTGATGAGGTCTCAGGGTGAGAGAGGTGGACGAGAATCTTAGTTCATGATCAGAAGGCTGGATTTATTGATCTATGATATATAATACATTATTACTATACTAAAAAGAATATGGAGAGAGGTTGCAGAGGCTGCTAAGCTAAGAATAGCATAGAAAAGAATGAATAACAAAGTTCTGTGTCCAGCAGAAAGCAAGGACAAACTCTCCTGTAAGTGGTCAGCAAATCCAAACACTCACAGAAGCCAAATCACCGCTGCACCTGTTACATTCCACACCAGCCGATAACAATTGTTTACATTCTTCTTCTGGGGCCTCAGCTTCCCAGAAGATGAACAAATTCCAAAGAAAGGATTTCTATGGAAAAATGTCTGCGACAGGTGAAGGGTGCTGCTCTCTCCAGGTATGGAACAGAAGGTCTGTAAGGCAGTGGCACTGACTCTTCCCAGCTCAACTTGCTGGCCTCCATGTCAAGATTTATTATTTAATATCTGTTACAGACACTATTTAGAACAGTAAATATCATCACCCCTTCACCTCTTCGCTTTCCACTAACACCTGGCCAGATGAGGGTCTCAGTGACAGTTTGGCATGAATTTTCACCAATGAGCATTCCCTTGCTAGATAAAATTAACTGATAGTGTGTCTGTGCTGGTTGTGAAGTTTGTTCCTCAGATAACGATAAGTTTAGCATCCAATCACTGTTTGCATCTCCTCTTGGAGTATTTTTAATTAGAAGTGTTTTAATTAGAAGCCTTCCAGTACTTAGAGGGGGTTCAGGAGAGCTGGAAAGGAACTTGAGACAGGTTGGAAAGGAACAGAGGGCCAGGACAAGGGGAAATGGCTTCCCACTGCCAGAGGGCAGGGTTAGATGGGATATTGGGAAGGAATTGTTCCCTGTGAGGGTGGGCAGGCCCTGGCACAGGGTGCCCAGAGAAGCTGTGGCTGCCCCTGGATCCCTGGAAGTGTCCAAGGCCAGGTTGGATGGGGCTTGGAGCGTCCTGGGACAGTGAAAAGTGTCCCTGCCCATGGCAGGGGGTGGAATGAGATGGCTCCTTCCAACCCAAACCATTCCATAATTCCAGGATTATATGTTTTTATGAATGTCAGCCTCTTTAAAACCCTTTTAATTTTTTTTTTTTTGCAAGTCTCTTCTGAAAGGAAATAGGAAATACCTTCTATAGCACCCAGAACTGCTTAGAAATACCATTTTTATTGTCAGAATTGGTAGTGGACTCTCACTGTGGCAAGCATAGTAAGGGAACACATGGTAAAAATAGAATTTGCATTTTAAAATACTGTGGAACTGATGAAAGCTTTTCTCCAGAAATTAATTTGTGAGTGTGCAGTTGTTATTTATCCCCAGAAGCTGCTCAGCCCTGTGGCCAGACTATTACTCAGCTACTTTCTGGGTTGCTCTGTGTGCAAATGTGTTAAGGCTGCTCCGTGCTGTGCTCCACATGTAGTTAGGATGGAATATCCTCGGATCTTTTGGAAAACAACTGAAGGGAAAAATGCATCCAGACCTCTGCACTGAGGCTGCTGTCTGGCCTGTTTATGCAACAGGGTCAATAAAAGCTAATTGAGATTGGCCTTTTGTTGACCCACTTCCTTTTTTCCAATGTGTCCCCTGCCAGATGTAGGTTACATTTATCTCCAGCTGTCAATGCTGGTTTGCCACTGCTGACTCTAAATCAATAAAAACATGCTGGTATTTTCTGTGTCCCCATTCCCTGGGCTGTTGTGGGGCTTGGAGATCCTGTCACGTCAGGAACTATATTGGGAGCTGGTACAGGGCACGGGGCCTGTTCAGGGGATGAACAATGACCTGGAGGAGATTAATTCTCAAAGGACCTAATACCATTCCTAAAAAATTCCCTTGGATGCTTGAAGTGCTATTTGCCCAAAATGCAGCACTGTTTCTTTGTGTGCCATTCCAGTTAAACACCAGTCACCAGTAAATGAATATCACATTAAAACAAGGATTTTATAATCACAGAATATCCTGAGTTGGAAGGGACCCACAAGAATCATAGGGTTTGATATGTTGTAAAAATCACAGAATCATTGATACCATTTAATAGTCACATTGATTCCACTTAATAATCACATTGATTCCATTTAATAGTCACAACAATTTTCAATCTTTATTTTTTGATAAATTAGTATTTCTTAGTGACAGATTAAACATCCCAGTTGCCTTGCTTCCCTTAGAGTCCCTGCTTAAAGTCTCTTAAGATCCAAGACTGGTGAGCAATGAGTGAGCACGTAGGTATCTATAGCACTATTATTTCCTACTAAATTGTCAGTGGTTCCATGAGAAATGATTAACATGGATAAACCTTTCCTTGGAATCCTGTCTCTTATTGCTGTTTAATGTTGACTGGTTAAAAATAGCAAACTGACTTAGAACTTCCTGAGCTCCACTGATGGGCTTAGACCTGCATTGTACAAGATTATAGGACTCGATGTGCAGTGGGGTTTGTTTGTTTGCCTTGCTTCTCTTCATTCTTGCAGGTGTCCCTGATCAGGCACAGGTTACCCACAAGTCTTGGTGTAAATGCTCATCTATACATTACTCCCCCTAAATCAGTAGCAAAGCTTTTGTATTTTGATTCCATGCACCCCATGTGTTCTGTGGCCCCTTAGGGGCTAAATCTCATTTTCCTGGAGCATTTTTTCCTCTTTAGTCCCCAGTACTTACTGTGAGCATACAATGAACAGATTTGGTGATTCTTTGCTGCAAGCCCTATGAAACTAAAGATGTGATCTTTGGGAAACATTTAGTGCAAATTTTTGGTTAACTCTGCTGCCTTGAGTGTGCTAAGGCTGAGGAGGAACAAATACTGATGTTGTTCAGATGTTTTATATAGATGCTCATCTAATTCACAGGGGTTTTCCTCTGCAGCCCTCACTTATTTTGTTTTTATACAAATAAACATATATGCATGTAGTTTTATTAAACTTCAAATGAATGTATTTGCAAATCCTGGTCAGTTAGTAGAAATCACAAAAGCTACTAGAAATGTTGCCATTTCAGTGGAGCTCCTGTAAACATTTCACCACTTCCTGATCTGTACAGATAATCTCCTGATTTTTGTTTGTTTGATTTTAACCTTTGGTTTGTTTTTAACCTTTCCTAGAGTATTTTTAGTAATTTTAATGACTGTTCCTAGACTAAAATCACCTTCTGTCCCCATCTTCCTTAAATAAATTATTTCTGTTCCAAAAGAGCATCACAAAATAGATGAAAACAGGATCCAGTGCCTAATGACTTAAGAAGAAGTGAGAGATTTGGCAAGGAGGTTGCTATAAAACTGGTTCTCGATTTGTGATTTCTGACTCCTCGCCCAACTCTCCCTTAGTTTTCTATGAGATGCTCTGTGAGCCAATGCCCCTGACTTTTCTCAGGTGAAACAGAGCTGCAGAATTGTCCTGGCTCGATTTTTATAGGCTCTATTTATTGTCTGATTTCTTATAATGAAGAGGAAGATAAGACCAATAGTGCTTCTTGGTGTCTGCTGTTGATTTCATATTGTGTAACCCAACCTGAGCAATGGCAGTGCTGCAGGATTTGGAAGCTTCCAAGAAAAAAATTCAAACCTTTAGTGTGTCTGATGGAGTAAGATGGGAGGATTTATTATATGTACTCTCTTCTTGGGCATTGCAGTTTGGGGCTGAGGGTCCCTTAAAAATCTGCAGAAGCATGGACGAAGTGCTCCTTTTACTCTCCTGTGTAGCTTTGCATGATAAAACAACTGTTTGAAAGTGAACTGGATTGTCTTATGGGTCTTATATTCATATATCTGACTTTCTGAATATTCTACTTCTTGCATTCTTGCATTTTTCCTTGCCTTCCCTCTACTTTTTTTTGTTTGTTTGTTTTGGATGAGGCTTGCAGGATGATGTTTAGATCTCACATGTTTTCCTTTTGACATCATTACTTTACAGAAGGTATTGGAAAGACAGTTGGGCAAGGACTTTTTGGGAATAGAGAGGGAAATGAAAAAGTGGCAAACTGACATTTTTATTATCTTTAGGGGCAAGAAAAGATTTAAATAGAACATTTGCTAACATCTTATTTGATCTAAAACTTGATGTATTTCACAATGTCTGGAATCCTGCTTTTGTGGTAGAAAGCTTCCAGCTGAAGCAGCTCTTTCTGTGGTTTACATCACATATTTTCTCTCCACTTTGGCATCTGGACACAGTTCCCATCCATGGGTGCTTCAGCACAATTTCCATCTCAGCATCAGTGACTGAGCGTGACAGATGTCAGCCAGCAGAGCTCAGTGGGGATTACTGGGAGTGACTGATCCCAGCCTTCCTTCTCCAGCAGGATTGGCACTGCCTTTAGTGCTCTCCCTGACAAAAACCCCTCCAGCTGACAGGGGCTGACTTCCCTCTCTGCCTGTGACCATAGCAGGGCAATGAGGAAAAGCTTTTGTTCCTCCATGTCACCTTTCCATGGATAAATGTAGGATGGGAGCCTTGCATGGTCACACTTCCCAAGTGTCTTTAATAATGGATATGGATTTTAAACTGGAATAGTGGTGGGTGACAGACAGTGGGTGACTGTGAATAGACAGTGGGTGACTGTGGCTTGGGGGTAGGGGAGGGCTGTTGAGCTATTTGCCTGCTTATTTATTTCCAATTAAATAGAAATCCCATCTGTAATGGGATTATGGTATTTGCTGAGAGTGCCTGTGGGCTTTTAAAGCATTGACTTTCTGACATCACTGAAAATCGGAAATGGGATGCTGGCTTGCTGTGCTGAAAGGAGAATATCTGAATAATTGAGTCTTTAATGGGCTGGACTTAGCATTGTTAGCAGTAGCTGGGATGTATGCTAGGAATGGGCAGGGTGTATAGGAAGGAACACCCTGTGAGGATGGGCAGGCCACAGGTTCCCAGAGAAGCTGTGGCTGCCCCTGGATCCCTGGATGTGTGCAAGGCCAGGTTGGACAGGGTTTGGAACAAGCTGGGATAGTGGAAGGTGTTCCTGCCCATGGCAGGGGGTGGAATGAGATTATCTTTAAGGTTCCTTCCAACCCAAACCATTCTATTATTCTGTGTATAGGAAGGGAGAAAGAGGAAGAAAATGAGAGATGAATAGAGGGGGGGAAGAAAAGAAGAGCTGAAGTAAGGAAAGGAAGACAAAGTGGGGAGAAATGTTTTGTGCATTCCCTTGCTTGCTCAGGGCCTGGCAGCAGTGCAGTGCCTGAAAAGGAGCCTCCCAAACAATGCTCTTGGAAACAACAGCAAAGGAACAGATCTAAAGGTTCAGGTCACCTCAGCTGACCCAGTGACGCAGCTGCTTTGCCAGAGCCCAGAGCTCAGGGATCAAAGGAGGTACTGCCTGCACAAAGGTCTCCCTGCAGGACCCCAGGGGACAGGCCAGGGACTGCAGCCAGGTGACATGCTGGGATTGAATCGAGCTCCTTGGGAAGCAGGGTGTCACTTGTCACTTTGATTCCAGCAGGATCAGGATCACATTTGTGCAGGTGCTAGAAGGAAATGTCATGCTCAAGAAGGTGCTGGGAGGGGGCATCTTGCTGGTCTTGCACTGTCTGCATTTAGGGAAATCAACTCCATGTCACAGTGATGGATCCATGTGTGTAAAACAGAAAACTTCTTCTGCCTGCTGGCATCCAAAACCCAACAGTATTTGCCAATCCTTAAAACATCCAAACTGTGCCACCAACCATGCTTATAACTTCCCTGTCATTTGGCCTTTCCCTGGAAAAATGGAGACATGGATACCTGGCTTTGGAGCCCTCAGCTTCTGGTTTGATTCCAAGAGGTTTAGTTTGCCCCAAGGCAGCTGTTCTGCAGAGAAGGAATTGAGGGGGAGTCTAAAAAACAGTCAATCAAGTGCTGATCAATAATGCTCTGCTGTGGTTGAGGAGGTAAATATCATGTGAGGGTGTGCAAGAAGGAACATTATTTGAAAAAGTGTAATGCGTGTGCTTTAGTCAGCATTAGCAGGACCTGGTCCAGCTTTGGATGCTACATTTCAGGAGAGACACAGGCTGTGCTCAGAGATCTAAGAAATACAGTTCTCAGGGCAAGGTTAAAAACTCACTTTTAAAGTAATTGAAAGGAGAGTGGGACATAAATCTAAAAGCCTTAAAAGCTGCTGCAAAAAGAAAGGAAACAGTATGTCTTCTATGTCCAGAAGCAGACAAGACAAAAAAAGAGACTAATTACATTAAGGGAGATTTGGGTTGATTTTGGAAAAGCATAAATGTACTTACACCTTGGAAACAAACCCAAAACATAGAGGGAGCACATGGAATACCACTAAAGGATTTTAAGAGTAAGTTGGACAAACTACTGGAATTAATTGTATTGACATAACTGATCCTATGGTCAGAGGGTAATAAGATAGTCTCTTGAGGGTCCTGGTTCTTTGCTTTTTGACTTAATTTTAATTTTGTCAAGACAACTTTGAGTTTTGATCCTGGCTTCCAGAGCATCGCAATTGCTTTGCACATTTTGTAAATGAAGTTTCTCTGTTCTCACTGCAGTCACTGCATTAAGATGTAACTTTCAGCCTCACCCTAAATGATACAATCCCACCTGCAACACCCTTGGGGTCAGACAGTGAATCTTCTCCTGATGGCTACATTTGGAGAAAAACTCACATTTTTTCAGTGAGTTGCATATCTGTGGTTTGGTAGCTACACTCCAGGTGATAGTTCCCTCCCAGAATGTCCTGTGGCAATGTGCCTCACCAAGGGAAGGGAAGGGACCTCTGTGGCTTCCCCTCCTGCCCCTGGGCCACTCACTGCACCAAGAATGTGTGTGGCTTTGACATAACTTGCTGCCTTCTTGTCTCATATTTGTTTGTGCATGAGTTTCCAAGGGATTAAAGGCTGACTGAGGGATACATTACCTCAGATTTCCTTCAACCTTTTCTTTTTGAAGACAGTGGTGTATTTCCTCAACACGCTGCAGGTCAAATCCTGTTTTATCAAGCTTAGGTAAACAGCCCATATCCCTGAAGGGACACAGCACATGCTGAACTGGGTTGGATTGGAGAGGGCTCATTGAGTGAGCTGTGGGAAATAAAGGAATGGTTCAGAAAGGTCCTGGATGGGAAGGAGCCGAGTCCAAGACTGCACTAATGTTGTAACTGCACAGTGGTTGTGCACACTTTTGGAGCATAGGCAGTAAAACTCGTGTTTTCTGTTCTGCTTTAAGTATTTAAAATAAAATATGAGTGTTTGTATGTGCTGGGAGTGCATCTGGGTGCAATCCTGACTCAGACTGAAAAAAAAAATCATGAGGAGGAGGGGTAGTGTTTGGATGTCCTCCTGACTATGTTCCAGAGAAAATGTTTCTGCTGTCCAGTGTCCCCCTTGGTACTTACTGGGTGTCTGCTTAGCTCTGTGTCAACAAGACACAGCCACTTCTCCCTGGAAACCTGCCAGTGAGACAGAAATTCCTGTCTGTGGATTCCTACCTTCTGTGTCCAAGCAGTTTCTTCTGAACTTGCTGATTTTGTGGCCAGGTTGACATTGGGATGTGGGTCATTCAAACAAATCAATTTCAGGTGGTTAAAAACATCAACAACAATATTAGCACAAGGAGTAGGTGAAGTGTGAGGCTGAGGGAACACTCTGTGCAGCCTTGAGAAGGGTCACAGAAACAAGCCCTTACTAACACCCCCAAACTCTTGGTACTGTTTATCTATTATACACAAAGCAAGTGGTGCTAGGTAGCACAGGGTAACTGGCATTGAAGCAGGTCAAATTTTATTTAGTAATCCATATTTTCCCATTCATCAGATATTCAGAACACTTTGCAAGTAGCTAACAACAAACTGCCTAAAACAATGGAAATGCAAGATTTCCATCCATCTCTCTAACTAGCTGGAGAGTTGCTTTATATAAACTTCTAGAAAATAAAATAAACTGGCTAGTGATTTGGGGAAGTTCTTCCATTAAGGAGAAGAAACCATATTTCTGCTCAGTCTGCGTTCAAGACAGAAGTATTTCAGCAGGGATAATCTATTTGTTCAGAAAGAGAAAATTTCTGATTTCCTCTGAGGACTCTGTGCTCATATTTCCCCTTGTCTCTGTGTAGACCTGTTGATGCTTACTCACTTGGTTTAATAGCACTGCTTGCTATAATATGTAGGTGTTTTTATGGGGTTTATTATGTGCTTTTTGTATGTGTGACTTCTTCTCCATTTCTTCCCAGGGTACAACTCCCTAAGGAAAACCATGCAGCCCTTCCCTACTGAGGGCTGTGGTGTGTCCTTAGGGCCACTCAGTTCTGGCATCCAGGCTGCCAAAAAGAAACAATTTCCAACTATCCTGGAAACCTCCTGCTGCTCTGGGCTGGGAAATGGTGCTGTGTGTGTCACTGGAATGTGCTCTGCCTGTCCTCCTACCCTTCAATCCTACAGCCTGACTGCCTTTCCTTGATGTTTCCCACGTCCTGGGATGGCAGGAGGTGAGGCAGCCTCTCCACCAACATTTTCACTTGTATCTCATGTACATCAGTAAATCCACTGGGATCAAAGATCCCACCTGCTGCCAGATGCCTGAAGAGAGCAGTAGCATTTTCATGTCTCTCACTGTACAGTGGAGGTGTTTTAGCCCCTGTTTTTAATGCATAGAACACTCCTGGACAAGAGGCCTGTGTAGGTACAGAGTTTGTGGTAATTGGAGCCTCATCCCCAGTGGGTGCAGCTGTGAGCAGCACTGACAGCAATGAGCCATGGAGTGCCCAGGGGCACTGAGCAGCCACCAAAGGGAACAGAGGGCACACAGGGGCAGGGCATCAACAGGAGGGGGATAAAAGCTTGGGCTAAACAACAAGAAGGGTGGCTGCTTGAAGCCTTCTGAAGTGATAAGGTGTTGCTCTGTATGGGTTGAAGCTTTCTGAAATTGTATGGGGATATTCTGTCTACCATGGATGTCTCAACTGTGACAGGTCTGTGCTTAGGCATGCCTGAAAATCCTCTGAGGAGGAACAGGGACTGGAGTCAGCCTGCATACAGAGAAAATCCTGTGGGGCAGAGCTGGCTCTGCCTGCACCAGAGAGGTCTGTGCCAGGCTCTGCCAGGACAGGGAGCTGTTACCGAGTGTGCTTTAGTGTGACCAACTGCTGGCAGCATAGTTCATGTGGAAACACCTCCATGGCTCACTGATCATGTTCTGGAATGGCTATCAATATGTAAACCAAGCCTGACTTGTACTTTGAATGCTCCAAAGGAGGTCACCAAGACTGCAGTGGATTAAAAATTTACTCTTGTAAAAGTATGACACATTATATAGGCCACGTGTACAAGTCCAATAAGGCAGGCAGACAAAATACATGAGACTTTCAGTCTGATGAAATACAACAATATTTGTTGTGTTAAAGAAAAGCAATTCAGAGAACTTTTCATTTTTGTGAGGGGAAGCGAACTGTTGCAAAAATAGAAATGTAATTAGCTATATAAAGATATTCCTTTTATACATAAGTACAAATCTAAAGTACTCTAAGCCTTCCAGAGGAAATCCCTTAATTGGCAGATAGAGCCTTTACCACAGTGCTGGGTTTAGCTGTTATGGAAATACATTAATAGTAAATCAATATTAACAACACCTAATGGAAAATTTTCTTCACTGTTCCTCTGAGACACAGCTGGGTATGAGTTCAAACTCATGGCAGTGGGCACCAATAGATAGAAAAGCCCTACAGATGGAAAGTGGCACACAGCAGTGACACACAACCTTGGTGTGTGTTTCCTTAGGGTTTGTAAGGCAGGATGGCCTAAAAGCCTTAGGACCTGTTGCCAAGACTCATCCTCAGTAAAAGCTATTCCCTATTTACTGGTTATAAGCCTGCAGAGATGCTGGAAATTCCCCCTGGGCTGGGGCTGGAGTGAGGATCAGGCAGACCCCTGTTGGGAGCTCACTTTGAGTCAAGGCACTGACAGTTCCAGTGGGCTTCTCCTGCAGACCAAGTGCTCAGGATGGAAATGGCTACACTGGAAATGAATCCTCACAGAACACAAGGGAAGTGTTTTGGGGCCCACTCCTGCATTCCTGAGCCTGAAAATTCAGTCTAAGCCTGGCAGCAGTGCCCCTGAAATGGTACAATGAGGCATTTGTGTATCTACATTGAGCAGAGGCAGATGAAAATCTCATTTTAAAAGCCTACACTTTTTAAAAAAGAGTAGAGGAGACTTGGAAGTCAGTATCTGTTTCATGTGTTTGATCTGAAGTCAGTAAGTCATGGACTTAAATCCTGTGTGCAGCCTTATCTTAGCTTTTTGGGATTTTTGTCTGTCCCTAAGGAGCTTGATAAAGTGAGGGATGCCAGCACAGGGCATTCCTGCTCAGACCTTTTCTACTTTTAAAGGATAAATAGAAAGAAATAGAGGTATGTGTGGGAGTTTTAGATCTTACAGCACTAATGTCCTCAGAGGAAGAACAAACAGAGCTCAGGCAAATGTTTGCAGATTTATTTTAGTGGCCTACATGAAACTGGAATTCCAAGCAACTGGCCGATTTATTATGTTCATAATATAGTGAAGGCTTTTTCTCACAGTAAATGTTTTCTTTGTTATATTGATATAGATGACTGTGTTGGTCCCAGAAGTATTTTCAGAGGCTGATGGTTTCTCTTAGAACAGTGCATTTCAGTCTCTCAAAGGGTTATTCTGCTGATAAGCCAGCCTGGCTTTGGGGACCAATTGTTAGTGCAGTTACAGCACAGGTCCAGAAAAATTGTCCATGAACAATTTCTCTGAAGTGATGTTAGTTGAATTTAAACACTGTTATTGAGGGAGGAAGGCAAAGAACATTGTGATTCATTGTCTATCAGTTACTTAGAGCTGGGAGGATACACACAGCACAGATTTGGGGAGATTTGTTGTCCTTCCCTTCCTGCAGTAGGAGTTTGCAGTTTCCAGAGAAGCTCAAACTTTAAAGATGCTGGCTAGAGAGTGGGCTGCTGCTGATCTTCTCTGGGAGAGCTTTTCATTTGGGATTGCATTTTCCTAACTAGACATACAAGCAACTCAAAATAGAAAGAAATAAATAACTTAATGTTTAGAGCCTGGGGCTTTTTAAAATGATTGTTTTTGTCCTGGTAAGACCTTTCAGCAGAAAACTGCTGTTGATGATTTATTTTATTATGGATTGCAGTGTTAATAATTTGCAAGATTACCTGGCAAATGGAATAGATAGTTCAATTTAACATTTTAGGAAAATATCAAAACAAATCAACATTAGAGACTTTGACACACAGGGTCACTGATTCCTCTGCTAAAACTGACAACAAACAAATGACTCATGCTAAAATGCAACAGCTCAATTATTTGGCCAGCTGCTCCAGCAGTGTTACAGAATGGATGTCAGTGTCCCTAAACCTGTGGTGATATTTTCCCCCCTCTCATCCACGTCTAGAGTGTTGTGATTTGGGTGAGAATTACAGCTCTTAGTACTTTAAAAACCAAGTCAAAACCAAAACCCCTCCATAAAGCCCAGCACAGGCTGCCCAGGGCAGTGGTGGAGTGCCCATCCCTGGAGGTGTTCAAAAACCATGTGCATGTTGGACATGGGGGTGGTACTGCCTGGCAGTTGGACTTGGTGATCTTAAAGGTCTTTTTCAACCTTAACAATTCTAAAATTCTATGATTGTCTAAAAAAATGAGATCAAATCCCACTAGGATTGGAAGTGTTCCTCCTGAATTTTGGCTTCTTTGCAGGCTTATTCTGTGGCATTGATCAGATTTCCCAAAGGGCTGTGTTCCCTTTAGGGTTCACAGTGGTTTGTGTAAATGTGAGTCATGGCTTATGGTCTTCTCACTAAAATCCACCTTTGGAGAAGAGGGGACTGACAGGAATCCAAGAGGAAAAAGCACTTCCTGGCAAGCAGGTGCCTCTGGATGCTTCAGTAGGTCTGCAGCTCTCACTTCCACCCCCTTTCTCAGGGGAAGCCCATCAGGGCAAAGTGGCAGCATTGGCACTTTGCTGTTCTCAGAAGAAATATCTCCTGTAGCAGAGTGACTGGGCTGGGCAGAGGTGCTGGCTGGGCAGGACTTCTGCACCTGCTCCTCATCCTCTGCCCATGAATTGTGCCATGATCCTTCATGATGCATTCTAAACAAGATGGAATTTCTTTTCCCCCTCTAAACCATAAAAAAGCCTACATTTTCAGGGGTATCTTCCTCACTTGGACATCTATACCTTAGTTTCACTACTAAGGCCAGTGTTTCATCAGTCACAAATGGAAAGGCTGTGGGTACATGAAACTCTGTTAGAGTCTGATCATTGTTTAGAAAGTGAATCTCTTAAAAAAAAATCTTTAGGCTCAGGATCTGAGCATCACAACACAATGGTAACTGGCTGTTGCATCAAGCTATGGATCCCATCTGGTTTAAGGACATCAAGTAAACCTTCAATTGCACAGGGAATGAGATGGGTATGGACTCTGAATTGAGAAGGGTTTTCCTGCTGCTTGTGCTGAGGCTATCATCCAGTGTTGCCATGGTGGATACTTGTAATTTATAAGCTTGTTGTAGTAGTGATGAGGATTTGTGCCAGATGAATTCCTTCTATATTCAAGTTCCTCAGAAAAAAAAAATTATGTTACATGCCTTGTTACTCATCTCTTTTTGCCCTTGGGTAGGACTGTGCAGCATCAACTGGTTTTTTAGTCCTTGTGGGAGTGATTGATGGGCCATTGGATCAAATTATGGATCAAAATCATGGATCAAATTATGTCCCTTTGAAATGGACACCACAAAATTATGGAGGCTGAGTCCTCCTCAGTATAATACTCCCACAACAGCAGGATTTTCCTGGACCTCTGTGTGCATGCTGAATCTAGAAACAGCATTAGGTATGGCCTAAATAACCAAGATTACCTCCAGCTGCAAATCTGGGCTTCAAATCTATCCCACAGATTGGTCTGAGTTTCTCTCTTGCAACCCTCAATTGTATCAGTCCTGCTGTTGGTGCTGTTCTGGAAATCAGGCAGGGTTGTGTTTATCCTGAACTTGATCCAGTTTTTGTGTGGCCCTGGGGGATAATGGACAGCAGATGATGAGTTAATTGGTAAGGCATGCCAGAGCACATTTCTGTATCAAAGCCAAACCAAAATGGCCCTTAAAGGCCACCTTCTGCTACCTTCTCTGTTTTGAGGCCACAGGAGGTGTGTTCTAAAGATCCACTGACAAGAACTTCCTCTTTCCATGACTTCAAGCTGGCTCTGGGAGCACTTCACACTTCTGCTCTCTCACAGGGCAGGAGCTCCTGTTTTCTTTTCATCTTAAACCCTGCAGTGGGGAACTCGATTGAGTGCTGGGACTACAGCAGGAGGCAGAAAAACTGAAAACTGCCACATTTTCCAGGAAAACTTGTGCATCTGGGCACTCAGCACAGGGTACAAATGTTCTCATCCATGTATTCCATGTCCAGATGGGAACACAGAGACATGGCCAGCTCCATGTACTGCTTAAGAGAAGGGATTCAAAGTGCCACAAGAGGAACAATATCATTCACTACCTTACAGTATTCTGGTACATGAGTATTTTGATACACTTAAATTTAAGGGGCAGTTCAATTCAATAAGTGTCAAAGAATATGGCTTCTGAACTAGAAACTCTTTTGTTGTCTCCTTTTCATGATGCATAATAAAAACCATAGACACTATTGAGCTTAGATTGAGGCAGTGATCTTCCAAATATACTACAATATAACTCAATAAAAGAGTGTTATATTGGAGCAAGGCTAAAAATTCACTAGAACAAGGATGAATCTGATATGTGACTTTATTATGTGATACATTACTGATATGTACTACAATTTAGACCATCTTTTTTCCTGTGGAGTCACACAATTGAAAAGAAATGGAAAAAGGTGACTTTTTTGTCATTGGTATAGTAAAAGCTTTAAAGCTTTGTACCAGCCGGCTTTCTGCATTGATGATGAGATAATTTGACACTGGAATCTTGTATCAAGCAGTTCAAGGGAAACAGCGATGTACTGGCATTGCTTGAACTTAGTGAAAGACTGGGTATGTACCAGTATCTACTATATTTATATATCAGTGTTTCAACTCTGATTCTTCACAGTGATGAGCTAAAACCAGATTTTATACCAGAAGCCCAGCCTAAGCTATTCCTGCAACAGCATTACCTTACAATTCCAAATTCAGCTTTAGGTCAATGTTCTAGTCCCTGTGATTGCAGGAAAACAACTAAAACCCAACCCAGAAGTAAGAGAAAGGCCAGAGAAGAAATTGAACTTATTAGAGGGAATTTCAGTTGAATGGCTGCTTTACAGAGGGCAGAATAATGAAGATAAAGTTGGAGACCTCTGAGGACTCTTTCTGGAGTAGTGTTCAGACTTAATCTTGCAAGCCCTGGGACAAGTAAATAATCCTGCCTCACATACAGAGCGTCACCTGACGTCAGTGAATGATTTGCAGGGGAAAGGATTACTCACAGGACTAAGGGTTTGTACATTTACTTTAATTAGTCTCTCTCTGGTTTTTATTGTTGTTTGTTGGTGGAGTTTTTTTGGTTTTGTTTTTTAATTGTTTTCAAGTATTAACAATAACTTTCCCTGTATTTCTGCTTCCACACCCATTTTGGTCAACATAGCAGGTGAAATACATATAGTGGCACACAAATTTATGGTGCATTTAAATTCTGTGTAATTATAACAGCTGTTAAAACCATTCCATAAAAGCACAGAGTCTCAAGGGCAATGGCCCCAAGTGCTCTCAACATCGTGGATGAAGCAAAACTGAACTTCTGTTGAACAAGTTTATACCCTTTTTTCCCCATCTCAAAACTAACTGCAGTTCATCCATATGAAATCAAGAGAACTCCAGGTTACTAGACAGCATAAATGAGAGTGATCACATCTTGATATCTAAGATCTACTAATCAGGAGGAGAAAATTACAAAGGGACCTTTGTGGACCAGTTTTGGTGTGAATATTAAACCAGGGACCAGAGAAGGCCTTGCTAAAGTAGGATCAGTCTGTTGTGCAGGAGTCTGGTTTACAGACTGAGCCTCTGTCAGCCTGGGGGTACATCTGCATTTGCAACATAACTATTGAGTGGCCTTGGTCCCAGGAATTCCTTATCCCTGTGGGACACTGTCTGAGGCTGTGCTGGTAACATTCAGATGGATACTTTCACTGGAACAGTATGAGCTGATTTTGGATGTTTTTCTGGGTGATTACAGTCACCCTGGCTGGAAGAAAGGGCAGAACAAGACCCCATGCTTTCTTATAACTTGTGGGAAACAGATTCCAACCAGGACAAATTGGAGGTGAAATATAGTGGTTTTTAAAGGGTATTTAGTCGCTCTACACATCACAAATCATGAAGAACTAGTTCTGAATAAAGTTCTGAGGCAGAATGCATGCTTAATTCTTGAAAGAAGGGAAAAAACCCACAACCATATATATTCAAAGTAACTGGAGAAACAGGAACCCTCTGAATGGCTCTGGTATGTGGTCACCTTAAAGTCGCCAAAATCAAACATTGAAGTAGCACTGCCAGGATGAGTGAAAGGAGAATAAGAAATTGCTCTTTATTTCAGAGACCAGCAAGCTACTCAGAGTAATTTAAGCTTTTGTCATATCAAGACTGTACTGTAAAACTGTGGTAGAGGAGAGCAACCCTTGGAAAATAACCCCAAACCTATCTGTTCCAATCCAGTCATCCATGCTGGAGGGGAACCACAAGAGCAGTGTGGCCACAGGAAGCTTGTGCCTTACACTGACTTCTACTCTGGATGGATCACCAAAATCCTTCAGAATCTGCCCCCAGGCTGTGGATGAACATGACCCTTGTGTCATGTCACAGTTTATTTTTGTCTTTATCAATAACTGCTTCTTTGCCCTTTAAAAATTGTTTTTCAAAACCTTTCTTGTGGCCTGCTTTAATATTTTATTTTCAATTTGTGTTTTGCATTTAAGCTGCCAGAGTGTGCAGCTTCCTGTTGTCTTCATTTGACCCAATATTTGTGATCTTTCTAAACATGTGGGATGGCAATTGTGCAAATGATGTGAATTTCTGTTGGTTTTCTTTCTTCCCTGTCCTGGCTTAACCTCTCTGTGTAGTGCTTATTTGGAGACTATAAAGGGAAAAAAAAGGTACATTGAAATTTTGTTTTCAAACAACCTGTAGGACATCAGATATGCTGTTAAACTCCTTGAAAACATGAAGTTTATTAAACAACTTTGAAAACAACAGGTACAGACTGTCAGTGTTAATGTTTTCTCAGTGGTTAAAGTCAAGGGCTCAGAAGTTCTAGATACTTCCTTATCTTTGACTACTCTGCCAGCATCATGCATTTGTATTTAAAAAATAAATAAAATTCCTACTGTAGCAGGAAATGAGTTTTCTTATCAGATCAGGCAGGTGAATAGCCCTGCTTTTAGCATGGTTATGCAAATCCCTGCAAAAACTCAAGGAGTAAAGAAACTAAAGGAGGTCAGAATTGCAGTGTTGTACAGAACTATTTTATAAGTATTTGTGGAAGGTATTGTTGTAACCTATGAACGAAGACATCCTTTGGGCTCAGCAGAAGGAACGAAGCCTCTAAGTTCATGCTTTGGGTAACTCAGAAGGCTGGAATGATTATGCAGAGAGCTTCAGCTCCTGTGTTAAGATAAGAATGGCCAGTTTGTCCAACAAGATGTTCTGTGGGTTTTTGTTCTTCCTATACTGCAGTTCAGAAATGTGATCAATAAATAGGGATTTGTTTTCTTGTAATTTTTCTACTCCTGTAGAAAAGGAGGATTGCACTGGATTCCACCATGGCATAGATTTTTATGTTTGGGGTGTTTTTTCCAGCTTATCTCAACCACTAAGTAAAATAAAAATAACAACTGTTTCTTTTTCAAAACAGGTTCAGCTGCTAGAAAACCAACCCATCAATCCTTGGGGCAGGGCATGAAAGGAACAGTGTACCCTCATGGTTGGAAGAAACCAAAGTCAGGTGAGGGTGACCCATTGCACTCTTTTCCACTCAGGTTAATTTCCACTCTCCATGACTGTTCTTATTGATCCTGTTCACTGATGTCATTTGCTGCTATTCCTTCCTTTGTTCCAATATTTATACATGTAAATAAGGGAGGATTAGATCTTTTCCAGCCCTTGTTGGTGGCCAGGCTTTGAACTCCCAGCCCAGCCAAGGGCTGAGCCACTGGTGGAGCTCCAGCACTGATGGCTGCTGTCGATGGCTCTGCTCAGTGTTTGAACACAAATCATTAAGCGGTTTATTAGCCCTTTGCACCCTGCTAAACAAAAGCTGGTGTGTTTGCCAAGCCTTGCAGTGCAAGTTGTTGTGTGTGCCCAGTCATCATCCTTATGCTGGAAAAGCCTTGGGAGTTTTGTGGAAAGAAGGCAGAATGCCCATTGTACCAGCAAGCAGAGTGGCTGCAGTCTGGTTCCTAAAGGGCACCTTGGAGGCTCTCACAGCCCCTGCCTTGGGCCTGCTAAAGGACATGAGCACCCATTGGCATCTATCTCCTGCTCTCCAGGTGTCCATGGACATCCTGGTTCCTGCAGGGCCTGGGCTGTTAAATTACCCCAGGGTGCTGTTCAGTCCCTTACCCCTTGGTGCTCACCTGTGTCACCTGTGACCATTGCCCTGCAGCCCCTGGCAGCCAGAGCACCTTCAGGTGGGATGCAGCCAGCAACTTTCCCAGGGCACATGGCATGGGGGACAGGGGAAGCCATTGCTGTTGGGATGGGAGAGAGCTTCAAGGCCCTCCAGTGCCAGCCCCTGCCATGGGCAGGGACACCTTCCACTGAACCAGGGTGCTCCCAATGCTGTCCAGGCTGGCCTCCTGCACTGAAGACATTACAGGAGGTGCCTCTGCTGTGCTGCTGCCCAGACTGTGCCTTCCTCAGGCTGCCTTTGCTCCTCACACAGTCAGGGATCAGGCGAATTTGGGCTGCACTTGGACCTTAACCTCTTCAGGGCTTGATAACAGAGCTGAACCACTGTTAAGAAACTGCAAATTAATGCCAATTACTTTCTCAGGTATTTACCTTGCTGGAGATAACCAGAGGTTATTACCTGAACTTGCTATTTTGAGTTTTCTGCAGCAAGATGGTGCAAGTTGAGCAAGATAAAGCAGTGTATTATTGTACTGATAATTCAAAGTACAGCAGTGCATTTTTTTATCCCACTTAGAATTGCATAATAATGCAGCACAGACAGGAAGTTCCTTTCCTTTTTTTTCTTTTTGAAATCTTTCTCACTGAATTGCAATGGAAGTTATTTGCTTTCAAAACTGTAATAGCAACATGTATTTATCAGTTGACTTGAACTTCATTTTTAATGAATAACAAAAGTCAACAGAATACTGGCTCTTGATAATCTGTAAGAGACATCAAAAGAAGAGAAAGGTTAGGGAAGGAAGGCACATAAAATCAGGTAATAATCATTAAAGAATTATGTTATTGCTGTTTACACTGTTACTGGGAGCTAAACAGAGTTAATATTGCCTTTCAAACCTTCCAGAGCTAAGTCTTATGGGGTTTTCTTAACTAGAGTGAAGGACAAAGATAAGCAAAGTAGAAAAAAGTCAAACTAAGGTCAGCAATTTAGGCCAATATAAAAGAAGGCAATTCAGCAGGAGAACAGCTGAACAGCACGTGCTGGGGGAGGAAGAGGATGCGCCAGTGAAGAAAGGAGAAAAACATGGAAACGTTATCGGAATTGTTTGCTTTATAAACTTGCTGCCCATTTCTTGCTTCCTTTTCATAATGTAAGCCTGGCTGATTAATCACTGCACATGGTGGTTGCCTGTGGCTCTGTTCCTGTACTTGACTGCATTTTTAATTGTCAAGGGCACCTACAGCAGTCTTCAGGCACCGTTTTGGGCTCTTGCTGCAAACCCAGATAAACACGAGTGGAAGTTCCACTTGGAAAAACTCTGTTGCTCACAGAAAGGGAATTTTTAAACTTCACTCTTGACTAAGTCTGAGAAATTATCTCCGAGTTTGCATTCTGCAACATTGCCTACAAGTTACTTATCAAATCAGGGAGCAAGGGACTTGGAACAAAACGTACTTAATTAACTTTGACTAGAGAGCTGATATGTAAAGCAAGCTTATCAAAGAGCAAAAATACACTTCTTATACAACCCCCAGGGAAAATCTCAAGCAGACACATGTCCAGGAGGAGCAGTATGTGCAGATGAGCTGCGGCAGGACATTTGCAGAGCCCCTGTGCTGGGCAGTGAGGACACAGCACAGCAGCCCCTGGTGTCCCTGTGTGCATGCTGTGCACTCCCTCTTCTGGATAGCTCGGAGTGCTTGTGCTGGTGGAATTTCCTCCCTTTGCTAAAAGCTCGGCAGGGCTGAAGTTACAGTGCTGCTCCTGGATTGTGGTGAGGAGCAGGGAGGCACAGCGAGCAATAGGGGCTCTGGGAGCTCCTGGGGGTCCTGGTACAGCCACAAGCATGTGGGTTGTTATCAGTTGTGTAGAGGTTATGGCAACACAAAGGGCACCTGACCAAGCCTGAGCAGGGGCTTTCAGAACCAGCATTTCAGTGCTGACCACATCAAAACCGGAAAATCTGGATCTCACTGCTGTCGGCAGCCTCTTCCAGTGCCATGAGTCACGCTGCAATAATGGCCTGAATGCCCTACATGCCAGGCATCCAAACCTTTGATCATGATTTGAGCTCTGCAGCTCAGACTCATCACTATGGAAATCTGATTTTTGTTTAGGAAAGCAGCTGTGACCTTGCAGCTGGGTCACCTAAAAAGATGGAGCATGACCTGGTCCCTGCCTGTGCCCCTAGCTGACCCTAGGCATGTCATCTGCTCTTTGCTTCTGTAAAACAAGGCTGACAACATTTCTGATGTCGTGGGAGGAAAATGAAACCTCATAAAATCATAGAATCATGGAATAGTTTGGGTTGGGAGTGACCTTAAAGCCCCTCCCATTCCATCCCCTGCCATGGGCAGGAACACCTTCCCTTATCCCAGGTTGCTCTGAGCCCTGTCCAACCTGGCCTTGGACACTTCCAGAGATGGGGCAGCATATCTGGGGTAATTTGGTATCTGGCATTAGGAGCCTTTAACAGCTTTGTCAGAGAACCTAAATTTCCATATGAAATATTCCTTACCTTAATTTACTTTGTTTGCTCTGGTTGGGGAGGGTTCACAGTATCTCTTCTTGTAACCTCTGTGCTGTTCCCCCACCTCTCCAACCTCCACGAAGCAAAAAACCCCAACTCTCTATCCTTGCACTGCTTCTTCCCTGGAGCAGACTGGTAAGGATTGCCTAATTAATTCCTTAGGGCTGGAGAATATACCCACCAATTCCTTTCCCATCCAGATAGTTTGGACCCTTCCCCCCCACCCCCAAAACCTTTAGCTTCCTCCACTCTCAGACCTCCAGGAATCTTCAGTCTTAAATGAAGAAAACAGAATTTTGGGATAATCTATTTGGTCCCTTCCATCCCACACCCTTTATGGGTGGGTTTATATTAAGGCTTATGAATCTTATATGTCCCCAAAATAGCAAACCCATGGTAGCACTCTATTTCCCAAGTGTAATTAAATCCTCAGTGTCCAATTGGAGCCATGGAATTTCATTGCTAAGCATTGTGCTGCTGACAGAAGAGAATGCTTCAATTTGAAGCCCATGAGATTTACAGGAATAAAGTAAAGCTTTGCTCTAGGTTTTCAAAAGCCCAAACTCTGCCTGTGCATCCATTATACATGAAAGAATGATTAAACTACCAAAAAAAAAATCAGATATCCAATCTTTTGTATTTTGGCTGCAGGCAGTTCAGCTCTGTCTGGTTGAGTGCACGTTGTGTGTTCTTCCTTTGGATACACAAAGAGCTCTAGGTTGGGGATGAAAGGGGCAGGGGGCTGGAATCACATCAGGCTGTTTTCCCTCTGTGTTTGGACAATGCAAGAACAGGCTCTGCACACACAGGAATCTCTGGGGATCATCAGTTGCTGTAGGCAAACTCAGTCCCCCATTGTTCTGATGCAAAATTGGAAATATTGGTTCATAATGTGTTGAAAGGTTTCTGTGCATCCTGAAAAAATTATGGAATCATCTAACACGTGGGCTTGGTTTTTATTGGGGTATATATATCCATCCTCTGCAGCTAGCTGTCAGGCCTAGCTAAGCCCATACAGCTTCCCAGCTCAAGAAATCCATGATTTGGTGAGGGTTACTTTGGTGAAATCAAACTGTTGCTCACCTGCTGCTGATTAATTTACCTGCAGTGTATCTGTATAAGCAGAAGCATTCAGTATTTTTAGCATGGTAAGAATTTCTACAAGCAGTGAAAGCAGCAGGCTCTGAAGAATCAGTGAAATGTTTCTACCCAGATCAGTGCACCTACACTGGTGTTTGCAACGCTTCATGTCCTACAGATAGAACTGATCCAGTGGAGGGTACCTGAGTGGCACAGCTTGGGGTCCTGCACATCAGCTGATGTGTCTGGAGAGATTTGTGATGAAATCACATACTATGGACCAGCAAGTCTCATATATTTTGTATTCTTGTACTATGCACTAGCAAGGCTGCCTCCAGGTATATAAAGATCCCATATTCCAGAGTGCTGAAGGGTCATTTCCTTGGCTTGTTTGTTCTTTCAGCTGGTCTTACTGATTCATAACTCACTGTTCAGCCCCTTGTTCAGGTCACACTGCAGGCAGTGCTGTGGTTGTGTAAGGCTGCAGTTCCTCATTCCCAAAGCTCCTCTTCCCCAGCCCCTTCCCTCTGGTTCTGGATGTGCACACCTGTATCCATGTCCAACCAAGCTCATCCCCAGGCTCACATTCCCAAACAGACTCACAGAGGCCTGCAGGGCTTTCTGACATTTATTTCCCCCAGTTACTCCTGCACAAGTGTTTATGGGTGTCTTGCACCAATGCTAAGACAAGTGTTACACATGCCAGCCTTGACAGGGTTTGGAATCTTTTCCAACAGACAGCTGGGTTTGTTCCAGATTTACCACTGTATCTTGCTTATGGTGTTGCCTTTTATTAAACTGTTTTGAAATATTTTTTAGTTTTGCTCCTGAGCTGGATTTACTGTGTGCACAGGTAACAAAAGGCAAGGAGAAAAACAACCACAGCTCCTGTCAGTCAGACATGGGGTCTGTGCTCCCAGTCACACAGGCCATGGTCACGGCTGCACATATCATACCCTGGACTTAATTCTCCTCTGTACAAGTACACTCTGTGACTTGAAATTATTTCTCCCCTTCCTGCTCACCCCCAAGGATTTCTGTTTTCTTCACTCAGCTCTGCCCATGGCTCTGCACCCCTTCCTGAGGACAAGGCAGCCTTTAGCCAAACCATCAGTTGTGCAAGGGAAGGCTGGTGTGAATGTGAAACTCTGCTCTGGATCCAGCCTCTCCCCAGTGAAACAGGCTGCAGATTTTCTCCTGACACCTACAGGACCATGTCAAGAGTTCTTCAGGCTCTCAGCACCTATTTTAGTAGTTTGTGAAATTCATCTTGAAAACGAGGGAGTTCCCTGCTCCCTAATACAGAGAGGAGCAGTGACTTTCATCACCCACAGCTGCCTGAGCACTCAAGTGACCTCTCCTAACTTCTGTACAGCTGTGAGAGGAAAAACAAAGCCCTCTTGCTGAGGAAGGAGGAGGAAGTTCAGGCTGTTTATGTGTAGTTATGGTTTCCTCTGTTTTTTCCTATTTTGTGTTGTGCCTGTTGTTTTTTTTTTTTTCTAAGTTGCAGAAAGCAGACGTTGCAGAGCTGGCAATAATACTCACTGAATATGCTGGAAAATGCTGTTATTTGTTTTCTCAGGATTAAGGCTGTGCTTGCATACTTCTGAAATCTGGGCTTCTATAAGGGGTTTGTGAGAGGCCTAGGACATGTTCTAAAATAGTAATAGAACAGAATTGTACAGGGTGTAAAATGTTTTGGTTGCTTGAGTGCTCAGAATTTAAAGTGGCTTAAGCCATTTATAATTATCACACCTATTCTCACTTTCATTCTTTTTAAAGGATGACCATAGAAAAATGTCTTCTTGCAGGTGCAATCACCAATTCCCTACAGGGAGGAAAAGGACTTCTGCAGCCCATTGCTGCAGTAAGAGCTGGCTGCTGTCAAGATCAGTGTAAGTCCTGCATCTTATGTTCTTGTTTTCAAGCTCAGGTCTTCAACAATGTGGTTTTGGTGTGTTTTTGTTTTTTTTTTTGTTTTTTTTTTTTCAATGAAAATAGAGATTCTGTGTTCAAAAAGCTGGGAACAAGTGAAAAGCAAGAAAGTCTGCCGCAGCTGGAAGGTGTAATAACACTGGGGTGTTGTAATACTGTTTGCAGGATGTGAGGGGGAGGGTGTTGAGACACTCAAGGGGAAGAGACAGACTTGATCTTGCTGAGAGCAAGAGACAGAGAGGCCTGGTGTGTGTACAGGCAGCACTGCTGAGCAGCCCTGCAGGGTAAAAACCTCTCCTCTGTGGCTATGTTCTGGCTGTAGAAAGGATGTTGGACAGAGAGCTCAGCACTCAGGTGAAAAACCTGAATGGTTTTACAAAACTGCAAAACTGCTGCCTGTGGAAAATACAGAAAGCCATGGGAGATGCCCTTGGGTACTACACCCTCCAGTCCTCATCTGGAGAAATTCCCTGTGTTCTGCCACTGTCTCCTGAGCCAAGGGCTGAGTAAGGATGACTTGAGGCCATCCTTGAGCTTTGAGTTCTGGGTGTTGGCACAATGTCAGTGGGGGGAGTGCAGGACAAGTTTGCAAACTTGGCTTTCAGGTGACCTAAAACCATTCTCCCCCCATCTATGAAATAATCTGTCTCTTGAGTGATCTGCTTGGATATCAGTTAAAGTACGTAAGATCCCAGTAGCCTAATTCTCTCCTTTTAGTGACTGTTGGAGTTTAGGATTCTTCCTTTTGTTTCTTTCTTTTCTTAGGGAATTTTCTCCCATATGTTGCTAGAAGACAAAAAGACCCAGACAAAAAGAAGTTGCCCAGCTCAGGGAAGGAGGGCATCTGGCTGCACTTCTCTTACTTGAGGGCTTCTCTAGGTGGAAGGGGGGCAGAGATACCCCGAGAACTGGGCTGGGGAAAAAGGGCTTAGGCAGCTGCCAACTTCCTCTTAAGCTCTCGGCACTGGGAGGGGAAGGAGGCTGCACTCGGTGTGGGAAGAATTCGCCACCACTGCGGGTTCTGTCCTCTGCTGCCTTCTGCCGTGAATGGAGCTCTGCTCATAGAGCAGCTGCTGCACTGGGACCTTAAAACACCCTACCGCACCAAACAAAGAACCCTTCACCATCTGCCGGGGCAGCTCAGGGGAAATCCCGGGATTCCCGAGCCCCTTTGCCCTCTCTCTGTGCCCTGTCCCAGAGCCGGGCTATTGCTGCCCAGCACACCCAGAGTTATTCACGCCATTGCAGCCATGCAACCCCTGCCTGCCGGATGGCTCCAGCTACAGCTGCGGAGTTTCTGGTCCATCTCATCTACCACCCTGGGATTTTGCTCATTCCTGTTGTCCCAGCTTGCTGCTTCCAAGGTCCTGCCGGGGCACGGGGCTCAGTTGTCCCAGGGTTTGTGGAGCACAATCTCTCCTCTACCCCTGCCCGCCATTTCTCGTGTGCTCGCCAAGGAGCGCCCCCTGCAGGCCGGGGGAGCCAGCGCAGGCCGTGCCCGGCGGGAGCAGCAGCGCCCCTGCCGGCTGTGCCCGGAGCTGCAGCGCAGGGACATTGCCTACAGAGCGGGAAGAGACTTCTTTGGGGCTCCTGCTTTATCCTTGATTTCTTCTCTTTCTTGTTGCTGTTTGTTTGCCTCGTTGTGCACGTACATACTACTAAAGAACTGTTATTCCTTTTTTCCATATCTTTGCCTGAAAGCCCTTTAAATTCAAAGTTATGATAATTCAGAGAGAGGGGGGTTGTGTTCTCCATTCCAAGGGATGTTCCCACCTTCCTTGGCAGACCAAACCAAAACAGTGACCTAGTAACAAATTAGGAGATCTTTTGAGATCATGCAAAAGGATTTTATTAACCCAGTGGTCATAATAAAGCCTCTTAGCAGAAATGGAAGGAGGCAACCTAAGTCAGAGCTGTCCCAGGGTCCCTGAGCTCCATGTCTCTCAAGGTTACAGCTGCAGTGTTAATAAAATCACAGAACCAGAGAGTGCTCTGAGCTGTGAGGACCCTAAAGATCATCACATTCCAGCCCTCTGTCATGGGCAGGGACACCTTCCCCCAGAGAGGTGTATGTTTCCTGCACAGGGTAAATGAGTCCCATTTTCCATATTTTAGGGTATTTTTTTCTTGAGGTGGATACCTGGGCATGTACTTTTGGGAGATCTTGGCTATTTAGTACATCCTCTCATGACAATGTGTATCTCTTTGGCTTAAAAGAGAACTGAAACCAGGGTTCACCCTGTGTTGGTTTTGTGCTTGCAGTTGGTTTTGTGCTTGTACTTTGCTTCTCAGGGAGTGTTGGGGAGATGTTTACCACAGCTGTGGAGTTAAAACACAACCCATGTTGCCAGTGACCTGGAGCATTACTGTACTCTTGAAAATGGATCTGCAGGCTCTGAGGACTGGTTCTGTAGCACTGATTTACTGATCTACACTTGTATTACATGTAGATGCTCTCAAACAGCATCTGCCTCTGGTGTTGGAGCTCCAAATCAATGTCTGATCTCTTTGAGGGGTGAAGTGCACCTGGAGGGTTGTGGAATTGTACTGGTGTTGGTGTAAGCCAGGGATTAAAGCACTGGCTGTAAGGCTGTAACTCTTAAAGCTGCAATGACCAGACTATTATTTTTCCCTGAGGATAATCTGAAATAAAATAACTGTTTATGCTAGCTTTGGAATGTTTCAGTCCAGTCCCAAACCACTGAACTCCTCAAAACAAAATATGCCAACACTTCCCTGAAAAAGGCCATTCCCCAGGCATCTGCTAATACCAGCCAGTTTGCCTGAATGTGCACAAATAATAAATAAAAAGAGCCACATGTCTGGTTGAATCACAGAGCAATTAGGAACCTTGAATGAAGGCTTGCAGATGCTACCTTTGCAATTTATGGTTTGCACATTCCTGTTCCTGCACTTCATAAGGACTAAATGAGAGTATGAGAGATGTCAGCATATCCTGCTGGCAATAATATTCAAATATCCTTACTTTTAAGAGCTCTATTTTGAGTAACTGTTTAAATAGTGAAAGAGAGAATTTCATGCCTTCTTGTTGAATCAGCAAAGCCTTGAAATCTCCTGTTGCTTTTCTCTTCAGTTATTTATAGCTTGGGTAGTCTCCTCCCCAACACTTCACTCTTGGATCCTGTAAATCCAGCTAAGAGTCATGCAAGACAGAAGAATTCGTGATGGTATGAATTATGAAAGCTCCTGAACTCAAAGATTTAGACTTGCATTGCCTGTGTCACTTTGTTGCTTCCTCTGGCTCCTGTAGCCTCAGTTCTCTCTCCAGCCTGACCCAAGAGGTTTCCTCTTTCCCTTCACCCTTTCAGATGTGCTCCTGCTGCTCTGTCCTGCTGCAGCTCCTGGCAGCTTCTCCTGCAAGTCTCCTTGTTTAAAGAAACAAGCAGCCATGGATTCTGCTCTGCCCTAGGTATGTGGGCAGAGAGAATATTAATTGGAGTATTAAAATGTTAGTTGCAGTATTGACAGCTTCAACATATTGGAAAGGAATAGATGTGCAAATAGAGAGGTGCACTCTGAACTGTGCTTGCTCTTAATCCTGGTGCTATGGAACTGAGGATATTTGCTGTCCATGGCATGTGGTGGCTGCCAGTGTGCTGAGGAAGGGCTCTGGATTGGATGCCTTCCTCCTGAAGGCTGCAGGAGATGTCAAACCAGAGAGCATGGAACATAACACAGTCCTCAGAATGGTATGGCTTTTGTCTCCCCACAGAAACCATCACTGGGAAAGCACTCCATGGTTTGAGGCAGCAGCAGGATTGCTGTGGTTATTTATGTGGAAGGAAAGGAGAGGAGTGTGTAGGGCAGGATCTGCCTCTGCTTTTATAACTATTCCTGGCAGCAGGAATTGCAGTCCAGGTCTAAGCATTTCCTTTTGGTTTTCCATACCACCTCCCTCTTCCCACCTTAGGGTGGAAAAGGAGGCATTCCTCAGCCACTGAATACCAAAGTCCAGTTTTCTATTAAGCTTCTGTGGTGGAAAAAAAGGCTTCCAGGAAGGAAGCACGAAGAACCCCCATCAGGAACTGAGGCAAATCTGGCAGTGTGGCTCCAAGGCTTGGAGGGATGGGCATTACACAGAGCTCTGCTCCTGGAGATCAGGAGTCAGCACTTCAGTTTGGGCTGGATTTGCATGTGCAAATTATTCACTAGCACTTTATTTTGCATATTCTCACATGGTACTTCTAACAAAACATAGAGCAGCTCCTCTGTGGGTGTAGGAGCTTTGTTTGTGTCTCTCTGATCTCTTGGTACATACCTGCAAATAAAGGTTTAGTTCCAGATTTTGTGTTTCCTTGGCTACTCACAGCACTGTTCCCTAACCCAGTGTTTCACATGCTTTCAGGGTGATACAGCAATAGGCAAATATTTTACCTTAATCTACTAAACTACTAATTTAGAAGTAGAAAAACACCAGCTTCTGGGGTTTAGTCACTGCAATTTTCCATCTGTTGTCAATGGTAATTGCAGGGCACAGAACGCTTGATTGGCAGGGGGCAAAAAAGCTGCTCATTCCATTTCTTATTTATCAGAAATTAAAAGCCAGCTTGCCTTAGTGTATGACATTTGTGATGGCACAACTCTGGGGCAGCACCAAGCTCTGAGTCCCCCAGCTGGCACAGAGCCCTCTCAAGGAGCTCTGGTGATGCAGCTGATGGAATCCTCACCTTGCAATAGCTGTGCCCCAAACTAGCTGTGCAGCTATTCACATACTCCTACAGATGGGTCTTTTTTCTTGTTTTAAACTGCAAATACATCTCCATTTAAACAGGACAGAGCCCAAGTGTTTCTCCAGCACCTGGAAACCCCAGGACTTGGAAAACCCAGCACTTCCCAGTCTGGAAACCATATTTACTGAATTAGAAACTGTGGGTTTAAGGATGAGATGGCTGGTACCTAACTTAGGTACTAAAGATTGTTAATTTGATTTAGGAAGGGAAACAGCTCTTCACAGAGTGCACCAGGAATTTGTACAACACCCCAGTTCTTCTCCTTTGCAAGTGAGCTGCATTATTCATATTTCTTACAGTGTTACATCAAATGTGTTGGGATAAGCCCTGCTGTGTTTGTCTCACAGAAGGTATTCCTAAGGGAGCAGGGAAAGGAAAGGGGCATTTCCCTGTGCACAGTGTGTGCCCAGGGCTATCCCTGAGGGAAAGGGGCATTTCCCCGTGCACAGTGTGTGCCCAGGGCTATCCCTGAGGGAAAGGGGCATTTCCCCGTGCACAGTGTGTGCCCAGGGCTGTGTCTGAGGGAAAGGGGCATTTCCCTGTGCACAGTGTACATCCAGGGCTATCCCTGAGGGAAAGGGGCATTTCCCAAGTATTTTTACCTTGGAAGTGGTGTGTACATCTCTCATATTGCACTTCCCACTCTGCACTGCACTAAACATTTCTCTCATATGGCTGACACATAGCTTAACAAATCATTCTGTGGTATCTGGAGAAAAGCAGGTCAGTGGAATTGCAGAGATGGAGGATCATTTCCATAATCTTCATTAATCCTTTCCTTTGAAGTAAAAATATTCCAAATGGCAGTAAATGTCCTTACAGGATTTTGGCACCAGCAGCCAGCCTTGGGTGTCTTCACATTGATTGCTGCATAGGAACAGATAAGGGGGAATAATCTGGAGCAGTGGGTTACAGTTCCGCAGGGACAACAAATAAGAAAGCAAAACAATGTGATTCATGAGAGCCTGTTAGGACCCTCTTGGAAATTTTCTGTAAATAATGCCTTATTTCTCTCAGTCATCTCTGCAAAAATACAAAATACAGTAGGGCTGGTGTATAGAATCCTGACTAGTGAGAATTATAAATGATGATGATAAATACAGATGCTCTGAGGGCTGGAGCTCCTCTGCTCTGGTGCCAGCCTGGGAGAGCTGGGGGTGTTCACCTGGAGAAGAGAAAGCTCAGGTGAGACCTCAGAGCCCCTTGCAGTGCCTAAAGGAGCTCCAAGAGAGCTGGAGAGGGACTTAGGACGAGAGATGGAGGGACGGGATGAGGGGGAATGGCTTCCCACTGCCAGAGGGCAGGGTCAGATGGGACCTTGGGAAGGAATCCCTGTGAGGGTGGGCAGGCCCTGGCACAGGGTGCCCAGAGAATCTGTGGCTGCCCCTGGATCCCTGGCAGTGTCCAAGGCTGGGTTGGATGTGGCTGGCAGCAACCTGGGCCAGTGGAAGGTGTCCCTGCCCATGGCAGGGATGGACCAAGATGGACTTTCAGGTCTCTTCCAACCCAAGCCAGTCTGGGATTCTATAATAAATGCTGTTTCTTTATAGGAATGGGCATAATCAGTAATTAGGGTCATTTAGGGTCTGTGGGATGAGAGGTGCTGTGTTGTGATGGACAGTTGTGCATGTTTTGAATAACTGTGAGAACCCCAGCAGGAGGAAAGGGAGCACCAGCCCTTTGGCCATTGCTGTCTGTGTTCATGATTGAGCTGCAGCTGCCTGCCAGGAGAGGCAAGCAGGGTGTGAAGGGAGGGTCAATATCCTCTGGGACACCAATTACTGCAACTGGTGATTAATAGCCAAAGGGTTGGTCAGCCAGGCCCTTCTGGAGGTGTGATGAGGCAACTCTGCTCATGGCTTTTTGCTCCTTAAAGGCAGTAACTGGCAAGAGGTGCTCCAGATTGAGCAGTTTTGATTCAGATTGGACAATTTACACCTGTAAACAACACCTGGGAGATGCAAAAGGCCTGCAAAAGGCCAGGAAACAAGGGGGAATGAGTTCATGGGTTGCTGTGTCTGTGGGTGATGGTGCATCAGGGGTAGGAGCTGCTGCTGGGGAGCTGGAAGGGAAGAGCAGCTGCTCAGACACCCTGTGAATCCCTTGCTAACAGAGTCAGCCTGAGGGACACGGGAGTTTGTGCCTGTCCAGACTTTTGCCCACTGAAGATAATACCCATGTGTGTGGAAATTGGCTGTTGGGACTCAATGGAAAATTAGGTGTTTTTTCCCTTTTCTTTAAGAATCTGGAGACAGTGAATTTTCATGCTGTTATTGCAAATCATAGTTAATAATTAATTGGGGGTTGGTCCCCTTTTCACCCAGACCATCCTAAGATTCTATGAATTAGTCCATTTGTGTGTAACCACAACTGAATTCTCAGGTTGCCTGCAGAAATCCTTGAGCCAGGTGTGTTTACCAACCAGCTCTGAAAATACCTGTCCTTTTTATTCTCCTGAGTAATTTAATCAAACTAACAGGGTTTTTCCAATGCAGCCTGACAGGTCTTTTAAAGCACTATGCTGAGCAGATTTCACAATGAAGATGTTATGAAACAAATAGAGAAAGATCAGGTAAATGCAAAGCCTCCTTTCTTTTGCTGATTAATATTGTTGAGATTTAGGACTCACCTTTGCAGGAACACTCAAGCAATAATTTAAATTAACTAAAACCACTAACATGTGATTTTAACATGTATTAGTCAAACTGTATTAAACCTTTGGGTGGTTAATTGTAATCAGAATTAATCTGGCCCTAATTTGATGTAGCTGACTTAATATATGACAGTGAATAATTACCACTATTCTTACTCTGAAAATATTTATAGTCTCTCATGCTGGTTTTGGCCAGGGCAGAGTTAATTTTCTTCCCAGTGGCTGGTATGGGGCTGTGCTTTGGACAAGTCTGATTTATTTCTCCTGAGCCACTTGGCAATGTCTGCAGCATCCCTTGGCTCCCAGCTTCCTCCCAATGTGATTTAATTAACGCTGCTGCAGTTGGCTTCCGCCAAACAGCCTTATCAGGGCTGGCCTCAAGGTGCAGGATGCGCCCAAGGTACTGCTGACGGGTGAACCCCACAGCTTCCACATTCCCAAAGAGTTTGGATAATCATCACAAGGTCTGGATGTTTATCTGAAACGTATTCAAGCCATTCCAGCCCTCTTGGGTCTGCAGATTTAGGTTAGAAATCTTTGACGTAAGACTCGTGGTATTTCCTGCTCCTGACAGAGCCAGATATGCTCAAGTGTCCCTTTGAGGTGACATTTGTCTCCTGTTTTCACTGCTGCTCTGGGGTTATCAGGGCAGCCATTCTTGGATTTGGGTGCAGGAAGAGACTTAAACATGTTCTTGGTCTCAAGTATAAAGCACAACAACAAAGCCTAGAAAATGGGCTTTAAAGGGATGAGAGGAACAATGGGAAAATTTGTAAGAGACAAGGAGGGATTGTGACAGCAGGGGTGCAGGGGCTGTTGTGGGAGGAGAGACATCTGCAGATCATGGGCCTTTGCTTTGTGGGACAAAAGGAAAGTTGGTTGTGAAAGATAAGGTAAATGAAAAGATTAATTAAGAACATAAATGAACAGGAGAAAGTGCCATCATGTTCAATTTAAGGTTACAATAAGCTTTGCCAATACAGAAGGAATACAAATAATGTATACAAAGGAGTGTAAATGATAAAAAAATCAATCCAGCTGTGTTGGAGATCAGGAGGGGAGAAATCCCAATGTATGGCACAAAACACAGAAGCTCTAGGGTTATTACCCTCTTTTTGTCTCAAAGAGCCTGTCACTTAATCAGGCCTCAGTATTCAGGCTTGGGGGCACTGGGAATATGTTTTGTGCAATTTCTGAAATCACAGACCTACAGATTTATGTAGGAATCACCTTAGGATCAAAGTGCTGAGGAGCCACAAGGTCAGGCCTGTCTAATCATCCCCCAGGATTTAGGAAGCACCTTGGGTGAGGACATTCAGGAATTCCTAGTGCAACCATCCTCCCTGAGGCTTGGGGAAAGAAAGATGCAGTTGTAGGGCAAAATATTAATCTCAGCCCAACTGACAACAACAAGGAAAGACATTTCCCTTGTAAATCTAATAAAAATGTTTAAAACCAAGCTAACTATTGAAGAAGCAGATGAAATTTGCCTTTGAACTAAAACAGCTTTCATGTAAAGGCAACTTAAGTCTTCTGTGTGATAAAGTAAATAACTTTTAACCAAATACATATTATTTTAATCTAGTCCTTGAAGTTAAAAAGTTAACTTTCTCTGTGATTTCCCCATTTGTGACAGCCCCTGGCTGTGTTTTTACTGTCATAGCAGCTTCTGGCAGACTGCATGTCTCTCACATTCACTACAAAGTAAACAGGATTTTTTTCCAAGGGCAGCTGGCTGGTCTCCAGTGGAAGAATTCAAGTTATTCATAAGTTCTGGTAGGCTAATTTCTGCTTAATATGGTCTGTTTTTATTGTAGATTTTAAGAAGAAAAAGAAAAAAAAAGCTGTGATTTTTTAAAATCCCCTGGGATTGTTTTCTTCAAATGTGTGGGAAATGGCCTCCACCCCAAGCCCCAGCATAGAGTTATGTTGCTGTTTGTCCTGATAATATTCACCTTTTCCCACCTGAGGCCCTAGAGGCTGCCAGGAGGTTCCCAAGATGCAGACAGCACATGCTGTGCTATTTGGAGGACAGAATTGCTGCTGCAGACAGAGCCCCATCAGTGTTCTGGTGAAGGGCTGCAGAGTGTTGCCAGCGTGGGCCACCCTGCACACCCTCCATCCCAGGAGCAGGCAGGGCAGCAGCAAGGGGCTTCCTTCTGCCTGGGTAACCCTGGCAGGAAAGGGAGAAAAGGCCTTTAGGGGTTCAGGCAGCTTCAATACTGAGGAGACACAGCAGGGCCACGTGAATTTTGCTCAGTGCCCATCCACAGAACTGGGCTTTCCCTGCTCTTGCCTGGTCTGGTCTCTGGGTTTCCTTTGTGGTTCTTTCAGCTGGAGCTGGGACCTGTAGGAGTACATGGGATCACTCCTGTCTAAGGAGAGAGCTGGGGGCCTGTGCCAGCAGGGGAAAAGCTGGGAAGCTGGAGGTGAGGCTGTCAAAAGGACAAAAGGATATGAATTGTCCAAGCATAAGCTGGAAACTGCATGGAGGCTTCCAAGCAGTAATGAGGTTCTTAGAAGATTTCCTGGGAGGAGGAGGGAACTTGATGCATTAAGAAAGGGATTATATAAAAATAATACAGAAACACTGGTTGTGCCAACTGGAAAGAGAATTTGATGAACAGGGTGGTCCATTTCCAGCCTTATTTCCTCTTCATTTCCTTCTATAGTTGCAGGAGCACAGCTATGGAAGCAGAGTGTAACTGAGGACGAGCAGAGCTTCATTGACTCTGTGAAATGGGTGGGTTGTTAAGCCAAGTGAAAGTGTTATCATGCCTCTAACCTCCATCCTGGATAAATCAGCTGTTGTAATTGGAAACAGCACCACACTCAATGTGGTTTGCATGTTAATGTGTGAAAATTCCGGGCAATTAAACCAAGTAACAAATTGAATATTTTACTTTAAAATTGATGATGTTTCTGTAATACCTTTTAATTCAACATTTCAGGCTGCTTTACCATCCAAACTGTCTTAAATATAGCAGAGCTCAGAATGTAAATTGTATTTTTTTCTGGGGAGTGCAGAAAAGAGGGTGATTTCTCCCAGGTCAGTCCAGGACAGCTGTGTAAGGATGAGCCACAGAACCTTGTGACACTGCATTTTTAGGTGGGAGACACCCTATGGAGGTTGCATGCAGGGAATGAAGGACATTGGATGTGGCATGTGGCTGGTGAGGGCCTGCTGGGGAGCCTCTTGGGATGTTTGTGGCTCATCAGCTGGGCAGAAAATGATTTTCTTTATCTGCCCTGTGGTTAGAGTCAAGCAGACAGGTTAACTCAGCCCAATTTGTTCCAATCCCTCTCTCCCCAGTCTCTGTTTTTCCTTTGACTGTTCCGTGCCCGCCTTTTGTTTCCACTCTGGTCAGAGAGGACACTTTAATTTCACATGAAAGAGCAGATTGATGTGTGGTGCCAGGGATTTACCCAGCATTGCTGGCATACTCAGCCCTGCATTTTGGCTGCCTGTATGTATTTGGAAATTAGAGTATTAACAAAAAAGGAGAGACTACTCCTCATAAAGCTGAGCTTTATGTGGCTGTTCTGCGTGTTCAGAGCACTGTCTAGACATCATCTAAATCATCTTGTGATCTTTCCAGGGAATGGAAATGTAAACAGAGTTATCTCTTTCCCTCACACTGAAGTAAACTGCTCAAGGCCAGCAGTGGGAAAGGCTGCCCTTCCCTTCCCATTGCCTTCCTTCTGAAATCCTGGGTACAAATCCCTCTCTTTGGGTTTGGGATGGATGAGAAAGTAAGTGATGCCTGGGGAGAGGCAGGAGGCAACAGCTCAGAGATGAGAGTTGCCTGTGGGTCTGTGTATGAGATTGAACATATTAATGCACATCAAACTGCTAATTCATGACAAGCAAGCCTCAATTTGATGCCTGCCTTAATCAGGAAGTGAGTTGTAAGGAAATCCCTTTCCCTGGAAGAGTTGAGGACATGAATAGATGTGGCATTTCATTATATGGTTTAGTGGGCACTGTGGGATTTGAAGGATGGACTTGATGGTCTTGGGGAGTCCTTTCCAGCCTCTGTGATTCTGTGAAACCAAGGCATTATTTTCCAATATGACTGCAGCTGCTGTATCCCACAGAACTCAGAGGATGCCTCCTACCAGTAGACTTTGAGAAGACTGTACTTATTGACTTTTCCTGTTTGCCCCTCAGTTTAACATCTGTGTGTGGAAATGTATTGTACCTGGAGTGCAGAATTTGTCCATGAGGAGGGTCCTGAGCCTGCCTTGGAAGTCACACTGCATTTCTGCCCCTAGGGCACTGACTAATCAGCTCCTGCACCAGGGAACAGTGGAAATTCTGCCTTTGGCACCATGATTTTTGTGCCAGAAAGCTTCATCCAAAGGTCAGGCAATTTTTTTTATTCCTCTCCTTCACTTTACAAAGAACAGCAGGTCGGCAGAACTACTCCTACATGAAGATGTTACTTTTATAATACTCTTAAAAACAAAATTATTTTTGAGGCAGGATATACCAAAGGTGTTTTAATTATGAATGGAGTAGATTTCCTTCCTTCTTGTTAATATGGAGATTTCTGATACTTTGTCTTGGTAAAAGCCATTTCAAATAAATTCAGTAATGGGTCACAATGTGGTAAGTGTGTGCCACCTGCTGAGAGCACAACTCAAGTAGCTTGGCTAGTAGAAATGCATTTTTTCCACCTATGCATTTGATGCAGAATCAGCTGTTGAGTTCACCTAGGCATGAATTTTCAGGTGAATTTGGCCTGGAGGTCCTGAAGCAGTTGGCTGGGAAGCTCACCAAGCATTCCAGACAGCCCCACTGTCATGGGCTGCTTTTGGCCCTTTCCCTTTTGTGTGCCTCAGCCAGGACTCTTTGCTGATCCTGGCTTGTCTGTAAGCCTTGGGAGGTGTTGGAGTTGGTTCAGTGCTATGATTTCTCCATGATGTTCTCTGAAAGGTTTGTACAGGGTTTTTTCATTTTCTCTTGGCTTATTTGCCTTTATCTCTTTCAGAGATGTTCACTTTTTCCCTCCTACTAAAGCTGAACTACTAGTCCAATACAAGATATATTTAAGCCTTCTTACTGCTTGGATAGAGCCCATTTCATTTTTCTTTGAGAAAGATTAAAAATTAATTTTAATTATTCAAAAAGTCACTGGATTGACTCTCTTTAAAGCTACACCACTCTCCCTTTCTCTCTGCTTCTCTTCTTCCCCCCATGATTTTCTTCTCAAAGCACAATAGATTCCTTTCCTTGTTCTGGGTGTTCTCATCCTCCTGTAAAATTCACTAATGAATCCTCTGTGTAACTATTAGCCTGGTCTTTCAAGCAATAAATGGGAACAGAAAAAACTGACAAAGCCAGAGTTCAGGGTTCTGTATTTCATATGAAAATGAAATAGCATCCTTTTTAGCAAGGTTTTTCTGCAGCTGCTTTGCCATTCCTTTAGGTGTTGCCTTGAGCTCTTCAAAACCCCAGCCTTGCATTACACTGTTGGCAGAGGTGGGTCTCTCCAGGGGGAGGTGTAATGTAATAAAAAATGAAGTAATGGCTCATTTTTAACCATTTAAACTATCTCAAAACCTTAGTGGATGCTGATGGTCTGGTCATTTGGGCAGGGAAATTTCCAGCTCTTCTGCTGCCTTGTGTCTCTCCCTTCACAGCACCCAGGGTAAATATGTAGCCCACTCATGAGGATTTTAAACTGTAAGATTTGATGAAGTAATCCTTTCCTTACCAGATGGATTCTCTAACAGGGTCCTGCTATACAGATGGCACACTGCTGTCATAGCTACAGAATTTCTAGTCACAGCAAGAATTAAAGTAAGATTTTTAAAAGGTGGGTCCTTCCAAAAACCTCCAAAAGAGGCTCACACTCAGCACACTGGCCATTCTCTCAAGACCTGGCACTTCTTCAGTTTCTTCTTTCTTGATCAGTTTTATAACAAAACAATAACCATGGAACCCACTTTTCCTTTAGGAAGTTTTTTTAAAAGAAATTACTTATTTTCATCCCTAGAAAGCACATGTTTTTCCTGTGTGAGGTAGGGGAAATGGAGTTCCTCCTAAATAAAAACATCATCTGTGTGTTTGATGTTTTGGTATAAATGTTTGAGAAGGGGAGGCCCTCCAGTGCCTGAGGGGAACCCACAGGAACATGGAGAGGGACTTTGGACAAGGGCCTGGAGGGACAGGACAAGGGGAATGGCCATGGGCTGCCAGAGGCAGGGCTAGGTGGGATATTAGAAGGAAATTCTTCCCTCCCTTCTCTGCTACAGGTTACCTAGAGAAGCTGTGGCTGCCCAGAGCTTGTAGAATCCAGTCACTGTGGGCCTCCAACAATTATCCAAAGCAAATTACAAACATTTCATGTGGCCTTGAATTGCGTTAGAGTCTGCAATGACACAAAATAACACAACTCAACATCCCACTTTAGAGCAGCATAAACACACTTGCAGAGTTTCTCAGTGTGATTTTCCCCAAAAGATAAACAGATAAAACAGATAAAATAGAAGACAGTGGTGTTTGTTTTCCAACAGTTTTTGCACAGTTGTTGAATATTTCATTCCCTTTTTCCCTGGGTATGCCATGAGGGAGCAGTTCCCAGAGAGAGTTGAGTTCCTGTTTGGCCTCTGTTTCATTAATATTTGTGTACACAAACACACTGACACACCAGACAATGCTCTCCCTGCAGAGCATTCACACACATCCCTGCTGCCAGAGCATTGTTTTCTACGTGGCAGGAAACTATTCCAGAAGTTACTTTGCAGTTATCTGGCAAGAAGTGAAGAGTTACAGATTCCGCTGCTTCCAGCCTCATCCTTAGGTGGAGTCAGGGAGATATTTCTGACCTGCTTAATTGGACAAATACATCACTGGGCATGGGGATGAGGGGGTTGGACTCTGGTGCCAGGCTCCCCTCTGGATTCCTCCCAGTGGTGGACGGACAGCTTTCCATGGGCCAGTAAACGGAATTAAAGGTCCTGTCTTTTAGCAGGAGCTCTGGAGTCATTAAAGCAGGGCAAAGAAATGTCACTAAATTTTGAGTCCATCTCCCTAGAAGACTAAGCTAAATTATTCAAATATCATCAAACCTCAGGCAAAATGACTCCAACAGAAGAGGGAGTCTGAAAGGAAGGAGAGGCACAAACAGAAACTGGAGAGAGGAAATGTCTCTGTTAATCCCCAAACATTTTGTGCTCAGTGTTTCTTTTCTCACATTTTAATGATTTGGCACAAGTGGGGAGAAAAAATATGTGAGGCATGTTGATGCTCACAGAAAGCAGAGCTGTGTCCTCTCTATATACAGAGCTCATGATATGAATGAGAAATTTATCTCTTTCTGGAATGCAAAGGATTTAGTGGACTTTGGGAACCTTCCCAGTTCTTTCTCTTCCTTAATACTCATAATGCAGCTTTGAATACAGACATGCAGATAATCTGTATTAGCTGCTGGTGATGGGTTCTTTGTTTTGAAAATAATTTGAATTTCATTGAGCTTCTCTTTGTTTGATCAATAACTATTTGCTACTTTACAACATTTCCTGATGTGCAGTGTTTTTCAGTGGACAGAAAACACTTTCCTGCTGGAAAGAGATACCAAGGAAATTTTGACCTTAGCAGCTTGAGTGATGTAGGCAGGCTGGGAAGGGAACATCCCCAGGGATGGTTTGGGGAAACATTCTGCCTGCAGATGAGCAGAGATGGCAGGAACACTTCTAAGGAAGCAAAGCAGGAGCAAAGCTGCTCCAGTACTGGAATAACATTAACATTTCCTGAAGAGCTGCAGGACTCTCTGTGCCCTGGGAGGGTTTGCTCCTATCCCCCTTCCTGCCCTCCACAGCCACAGCCATCCCAAAGTTGAGGCAGGTGCCTGTAAAGGAGGAGGAGTGGGCTGAGGAGCAGGGAATTGGGTGCACAGGTTCTGTTCTAACAATGAACTGCAAATTGTGACTCCTGCAAGCTCTTTGGCTGCATTTTTTATTCAGTATCTTCATGGAAAAAAAATAGATCCCTAAATGAAAAACATTCCATCATAGATGAAAGTTCTGAAAAGAGAGAGACAATAGAGACTGTTTTAATGTAAAAGTATCATCTGAAAGCTGGGAAACAATAAATTAAATGACCAGTGCACCTTAATCTGAGCCAATTAACAAGCCTATCTTCTACTTAATGAAGTGCCTATTGTACATTATTATTTTCAGCGTTTGAAAGGTAAACAATTAGCCTGAATGGTTCTGTTTTCTTTTCCTCTACATTACTTGTTACTTTTGTTACTTTTCTGACAAGTATGGGAGCGTACCTGTGAGTTTGTATTCCTGTGTAGTCATATGGAGATTACTTGCTGGCATCACTAATGGACAGTGATAGAACAGGCCTGTGTTTCCTTTAGCCAATATTTTAAGTGGTTGATTTTTTTTTTTTTTTTTTGTCTTTTAATTCAAAATCTTTCATTTTCACTTCACTCACAAAGTGTGACTCAACCTCACATAAGCAATTTGTATTTTGCTCTGGCCTCTGGGGTGTTTATCATCCCCATTCCTTTTTTTTTCTGATTCCAGCCAATATCATGCATTTTGGCCCTTTGATTAAATAAACCCTGAACCTTGTACATATCAAATTTCCTCACCTTACCAGTTCCTGATTTCAGGATGTGCTGTGAGCACGAACAAGATACTGAGTAAAATCCCTGTGTGCTTAGAATGCCAAAGTGTCTTGTACACAAAGCTGATGGTAAAAGGAGAGGAACTGGTTGTGTGCAAACCTCTGCCTTGCTGCTGGTCCAAGACAGGCTCTTGTGGAGCAAGGTTGGTCTGTGGTTTATTAAATATATACACCCAGCACTCAAGAAAAGAGCACCTTGCTTAGCACAGACACCCACCTGCCTGCTGGCACAAGCAGCTTGTGGCCACTTATGAACACTTTACCTGTTCATTTCTGTTCATAAATGGACTGTCATGGATTCCTTTTCTGCTTGCTAGTGAAGGAACCATGGAACAGTCCTTGCTCTCTACAGCAAGTAGAATTTGTGCATTTAGAAATGAGGATCTAATAGAACTTCTGGGAAGAGTCTGATTCTTTGCAATGGTCATAATCATCACATACCAATGTGGAAAAGTTAATGTAACAAATATGGCTGTGACTTGGTTTTCCTGCTGATATCATGTTTTTGCATTGAATTTAAAGTGAAAATACTATTTTCATATCCCTACTATTCATATCCCTAATACTATTTCATGTCTAGGCCTGCACTTCATTGAAGGTCAGTGAATACAAAGCTGACTGATAAGGATGAATATTTTGTAATGGAAAACACATAAAACAAGATAAACACAAGGCATGAATCCAGATTAGTTTCTGTAAGGAGCTGAGTAACTGTTTCATTCATATCTTCTTATCAGAATATTCAGCATTACAGAAAGGTTTGTGCCTCTAAATGACACAAGAGATTTTCTCTCAATATTTCTAATACTATAATAGTAGGGCAACACTTTAAATATTAAATTGTAGTCTCAAAACTGCTCTTCATCAGCATATTTGTATTGACTAAAAAAATGGACATTCCAGCCTTTGACTTACCTGCTCAGGAAATCAAAGGCAGTGAAAGGAAATGAACATTCTCTATTGCCCTCTGCTGCAAGTGCCTTCAGGAGGAGCTGGAAGGACTGTCTCTGAGATGTGGCTGCATTTGGATCCCATGATTTATCAGTTGGAAGTACACAGGAAACAAGTAAGTTGTGACTATGTTAACTATTTTAAAATTGCTTTTTTTGCATTTTTTTCTTTTCTGTTGGCCTGGCTTTTTTGGAAGCATATGAATGCACTCAAGGTAGGAGGTCTTTACAATCTGGACTCTTTTTTTATTTATCAAAGTTTTTATTGTTATGTGATCAATTAAATCTGAGATATGGAGCCAGTTATAAAACATAAAGAGTTTGCTCAGCCATTGCCAGGGGGGTTAAATAGGAGCAGATGGTGGTGGGGGTTAGGAGGAACAGTAGGTTATTCCCAAAAGAATGGGGCATGGAGATTGGCTTTATGGATGTAACGGCTCTGAAGAAGTCACAGCAGGATTTCTGGGTATTGTAGCATAAATAATAATCTCTTGTGCATTACACATACCATATATTTCATAGCCTTTGGAGGAGTTGCCTATTTTGTTTGCCAGTTTGTCAACCACTTATATTGAAAGAGATTATTCCTCCTGAAGGAGACTTTCTGTGTTTAATCAGATTATGGCACAAAAATCTTTAGTTCTTTCCAGCATTTGGGAAAAAATACTATTTCCCACTACATTTATATACTTAATTCTTGAGTCTGCATTAGATCCATCGCCTGTTATTTCCTATATATAGCCTATTTATAATCCCAGTTAGAGATATTACAGCTGTTTCAATGCCAAAGCAAAAAAATCAAACACAAGAGTATTAAATCTAATTTTCTGCCCTTCATGTAAGACAAAAATACAATGTTATTCAAGCTAAGGCAAAAATGTGGGGGAAGTTGAAACCATTCGGGCTGGCTCAGCTGTTTCTAATTTAACCAATAACCTTCTGAAATTCCTCAGAACTGTAGGTTTTGCCATTTTAAATGGGGAAAACACCAATGGTTTGGAGGTCTGCCATATACTTGAAATGTTTGAAAGGATAAACAGGTGACCCAGAATGTTTGTGGGCTGTTTGCTCAGTGTCAGTTCTGGTAAGAGTCCCAGGGCAAGGGAGGGCAGAGCATCAGCGAAGCGCTGCAGGCTAAAGATGGAGCTGATGCAGTCAGGGGGTTTTGTGGAGCTCAAGCTTTGGTAATGGCTTTGAGATGAAGCAGGGCAGGTCTAAACTGGCTATTAGGAAACAATTCTTGCCTGGTGAGGATAGTGGGACACTGGCACAGGGTGCCCAGAGAAGCTGTAGCTGCCCCATCCCTGGAAGTGTCCAAAGCAAGGTTGGACAGGATCAGGACAAGCTGGGCTAGTGGAAGGTGTCCATGCAGGGGATGGCACTGGATGGGCTTTAAGATCCCTTCCAACCCAAACTATTTTGTCATTCTATGCCTTCAAAAGCAAAGCTTTCAGTCCTAAGACATTAATCCCTGACTAAGAATCTCTGTCACAAAAGTGTAAATGTGTCCAGCCACACAGCTGTGTTTGTGAGCCCAGGGCACTGTTCTGCCCTGCCCGTGCCACGGCTCTGGCACTGGCCCTGATGGGGGGCACTGATCCTGACCGGGGACACTGATCACTGCCCCTGACCGGGGGCACTATCCCTGACCAGGGGCATTGACCCTGACCGGAGGGCACTGACCCTGACTGGGGGACACTGATCACTGCCCCTGACCGGGGGCACTATCCCTGACCAGGGGCATTGACCCTGACCGGAGGGCACTGACCCTGACTGGGGGACACTGATCACTGCCCCTGACCGGGGACACTGACCCGGCCCTGTGGCACCCCGCTGTGCCACCCCCCGTGCGCTGTGCGCTCCCCGGGGAGCCGGGCCGTGTCCCCCTCACACCGCCAGGCGAGCCCGGGGCTCTTTGGGCAGGTAAAAAGGGATTTTTGGGGTAATTGCTGTAATTGCACTAAGCGTTGTAAAGGCCTCCACCTCGTGGCTGTGCTGTGCAAGGAGCCGGCTGCACGGAGCATGGCTGGAATTTAACTTACCGGTCATGCTAGTCGCTTTGCACGTTTTGCTTACTTCCCTAATGAGCCTTTTGGGAATCCTAAAACCGTGTGAGAGGAATGTGAGGGATTGTGTTAAAGCAGCGGTGTCCTGGGCTGTCCTTTGACCCGGTCACAGAGCCACAGAATATCCTGAGTGGGAAGGGATGCACAGGGATCATGGAGTCTGACCCCTGCCCTGCCCAGACACCCCAACAATCCCACCCTGTGCATCTCTGGGAGCATTGTCCAAACCCTCCTGGAGCTCTGGCAGCCTTGGGGCTGTGCCCATTCCCTGGGGAGCCTGGGCAGTGCCAGCACCCTCTGGGGAAGAGCCTTTCCTGATCTCCAGCCTGACCCTGCTCTGGCACAGCTCCAGCAATTTCTTGGGTCCTGTCCCTGTCACAGGGAGCAGAGATTGGAGCTGTCCTTTGGGAAGCGCTGCAGCCAGCCCCTGCTCTGCCCTCAGTATCCTTCAGCTGAACAAGCCAAGTGCTCAGTTGCTCTTTGTATAGCCCCTCCAGACCCTTCACCATCTTCATGTCCCTCTTCCAGATTTTTCTCAAGGAAGTTGAAAAGAGAAAGAAGAGGATGCTGCTTGCATTCCTTTGCATGTTGAGCACATTTTGTTTAACCTCTAGCGGACCCTCAGCAGACTCGAGAGACACCAGTCTGGCCTGGCCATGCCCAGGTGCTGTGGGATCCTGTCTCTGTACCCCATAAGACACCCCATAATGCAGATCAGGACTGCATCAGGCTGTGGGACAGGTGGCTTTCTGGTCAGGCAAGGGGTGAAACAGCTGAGATACCTCAGATGGCAGCAAAGAGCTCAGATACAGGCTGGTTTTGTAAATGGCTGTTGGCTGAGAGGAGACACTGAAAACTGCTTGTAGAAACCTTTTGACTAGATATGGCTGGCATAGTTTAGAAGTTTTAGAATATAATAGAGTATTTCAGTTGGAATGGACCACAAGAATCATCAACCCAACTGCCCGAGCATTTGTTAAGGGCATTGTCCAAATGTCTCAAACACTGACAGGCCTGGGGCATCCACCAGTTTTTTGGGAAGCCTGTTCCAATGTCTGACTACCTGCTCAGTACAGAAATGCTTGCTAATATCCAGTCTGAAGTGCCCCTGGCACAGCTGAGGCACAGCTTTGAACCATTCCCACCCATCTTGACCTTGGATCCCATGGAGAAGAGCTCAGCACCTCTCTCTGCACATTCCCTCATCAGGCTGCTCCTCAACCTCCTTCTCTTCAAGCTAGACAAGCCCAGAGCCCTCAGCTGCCTCTCCCAGGACCTGCCTTCAGCCCTGGATGCATCCAAAGACCTCCACATCCTTCCCCAGTGCTGGGGCCAGCCCTCCACATGGAGCTCCGGGTGAGCCCAGCAGGACCATGCTGTTTCTGGATCAGGGCTGTGTGTGATGCCCCCAGAATGGGATTTTCCCTCTGCTCCCTTCTCCCCAGTACTTCAGTGAGATTCTGGCCACCTCATGTGATAGAGAGAGAGCAGCCTGAGGCAGAGGGTGGTTGAATTCCCACTTCCTTTCCTAGCCCTGCTCAGCCCAACCTTCTGAGGCAGTGATGTTGGTCCCAAAGGTGCTGTTCCCAGGAGGACAAACACAATGGTGCTGCACTAGGCTACCCCTTGTAAGCAGAACTTGCCTTTTCTTTCTCACATCCTCCATCTTTGGCCCCTGCCCCCAAGGAAATATGAGCTGCTTCTCCAGGACTGCACACAGCTGTGGTTTAAACAATGCTGTTTGATCCTGAAGGTTGGTATTCCACAGAGATCAGAGATTTCTATTTGATCATGAGAGCTGGGATTCTGCTGAGCTTTGTACTAATCCTCATTTCCCACTTAATAAGGTCTTTGAATATATTCTGAAAAGAGAGTTTTGTTTAAAAAGTAAAATAAAATTGATCTTTGGAAGTCCCAAGCTACCCATGTCACATGAATATTCTCCACTTGTATGCTTCTTCCTGCTGTCTAAAAGAAAAACCACCAGCTTCATCAAGACTCTAAGTGGATTTAAGTAGATAAAATCCAAACAGATCCTCTTTTATTGCCAGGTTACTTTTAAAAGAATGTGACAAATCTAAATACTGTAATTACTACTAATAATTGAAAATAAACCATGGACCACTTCTTGATTTTATCCATCCTTCAGCAGGTCAAAGTATTTGTTTCAAAATTACCTTTCTGCCAAATCCAGTGAGAATGTAAACAACTTAGATATTGAACTAATTTTCTTTTTTTGTACAGATAACTAATTTTTCTTCCCAATTTCTTTCTCATTTCTCTGACAAAATTACCCTGGTCTGAAGACAGTCAAAGCCCATTCTTAACCCACTATTCCCATTTCAGTGCTCAGGAGAAGAATTCCCAGTGGTTTAATAACTGAGTTGTGCCTTTGGGTTTATGCACACGCTCCTTTGTTCCAGCCCAGGAGCTCCAGGAAATGTCTCTGCCCAAGATAGCAAATCTAATCTCTGCCTTTGTTACCATGGCCTGCCACTGGGAGATAAGCTTTCATTGAAAGCAAAGCTGTCACTGTGCTATGGGAGCAATATTTGGTGTAGCAGCTTCTGCTTGATTAATAAAAATTAATAATTTAGAGAGCCAGTAATCATTACAGCTGTGTCACTTTGAAATCAGAATAGAGGGTAACAGGTGATTCTGAGCCCAAAAGAGCAACCAGGGGAGGTGGGATGGGGCCCTGAGCAAATTGACCCAGTAAATGGCATCCCTGCCCACAGCAGGGAGTGGTAACAGATGGTCTTTAAGGTCCCTTCCAATCCAAACCATTCTGGAATACTATGAAATAACACAACTGCTTGTGAAGAGGGCAATTGTTTTACCTGAGAGCTCTGTACATCCAAACTCCATTCAATATACAGAGAAACCAGCTCTAAGCACTAACCCAAAAGTTATAGTGGTACCACTGCAGTTTCTATCTGATGTCTTACCCTGAAAGCAAAATCTTACTGCCTGCCTTTTTCTGAAGGCTGTCTTGGTAGTTAAATAGTTAAAAATAATACAGTCCCAGAATGGTTTGGGCTGGAAGGGACCTTAGAGCCCATCCAGTCCCACCCCTGCCATGGGCAGAGACACCTCCCACTGTCCCAGATTGCCCCCATCCAACCTGGCTTTGGACACTGCCAGGGATCCAGGGGCAGCCACAGCTGCTCTGGGCACCCTGTGCCAGGGCCTGCCCACCCTCATAGGGAAGAGTTTTTTCTGAATACCCCATCTAAACCTACTCTCTTTCAGCTTAAAGCCATGTCCCCTTGTCCTGTCACACACCCTTGTAGAAAATCTTTCTCCAACTTTCTTGCAGGTCCCTTCTACAGAACAATGGTGGCATCAGTGAGATAAAACTCCTATGCTTAAAACCAATTACTGAAACCTTAGAATGTTTTATTTTACAAGAGACTGTAAACCTTCTGCTTCCAGGTTTTTTTTTTTAATTGAAGACCCTCAAGAACAGTCCCTTGATGAGGCCATCTACAGTAGACCTTCTGAAATACATTTAGGACACTGCCTACTAGTACTTATTTATCTGCAAAGAAGGTCCACCCTCTGCTTCTTTGGTTCCTGACCCTATGCTGGGAAAGTCATAGCATCATAGAGTGGCACTACCAGAAAAGGTTACTTGGATGCTGAATATTGCAGTTCGGCTGTGTGTTCTCTCTGTTTGTTCTGGTTTTGAGGAGTGGATTTAGAAGTACTTTAACCAGAACAAAAAATACAACAATAAAAACTCTGTAACTGCAAGCAACAGGAACTAAATTACTGTAACAGGCATTCCAAGAAGTCTGCAGAAATGCTTTGATCACAAGAACATTCCCAAACCTTGCAATACTGGCACTGGTGTTATTAAGCAAGAATACATTTTATCTTGGCATTCAAGAAGTGTAACAGAAAAAATATGATGCATTACCTTCCTGTAAATTATTTTATTGTACACAAAGAAGTTTATATTTTAAGTTAATAAAGTGTGATCTTAAAAATCTTCACAGCAGCTCAGGAAGGCTGGGAAAAGACAATATGTGTTTTTGAGATGTTCTGTGGCTGGCATACATGGAAAGGGCACTTCCCCTCACCTTCAGCTCATCTACAAGCCATAGAAAGGAGAGATCTCTCTGTATTATACTGACTGGATTCTAAAACTCATGAAAATTAGTTTATTACTGTTGTTACATGTTAATTACTGGGCACAGACAGGGACAGAAAGGAGTCATGCAGGTCTTTGCCAGCAGACCAATGGGCTTCAGCAGCAGTCCTGCTAATCTAGGCCCTGCATTTTTGGAATCATTATACATGCCAATATACTTGGCACCCTAATCAGCGGATTCAGAAAATCTCCCAATGGAAATTAATACACAGGCAGGAGAAATGGGAAAGTTGATCAGGCTGCTTTAGTCTGGAGTGTGGCCTCTCATACTGAAGGAGCAGCTTATTCTGGGTCTGAACACATTGCCTGGTTAAACAGGGATGGGCTGACCCAGAGATGGCTGGAAAGGAAGTGAAGGAGCCTGTTCACCTCTTCAGGCCAGGAATGTGTTATTGTTTGTATTTAACTGGAATCAACATTATTTCTGACACCTTTCAGCATAACAGACAATGTTTTTCTTTCAGACTCTCAGACCCAGGAGCCTGAAGGCAGGAGACAAATCTACACAGGACTGGAGCATTGAAATAGTAATTTGTCTTTTTAAGCATAGCTGTGATCATTCCTTACAGGAGCTGTCCCTGTGCATAGGCCAGACGCTGCAATTGCAGAAACCATTCATTTTCCCAGCCCAGCTTATGTAATTTACTCATGATGTGAATTTACCAAGATTCACTGTGGTGCTTCAGAAAGGGTTTGGCATTGATTTACATGAAGTGAATCTGCTGCTCACTCTTTTGGAGCAGAAGCAAACCACAAGCAGTGACCAGAGCATCACTTGATGCTCCACTGCGCTGGAGCAGAATGGGCTTGCTTGTCTCACATGCTGCTGTGGCTTGGCTCCCAACCAAATTTCTCTCTTGCAAGTCAGGCTTTGTAAGAGAAGTTCAGCCTGTCACAGGGCACTGGCAAAGCTCACTTAAGACTGAGGTCTTAGAGTAGTGACAGGAACCACTGCTGTGCTCAGACTGTGACTGAGGGATTTGGTGACCACAGGGGAATGACCTCTGGTGCTTACAACTGGCCTTAGCCCCACACTGCTGCTGCATCAACCTCCTGAGGTCCATTCAGGACCTCATTTGACACCCACTGGAGCTGCAGACCAGCAGGTTGGCTTTGGTACATGTATAAGGTAAAGCTGAATAGCCTGCCAGGGCTGTGCAGACCAGCTGCAGCCATAGCTGTGGGTATTTGTGCAAACAATTAGATGTTCTCAAGTGTCAGAAAATGAGCTTGAAATCCTGGCAGCATAAACCTGTGGCTTCTGGTCTCCAGTTTGCCTAGCTGCAAGCCTGGCTGTTGCCAGCAGCACCAGGCTCAGAGCATCAGCACCTCAGCCAGCCCCATCTCAGAGCCCTGCTCTGTGCTGGGTTCACTGTCTGTGACCAAAGAGCCACCACAATCGAAATGGTGTCAGTTCACCTGTGTCGACTCAGGAGCCTGGTCCCAAGTCGTGCCAGGGGATATTCAGATTGGATATTAGGAAAAATTTGTAAAGAGTGGTGAAGCACTGTCACAGGTTGCCCAGGGCAGCGCTGGAGTCATTCCTGCAGATGTTCAAAAACTGAGCATCTGTAGCACTTCATGATATGCTTTGCTTGGCATGGTGGGATTTGGTCAAAAGTTGGACTTGATGGTCTTGGATGTCTTTTCCAATCTTCTTGATTCTGTGACTCCTTCCATCTTTGATGCAGAGCTCCTGATACTGCTGGTTCCTACTTTGGGCACCATTTGTCTCCCTGCACTGTGCTTTGCAGAGAACGGTGCAGAGAAGGGTACAGATGGTCTTGTCTGGGCCAGTGAGTGCTCTTGGAAATGCCTGAGTTCTTTCAGTGGAAAGCCAACAAAATCACCTCAGAGCAGACTTTTATCTGGAAAATTTCAAACCAGACCATGAATCTAACAAAACAATAAAGCTCTGAAAGCAGGTTTGGAATGGAAACTGCCAGGTAGGTAACCTGATGCCAAATGATGAATTAGCCATTTCTGTCTGTCGTGTGTGTGTGCATTAGCAACTATGTTTTATAAGAGGAAACCTTTTTTATCACTCTTTCCTATGAAAGGCTTTTTATTCTTATTACGAATAAAGGCTCAAGTCCACTCTTACTTAACTCATCCCTTTAATCCTAGAAAATGCTATGCCTGACAGAAGGCTCACATTTCACAGCAGAAAGAGAAACAGACAATAATGAAAGAATTTATATGCAAAACATTCCAAGTTTTAAGAATACCTCTGTTATGCCAAGAAGAGTGTGACTGTGGAGAATACAGTCCATATTGGTAGTAAAACTAGCTCTCCACTACCTAGAGGTCTTGGAAAGTTATCCTTGTTAACTACTGGGGAGGTGCTAACTTACAGTCTGGCAGGATTTTAAAGGATGCTTTGGTCTTTATGAGCTTAAATGTAAAAACTGAAACTGTAGACTAAAAAAAAGTCTCAAAAATTATGAACTCATAAATTGGGTGAACTTGGTTTCTTCAAATGCTAGGAAAACACATCTCACATGCCTGAAGATATTTAGTGCTCTGTGGCTGAAGAAGTCTAAAGCAGGATTTTTAATAATGTGAGAAAAATTTAAATTAGCCAGGTTGACACACACACAAAAATATAATATTGAGATTGGAACTGTGAGCTAACACTTACATGCCAATGAGGATAGGTGGGGAGAGAAGTGCCAAGCAATTTTCATCAGAGTCTCAGCCTGTACAGACAGGTGCCTGGAACCTGGACTTAGGTTCGGTTTAAAACAAAATACTTTTCTGACAGGCTTAAAAGGAGCAAAACTACACCTCTGGAGAACTAAATATTTGTTTTCTTCTTTACTATGCAAATAGCACAAACACCAAACTCATTCCCATTCCTGGCAGGGTTCAAGGCCAGGCTGGACAGGGCTTGGAGCAAGCTGGGCTAGTGGAAGGTGTCCCTGCCCATGGCAGGGGGTGAAATGGAATGGGCTTTAAGGTCTCTTTCAACCCAAACCTTCCTAGGATTCTATGGTTTGTCGTTCCATGAAGTAGTTTTATTTCATGATTTATGATCAAGGATGCCTGGATCTCTTTCACTTCAACTTTATCAGAGCACACCCAGAGAACAGCTCTATCTAATTTCTGTCATGGGGCGTTGATTTGATGCTGAACCCTAACTCACTCCTCCTGAGAAGTTAAAACTAGAAGAGTTCATTCCAAGGCATGAGGTGCAGTAATTAAGCTCATCTGTCAACTGCATTCCAGAGGATAGCTCCAGCTATGAGAGGAATGGGATGCTTTGTGATTTTATCTATGGTTTGAGTGTCTGTCATTGACTCCAAAACAAGTTTTTGTCTGTAGAGCCAAAGTGGCAAAGCAGCTGCCCTTTGTAACAGGATTATGATACTTGAAGTAATTTCCTCTTCTTTCAGAACCTATTCTGGGTGTCAGCCAGGAAATATTGCTGCTTGCCTGACAGGTAAGGGATTGCAGAGCTATGCTCTGCACTAATTCTGTTAGCATTGCCTCAAACATCTAACCTCAGGTCCCTCTGCAGTGTATGGGACTTGCTTTAGTAATAAAAAAGTAAGTCTTATACACTGAGAATAGTCCTATAATTGAGAATAGTTCTGCATATCCAAAGTTGCTGTTACATGTTATAGACTGTCATGTGATGGAACTTTTGTAGATTTTTCTGAATATCAAAGTTCATTTTATGTAATTCAGAACTATTAAGGAGACAACAGAAAGGTATTGAATGTTACATTTTCTCTGGTCAAATTATGAAAAAAATCTATCATTGGACCAGTTATGAAAAAAATATACTCTAAGTAAATACATTTTTTCCCCAATATAAAAAGTACTCTTGGTTTTTGAATTCTCCTATCACTAGAATCTCTCTGTGCAACTTAATTTACTTTCCAGAAAACCTTCCTATTAAAAAGACTTATGTAGATATTAAGTTCAAAACATTTGGGCATAGGGAGGATCTTTGTGTGTCTGTGGTGTTTGCTGCTATTTTAAGGTTGTTTTCAAGCTCACATGTGAAAAGTAATTTCATCTTATATTCTCTAACTTTATTAAAAATAAGGGTAAAAATCCATCCTTTCTCCAATCCCTTCTCATAACATTTCGTTGTGATGTACCAGCAGAGGGAGATCATGTTCTTGTTCTTCCTCTTGCTTTCCTAACACAGCCTGGTTGCCTAATTGTAAATGTATTGATAACCCTGACATGGCTAATACACTATGTTGAAATTCTCCAGAATATGATCCTTGCCAAGGAAAAAAAATTAAAACACCTTTAAAAATTATTTTTCAAAAAATTCCAATATGCAACAGGAAATTACTCCAGTGGTGGAAGCAGTAACTGTGTAGTAGTTTTATCTGTTTTCATAGAATCATGGAATAGTTTAGGGTGGAAAAGCCATCCAAGACCACTGAGTCCAGCCATTCCCCACTGACCCAAGGGCCACATCCTCACATTATTTGAACACCTCCAGGGATGGAGACTCCACCAGTGCTCTGGGCAATCTGTTCCAATGCCTGAACACTCTTTCCATGAAGAAATGTTCCCAGAAACCTCCAATCTAAATCTCCCCTGGTGCATCTTGAGGCCATTTCCTCTCATCCTTGTTTTTTTACATCTATACATCTAGTTCTCTATAAATATAATTTGATGTAAAGTTCATGTGTGCAATTTAATGCATATACATGGGGATTTCTGGAGAGATCAAATGGGAGGTCTCCATGGACTGGAAAAGGAGCTCCAGGTGTTTAGGGTGGATGTGGACACCCATGGTCAGTGGAGATTCTGATATTTTAGGGGCAATGAACCCCACACTGCCTGATGCACTGTATTTAATATACAACCACAAGTAAAGTTTGCATGATGACATGGCTTTGGGTAAAAATAGCTTGGAATAATGGATAATTAGCATGAATTCCCCATGTGCAGAATAAAAAAAATTAAGTACATGATGGAGCTGAACTTGAAAAATGATCTTTATTGCATGGTTCTTCTTTTGCTTTCAGTGTGTGATAATGTTCCCAGTGTTTTAATAAAGAAATACATTACTTTTCTCATTAAATATTTAATATATTGAAATCTCCATCTGTCAGTTTATCTTCTCTTTTGTTTTTCCAAGTAAGCAGCAGAGCAGGTCCTAACTTGGTTCTGGTCTTGCTCCATAATTGTATTAATGAAGGCAGCAACTCTGCTTCTGAGCCAGAAACAAAACTTTTGACCCCTGACTTCTATGTCATGATCACAGGATGGCCTGTTTTATAAAACAAATGTTTTATAACCAAAAGCAAAGTGATTTCATCTTGCAGATGAGAGATGATTCAGTGCTACAGCGGGGTGAAATGGTCTCTTGGCTCAGGCACAGGGTTTGTTAAACAAACTACTCCAGTTGCTACAGCTACTTAGGCCTGTGTCTCACTCTTTTTCACTGGGATGTGAGAGTTTGAAATGTGTTGAACTGTGAATCAAACTGACATTTGTATTTCAGCAAATCTCTGTGGAAGAGAAAGAAGATTCAAAATGGCAGAAGTGTCTCTGCAGGACTTTGAGATCCTTCACAATCTAGAGCACACAGCATGTTAAAATATCCCATTTTTACAACTTTTACATGAAAAACTGCCTGTCATCAGAAATGTTTGTAGGACACAGGGAGTTGCTACCATTCACCTGTCTGCTTTGATTCTGCTGGAAAGCATTAATTGGCAAAGCCATGAAATATTAGAGCAGACTGAGTTTAGAAAGGAAGCAGGAACCATAAAACACAGGAAGGCCAGAATTCAGCCAGGCACTATAGGTGTGACCATTTCAAAACAGGTTTCAGTTCCCAGCTCATCTCTTTATAGCTGTAGGGTAGGAGCAAGCTGTAGAGCAGGAACATAGCCTGTAGCATTGTTTCAGATTCAAACCTTTTGGGAAAGTGGAGATCAGAAACTTGCAGTTCTTCAGCACCTGGATTATGTAATAAAAACATTCATTCCTACACAGAAGCTAGAATTCAAGGGTTTGTTTCCTTAACTAGAGCAGGTTGTTTCTAGTCATGTGGATTCTGGGAAAACTTAAAATGTAATACCCTTCTGAAGAGTCAGAAGGCAGAAGTAGAACCAAAGTTACATACATCCCATTTTTATATTAAATCACAGTTTTTATATTGTTGGCAAAGGTGAGGTACCTCACAGGAAGCTGTGAATCCTTTGTGACTGAAAGGTCTTGAGATTGTTCAGTATAGAGGCTCTCTGGTTCTGTCTGCAGCACAGCTTTTACCCTTCTCCAGTGAGATGCCTTGGTCACAGAGCAGAGGGATGAGTACTAAAAACACACTGTCCACGTGTGAGAGCAGCTGCACAGCTGAATCCACAGGGCACAGGCTGGAAAAGGGTCAGGGGTTATTTAATCCCTTCAGAGTCTGAACACTCATCATATAATGGCATTCACATTTCAAAATCTCCCCCAGAAGCTGGGCAGGTCTTTTCATGGTCTCTGTAGATGAAGATTATAACAATATAACCACAGATTAATCTATCAGCCCTTTCTCTTTTCTGCACCTTGCTTATCTTTCCTTGCAGATCTCTAAGCAGCAGCTCCAGTGAGCTTCATTACCTGCTTTCAGACTCCTGACATACCTGCTAATTCCTGTTGTAGCATTCCTGTCCTGGGATGGCACTTTAACCCTTCCTTTGCCAAAAGCAGCATAGGTTCTGCCTGCATGCAAGAATTTGAGACAAAAAGGTTAATTTTAGTTTTAGAGCAGTGAATTTGCAGCTCTCATATACAGAACCAGAGTGTCTGCATACATAAAATACAAAGGCAGGACTAAAGGTTGGCTAAGAAAATGCAGTCAGTGAGCTGGAGAGATCTCATTCTACAATACACACACTTCTCACAGGGAGATCCAAAGCCACCTACCCAAAACAAACAACACCCATTCCCTTCTTTTCCACAATTAATCAAATTCAAACAGAAAAAAAAAAAAAAAAGGAAAGGAGGGATGGGACTTTTAGGAGGAGTTGGAATAAAAGCTTTAAATGCATAAATGCACAAAAAGCTTTATGGAGTTCCAGAGGAAACAAAATACTGTCAAATGTCTGTGACAAGGCAGCCCAGAGTATCTGGGATACGTGCAGAACTTGCTGGCCAGGAGAGAGGTGTCGTGAGAAAGAGCTCTGGTGGATGCAGCCTGCTGCGAGTGGTCCATGGGATCCCAGGAGGAGCATCTGTTTTGGGAGCAGCAGTTGCTCTGTAATTAGAGAGCAGCATCAGCTTTAAAAACAATCATTTTGATGTTCTCCTTCAGATGGAAACTTGGGTTTTTGAAGAGGAGTCTTGTTTATTATAAACGAGGATGAAACAGTCAGCTCTTTCCTCATTAGCAGCCACTGGACAGGAACTATTTTTAGCTGCAAATTACAAAATGGAGCAGATTCAGACAGAAACACAAAGGGTGAAAAGTATTTCCTTCCCAATCTTCTAAGCAAGTGTACAAATTTTATTCATTTTAACTGAGATGAACTAGAAAAAGGAACTAAACAACTTAATTCTTTACTCCACTTCAGCTAATACTTTACAAGTGTCCAGGATAAATACATAGGGAAAGACTCATGGACTGTTAGGGTTGGAAGGGACCTCTAAAGGTCAGCTTTACCCACACTCAGTGTGACAGTACAGCAGTGTGGTGGCAGGGGGTTACACTATTGAGACCACATCTGTTGGATTCTTCCATGCTCCCAAATTGCACGAAGAAAATGCTAAATTTAAGCCCCAAAACAGGCACAAAAAGATGATCAAGGTGAAGCTAGAAATGCTCAGAATTAGGAAGTGTGAATAGAACTGAAATATCTGTGCATACAAAGGAGACTCCAGTGGACCTCGTGAGGGTGGCACCTGCAGTGGCAGAGGCAGGGCTGCTCCCTCTGGGGTACCCCGACCCCACTCCCCTCCATTCCCTGCCCACACCCCCCATCCCTGACAGTCCCCAGGTGTTTCTGCCATGGAGCACTCCCACAGTGCCTGGCCTGGCCTCAGAGTGCCTGTGCTTCCCTCTCATTCTGGCATCAAGTCAAAAGCTTACTGGAGAGCATGTCAGAATCAAAACAAGGATTTTTTTTTTCAATAGATGAATCTTTGGCAAACTATGAGAACCATCTCATTGGAGAAGAAGAAAAAAAGTTGTTCCTCTTGCTGCAGGATTTTCTGCAAATTTCAAAGGCCTGCTGTGAATAATAGTGTCAGAGCTTCCAAGCTGCAAGGCTATTTTATAGTGGAAAGTGTGAGGCAACCAAAATAAGAATCAGTTTCCACTGTTACAAAATAAAGGTTTTGCTTTATGTGGTACCTTAAAGCCGTGTTCAGGGATGTGTGTTTTGGGACATAGAAGTAGGTACCCCAGAGGATTATTTTTTCATACAGTCATTGAGTTTGTTCTTTCTTGTTCACAGCAAATTGGGAAATAATTTGAGACAGAGAGAACATGATGGCTTTCTTTATGATGCAAAACATAACAGGAATTTGTCCTCCTAAAGGACTGAAGGCAATCCTTAAATCCAAATGCTGCCAGTCCTTGGGATGTTGGAAATACATATTCCTATTTAATGGCGTGAGTGCATCTCTCCTTTCACAATTTGTGAGTATTTTTGACAAACCTGGTCCTAGTTTTCTGCTAGCAGAGTTACAGATGAGACAAGTTTTCCATGGTTTGGGGTTTTATTGTGAATGCTTCGCACAGCTCTGGTTATGTGCTCCCTTCTCATGACATCAGTGCTGAAGGGGAGAAAGAATGTAAACATCTGCTTTTTATAATTCAATTCCAGGCTTATAACTTGATTAGGATAAGCAATGTTTCTACATGATTTATTTTCCAGTCACAATAATGCACAGTTTTAGCAGCAGTTTGAAGATTAGTAAAATAAGGATGGAAACTAATGAGGTAAATCCTGCTTCACAGTCTACCTTTCTGAGCTGCACTGAATATTGTGCAAAGGCTGGGATTTCCCTCCCACTTGGTTTTTAAAATGATGTCCTGTTACTCCCCACAGTGCAGGAGGCAGCCCATGGAAAGGAAGCTTACACAGCAGCACTGAGGTGAGCTGGAGCAAAGGGAATTTGGCTCGTGACTCTCTATGGAGCCCTTCTGTGTGGCATTGGGTCAGGACTGAGTTTTCCAATGATGCCTGCTGGGACATTGCTGCATCCCTAACAAATGAGGCTTGAAATATAAAACCTCTAAGCTCTTCCATTGCCTGAGCAAAGTTAAAACTCCACTCTAGTCACTTCCCTTCCTTTGTTTTCTAGGCTTTTTCTTGCACCAGAAAACTGACAGTGGCTGGTGCCATTGTCCTGGTCACAGTCTGGAGTCTTTTCTACACCCTTTAAACTATTAAATTTAGGGATATGCTCATGGGCGCTGAGGAGGGCTTCAGTAGTAGTTGTGGATGCGTAACTGAAGCCAAGGACAGCCAGGGTGGTAGTGCATGTCAGAGTGATTTCAGTCTTGTATCATGTTTCCAATAATAAAACGCTAAAAATCACAGAATCTCAGAATGGTTTGGGTGAGAAGAGACCATAGAGCTCATCCAGTCCCATCCTCTGCCATGGGCAGGGACACCTTCCCACTAGCCCAGGTTGCTTCAAGCCCCATCCAACCTGGCCTTAGACACTGCCAAGGGGCAGCCACAGCTGCTCTGGGCACCCTGTGCCAGGGCCTGCCCACCCTCACAGGGAACAATTCCTTCCCAATAGCCCATCTGACCCTGCTCTTCTGGGACGAGCCGGCACCGCCACCCTCACCTGCGGCAGGTGCGGGCACAGACCCCGGGCCGTGAGGGGCAGGTGCTGCTGGGGCTGCCCGGGGCGGGGCCGGGAGGACCCCAGGTGAGGGAAGGGAATCCAGGTGGGGGAAGGACCCCGGCGTGAGGGAGAGACCCCAGGGGAGGAATGGAAGCGAGGAGTGAGGGAGGGACCCCGGGGGTGATGGAGGGACCCGCAAGTGAGGGTGGGATCCCAGGTGAGGGAGGGACTCAGGTGAGGTGAGGGATGGAAGCCCGGAGTGAGGGCAGGACCCTAGGTGAGGGAGGGAGCTCAGGTGAGGGATGGAAGCCCGGAGTGAGGGCAGGACCCCGGGGGTGATGGAGGGACCCCCAAGTGAGGGCGGGATCCCGGAGTGAGAATGACGACCTCGAGATGCGGGAGGGACCCCAGGTGAGGGAGGGACCCCGAGAGGGGGCGAGAGCCCGGCGTAAGGTCGCCGACCCCAGGTGAGGGCAGGGGCCGCAGCGGGCCACGGGAGGCGGGACCGGGGCGGGCGCTGCCTCAATGCGCAGCCGGCGCTCCCGGGGCGGCAGGCGCAGCTCCATCCCCAGCCCGGCTGGCAGCAGCGGCCCCGCGGCACGGCCGGGGCTCAGCCCTGTCCCTCGGGGCGGCGCTGCCCCAGCCCTGCCCGGTAGGGAAGGCGGAGCGGGGCCGCAGTCGCGCGCAGACAAAAGCGGCGGCGCTTCCTGCGCCGTGCTTGAGGGGAGCGGGCGGTGGGCGACGGGGTCCGCTCTCCCCTCTCCCCGCTCGGTCTTTGCTCCCCTCGGTCTGTTCCCCGCTCCGTCCCGGTTTATCCCCGCGTTCTCCCCGCTCCATCCCGGTTTATCCCCGCGTTCTCCCCGCTCCGTCCCGGTTTATCCCCGCGTTCTCCCCGCTCCGTCCCGGGTCGGTCCCAGCGTTCTCCCGGGTCCGTCCCGGGTCGGTCCCAGCGCTCTCCCCGCTCCGTCCCGGTTTATCCCCGCGCTCTGCCGGGTCCGTCCCGGATCCATCCCCACGTTCTCCGCGGTGTGTCTCCGTTCCCCCGGCCCGAGTGCCCCCGGTGCCTTTCCCGGGGGTGCCGCCGCGATGGCTCTCGGTGGGAGCCCCGGGGCGCCGGGCACGGTGCTGCTGCTGCTGCTCGCCCTGAGCGCCCGCGCCGTGCCCGAGCCCGAGGCGGTGCCCGAGGGAGCCTCCACCCTGGCCTTCGTCTTCGATGTGACCGGCTCCATGTACGACGACTTGGTGCAAGTTATCGAGGGCGCATCCAAGATCCTGGAGACATCGCTGAAGAGACCCAAGCGGCCGCTGTACAACTTCGCGCTGGTGCCGTTCCACGACCCAGGTAGGGCCGAAGGGGACCTGGCTGGGGCGGGCAGGAGCCGGGAAGGGCAGCAGGGAGCTCCAGAGGGCTGGCAAAGGATTGGGTTTGCTGCGTTTGCAGGGACTGGAGCCGAAGTATTCGTGTCCCATCGTAGTCGTTCTTGCCGCACGCGTTTCTCTGCCGGGGGCGAGTAACATTTTGTGACCCCCACCTCCCTATCTCCCTGCAAAACTTCCCAAAGGCTTCTGGAGTGGGCTCTAAGTGCGCTTTGTGCACCAAGGAGTAGTTAAGGGATCAAATACTCCCCTTTATTGTCCAGAGACGAGCTGAAGTAGTGTCACGGAACTGCACGTGTAGTTGTAATGGTGCTACTGAGTTATTTTCCTATGCCCTTCCATGGGAGCGCGCTTAAGAAGGTGAATAATGCAGTTGCACTCTTCCTCTTGTTTTATGATCCCATGTTTACATTCAGAAACTTACAGTGAAATTAACATGGTGTGTTTTTTGTTTTGCTTTGTTTTTGGTGTGTTTTTTTTTTTTTTTTTGGGGGTCGTCTTTCTTTTTTTTCCCCTCCTTCTGCTGTACATCGTGTGTTCCTCTCTTTCAGCATCTGTTTTTTGTTCCCTTCCTTTCCAGTTTCTCTGGCTTTCTTCCTCTTTGCTTGTCAAATTCTTCTGTTGACTTGAAGAGGAAATAGGAACAGGATGCCTCAGGCTGGTGATGTGTGCTGTACTGTGCAGTAAAAACTCTCTTAAAAAAAAGAAAAAGAATCAGAAAGTGGGAAAAAGCCCTTGAAAATGATCTTTTGGCTTTAGTTCCCATGGAATATCTCAGAACATGCTCAATGCTTAAGAGTTCCATTTTTGCAGGAATGTCAGCAAAAAAAGTGGACATCCTTCCTCTCTGTTTCCCCCCAGTCACAGATACTTCTGCTTACAAGAAATATGTTTGCTATTGGTACAAATACCTTAAACCAAATGCTTAGAAAATAAGAAGGAATAGCTTGTATAGGTTCTCTTTTTTTTCTTACAAAGAGTTCTTCATTGTAGTATCAGTGTGTTCTACCACAAAAGGGTCCTTACTGTTTCCACATTTGGTGTCATTTTCTTTTTGTTTTCCCTCTGTTCCCCTTGTCCCCCTGTTTTTTGTTATTTTATGGAAAAAACTTATATAGGACTTAAAAAGCATCATGCCACAGAAATAAACAAGAAGGGGAAGATTTGGGTCAAGTGTAGAACCTAGAATGCCTTTATATCCTTCTGGAAAATCAAGTTCACCTCTTTGGAGCTCTTTTTCCATGGAATGGCCAGAAAATCAAAGAGGATGGGTTAGAAGTGTTTTGGTTTGATTTTTCTCTCAATGATAGCTTATCTTTAGTGAGCAGAAAGGGGTTCAGGGTAGGAGTTGATAGTTCTCTTTTTCAGAGTGATTGGGTCCATGCACAAGAGCAAGAAGATCTTGTGTGGTGCACTTTTAATGTGCAGGTTTGTGTGGTGATCCTTTGCTCTTGTGCATGCTCAGTAGAAAGAAGTCTCATCTTTCTCTCATGGGTAGTCCTGTGCTTAGTTTTCATCACAGACGCTTTCACTTTGTCTGTTTCAATAGCTCCTGTTTTCTTTCTCATCTCATACGTTTTCATTCCATTTTTCTTCTGTGCATTTTCACCTTTTCAGCCCTTTTTTGTGTCCTCCTCACTATCTTTGCTCCCAGTGCCTCTCCAGGTCCTTTGCTTGTGTTCCAGACCGACTCCTTTGACCATGCTTTGCTGTACCACCCCTGCTTGCTCTGTACAAACCTCACCAGCAACAAATCCACTGCCACCTTCCCCTGCTTGAGTCACATTTTCCCACTCACTGACTCCTTGCCTCCTCCCCCATTCCCTCGCCTTGCACAGGAGATCCCTTTCCTTGGCAACTGTTAGACTTCATTCAGTGGAGTGACTGAAACTTAAACCTGCAGGGAACTGACCTGCAGAGCCCAGAGCTGCTGGCAGACGTGCCTCAGAGTGTCCTGTTACACCTCTCTGTGTGGAAGTCCAGCTTCCCTGAGGGGGCCTTGCTTCTTCGACTGATGGATAACTTGTGATGGCAGGGAGCTCTCTCAAGGTGGAGGACGGACAATTTTCAACTTCATTTTGTCCTGGTTTCTGAAAACTATCTTTTTGGTCTTTCTCAGAGTTAGAAAGACACACCACAGCCCAATGTCTTGAATTTCATGTAAGGTCCAGATGACTGTTGGCCATCTGTACCGTACACCTGATGATGACCATGCTGAGGCACTTGAAAAGAAAATGTAAGAAATGCTGTTGTGACCACTTCAGCCTCTTTTTTTTAATCTATAGAGAAGTAACTTTACTCAAAAACCTCATAAAAATATTGACTGGCAACTATTTCACGGCATCCAGTTTGTTTACCTAGTGTTGTTCTTTCTGAAGGTTGCTCAACTAAATTAATGAGCATGAAACTATTTTATTCACAAGGTGTGTTGTTACTCACTCAATTCTTCTTCCAAAAAAATAGGTATTTATGTAGGTGCCTCACAGGGAAATTTTCTGGATGAGATGCTGTGGTCCCTGGGGCAGATGGAACTCTACAAGGGGTACAGATACAGTTGGGGCTCAGGTCCAAGGAGCTTCTCTTTGTATAAAGGTGCCCTGATGCAGATACACTATTGATAGGTAATTGCAGTTTATATTGGGTGTGGATTTGGTTTTGAACCCTTTTGTTTTCCTAGTTTGTATTGCAGAGGACACTTGGCATCCCACAGGGTACAGCTGGATTGTAAATGATTTGGTATAAATGTAGTCTTGCAGAATATGGGAGGATTTTTAAATAACTCAAAAATGTGGCATTATTAGTGCTGTATTGAGGGACTGGAGCTTGTCCAAGGAAGGGGAAGGGGCTGGAGCTCCAGGAGGGGCTGAGGGAGCTGGAAAGGGGCTCAGCCTGGAGCAAAGGAGGCTCAGGGGGACCTTGTGGCTCTGCACAGCTCCTGACAGGAGGGGACAGCCGGGGGGTCGGGCTGTGCTCCCAGGGACAGGAGGAGAGGGAACGGCCTCAGGCTGGGCCAGGGCAGGCTCAGGTTGGACATCAGGGAAAACCTTTTCACAGAAAGGGCTGTAAAGCATTTGCACAGGCTTCCCTGGGTGGTGATGGAATCCCCATCTCTGGAGGTGGTCAAAAATAAAGTGCATGTGGCACTTTGGGACAAAGGTTAGTGGTGATGGTGTTGTTGGGTTGATGGTTGGACTTGATGATGAGAAAAGTCTTTTCCAACCTGAATAATTCTGTGATCCCATGATGGTGATGTGCCAATGCACCGGGGTGTGGGATGGTAGATTTAAATGTCATGTTTTCCCTAGTGCAGTGGGATTTTGGTGAACAGGAATACAAGTATATTTTTAGTATCGAACCTGAGGCTTTTGGCACAGAATTATGGCTTACGGAAAAATTTGTCATGGCTTTCACGTTTCTATACCGTGTACCATCTGGTGGGATGCAGAGAGTTCAACTCTGGAAAAACCTTTTGCTTTGGATTCTACTTTGTGAATAACCATGTCCAGGGCTTTAACAAATTACAGGGAATTTTTATTGTGGGCTTTCAATGCCTAAATGTGATCACAGAACTTCTGTAGATAGTGAAAAGATCAGTTGACTAAGAAAGCTCTTGCCAGACTTGTGTTCAATGGAAAAACTGGCGTGGGGGGTGGAAAATTGTCCCAAATTTAAGAAGAGTTGGCACAGGAAAATTCTGAACTGGAGCTAAAGCTGGAGATCAGCAAATGCTTTTGTAGTTGCGTGTTGTGGGTCCTGATGTCCTACTAACTCCCATTGTATCCTGTGGAAATGGGATTGGACTTGGAATGTCTTTATTTAACATCTGTGGCCAGCTTTGCTATTTTTTCTTTATGCCATTAAGGAATTTTGGAATGGAAAATGAGCCTGAGAGGACTAATTCATCCCTATTATTTTTCTGTAAAGCTAATGGAATTATACCAGCCATAACTCACTCTGTGTGATTTAATCAAGCATTCCTTTAGTGTGAATGGCTATTCTATAGACCAAACTCCAGTAATTAATTAAGACAAAAATGAAAGGAATATGTAACCTCTGGACTTCCTAGGATAGAGAATGGTGTTTGCCTGTTCATACCCTGCAATATCTACAGAACTCTGAGCATCTCCTGACCCTTTTCTTACAAATCAAATAGAAAATACTGTGTGAGGAAAGGGGAAACATTAATAATGCTTAGTTTAGATGGGACAACAGTATTGAACTTAAGTCACATAGTGTGTAGGAGAACAAGGAATATTGTTTTTTCCTTGATCCCACTCCTCTCTTTTGAGAGAGGAAAGCTCTTTCCTGTCTTGAAGTGAAGTTATGCACATAGTGAAGCATGTAGTTATGTTTAGCTGGAGTCTCCTTTAACAGACTGGCAGGGCTGTGTCTGTAACATGGTTAGGCTGCTGAGCCACATTCTAGCTTGGATCAAATTCAGGAGGTCATATGAAAAGTCTGGGAACTTTGGGTTTTGCAGGTTTGATAGTTTTTTTAGAAGTTATAATGAAGAAGTAATGTTTTTTCCAGAGGAGGAGTTCTGTGAAATTAAAATTAGGCTATTAATGGAGTTAAGGTTTTTCATACTTCCTGGCAGAAAAAGTACTGTGGGTGTGCAGATGGATAATGAAGGGAGAGGGGAAGGTGCTCCCCTGTCCTTGCTGTACCCTCAGCTGGGTGGTGTCACAGCTGATGTCACTGCCTCTGCCTCTCACATCCAGCTCTCCTCATAGCCCTTCTCCCATGTGCTGCCCTGCACTTCTGCATTCTTCTGTCTCTTGAGGTCTTTGATCTTGGGCTTTACTCTCAGATTTATGGATGTCTAAACCTCTCAGGCAGAGGCTGCGTGTGTGTAAATCAGTTGGAGATGATGAGGAATGACCCTTCTGGTACAGCCTGGGAAGAGGGGCATTGTCTTCAGCATTCCCTCTGCTTCTTTTGTGGGGTGGAAGAAGTGCTTCAAGACTTGTTATTGGTTTAAGTAAGGAACAGGAACATGGCTGTGGAGAAACACTACTGCAGTAGTGGTTTTCAAAGCAGGGAGAACAAGTTTAAGGGAAAAGTGATGTTCTGTACTGGGATCTGAGTTTGCCCACACCATGGAAGTGGGGTGGGAGCAGCATGAGAAAAGATTGGTGTCACAGAAGCTGTGGCTGCCTCTGGATCGCTGGAAGTGTCCAAGGCCAGGCTGGACAGGACTTGGAACAACCTGGGAGAGTGGAAGGAAGATCTTAGTGGGCTTTAAGATCCCTGCCAACCAAAGCCAGCCTGTGATTTTATAATTTTAATGAAAAAGGAGACAGCTGAAAGAGGGAGAGCAATACGACCCTGTGTTCCTGTCCACATTCTGGAGGCCTCCTTACCTTCCTTAGTAGGCAAAACTGCTTAAAACTGTTTGAAAACTGTCTTCTGTTTGGACTAGACAAATTATTAGGTTGATTAGAAGAAATAAACTGCTTACCAGTCAACTTTCTGTGGGCAAGTATTTTGTGAAAACTGTGTACTTACCAAAATCCTGTAGTTTCTATAGGATAATGTATTGGTTTTGCATGATCTGGTTTTTGGTGGCAGGGGTGTCACAAAGATGGCTCCTGTGAAAAGCTCCTGGAATGTCCAGCAGAGCCAATCTCTGATGGCTTTGAAGCTGGATGTGGTGCTGGTCAATACTGGACCAATGAGAGAGGCTGGTAACACCTCTGTGATGATGTATTTAAGAAGAAAATGAAAACAAAGTAATGGGTTTTTGCTCCTAGTTAGAGAAGAGGAGGAGGTGAGAACATGAGGGAAACAACATGGCAACACCAAGGTCAGTGGAGAGGGAGGGGCAGGAGGTGCTCCAGGCACCAGAGTCAAGATTCCTCTGCAGGCTGTGGTGAGACCATCGTGAAACAGCTGTGCCCTTTCATGGGGATCTGTGGGGGATGCAGAGATCCACCCACAGCCCGTGGGGATCCATGGGGGATGCAGAGATCCACCCAGAGCCCCTGGGGATCCGTGGGGGATGCAGAGATCCACCCAGAGCCCCTGGGGATCCGTGGGGGATGCAGAGATCCACCCAGAGCCCCTGGGGGAGGTGCCTATGCCAGAGCAGGTGGATCCCTGCAGTAAGCCCTCTGGCAGGTGGAGAGAGGGGCCCTCTCAAGGGCAGCCTGTCCTTGGAGCACTGCACCCCACGGAAAGAGAGCCCCATGCCACAGCAGTTTGGGAGGGCTGTGTGCCCGTGGGAGGGACTCACCTTGTGTCAGGTGTGGTTTGGCTGCTGCTCTTGAGCAGCTGGAGAAGTTCACAGGGAACTGTCTCCCGTGGGAGGGGCCCCATGGTCTCACAGGGAAAGGACTCCTCTCCTGAGCAGCAGGAGAAAATCTTGGTGATGAACTGAGCAAAACCCCCACACCCTGTCTCCCTGTGCTGTCAGTGGGAAGGAGGGAGGGGCTGGGGGGAAAAAATGTTTTAAGGGCTTATTTTACTTCTCATTATCCTCCTCTGGTTCTGTTAGTAATAAAGTTCACTTTGCAACCTTAGGTTTGCCCTTGAAGTGTTTTCTCCCAGTCTTATCTCAGTTCACAAAGACTTTGTTAACTTTTTCTTCCTCTCCTTTGCCCAGCTGTGGCAGGGAGGGTGAGCAAGTGACTCTTGTGGGTGCTTGGCATTGGGCCAGTGCCAAACCACAACAGATAGAGAAGAATTGCCTCAATTCTCTTTGAAAAGAGTAAGGTCAGAAGCCAAGAAAATGAGATGCTCTCCACTTAATCCAAGTAGTTGTGTTATTTGAGAGTTGAGTGGCTTTTATATTGCTACCAATATTGAAAGTGGGGAAAAAAGTGCTAATTTAGGAAGTCTCATTTCCCTCTTCTTCTGATGGATCACAGAATATCAGATTAAAGCTGGTGACAGCTGATCTGTCAGAGCTCTGTGTTTTGGTGGCCTCAAATTTGTGGACATCCCATCTGAAAACTCAAGGATGTGTAAGGATTTGGGGTTTTTTAGAAGCTGGTTTATCTTGGACTTAGATACACAGTAACAGCAATAATGAGTGCATGTCTAAATTCTGAGGTTTTCCTTGGTGTTTCAGGAGATGCAGTGTAAAGGTACAACTGTTCAGTGCTGCCTTGGTATGTCTGAGGGTGAATGATAAGCAGACCTGGGTATAATAACTGAGAATTCGGCTCTTTTGTGCTAAAACTGATGAAGTATTGCTATTAATATTTCACAAGTGACAATTTCAATGGGAAGTACTGCTTCCCTAAAGCTCAAAAACTGCTCAGGGTTGTTACCACTACCAAGTGTTATTGTTGCTGTCATCAGATGTGTGGCTGTCACCAGTGGTGTGGAAGTGAAGAGCTCTGGGCTGATAAAGATGAAATCTAAAGCCCTTAAAGACATTTTCCATCTCTGAGGCTTCTGGGATAACTGGACTGAGCCTGTGGGAAATGAGTGTGTGAAACCTTATTGTCACCCTTAACGGAGACATTGTGATATCTGTAAAATGAATTCCCTGTGATTGCATGGATGTTTTCTTGTTCCTCTAGAGGGATTTATCTGGGGTCCCTCAAAGTAGCTGCTTGTATAGATTAGAGATGACAGTAAGTATTGCCAGTGCCAGAAGCTCCAAAATCTGTGAGGCAACCAAAATGTTGTGACATGATCCAAAAGCCTGTTAGAGCATCACTTACAACTTATTTTTCTGCTGTCTTAACTCTGCATGTCCAGCCCAGAAGATATGCACAAGGGTGAATTTCCCCTCTGATTCTTGAATCCTTCTGGCAAGGGATTATTCTCCCTGTTTTTATTTGAAGATACAGTAGAGATTCTTTCCTTGGGAAAAAAAAATGATAATGCCTCAAATACCAAATTCTTTTCTGCTTTGAATTACAAATAATTTTTCATGTTACATTTGAGATTGTTTCCTACGGAATTTAGAAGCTACTTGTTCTATTTTGCTTTGCTCTCTTCTTCTGCTCCAAGTGGTTATAATTCCAAGGGAAGCCCTGCAGCTCAGTAACAATGTATTCCAGTGCTATTCTGTGCCTCTAATTACTTCTGATGTCATTTATCAGGTGAGCCTTGCTGTTTGTTAGCAGTGTGTACCTTTTCCCTAGAGCTTCTGGAATTTGCATAGAGGATACTTCACCTGTTGCGTCCCATGTAAAAGTCACAGTGCCCATGTTAACTTTTAGGTACAATTCACAGAGCGATCTCCTCCCAGTTTCTTAACCACTTTTTAAACAAAAAAAAAATTTCCTCATTCACCTTCCTCTCTTCTTTCCTGCACTCTGAATTTATCTCCCAGGGGTTACAGCAGCTTGTATTTCACACAATCACACAGAGAAGCCCAATGAATCCTATTCATGGCAGTAATTGTTTAACACTGGCTATGGTCTTGATGGGAGCTCTGTGGTATGGAAAGCAAAGAGCAATTTCTGCTGCTGCATGCATCTCCTGGATTGGTTTAAATGTACACAAATCAAATTCCGACTGCTGTATGAAAAGCAGATAGTTGATGCAGATCCTCAAGTACTTTAAAGCTGTGAATAAGCTGTCCTTCCCAGAGGCTGATAAGTGTCCCATTTTCATCTGTAGAAAACAACTATTTTCTGAGAATGCATGGTAATGAACAAGGAGCCATGAATATTGTATACACCTTAATCTCATTTTAACTGAGGCAACAGTGTTGATTGTAAAGAGAATTGTCACAGAAATATGACAGGAAAGTTGAAAAAGAGGCCAATCAGTACTTCCCTCTTGAAATGCTGAGCTTCCTCTTTTCAAGTGCCAATCCTAGAGGAAAACTATGAAAAAATATGTCTTTGTTGTGGGGAATTAGAATAATAGAATTGTTAAGAGAGGTTAATTGTTGAGAGGTTGGATGAGACCTCTTAAGATCATTGAGTCCAGCCACTAACCCAGTGCTGCCATATTCACCACTGAAGCATGTCCCCAGGTGCATATTGACCTGTCTTTTGGGCACCTGCTGCGATGGTGACTTCTCCACAGCTCTGGGCAGCCTGTTCCAGTGCCTGGTGAAGACATTTTTCCCAATATTCAATCTTAACCTCTCCAGGAGCAATTTGAGGCTTTTTCCTCTCATCCTGTCTCTTGTTACTTGGGTGCAGAGCCCGACCCCCCTCAGCTGTCCCCTCCTGTCAGGAGCTGTGCAGAGCCACAAGGTCCCCCTGAGCCTCCTTTTCTCCAGGCTGAGCCCCTTTCCAGCCCCCTCAGCTGCTCCTGCAGCTCCAGCCCCTTCCCCAGCTCTGTTCCCTTCCCTGGACATGAATTAATAGTGAATGAATGCCTTTAGGGAAGAGAATGAAGTTGAATTCTCAGGGAAGAACAGAAGAAAAGAACCACCCAAGACCTGAAAACTGATGAAACTGACACTGTGATCCTTAATCCTTGCTCTGTGTGCTGCGCTGCTGTCCAGCAGTACTGCCTTGATAAGGATGAGGCATGAAGCCTTGCCCAGGTGCCTTTGAAAGCTCCCTGTTGGGTGATGCAGAGGTGTGCTCTGTGTTACCTGTCCTGCAGAGGGGGCATGGAGTGATGGGGCTCCCTGTGCTGGTACAAGTTGTGTTTGCGCTTTTCTTAACCGATGGAGAGCAAAAGGAGTTTCTGTTAGGTTGGTGATTTTTTTCAATGCATCATGAATGTTCATTCTGCATCCTGCTGGACCAACTTGTTAGAAACCTTAGGGTGATTTCCCCTGTGCTGTGAAAACAGGGAATGGTCAGGACCCAAAGGCTGCCAGAGCTCCAGGAGGTTTTGGACAATGCTCTCAGGCACAGGATGGGATTGTTGGGGTGTCTTGTGTGGGGCCAGGGGTTGGACTGGATGATCCTTGTGGGTCCCTATAAACTCAGGGTACTTTGTGATTCTATGACTTGAGGTTCCTGTCATCTTTTTTCTTACTTAGGCTTTATCTTTTGTGTGTGTATCAGAGGCTGCTTGGAATTCATACTAAGAGTGGATTCTGCTCAGTAGAGGATCTGGTTAAACCAGATTAAGGACTATGAAAAAGGAGCAAATATTTCATTTAGTTAATGTACTTTGAATGTGGCCTAAAGCCTGCCAGGAGGAGCCCTTTAGACAGAGAGCCCTCAGATGCCAGTTGGTATATATTTTCCAGTCAATGATTTAATTGTTGGCATATGCTGTGGCTTTGGTTTTGAAGGAGACACATGCATCAGAGGAAATATTGAGAACATGTGTTTTTCAGTTTGCAAATGGCAAAACAGTTTCTCTCTTGAAAGAGAGTGATGGTGTTACTTGATCAGCTCACCATGCCTTGGTAATCAGCAGCTTTGTTAGAGGGAGTAGGATGGATTCAATGAAATATGCTCTGGGCTGGCTGCTTTTTGTGCTTCATTACTCCAGCCAGGGAGAATGTTTTACCCCTCACTTACATTGTTGAACATAATGTGTTTTTTATAACTGGTGCTGGTGTTTAGGATTTCCTGTTTGAGGTGTGCTGCTCTGAGATCAGATTTACGAGATCCTTCAGTGATGCTGGCAGTGAATTCATGCCGTGCAGTTGTTGTTGGGTGAACTCTGGGTTCAAGATTTGCATTTTGCAAAGGGATTGTTTGCAGTGTTGCATTTTTAAGGGGGATCAGAATGGTTTAGGTCAGGCATATCCCCTTGTGATCTATGGTTAAGCTTCTTTTGTTGCTTTTTGAGGAACATGAGCAACCTACTCTTTGGTAACTGGTTTTGCCAGAGGAGAAGCACAATGACTTCATGTTTCTCAAGCACTTGGGTGGGATCATGTTATGTCAAGGTACATGAAGTCTTGGCACTGAGGACAGGATTAATCCCATTTCACTTCAGGCACTTCACTGAAGACTCTCAGCTGAGGGGCTGGTGACCCAGAGGCTCTTTCTATAAATCACAAAATGAAACTGGCACCTTAAGGAGCAATTAATCCCCTGAGAATTTTGAAATACTCTTTGAAGATCTCATTTGCTTTCACTGGCTGTAGGGGAAGCAAAGGTTAGTTCAGTCAAAGCCCTGAATTGAGAACACAGGAAGTAAATTGAGAGGCTTTCTGCTTTCTAACATTCTGCGCTGGGCTGACTGTCCACATAATAGTCCCTGAGGTTTGTTTCACACCTAGGTTTTCATCCTACCAGTGGATACCAAGGGCTCTTGGGGGCAATAGGTTATTCCCACATGGTGATTCCCTGGCTCCCATCAGCATCTGAAGAAGGCCCCTGGCTGGGCAGCCCAGCACACCCTGAGGGTTCCTGTGAGCCTGCTCTGCTGCAGGCCTTGGTGTGTGTCTGATCACGGGGCTGCTCAGGAGCTCATGCACCTCTGCCCTCTCCCCAGATTATTGGCAGGATTTGAACCTTGGGTGTTCAGAGACCCTCTCTGTGTCAGCTGAAGGAGTGACACTGGCAGCTCCCAGGCTGACAAGACAGTGCCATGGGACAGTTCCCAAGTGGGAGCTGGGATGCCCCTGGTGCTGTGTGCTGCCAGTGTAAACAGGCTCTGTGTGTTCATGTACTGTTCTGTGTCCCTGTGCTCCTCCATCTTGATTTACTTTGGCACCTTGGTACTCCTCTTCACTCTGACCACTTTGCCAAGTTGTACCCCTTCTCCTACAACATTCCTAACCTGGATTTCAGTCTGCAGGCATTAGTGGTAAGATCTGTGTATTTTTGGAGATGATGTATTCCCAGACAGTGAGCCAGCATGCATCAAACATTGCAAACAACCAGAAAGGGCTGAATTTACTCTCAGTGATGTGTCCCTGTTAGCAGGCTCATCCATTCTCGCTGGAATCATGGCTTCCTTACCATTTGCTCTTCCTTACCATTTGCTCTTGGGAATAGGCCAGTAAGTGTGTGATATAGGTACAATGAATGATTATTATGCAGCATTAAAAGCCAATTTCATGTAGCCTGATGCATAGTGGAGCCAAATATCAACTTTATGGGATAAATTACAGCCAGCAGAGCTTGCTCAGCAATGAGAGGTAACCAAAGCAGAGCAGTACCCCAGTTCTCAGCCTGGAAAAATGCTGCTGAAGTAGAGTGAGTGGGGGTGGGTTTGCAGCATGGAATGAAAATGAAGGAATGTCTTGTGTTGCTGTAGTCCCTGCTAAATGTCTGGGCTGTTTGCTCGGGATAGCAGCTCTGAGCTGTGACTGTAGGTTACTGCTGGACTCCTGCCAGCTTGTTTAAATTAGATTCCTAGCCTGGGGGCTGGGGTGGTCAGCAGGAAGCCATTGTAATTTTCATGCCTTGGACACCAGTGTATTTTCATGAGCTGAAGTGAAGTGTCTCTGGGGATGCTGAATATCTCTGAAACATTTCCTGAGTTCTCTTAAGCTCTGCAATGGTATGTCCGAGTCTGTTTTCCAAAGGATGGAGCTTTTTGTTTAGTTAGTGAGGTCTTAGTTCACTTGAGTAGTATACTTTTGCTGTTGGAACTTAGTGAGGAACAGAAGAAGAGGAGGAAAATTGTGCAGGAAAAATGATGGGCTCTGTCTTAGGACAGCTAGGAGTACTGTAATTTCTTTTATGCCCCCATATTAATTTGTATTTCAGTTTACTATGATCTTCATGAGATTGTGACTTCAAGCTACTGTGTCAGAGCCAGGTTTTTAGGCTGCAAATAGGGGAAATGTTTGGACAAGCACACAATTTTAGGTAAAAGAGCAATAGCTGGAGCACCCAGGCAGAGAACCTGTGATTCTGCCCATCTTTGGGCAGATCTTTTCCCATTTTCTGTTACTTACACCAATACAATAGTGGTGTGATTTTTAATTAGAGACCTTTAGCATCCCTGTGCACACTAATTGCTTTCATGTTCCAGTGCCTGAGAACCAGAAACACAACAAGAACCCAGGGTGATGTCCCTGGTGATGCCCTGGTACTTTGTTGAAATAAGACATGGTGTGCACTGGCTGGGGTAACATTTTGGCTACTCTCCTACAGCATTTGGAGAACATAAAGTGCTTAGGCAGTGGTGCTTGGCTAGGATTGTTTACTCCTGATTTAACAGCACACCACTTAAACCCCTACATCTCAGTGTCTTAGGATATTTTAGATATTTATGTGGTTGGCTTTTTGCTGGTTTGGTTTTTCTTTTGGCCTTTTTTTTGAGTCTTGGATTTTTTGTTTGTTTCATTTTGGTCATGTCTTTCCCTTTTTAAATTTTACATAAGCTGAATCAAATCACAGGGAATTCATGTGACCTACCTCTGAGTCACAGTTCTCTGTGTTAACCACAAAACCACAAATCACTTTTTTCTCCCTGAAATGTTTATTCCTTCTTTTAATTTCTTTCCTAGTCTGTCTGACTCCTCATCTTTTTATCTTCATTGTCTTTGTATTCAGCCCATCACTTCCTCAAAATTTCCACTGACCCTTTTCCCTCAGAGGTTCACTGTCCTTTCTCAGTACTCCCGTCCATATCTCAAGATTTCTTGACAGTCTGGAGTATTTTTTGCATATACACACTGGATCCTGGTGGTGAAGTGTGCTGGTGCTAAAGAGAATATATTCTTGCTCTGAAAGAGGTGCTGTGTTACCCACAAAAAGGTTTGTGCAGGGGAGCTCAGAATCGTGGAATGGGTTGGGTTAGAAGGGACTTCAAAGACCATTTAGTTCCAGCTCCCTGTTGTGAATGGGGACACCCTGCACTAGTTCAGATTGCTGAAAGCAGTCCCTTCTTCTGTCACTCCAAGTCCTTGTCCCAAGTCCATCTCCAGCTCTCCTGGCCCCTTTAGGCACTGGAAAGTGCTGTAATGTCTCCCTGGAGCCTTCTCTTCTCCAGGTGAGCACCCCCAGCTCTCCCAGGCTGGTGCCAGAGCAGAGGGGCTCCAGCCCCAGCAGCATCTCCATGGCCTCCTCTGGACTCTGCCCAGCAGATCCATGTCTCCAAGTATTTCTTGTGCTGAAGATGGAGTCTCACCAGAGCAGAGTCAAGGGGAGAATCCCCCTCTCTCGATCTGCAGGTGGTGTTTGCCTCAGCCTCAGTGAGGCTGGTAGCTATGACACATCTCATTCCCACTTCACATGTTGGCCATGGGAGTACTTTTGTGGCTTTTGTTCTGGGTCAAAATTGGACCAACTGACCCTGATATTTTGTTTTCTGAAATTGTGCTGAATCTGTTAAGTTACACTTTCCTAAAGTTGTAACCGTAGTGGACAAAATAATTATTGTTCTGCACTGCTTCCTGCTTCCCTCTTCTTTAAGGTCATGGCTTTTTCTGATCCCCAGCCATGAGTGCTGCTTGGCAATCCCAGATTCATTCCCAAACAGTCCAGGTTAGCAGAGGCTGAAGAAGCTCTTCAGTTTGGGAGGTTGGTTAGAGTGCATGAGCCACCCTGGGGCTGAGCAGAGGAGGTGATGGCTTGTGTTGGGGTGGTTCTGGCCAGCAGGACTGGCAGTGGGCTTAGCTGGCAGAGCTGCAGCAGGGAGGGAGCATCCCTAGTGCTAATGAACTGGAAGGATTGAGTTACGTGGGATCTGTGTGTGAGGGAGAATCTGGACAGTCTCTGTGAATGCTGACAATGGGGGGAAAATGTGGCTGCTTTGTGTGTCAAGCTTTGTTCTCAATATTCCTGCTCTGGCTTATGCTTAGGGTGTGCAAAGTGGGGATCATGTCATTGCTGTGAAATGTTGGCCCTTTCTCTACCTTCCAAAGTTGATTTGAATGTCATTCTGTTACCCAGATGAGCCATGGTATAGGGAAGTGAAAATAATAACTATTGGCTAAATGGCATTTTGAAGAATTGGCAATTTCACCACATCAAGCAAATATTTTAATGCCTTGGTGGTTTGTCACAGCCACTGGTATGATGTGTACCTGTGACTGGGACTTTGTTTAGAGGGGAGGCACAGAAATACTCCCCAGTCTAGAGGTGTATGGTACAGTCTGGAGCTGGAGCTGCACCTTACCTAATGGTAAGAGTCTGTATTCCTTTCTGGAAAGGACACAAGGGAGGCAACTGAAGAGATGCTGTTGCAATCCTGCTTTGTGGGGATGAGTCTTGGTTCATTTCAAGCTATTCTTTCTACAGTCATTTGAAACAAGCAAATAAGGAAGGCACTGAATAGGTGATGCATGTTTTGAATTAACTCATTAATTTGCATAAATCTTGCTTAGAGGTAGATTTAAAGTACATAAAACTTTTCGCTCTGTAGAAAATTTTGGCTGTGGATATTTATGGGATAACTCAAATCCATCTCACCTTGTGTCGTTTAATGTTAAGCAATAAACACTTGTTTAGTTACTTGCAATGAAATGTCCCATTCTATAGATATAAAAGCTTTTTTTTCCCAGTTTGATATTTTATCTGTGATCAGGTTTTGATCTCACTTAACATGGGGTAAATCCAGAGTAATTCCATTACAGTCAGTGATGCTAGTTTGGATTTACACCAGTACAACTGAGCTCAGAGTCTGGCTTTGGTTGTCTGCCATCTTATTTTGCTAAATATTGCATCCTTCCCAAATATCCTTTCTCATCTTGTCTTCAGACCTTGCTGGCTCCTCCTACTTTACCAAATTCCAAGAGTAACAACATAGGTGAAGTTTACTTGATGAAAGATTGTTTGAGCAGGGTCTGGTTTTTATTAGCTCAGCTGGTTTTCATTTTTTCAGCCCTGTTTGAAGTCTGATTGTTTTCAGGCTGGGATGTGGATCCATCCTGCTTTTCCTACTTGACTCAGTTTTGTCCATTAGAAGTGCAGTGTTTTAAATTACAGGGTGCTCCCCGACATTATCGTTCAGTAAGAATTATGTGCCTCAGTGATGTTTTAAAGCAGTTTTTAACTCCAAAGATCAGAAAAAAGGAAAAAAGAGTACCTTAAGGCATTACTGCTAATCAGCAACATAACATGCTTGGAAGGGCTCAGTAAATGTGAGATGTGACTTCGGAGAATGAAATGAATTAAATTTTTTCTGGTTTTGTTGATATTTCCTTTGTAGAAGTGTACACTGAACTTTCTTACAGAGTTTTTGAATTTATCATGTGTGAAGGACAGCTGGAATATCATCTAGGCTATTCTGTTAGTTAAATAGGGTTTATTATTCAGGTTTGCAGTTTGGACAGTTTTATCTGTGTTTATATAGTTTAGCTGGACACTGGGGTCTCGGGCCTCATAATCATTCCAGAATTAATCTATAACATTTGTCTTAACATTTTTACAGTTGGGTTTATGCTGGTATAGTATTGCTACATTCATGTGATGATAAATAATCCTGCCCAGGATATCCAGCCCCAGCTCTAGGGATAAAGAAGGGATAGGAGATGGGAAACGTCACCTCATTTAATTTGGAGACCTCAGGCACAAAGTTAAGCAAAACACTTTGGAATGTTTTTATATATATTCTGTTGATTTTGATACCCTTTTCACATATCCTGAAGTGTTTTCCTGAGTGAGGCCTGAAGATTTTCCTCTGGCTGCAAAGGGGATGTTTGGCAGAGCTGAGCCATCCTGCTGTAATCATTTGGATACCATTTTGTACTGCAGACACCTGAACAAGATCTTTAGGAGAGACTGGATGACTGTCCATGTCTGTACCTGAATAGCTCCTGAATTCCATGAAATGACAAGTCTTCACTGTGACCATTCCAGTGGGCAGTTGGTACAAAAAAATGGTGCTTTGAGCCTACCCAACAGGCAGTTGTCTAAAGAATTAGTGATGCCCTTGCACTCTTTGTTCCTTGGCCTTCAAGGTCAGGAAAATTGCCTTGACTCCCAATGTATGCAGGAATTCCATGTTGGTTTGTGAATGTCTCTAAGACACTGGACTGGGCCAGAGAGAGTTTGCAGCTCGAGCACTGAGCAGCACAGCAGGGCAAAGACAGGACCAGTCTCTAAGGGGAGGATTGAAGACAGGCTGGGAGAGCTGTGGAGCTCACCTAGAGAAGAGAGGTTTCTGGGGAGACCTGAGGGCCCCTTCCAGTGTCTAAAGGGGGTTCCATGAGAGCTGGAGAGTGGCTTAGGACAAGGGCTGGAGGGGGAATGGCTTCCTATGGCCAGAAGGCAGGGTTAGATGAGATACTGGGGAGAAATTATTCCATGTGAAGGTGGGGACGTCCTGGCACAGGGTGCCCAGAGAAGCTGGAGCTGCTCCTGGATACTTGGAAGTGTCCCAGGCCAGGTCGGAGAGGCTTGGAATAACCTAGTGGAAGGTGTCCCTGCATATGGCAGGGGGTGAAATGAGATGAGCTTTAAGGTCCCTTCCAAACCCAAGCCATTCCATGATTCCATGCCATTCACTGGTGGCATCCTCAGTGACTATACTTGCTGCAGCAGCTCAGGAATTGGCACTCACCCTTTACTCGTGTTGACTCATGAGGGGAGTCAACTCCTCTCAACCACTTCAAATATCCAGTGTGAGCTGTCAGACTGTATTTGAAAGGACCTGCCAGTTCAGAGAGTGGGTTTTCTTCCAGACATAATGCAGACCCTGAGAAAATATGCTTTAGATTGACCTACACAAACAGTGCATGTCAGGTGGTAACATTGATTTTTGGAGCTTGATGGCTTTATGGTCACAGATCCAAATTCCCCAGAGAAGATATCTTTGTGCTCTGTGTTGTATAAACAGGCTGAACTAGTTTAGTGAAAACAATCATCATGGTAAATGCTTCTGTTTTTAAACTGTAATCATTCTTTTAGAGTAAGTTTGGTAATTATTTAGCAATTGATTATTTCATTGCCCTGTGAGAGTTCCATGTTTTTCCAGTAGTCAGCTGAGTACATTCCAGTCTGTTTGGGCTAGGCCAGATGGAGAGTAAAACTGTGAAATACAAGGTTCAAGATGAATGAGTTAAATTAATTTCCATTGAAACATAAATAGTGGCATTATTTCAAACAAATTTTACAAGATGAGTGAACAGAAAACAAGGTTTTGCCTAATGTATTCCTGTTTAGCTGATTAGGGCAAAAAAGTTAATGTTCTCATCCTCCTCTCTGTTCACATCTGCTTTTTGAGTTTGGAGCATGCTTGCATTTTTACACCAGGAAAACTCAGTGGAATTTTACAACCCACAGATAATATTTAATTTTTCCCTCCCTTCCACAGCTTCCTAAAAACTACTGAGCACTGAAACCTGCATCAAGAGCAGAAATATTCTGATGCCTTTCTTTTTTCTTCTTCCAAAGCCCTGAAACAGCTTTCTTCTAGTGAGGTGTCCCAGCGCTCCCGTGGGCTGTGCTGTGTCTGTGGGTCAGTGCAGGGGCACTGGGCCCATGTGGGGAGGTGATAGAGATCTGCACAGCTGGGATTCTGCTGCTGGGCAGACAAGGCTGGGCAAAGCTGCCCGGATTAGCAGCTCCCCAGTTAAGCTCTCGTGGATCCTGCTGTAATGAGCTGCCCGCAGTTCTTGTGTAGAGGAGCTGGCAAAAGGCAGCGTGGTTGTAAGGGAGCTTGTTATAAACGACTCAGACCCTGAGTGGGGATGAGCTATAAAAAGTTTTATTGAGAACTAATAAAAATACACAAAGCAAAAGGGACAGCACTGGGAGCATGGCTCGATGCCAGGGGCTCGTTTACAAAATGGTGGCTCTGCCTTTTATACACCTGGGAATTGCATCAGCAACATGAATATTTATGAGTGGTCATACATATTTTAATATTTTTCTTATATGTACTTGCCCCCTCCCAAAGTCTGCCAATTGACCCAGCTCCATCATCCATTGGTGGAGTCCTTCTCACAGCTTGATTGGAGGTGAGGGGTTACCGTGCCAAGTTCCCTCAGGGACAAGTGTCCCCCATCCCCAGCTGTCCCATGCAAGGGGCACAGCCTGGCCTTGGATGCTTCCAGGAATGGGGCAGCCATGGCCTCTCAGGGCAACTCCTTCAGCTTGCTGGGGCAGCTCATCTGCTTTGAAGACTTCTCATAGCCTTGAGGGCTTGGGTAGACTCTGAAGGATGATGAAGAAAGGACCTGATGAGCTTTTAGAGTTCTGTGTCCTGCATGGATCCAGGTCACACTGAGACAGTGACATGCTCTGAGTTCTTGGCTGAGCTGCTGGTGATGAACCCTCAGAGCTGCTGTTTCAGAGCTGGAGAAGCAACCTGAAATTCTTGCTGAAGAAGTGCATGGCTCTTCTTGCTTTGGGCTTCTTTCTGGTCTTTGCTCAGTTGACATTTATAGCTATATTGTTTTATAAGACAGGAGGAAACAGCTTTAAGTTGCTCTAGGGGAGCTTTAAATTGATATTAAGAAAATTTCTTCCCTCAAAGGGTTGACAAGCATTGGAACAGGTTGCCTAGGGAAATGTCACCATCCCTTGGAGGGATTTAAAAGCTGCGGATGTGTCACTAGTGGATGTGGTTGGTGGTGGCCTTGGCAGTGCTGGGTCAATGGTTTGACTCGATGATCTTAGAGAATCACACTCGATTCTGTGATTCCCTATTATAAGGTGCTTTACTCTCTGACTGAGATGTCAGTTTTATATGACAAATGACTGTGGGCAGAAATGATGCTTAGGCATGGATTGGGGGATTGTTTACATACCACACAGTTCACATAAGTCAGTGAATGTGCAGATTGCCTTTCCAAAGTGACAACTAAAGATGTGTGTCTTGCAGCCAGATCCTCAGCAGCACTGAGTGTAAGACTTCTGTGCAATAGGATTCATTTACCAAATAGTCATTCTCAGGGTTTGTGTGACTACTGTGGGGAGAAGTTCTGGTTTTCAGTTATCCTGGCAGATTAGAAGCATGAAATGAGTGCAGTGCTGCAGAGGGGGGAGAAGAGCCTCTGTGCCTCTGTGTAGATGGCTCCCAGCAGCCCAGTTTCCAGGGCTGCAGCCTGTCCCAGGGAGCAGAGCTGCCAGGGAGCCCTGTGTGTGCTGCTGGGCCAGACTCAGAGCTGGGAAGAACCAGAGGCAAGGCATTCTGACTGCTGTGGCCCATGGAGAGCGAGGAGACACATGAGACCACGGTCACCACTGAGCTATTCTGGCAGTGTGGAGGCTCTGCTCAGCCTGGCCCGACTCCTTTCCCCTTCCCCTGGGTTGTGGTGAGCGTTCCAGTTTCTCAGCCTTGGTTCTCTAGACTTCCGCAAGAAGTTTATCCCTTACTTGAATGGTTTCTGCTTAAAAATGTTTTTCTTGGTGCCATTTAGAAAATGACACAATTACAAATGATACAGGCAAAAGTGAAGGGATGGGAGAGAGCTGCTTCCAGCTGACTCTCCAGTTACCAAAGTAAACAGTGCTGTAATGAAACTTTTGAGAGCTCATCTGGCCATGAAAAACTTGCTATATCTTTCTTTTTAAATCGGCATTTCAATCCAAACCACATATTTTTAAAAATAGAACGAAAATGTTTCAGTATCCTCTTTTTCCTGGGTTGGCTCTGTCAGATAAGTTATTTTGCAGTCTTATTTTCTGCTTCTTTTTCCCACTGCTTTCTTGTACAGTAGAGTCCTGCAAAAGCCCAAGTTAGAAGGCACTTCAAAAAAACCATCTGATCCAACTTCTCCAACAGAGCCTCACCAGGAGTAAGAAATGTGTCTGATAGGTAGAAATTGAAAATGGATTATTTAGAGTCTTCACTGTTTAAGTTAGTAATAGCTTTTTAAAAAGAACAGAAAGTCCATGTTAACCTGGAACACCAGTAACAGCCCTTCTTTGAACGTCCTTAAATGAGTGTTTTAATTTCAACTAATTGATGCCTCTTTATTCACAGCAGTATTTGAGGCAACACTGGACCCTTGTTAGAGCCCTAGGGATAATATTCCCAATTGGATATTGTCAGAGTGAATAATTGGTGTACATGGACAGTGTTATCTGCTGTAACATTCCATGTTCTGTCAGCTGCACATGGATTAGTTCTGTGAAGTGGAGACTTAGCTGGAATGATACAGAGATTTGAATTTACAGTTGTAATGCCTGAAAGGACAGGGTTGGGGTTTCTAATGGTTTTACACTGGTAATCCCTTTGCAATTCACTTTATAGTGGAATACTTGGACGGCAGCTAGGGTCTGTTCTGACTGAAATCAATAAAAACTCTGTCAGTTACTTGGAAAAAAGGCAGATGCATTTCTAGTAGTAAAAAGGAAAAAAAGAATATTTTAGGTACAGAGTAATAACCTCATGCAGAATATCTGAATTTTGTACTGAATGTGACACTTCCTTCTCCCAGCAGCTGGCGTCAGATTACGTGATTTTTGTTATGTTTGGAAATCTGCATTCTCTAAGGATGGCAGCTGGATATATCCTAAAGCCTTTTTGAGTATCTAAATGATGATGTTCATGCACATACATGAATATGTGTGCAGGCAGACACAGGTCATCTCCTAGAACCTTGGTTTTATTCTCCTAGAATTTTCAAAATTGAACTTTTTTCTTTCTTCCTTGTGTTCTATTGAGAGACAGGTAGCTTGGTATGAAAACTGAGGGGCTCTATTTAGTAGTGCTTGAATTATTCAAGTAGGTAGGTCTGTGTTTAGTGTCTATCTTTTCCCTTTGTTTAGGGCTAATTGAATAATTATGTGGTTTGCTGATATTTTGCTGAGACAAAATTTAATTAGTGTTTCAAGGATTGTGTCTGACATCTGAAGCAATTCTAGCTCAGTCTTTACTTTTTTGTGTTTCTTTTAGGGAAAAACACCTAAAACTTACCATAATGTGTTTGAGCTTCATATCCAACAGTAGTGTTTTTGTCCCAGGCCATGTAACCCCCTCCAGCCAAAAAAACCTCCATAGACCCATTTAAACCTAATAGACTGTAGTGCATCCATGGTCAGATGGAGAGCCACCACGGGGATCAGGGGGATGGAGCCCCTCTGCTATGGGGAAAGGCTGAGAGCATTGGTATTGGTCAGCCTGGAGATGAGAAGCTCTGTGGTGACCTCACTGTGGCCTTCCAGTGCCTGAGGGGAGCCTGCAGGAAAGATGGAGAGAGACTTTTCACAAGGGATGGAGGGACAGGACAAGGGGGAATGGCTTCCCACTGCCAGAGGGTAGCATTGATTCAGTGTTAGGAAGGAATTGTTCCCTGTGAGGGTGGGCAGGCCCTGGCACAGGGTGCCCAGAGAAACTGTGCCTACCCCACCCCTGGAAGTGTCCAAGGCCAGGTTGGACGGGGCTTGGAGCAACCTGGGATAGTGGAATGTCCCTGCCCAAGGGATGGAACTAGATGAGCTTTAAGATCCCTTCCTACCTAAGCCTATGATTCTATGATGATTTAAAATAAAATGGACTTTTACAATGTGAAAGCAACCCCAAACATAAGCTTGTTAAAGAGCAGGATAGGGTTAATTTGGGAACATACACTAGGAGGTCCTTGTGTTCCCATGGTCTTTTGGCACTTTTAAGGACTGATGGATTAGTGCCATGGTCTCCATAAAGCTTGTTAGGAGAATAGCTTCTTGAAGAAAACACTGACTGCTGCTTTATTAATAACTGGGGGGTAATTACCGCTGTTAAGTACCATTCCTGCCTTGGGACTTTGGTTTGTGCTACATGATGGGGATGTAGAATGTTTCCCCTCATCCCAGACTGAGCAGGACTGGGTTGTCCTGCTCCCAGGATGCTCAGGTTGCTGATGGTGACTTTATTTGCTTGCAGGGTCTGCTTTTGTGTAGCTGTGGGTTCTGAATGCATTAGTTATTCCTTATCCTTTGGGAAGGCAATGCAGCTGCACTTTCAGCAGCAAAGAGCCAGTTGCTTTTCAGTTTGCTGATGTCTCAAGATCAAAAAGCTGACTTGGCTTCAGTAAGGTAGCTCTCTCCAAGGATCTTCCAAATCTCTTTGAAGGAAGTAATCTGGGAATATAATCTTCCAAGCAGAAGAAGCTTTTAATTAGCCATTGTAATTGAATTAATCTATCGTGCAAATAAAAGAAGCAGTCACTTTTTTTGCCAACCAGCCACTGGACCCCTCTTATGGTGAGGTACATTTGGGGGCATGGTGGGAACCTGAGTTCCATGGAGAAGGAGGAGGAGCTTTATGGATGAGGCTGTGCTACCTTGCAGTGCCAGGAGGCTCCCGACGGTGGAGCTCGGATATTCCTGGCTGACAGTGGCGTGGACAGCAGCTCAAAATCAGTCATGACAGATGTCACGGTAAATAAGTTCATTTTGTAATGCAATATTAAGTATAAATTGTAAATTAAAAGTTGTGTTTTAAATCCTTCTTGATTTGACTTCAGCATGATAAGGCAACTAATCACAAAGCAGCACTGTGAAATGGGTAGTTGCATTTGTTCCTGCCTGATTCCTCAGTGCACGTTCTTTATCCAGTGCCATTACAAGTGTAGAAGGAGCAGTGCCAAAATACACAGACCCAGAGATGAGACAGAAATAGACCTGGACTGAACTGGAGTTCAGTCTGGAGAAAGAATTTAAAGAGCATTATGAACTGAGTTTTACTCTGCTCAGCCTGTTGTTAACAAGGGGAAATAAACACAAACAGAAAGTGAGCTGATGACCTTCTCAGATGTTCAGTGGGAGATGGGAGCGCGGGCCAGCCCTGGGATCCAGCACTGCTCCCAGGCTGGACAGTAAGGAAGCTGTGTCTGCAGTCCTTATCAGCTGTTTGTCCTTTACTGTAGGCTGAGTAAAGCAAATTGCTCAAAGCTTTTTCCCCTTGTGTCTGCTCGTGTCTTTTGTTGTTGGAAAAGCGAAGCAGCCCCATGGAAGCCTGCAGTAGTGGCAGTGCTGGACAGGCAAGCACAAGCCCCAAAGCTCTGGGCACACAGGAGATGCATGAGAGCACAGGCTGCAGTCCTGGACATGCTCAGTGCTGGGATGGAGCTCAGGCTCAAGGCTTGGATGTCAGGGACCACCTAGTTGTAAGAGGTTCCCATAACCTCCGTGGCTCGCTCAGCCGTTGGCCTCTCTCAGGGCCTGTCAGCCGAGTTGCCAGCCGTGGCTGGGCTGGGAGTTGGGCAGCCATCCATGGGGCGCTGGCCAGAGGCAGCAGAGCCAGCTCAGACACGGCACTGTGGCCCCGCTGGGAGCAGACCTCCAGGCTGTGCAAAAGGCTGAGGCAAGGAGGAGGAAGGTGGGGCTGCTCCAGATTTCAGCATTCTGTATGTTTGCTTGTCCCCAGAAAGGAAAAAACCTTGCTTTGTGTCCTTTTGTTTTGGGACATTTATTAGCCACTAAAGTCGTTACTTTAAATCTGAACCACATGGACTCAAGTTTTCTCATCTCTTTGCCCATAGTTGTGCACCAGCAATAGACAAAAACTTCTGGCCTCTCAGTGGAGCTAGAGGAGATGCTCAGATGGATTGCTTCCTCAGAACAATAATCAACCTGTGTTTCTATTGCATTGAAGCTATCTTTTTCTCATTTCCAGCCTAAGGGAGTATATTTAATTAGGATTCCTTGGTTAATGTAATGTGCCATTCATGCAAAGGGTTTGAGAAGTTCCAAGACTGTTTAGTGCATCACCTATTTAAGAAAGCATCTGTAGCAAATCTGGATTTATTTTAACCATCTCTGGGTAGAGGAGATTACTCTCCACACCCTGTGGTTTGTGACTGTAGTTCTGAGAAGGTGGAATTAACAGTGTACTGGGCAAATCTGTCCCTGATTTTTATTGTTTCTTACTGCATGTGGTTAATAACTTTTAGACAACTACACTTGAGGCTCATAAGCTAAACTTAGTGCTTGTTGCAATAGACAAAAGATGAGAATAATAGATTTTACCCACTGTGGGTCTCCAAGTGAGCTTTCTTTTCCAAGAAATGAAGCATGTATAATACTTTTTTTTTGTCATTGTTATTTTTATTAAAAAAAAAGTAATGAGCTCATAACTATTAAAACAATGGGAAATAACATCACAAACATGGCACTTGCTAAGGCACATTGCTTGTAAAGCTTGTGTTAGATCTTTGGTCACAGTTTCAGCCAGGCTCTGGCCACTGTCCTGAGGTGAAGAGTTTGATGCCTGAGGGTGGTGGCTCTTGCCATCCATGGGGATGGAGCTTCATCGGTTTCACTGGTGCTGGATTGGACTGCTTAGCAGGGCTCTGCAGTTCCCAGGATAATCTATCTGGCTTGTCTGTGAACAGCCAACTCATGAAAAACTGGGTGAAAAACTCTGAGCAGTCTGACTCCTTCCTGTCTGCTCTTACACTTAGACTCATAAGTCATGAGGCTGAAAACTGATTTAAGAAACAAAAAAGTGAGTGTGTTAAGGAAATGTGAGCTTTCTGGGCTGGTTTGGCTCATTTCTGTCTGGTTAAGAATCTGGTAAAAGTTGCTCACTGCAGTTTCTGGGCTCTTCAAAAATTCATTATAGCCGGGTTAGAATCTGAAAGCAGCTGAGTCATGAGGAAATATCATTTAGGAGGAAACTTTAAATACCCTGTTACAGGTTCTAGTGCTGAGCATCTTGGCTTACTCAGTGCTCCCTGAATCCATGGGGATGGTCATTCCCATGGGATGTGTGTTAGCCATGGAGGGCTCATGGCTGTAGGCAGCATCTCCAGTGCTGCCTGGTGCTGCTGGAAAAATTCATCAAGGTTTCTATCCACACAGCTCCCATCATCTGAATGGCAGTTGGGGGTGTCTTTCACTTCAGAGCATGAAGCACAAGGCTTTAAGTTTGGTCTTTTTTACTCCATGGTGGAGTCAGCTTCTTGGTTTGGTAGTCTACAACAGAAATTTGCAATCAGTTCAAATGGAGCAGCATTTTTTGATGCATTAAAACAAAATGCTATGAAACAGCTTCTGATCCTGTGTGTATGTACTTGTCAGTGTGAGGAACAAAACTATTCACTATCATTTGAGATGTCAGCTACAAGTGGTTTTCTTCTCTGTAGTGTCACCTGTGTGATGATTCTCTTTAAGGGGAAGGAGAGCCCTGTGAAGCACTTCCAGTGGCAGCTCATGAGGGATCTGTAGAGGGAAGAGCCTGCAGGACCCAATTTGCTGTTGGAAAATTGCAGGTTTCTGCTTCTGTGTCCTCAGGATGGACAGCTGGCTTGAGCCTGGCTGGAGCAGCTCTACCATTGTTCTTATTCTCTGAATTGTTGGCAATGGCTGCTCCTAAAGGTCTTCAGAGGCATTATAAGCAGAGCTTTGCAATGGATTGGATACAGTTCTCTTCTTTCTCTGAAAAGAACATTAAATCAGATAAACCTCTGTGCTCAGCACCCTCAGGAAATGGCTCTTAAGGAATAATTGCACACCAGCTTCTTTTGGCAGGAATCTTGGTTTAGGCATTTCAGCAGTCTAATCTGATTACTCCTAATCCTTGAGCATTGCTTCATTTGTGTTAAAAATTATTTGATATACGTGTACTCACACATATATCAGTGTGAGGGTGAGGATTTGTATATGTGGGTATGGGAAACCCATAGTAATCCACTGATCTCAAAAACTGTCAGAATTGCCCAGTGCTAGACTTGTGAGTCCACTTCAAAAATAAAAAAGAATGTGGAAGATAATTGTCACAAAGGCTTTTTATGTGTCTACTGTGTTATGAAGAGATAACTTATAAAATATACTAATAACTATAGAGATAACTAAATATGCTAACTATAATATTAGTTTTATTAGTATCTATTTAATGTAGTTATATAATGTAGCTGTAATTATTTTGGTATTATTATATATAATATTAATATTGTCATTGGAGTATCAGGAATTTGTTGCTATTCTGTGGTAGGCTTTGAGGTTTTGGTTTTTTCTACTTTACTCTTTCATTTGTGGTGTCATAATTTTGAAATTGATATTTCTTTGGAAGTACTCAAAGATGTGGAGACTTTTTTGGGGTATATCTTTGCTTTATGCATTTAGTTAGTTAGTTTTAATTCTGGATATGGTTTTGCATCAGGAAAACATCCTTGCTGTGAATTAGAAGGAATTCTGTGGGTGAGAGCACTCCACAAGGTTTAGCATCTCTGCCAAAATTCCTTCAGCTACCATGTATCGCTTAGAGCTTTCTTATTCCTTCTGGAATAAACAAATCCAGTGTTCTGAGTTGGTGAGAGGTAGGCAAAAGACTTCCATATTCCTTTGCTAGATCTCCTAAAGCACCCAGCTGTCCAAAGCAGACATTTGGTACAGATGTGTTCCGTAGTCAGGACTAGGGGAGTGCCAAATTTGCAATCACCGTCAGTGCTAATTATGTGCGATTGTGTGTCATGGGGAAATCTGTGGTTTTCCCAACATGCTTGCTGCTCAGCTTGCACATAAACATGTGGCCATTTGAGGTGTGGCAGAAAGCCATGGAAAAACAGCAGGGCCTTTTGGAATGGCCAGTTTCTCAGGTTGCTGCAGGCTTTTCTCCTTATTTACCAGTGAGATGGTTTTTACAAGACTTTCCCCAGAAAGGAAGCATCAAAATCCTTGATCTCTGTGTTATTCAGTCATGTAAGTTGTAAGTTTAATTACTTAGGTACAAGCTTAGATGCCACAGTGGCTACATTGACTTTTGTGATTTCAGTTTTGGAAGTCCAGGCTTTGCTCAGGGATGTGCAGTCATTCCTTTAAAAGGTTTCCTTTTGGCTGGTACCAGTTTGTGTGTGTGCAGATCTGACTGTTGATATCCAAGTCTGGAAGAGCTGACATTTACACTGTACTTGTGAGGCCAGAGGATTGGGTTGGTGCCTCAAAAAGACTTGCTGCTATTCTGGGGCTGTGTCAGCTTTTTTACCTTTGCACAGCTCCCTCTGGGTGACCGTGAAAGTTTTGGAGTAGTGAGCAATGGAGAGACCCCCCACAACAAACCAGTCCCAATTATTCTTATATCAGACCCTAAAAATGGATTCAGATTGCAGCATGAGAATGGGAAACCACACCTCCCCATCACTGGAAATGTCCAGGGCCAGGTTGGACGGAGCTTGGAGCAGCCTGGGCTAGTGGAAGGTGTCCTTGCCTATGGCAAAGGGTGAGATTCGATGGGCTTTAAGGTGCCTTCCAACCCAAACCATTCTGTGATTCTGTATTCTGTTGGAGTATTCCATGTGTCAAGCTTCACCTAAAAAGCTAATAAGGTTAAAAAATTTATTATTTTCTTCTGCTTGGTGTGTTTACAGGGTGTAGTTTCTGAGTGAATATTCTGTTTAAACTATGCTTGTTATGTACATTTAAATCACTTCTCATAATGCTCTTTTTTTTTTTATATTCCGGACACTTTGAAGGCCTGTGTTCCCCTGTGTGGGTGAAACAGCCTGATTTGGGCTGTACTTGGAGGTCACCAAATGAGGATGAAAGAAACTGAAGCTGGTGAAGGCTATTAAAGCTCTTCTGGCAGGCAGGTGACATAAGCTGGTGGCACAGCAGTATATGAAGGACAGCTGCTGGTTTTTTGGGATGAGCTGGTGAGTGTTGAGGTGGTGAGGAGGAACACCATCACCATTCAGACATGGCCTTGGCTGTGGAATCAGCTGAGGACATCTGCCCTGCACAGCTCCTGTGGGGCTCTCTGCTCTGTCCTGCCCACAGCACTCGATGCTGACTGAGCCTGCCTGGCTCCTATGGCCCGGGTGCCATTTCCCAGCTGAGCTCTCGGCAGAGGGCAGCTGGAGCCCTGATCCTGCAGGAAGCTGGCCAGCTCTGCTTGGCACTGGCACTGCTGGAGCCAGCCTGGGCTGCCTGTGGGGGAATAAGGCCAAGTTCTCAGCCCAACTGACCTGATGGGCTGTTTTAGCTTAGCTGAAGGACTCCTGCCTTTCAGATCTTTATTTTATAGGGTAAGAAAGCCTTTCCAAAGGATTTACTGCTCTAGACTGAAACACTGAATCCCTCAAGGACAGGAATAATGAAGCTAGTGGGGTTACTGTATGGATAAACTCCAGTCAGTGATGTGCTTTAGATAAGTGCTTGGCAAGGGGGAGATTGGAGGCAAAACAATTTGGAGGTAGCTTTATTGCAGGTGTTTGCTGTAAAGGATCCCCAAAGGAGAATAGTGCCAGGGGGAGCAGGAGCACAGCAGGATGAGGTATGTGAAGGAACACTGAGTCCTTATAATGGCTCTTTCAATGGTAGTGCAGCATTTTAGTACATGGAATTCACAGATAAATGACTCACAGCCATACAAAAAATCCCCAAGGACAGTTTAATATTCTAGGAAAGGTTTTGTGTGATCTCGTGGGTGACTTTGAAAGAAATTAAACCAAAAGACATCCATAAATAGAGCTTGCCCAGCAAATACTGGTGTGATTAGAGTAGAACTTAGTGATGGCAGTTGTAACTCCAGTGAAATAAAACTTTGGATTGTTTAAAAAAGAAAAATGTCTGTATTATATGGAAGATAAGTGCATATTAACTTTTATAGAGCTTGGAAAGTGTTGTGAGGTCTGCTGAGGCAGCACTTCCCTGTAAGCTGCAGCTGTATTAAATTGGCACCGTTGCAGTTTCATGCTTGGCTTTTACCCTGACAGCAGAATTGTGCCCCATTTGCTCTGTCGGGACTCAGCTGATCTCTTTGAGTGCTTTGGAGCATTCAGCTGGCAGAAATCTCTCCATTTGTGTGTGTGTGTGTTTATTTATTGATTTTTGGCATAGCACCCTGACTGCACTCGCTGAGCTGGGTGAGTGCCCATGGCCAGGGCAGCAGTGCCTGCCCGGGCCAGGCAGAAAATGGAGGGCACTGGTGCCAAGGCAGATTGAGGTGAACAGGCAGGAAATCACGGCATAGCAGCCAGCTGGCTGGAATCAAATTGGTACCAGTCAGGAAGGCAGCTGTGTGAGGGGCAGAGGGACAGCTCCATGGGATTGGGAAATGCTCACGTGTGCTGCTGTTACACACCCCAGGCAACTTCACTTGGATGTCCTGCCCTTCCTCAGTAGCCAGACATGGCAAATGCCATGAATGTAGTTGTTTCTGCTTTGGTTCTTTCTGACAGCTCCTGCTAGATGTGCTGGATTTCGGACAGGGCTCACACTGGGATTTTTCCAGAGGCAGATTTTTTTTTTTCAGGGAGGAGATGTAGCACATGTGGTTTTTTTCTATCTTTTTTTTTTACAGGTGTAAAATTGCAAAGCCAAGTATGTGTGTTCTGTCCAAAGAGATCTCTTCATGTTTACCTACAGTCACATAGTTGTGGAATGGTTTGGGTTGGAAGGAACCTTAAATTCATCTCGTTTCACCCTCTGCCATGGGCAGGGATACCTTCCACTATCCCAGGTTACTCCATGCCCCATCCAGCCTGGTCTTGGACACTTCCAGGGATCCAGGGGCAGCCACAGCTTCTCTGAGCACTCTGTGGCACGGCCTCCCCTCCCTCACAGGGAAGAGCTGCTTCCCCAGTGTCTGATATCATCTAAGTCAGAGGCCATTTCCCCTTGTCCTGTCCCCCCAGGCCCTCTTTGTTCAAAGTCCCTCTCCAACTCTCCTTGAGCACCTTTAGGCACTGGAAGGTTGCTATAACCTTTTTCCAAAGCCTCATTTTTTTCAGTCTGAAGAGACTCTTTCTGGAAAAATACATTATTTTGTAGTCTGGCAACATTTGTTCTGGGAATTTTTGTTCCCTTTTTATTATTAAGAAGAATTAAATGTTAGATCAAAATCAAAGGTTGAAAGGCTTTATGTAAGGCACATAGAGGTTGGTAATACTGGAAGATTGAAGTTACCAGATTTGAAATCACAGATTTCAGTACTGGGGATATCATTCTCTACTATTTTGAATGCTTTTAATTTCAATTTTTTTTACTACCTTATGTCTTTGGATAACTCTGTTTTTTTTTTTTTGTATTTCATTCTAGAAATTGGTCCAGTGACAATAACCACAGATCCCAAGAAATTTCAATTTGAACTTAGGGAACTTTATGTTCAGGTGAGTAACTTGTTTCCTATGTGGTTCTAGCAAAGACTGTATCCTCATGCCATCTTTCCTCTTGTGCTGTTATTCCTGCTGCAGGAATTCGTGAAGATGTAGATCACTTTTCTCTGTCATTTTGCCTGCACAAACTGTCAGCTTCCTGCTCATCCTAATTTAGGGCTATGATTCATTCCTTTGTCTTAGTTTACATCATTGTGTGGAGACTCGTTCAGTAACACAAGAAGGAATAGTTAGATAATGCTAACATTTAGTTGGCATTTCCATTAGGCCTGCCACTTGTCCACAAAGACATTTATGGATTATTTTGCTTTTACTGTATTATGGATATTACATTCCGTGAACACCATTCAAGCAAGAGGACTGTCAGACCCATCAGGTTTTCCATAGGTGCTGCCTTCCCTGCTGTGCATTACTTGGCACTTAATGATTCAAAGGCTTCTGAGAATCACAGAATATCCTGAGTGGGAAGGGACTCACAGGACCAACCCCTGTCCCTGTTCAGATACCCCAACAATCCCACCCTGTGCATCCCTGAGAGTGTTGCCCAGATGCTCCTGGAGCTCTGGCAGCCTTGGGGCTGTGCCCATTCCCTGGGGAGCCAGGGCAGTGCACACCACTCTTTGGGGGAAGAACCTTTCCTGAGATCCAACCTGACTCTGCCCTGCCTCTGCTCCAGCTGTTTCTTCAGCTGATAGAAAGAAAGGAGGAAGTACTGGAGTGGAGTTATCCTTACTGACAGAACATATGCTCCTATTGTCCTGTCTTTAACCAAGGAAAATGCTTCTGACCTGTGGTGAACCTTGCTGGAGTCAGTAGTGCCAGACAGGCTCTCCCTCAGAAACTGGCACATGATATAATCCCTGTAAGAGCAGATTGCTTGAAGATTACTTTAAAAGTTGGCAGGAGGTTTGAAATCCAGAGAAAACAATAGCTACTGCGGTTTTCTTCTTCATGGGGAAATGTAAGGTTTAAAACTCCATCCAGTTGTCATGTTTTGTTTCCTCAATAGTTGTAATGGACAGTAATTGCAGCTGTTTCTAAAAGGTGGATGTATTGGGTGAAGCTTTGGGGAATTTCAAACTCTTAATTTCTAATCAAGTTGTTTAAAAGTTTCTGTCTACTTAATTTTAAATTTCATTCTTTAATGCTGGTTGATCGCATATTTCATAATTACTTTCAAGATATGCTCATTCTGCTCTATGAAGGCTCTCACTGACTTGTATTCACCCATTGTAGTGGTGAAGGGCCAAAACAGAAATAAAAAAATGATTAGAACAGGACTGATAGTGTTTATATTTTCTCTACTGCAAGATGACCTTTCTACATGTTTGTTACAAGTATTTTTCCAAAATGACTGACAAAGGATGCAAGAATGTTGTGGAGGTAGAGGAAATTTTGAGCTGGGTTCATTTTGAGAAAGGGCATGGGCCAAATATTCTCATTAGTGAACAAAGCTAAAATTAAGGTGAAGATAAATACTTCAAGGCATCTTGTGTATAAAACATATATCAAAATATGCTCAACTTGTCCTCCCTGAACATGAGGGTAACTCCAGCTCTTGTTTTCCATTCATCTGTCACAGAATAGTTGGAGGGTCTTTTGGCTGACATTTGACATCAGGTAAAAATTGGGCTGTGTACATTTCACTGCAGAAACTGGGCCCTGTTCCTTTTATATTCAGTGTGATAAAAGACATGTGCCATGGATACAGGATCAGCTTAGGAGGTATCACCTGTATTTCATCTGTAATTATCTTTGAATCATTCTTACAGACAGTGTGATAACAACATGGACTTGGGCAGCTATGACTCCTTAGTGTTAGTGTTGTTTTTGGTTTTTTGATGTTTTGGGGTTTTTCTGGTTTTTTTTTTTGGTTAAGGAGATTTTTTGTGTATTTCTGTGGGCCTGTTCAAACTGAAGGGAAAATAAAGCTTCCTGAGCTTCACTCACCTCAGCTTTTCCAGAAAGTTTCATGAGGTAGTTGTATTTAATTTCAATTTGGAGAGAAAGGCAGGAAATACTGAATGTACTGAATGGAAATTTTTCTACTTTTTAAAATTTAAGTAAAGACAATACTAATGTTAAATGTTAGGAAGCAATTCTGCCTGTGAAGGGGGGAAGGCCCTGGCACAGGGTGCTCAGGGAAGCTGTGGCTGCCCCTGGATCCCTGGCAGTCCCAAGCCAGGTTGGATGCGGCGTGGCACAAGTTGGGACAGTGGGAGGTGTCCCTGCCCATGGCAGGGGTGACTCTGGATGGGCTTTAAGGTCCTTCCAATCCAAACCATTCCATGATGATGATGTTTTGTTGTTTTACCAGCTGACTTTTAACAGTATTATTCTACATTATAGGAATAAAGTCCATGCTTGTTCTCAGAACAGCCATTTAGCTCAGTAGTACTTTTGGTGTTCTATGTAGAAAACAGATGCTGCCATACAGAATATTATGAGATGATCATCAAGTAGATTTGAAGTGGGATAGAAATTTTCCTGTTCCAAGTAGATGTCGGTATAAATTAGCTATTATTTTGACTTTGCCCACAAATTAAAGCTTTATGTGGAAGAGTCTTCTGCTGAAAGAATTTGGAAATACTGATGTGTCCCATTGGACTGTATAGGCATTGCCAAGATAAAGTTCTGACATGTGTCAAAAATCTTGGAGAGTTCTCTCTTGAATTTCAGGCTGTCTGGAGTCTACCACTTGCTTTTCCCATAAAATTATGGCTACATTTAGGAGAACTGACTTTGAAAAAGAGCAGTGGTTCTTATATGACTTACAGAAAAAGTGACCACATGCTTATTCTTTAGCATAGATGAGAAACTTATTAATATTCTTGCTTTGAAATTGAATTAAGGATATTGATAAGTTAAACTTGTTCCCAACATGAACATTTCACTAAGGACAAACAAAATTCTTAAGTTTGAAGGACTGCTCTCTTTTTGCCTTCTTTCCAAGCATGTGTAGATTTGTATATATGTATGTGTGAAGGCATGATGATTGTAAAAATAAAAGAAATTTTTTTTTTTTAATACTTAATATGCAGAGATCTATTGTAGATGACAGGGCAAGTTTTACAGTTTGCATCAGCTCTTTGGAAAGTTCTGTCTTCAATATGCCAAGTTAATTTTTATGTAAGTTAGCTTTTATTTAAACAGTATTTTTCCCAAATTCTTCATTCAGTGAGAAAAATGAATCCTTTCCTATAAAGATAAAGTCATACTTGGAAGCATTTTGATTGAACACATGGTCTGAAAAACCTCCAGCTTGGCAGCTGCTGCAGTGCAGAGCTGTGGGAGGACAGCACCTGTGCCCTCTGCTGAGCTCCCTGTCCCAGGATGGAGTCCAGGGCAGGTTCTGGCTGCTCTGGTGTCCAGAGGTGCTCCTGGAGCTCTGCCCTGACTGCCTGGGACCATTTCCCATCTGTCTGTGCCCCTGGCCTTCTGTGGCTGCTGTGTGCTACCAGAGCAGGGGAGATGTCAGCCAGGAAGGGAGCATGTGAGTGTGGGGGGATAGAATAAATAGAAAGGTAGTATAGAAAGTAATTGTACCCCCTGAAGAGTTGCAGCTGGTTTAATGATTAAAGATTAGGAGCAGGCCTGATGTTAACAGGCTGCAGCTGTAGCCAATAAGAAGAGTGTTATAAAAGAGTGGATTGGTTGGCTGAGGGAAGAACTGGAGTCAGTTGGCTCCTGTGAGGACAAGGAAGAGTCAGTGCTTGCAGGAGCTGCCTATGAGAAACATCAAGGAGGTATGAAACTCTAACAATATGGAACCTTTGCAATGTAATGACAATAGAACTCTTGTACTACAATGGGAACAAATGGTGACCCCAATGTGATTTGGGAAATAGAACTCTTGCTATATATGACAATGTGTGAGTGTGGGAAATGGGGCTGTCACAAAAGCTGGAGCTGAGCAGGACGTGGATAGGAGTGACCGTGACACCAGCCAACATCAGGGCTCTTCCTTTGACTTTATTTCCCCTTTGGAATTGTCACAGTTGCTGCTTGTGTGTTACAGCACTCTGCACAAACAATAAAATCCTTAGGGTAGAAAAGGTGAATAAATGATTAGAGGCTGGGGTAGTATCTGTCTTGAATGTCCCAAAAGAAAGTAACTTATTTGGTATGTTTTTTTCCTTTAAAAAAATTATGTTTTATTTCTACTTGTGAACAGGGTGGTGGAGACTGTCCAGAGATGAGCATTGGGGCAATAAAGATTGCTCTAGAAATTTCCCTGCCTGGCTCTTTCATCTATGTCTTTACTGATGCCCGATCCAAGGATTACAGACTGACCCATGAAGTGCTTCAACTCATCCAACAGAAACAGTCACAGGTACTGAGGGGATTTGCATTCCCAGCTGGGTTGTGTGTTTAATGCTCTGTTTTCTTGATGACTAAGGGTAGAATTCTCCTATGTGCAACTTGGTGAAATCTTTTTACAGAAGGGACCATAATACTGCATTCTAAATGTTTATTTTTTTTTTTAATAGAGTTAACTGATCTGGGTAAGGAAAAACTTAGTGGAATATTCTTTTACTATTGTGAATTAAATAATGGAACTGAATCTTGTACCAGTATATGTGGTTTTGGCAGCTTATCACTTATGTGGATTTTTTTGTTGTTGTTCTAAAGGAGGTATTATGTGAATGACAGGGCTGATTGACTTTTAAAGGTATTTTTGTCTATTCCTTTTCTTCTCTATTGCTTTTTCCATCATTACTGAGTGCAATGCCTCTGTCCATGTAGAGTAACAAACCCATCTCAACTGACATATTCTTCTGTTGTCTTGCCTTAATGCTGCTGTGGCAGTGTTTTCTTCACCTGTGTACCATGTGTCCAATGATTCACTGTTTTTGTTTTTTAAATCCAGGTGGTGTTTGTGCTGACTGGAGACTGTGATGACAGGGATCATATTGGTTACAAGGTCTATGAAGAAATTGCTTCAACAAGTTCTGGTCAAATTTTTCACTTGGACAAAAAACAAGTTAATGAGGTAACTTTGCTTGAGTTTTGCAATCAATAAAGAAAATGAGGCAAGAGTTACACTGTAAATCTTTAAGAGAGTTGGTGGTGGGTTAGGGAGCAGAGGGGGAACTTCTAAATGTTCTGGTCTTAGTATGTGGACTCTCTTCCACCTTTCCTTTCTTTCTCCGTCTTCTATATCAGGATGCAATTCTGTGACTTTTGTTGACAACAGGGAACTGTGAAGTGACGTATCATGCTTGAACCTCCCCAGCTTCCTTCTGCCTGTGCCAGAAGGCTTCCAGGAGAAGAGCCTTTAAAAAAGGAGCCATTCTGCGCTCTGTGTAATGTAGTGGTGTTTCTGCTCAAAACAAGAGTGCACATTTAGCTTAAAATGAGCATTTTGTGAACAAGCAAAGGACTGCTATTTAGTCTGGGCAAAAATGTTCCCCACATAGGATAGATAATGGGAGCTCTCAAGGTTCCATTGTTCACAGAGTCATGGAAATAACTTTAATTGAGGTTATCACTGCAATACTTTTACCACCTCTGCTGCCCTCCTGCTAACTGTGGTTCCTGACCCACAGCCATGAATGAATATTTGCTTTGGGAACTTTGGTGACTCTCAGTCAGGAATGAAACTTCAGAAGTGCGTGAGAAAACAGTTTGGAGAGAGGTGAAATCACATGGTATTTATCTGGAGAGGTGGAATTGTTTATAAATGTTGTAAACATTCCCCTTTGAATTCCCAGTGTAAGCAATAACTAGCTGAAGTTTTTTAATAAAAATTTACCCTGGTTTGTTCCTCCTTCTTTATGTTCTAAAATTTTGACAATGATAAATGTTGGAGATAAATTGCATTTTTCTACAGCTGTTGCCTAGAAAAACTGAAGTTCTCGCTGGGAATGATAGAAGCTATTGGCAGTGATGTGAGGGTGATCAAAAGGAGAAACTTCCCAGAAGATTGATCCTCCAAAAATTAGGTTAAAATTTGGAATAAAAGAAATTACCTGTTTGGTCTGCTTCTGGCCTGCATTTTGCTATTTTGTATAAAGGGTAAAACTTCTCTGTGATACTCCATGAAATCCCTTTCTACAGAAAGGATCATCATGGAACAAAATAGTCTTTAAGGGCCCTTCCAACCCAACCAATTCTGTGATCCCCTGATATTGCCAATGGGGAATGCTCTTTGCCAGGACTGTAGTTTTAGGATAAAGGTTAGGGTAGAGTGTTGTGGTTTTGTTTTCTTCTGCTTTTGAGAGGTAGAAGTGAGCAGATAAAGCCATTTGTAGATGCTAGACAGCACCATGTTCTGGAGTGGAGCTGGCATGAGCTCCTTTCCTGGGTGCGTGATGCTGCTTTCTGAACTTGGCACTTCCCTGTTTATCAGAACACCAGCTTCTGCCTGTAAGGATAGACTGCCTTGGAGTTTTGGGTAAGGTTTTAAGCAGGGGATTTCACCCCCTTCCAGCTTCATCGCAATGTTTCTTTTGAGTAAATAATCATGGAATTGTAAAGTTTTAAAATGTCCTGTGTTGCAAGATATCTTGAAGATCATCTCATTTCACCCCTGCCATGGGCACGAACATCTTCCACTGTCCCAGGCTGCTCCAAGCCCCCATCCAGCCTGGCCTTGGATGCTGCCAGGGATCCATGGACAACCACAGCTTCTCTGGGCACCCTGTGCCAGGGCCTGCCCACCTCTGCACAGGAGCAGAGGGTAAAATTAGTAGATGAAATTTTTGCAGTGTTTTCTTGAGAGAGAGGGAAAAATATGGCCTATGGCCACTGGGAAGAAGAGATGCTTAAACAGTGTAAGAGATTGCCTAAGATGCAAAAAAAGCAAACTCTAAATAACTTTCAGAAGTCTTCCACAATAACTGCTGAACAATTTGTGTTAGTGCCAAACCCAAAAGACTCTGCCATTTTAGTGATTGTTGACCTTACATAAATCTGTGTCTGGGCCAAGTGACTGTAAAAATGAGTTGACCAAATTGCTGCTGTCCCCAGTAAAACCTTCTCTGTCGTTTCAGTTCTGGATCAGCATTGATTCCAAGAAGCACATCCACCAGTGGGTGGATGCAAACAAACAAGACATCTCACAGAGATCTGATCAGTTGTTTGTGGGATACCCCTCAGGCAGGATTCAGCTCCAATCAAGCAATCAGGCTTGCCCTCCTTTTTCTCTGAGGAGTTGATGATGTGTAAAGAATGCAGTTTATAAATGCTGAAGCACACTCACCGTTGTGGGCAGAGACAGCCAGTGCTGGATTGGGGATTAGGGAGTAGCTACAAAGTTCCTGCCGAGTACCCTGCCAAACCAACGACTTGTTTTGTTAAAACATTTTGATTATTCTACCCCCCAAAAACTCAAACAAAGCTATTTTTAGTATGTAAAGTTTCAAACCATTCCTCTTGTTCTTGCCCTTTGAGCATTAAGTGCAGAATGAAGCAATATTCTAAACTAGATACAGGGAAACACAGCAAAACAGTACTTGATACACATCCAGTGCTTGTGTACTGAGAAGACTGAAAACTTGATGCCTTTTTTTTAACTTCTGAAAAACATGTTCTAATTTCAAATACTACAATGAACTGGGGCAAAATTATTAGTGATTGACAAAGTTGTGTTGGGTTCAGTCCAGCAAAGCATGAAATACATATGTATCTCCACTTACCTGCTGAAGGTAGCTCATCTAAGAGTCTGGGATGAAGGTCCTATTTCTACAAACTCACTGTGATTTCTGTGCATTAGATAAATGAGAATATTTATCTAGTTAGAGTATCAAGATCCTGTCCCTGGGAGTGTTCAAGGCCCATGTTGGGGCTCTGAAAAACCTGGCCTATTGGAAGGTGTCCCTGCCTATGGCAGAGGCTGAGACAAGGTGGGCTTTACTGTCCCTTCCAAAATGAACCATTATAGGACCATAATATTCTGAAATGTTGTCCCCAGTGTCTTGGAAAGCCTTTATCAAAGTGCTTTATCAAAGCATTGAAGTCCTGGTTTTGAAAAGTGTTTCTTTAGTTGAGATTTCTCTGGTTGCTTTTGTAGACTCAAGGCTTAATTTACAATAATTGCTTGAAATTTAAATGAATCACAGAATATCCAGAGCTGGAGAGGATCCCTGCAAGGATTGCGTCCAGCCCCTGTCCCTGCCCAAACACCCCAACAATCCCACCCTGTGCATCCCTGGAGCATTGTCCAAACCCTCCTGGAGCTCTGGCAGCCTTGGGGCTGTGCCCATTCCCTGGGGAGCCTGGGCAGTGCCAGCACCCTCTGGGGAAGAACCTTTCCTGAGCTCCAGCCTGACCCTGCCCTGCCACAGCTCCAGCCATTCCCTCAGGTTGTCTTCTCACGGCATTGAGAATATTCATCAAGCATGGGTTAAATTTCTTGTTAGGAGCAGATTCTCTATTTTCATAACTGTGTCCGGTTTCCAAAAGGTACTAATTTTGACTTGAACTGAAGTTACATTCCACCACACCTAATTATCCTTCTGTAAGGAAATTCCTGTAAATGGTTGTGATGCCCAAGGGTTTGTAATGATGCCAGAGGGGGTGTTGAGATGAACTGTGATGATCAGCAGAGTGTGAATATGGTGCTGTGAAAAATAGTGGAGATTTATTAGTCATTGGCAGTTCAGGTCATGTCTCCAGGTCGTTTTGATTGTTTGTGGCAAAACTGAGTCATTCCTATGTCTGATGAACTGGATTGATCAGTGTAGAGCTAGGAGTTCACAAGGACTGAGCTGGTGAGTGGTCTTTTTCCATTTCTTTTAGTGTTGAAACACTTGATTTTTCTTACTTCTAACCCTTCTGTAAGAAGGGAAGAATTCCTGTTCTTAAACTGCCTAAAAATACATATTTCTTCCTGATTTTTAAAATAAGTAGAAATGTATCTTCCATATACAGAACATTAATGGGAGGAGAACTGAGAATGACATGGGGGCGCAGCTTGGACTTTGATGGAAGAAACGGGGTGCTGTTGAGTGACTTGAAAGCTGGATGAACCTATATGGGGAAAAAAAGAGAGTTTGGAATTGGATGAGAAGCTTGTGAATGAAAGGGTGCTGTGGATGAGATGAGATTGAGGGGGCACTGAAGACAGGACTGGTGACAGAACATTTACAAAAGATGAGGCAAAAGGGGTTGTTATTGTGGGGAAAGTATCATCTGTAAGATCACAGGGAATGGGGTCTGGTGGTGTTCACTCACAAGTGCTCTGCTGTAGATAGAGGTCCCTAAACCCACTGGGAGCATCCCATTTCTGCTGGCTCTTACTCCTCCCAGGGGATGGCAACACAAGGGTTACACCAACACAGCTGGGGTTGGTGTTACAGGTTCCTGCTGTGCATGACCAGTGTGTGTTTGGATCATACTGCAGAGGAAGCAATTTCCAATCTTGTTTCACTCAGTTTAAGGTGTAAAAGGCCCCTCCACTACTTTTCAAGGATGCAACACAGGTGACAAAGTCAAAAGTTCAAAATTACATTATAGAATGAAAGTTTCTTGCATACCTCTGTTTTTTGCCTTTTCTTCTCCCTGGTCCCAAACAGGCATTATCCATTTTCATAGAAAAAGGAGGAGAAAGGTTTCATGGGAGAAGCAGCTGAATGATTCTATTCTGAAGATACATAATGTACAGTGAATACCAAACAAAGTAAGGAAAAACAGTTACAGCTGGTCTTTCTCTATTTTCTATGGAATTTGGAGTCTCTGGAAAAAATAAACCATGATCATGTACCTAAGGCTTTTGTCATAAAGCAACTGCAGAAGGGCTTTTGAAAGTGGACAGGCTTAGTTCTTGTGGTTCCAAACTTTGAAGAGCTTGAGATCCAACACTAAAACTTTTCAGTTGTCTGGTTTTCATATATGTTATATATATAATTCATGGTTTATTTTTACAGTAATGTTCTCTCATGCACTATCTCAGTTATATATTTTTATGTGCATTTGAAAACATTATTAGAACATTTCTCCTCTTTGGGTGTAAGTATGAACCTAAATTTATTTCAGCAATGAAACGGTTAATCTGAAATCCCGTTGCTTTGACTGCTTGAGAAATATTCTTGAGTCCCAGAATAAACAAATGGGAATAGAGGCCATACTCCACAGATTTTCCAGGTTTCACTATGCATTCCAAGAAATGACCTGACAGCAGGGCAGGTTGCAAGAGCAAATTTTCTGGGGAAAAGTTATAAATCATTGCTCTATTTGCCCTTCCCCCTCTAATAAAATTCATCACGTCATATTTTGGCAGAACAACAAAAGCTGCTGTTCTTTTGGGGGCTTTCTGTAAAGGTCTCAGAGGAGAAAAAACCTACTTCTAAACCAGTGTTACAGCATTATTGCAAAGCTCTTTGGAATGACAGGGTTGGGAAATGGATCTCCCAGAATTGCCTATTGAACTTACACAAGCAAGCTGCTGCCAGACTGCAGACAGCTGGGTTGTTCTGTTGCCTTCTATTTTCAGTTTTGATCTTGAAAAACTCTCAGAAACTGAAGTTCGTATGGGTTCATTTAATTTTACAATTCATTTAAAAACTTACCTGTGGAGATGATATCCTGGAATTAAATGGGAACTTTTCCATATACCTCATACAAAAAAGTGTCGTGTTCATCTCACTGGGAGTAGAACATTGAAATTCCTTTGGAAGCATTTTTGGGCCCAGATGTATAATTTCTAAAGTAGAACTTAAATGAGTTGGATCTTTTTGAAGCCTTGATTCCTGTTCCAGGCTTTGTCTAAAGCAAACACAAGTTGCTCCCTAGCTGGTGTCACCAGCTGTTGCACAAACCCCAGTTCTCTCTTGGGCCACGTTGCTGCCGCGCCTTGAGCAGCACGGGCAGTTTTACTGTGATTTTTTGGTACGTTGTTTTGCAAACATGCCCAAGCAGCTCGCTTGTGCACACCCTTGGTGAGGGGACACCTGGTCAGTGCTGTCTCACCCTGTGCTGGGAGCACTCAGCACAGCTCAGGTGGGACATTCCTAAGAGGGGAAGGGCAATGATTGATGAAAACCTGCCCCCACTATTTCAAATGTGTTTTCAATGACGTTTATTTAAACTTATTTCCTTCCACAAAGGTTGCTGGGCATTCATACTGTTACTTATGAGAACAAGTACACTTCTGTAGGAGGCTGGAATCTAGTTTCTATCCCAAAGTCATCTCACACACAAACCTATGGCATATTTCTATTTCTTAAATGATAAAGTAGGCAAGTAATGCAGAATAAACCAGGGGAATGAGGTTCTTTTGGGCAATGTGTTGAATTGGGTCCTAGGTTGAAGGACTTGCCCTGGAGACCCCCAGTACTGACAGGTGACACTTGATCTTAGTTTCTTGCTGGTTTCAAAGTCTTGAACTGACATAACCAAAAGACAGCTCTCCTTTACAAAATGTTTCCCAAGCCACCATGGTCAACTGCAGCTTTAAACCATGGTTCAGTATTACTGTGAGTCACATGCACATGGCTACACAAACCCAATATTACTTCAGTGGGATTTTAAAAATATGCTGCAGCTCTATGATGTACAGAGGTGATGCAAAATCATATAGTTTGACAAACCAGGTGTGTTTCTGGGGAGGCTGGGTTGGTTGTGGTGGGTTTCCCTTGGCTGGTTGTCAGGCTCTCTCTCAGCCACTCACTCATCCCTTGCAAAGGAGGAATGGGTTGAGGAAGCTTGAGATAAAGGCAGGGAAGTCACCAGTTGTTGTTGAGGACAAGACAAAGTTGGCTTAAGGAAAATTATTTTGTTGCCAATTAAAATAGATATTCAATTATTCCTTCAGGCAGTGGGAAGCAAAGACAGGTCCACTTTGCCTCCACTTGCCCAACTCAACTCTTACCCTGATTCCTTCTCCCTCCCCCAGTGCCATCAGGAATGGGTTTGTGGTCAGTACATACAGGTTTCTCTTGGCTGCTCTGCCTCTTCACACCCTTCCTTTCCTTCACTGTGGGTTCTCCCATGGGCTGCTGTCCTGTCCCTGCTATGGGAGCCTCTGTGCCCTGCAGGGACATACTATCCAAAGCTGTGTTCCCCTCCAATCCCACCTCTGTGCTGTGCCTAACAGTAACTTGTATTAGGTGTTTTAGGGGAAAAAAACCTGGAGAAGTCCAGAGATAGCAATTACTCAGTACATCTGGATAAGACTATTTTCCTTGTTGCTTCATGCAAATAATAATTGATGAACAGAAATGTCCACAGGTTTGTATCCCTAATTCCTTTTAAAATTTACTTGTGGTTGTTGTGTAGAGATATATCCAGGTGTGCTAGTGTACTCCTTTACACACCATGCTGACCATGGCTTTGCTAGTATCTTCTATTAAAGTTGTACTTCCTTTAAATATTCACATTTTAAAAAATAAATTAATATGGAATCTCTACAAGATAGTAGAGAGAGGCATTTCAGCAGAAAAGATTTCAACAGCCAGTACTGCTGACAGTATGGTAACAACTGTTCTTTTCTCTTCTAGGTGTTAAAATGGGTTGAAGAAGCAGTTCAAGCCTCCAAAGTGCATCTCTTGTCTACAGACCATCTGTCCATGGCTGTAAATACTTGGCAGATCCCTTTTGATCCCAGTCTGAAGGAAGTTACAGTGTCCTTGAGTGGTCCTTCACCAGCAATGGAGATTCATAATCCTCTAGGTGAAGTACTTTATACTTTCTTTTGTGATAGTGGAAAAAGGGAAGGAAATATCCCTTCTGGTATTTTATTTTTTTTTTCCAATATTCCATGGGTTTTTTTCACTTGGAGGAAACTGGAAAACTTCCTTATTCTGTCTACTTCATCTCACTTCCATCTTCTTTGTTATTGTTTGTCCTTTCATTCTGGATTACTGGACACTTGAGTCTTTCATCTGTTTTTATATTCCCTGAACCATCATTTAAGGCTTGTACATGCTGGTTGGGTTTTATGTGAGGAAAGTTCAGCCATGGTCTAGCTTTTTTGAACTGAGAACATTCAGAACCAAACCTGTCTCCCCTGCCCGTCTCCAGCTGAGCAGTGTGTGATGGGGAATGCAGTGACAGACTTGGAGCTAATCTGTAATTGAAGCTATTTTGAACAAATCTGTTGTTTATTATTAAGTTGATGCCCTAGGAACTTGGAACAGCACTCCAGAAATAAATTTGGATCATATTTTGTATTCTCTGAATGACTTTTGCCTAAGGATATTGCTTGAGTAGCTGGGAAATATTTTATGCCCAGGATGGGTTCCCTGCAATGTGCTTTGGTCTGGTCTGTCCTGCACTGAGGCATTCTTGTTTACAGGAAAGAGATTTGCTCAATGTCTGTGTTCAAGCCATGACAACACACAGTCCTGGGTGCAAGTGTCAGGCTTCCCTGAAGCGGTGACCCCACCTCTTTTTGGCCTTTTTCATAAACCAGCTCCATGCATCTAAATCCACAGGGGTTCACTGAAATTACTCAAGGCAAACCTTGTAGGTTTTGAAAATGGGCACTGGGACATCCCATCTCCACTTCTTCTTTCCCTTTAGTGCTGTGAAAGAGCCAGATGAGTTTAGGGCTGATGATTCTTCAGGGTCAGCCTTTAGGGAGCAAAATCCCTCTCTAGAGGGCCAATTCCTGCACACAACCACCCACAGATAAATGAACATTTTCAGTACTCTGTCAGAGAATTATAGGGAATTTTGACTGTTGTAAATGTCATTGATTGCGAAGTAATAAGTCAAGTATAGAAATACATGGGTCCAAACCAAATGTATTACTCTCTGTTTTTTAAAAGCAATGCTGTGTTTACTCCATTCTCTATTTGGTTCCTGTTTTTTCAGGCAAGCAGCTCAGTAAGGCATCAGGACTGAATGAATTGCTAAATATCCAAAACTCTGCAAAGGTAGTAAATGTCAAAGATCCAGAGCCTGGAACATGGACAATTAAGGTAAAGTTATTGCAGAACTTCTGTATGATTGTCCTGTAGCATATTAAGGGGGTTGTATAATGATTTGCTGTGTTATTTGTCATAGATACTTATAGCTGAGTCTGTGTTACAGTAAATGTCCTGTGATCTTGTATTTAATATTGTTGTATACCTCTTTATGTAGGTAAAGCTGCATGATCCCAGCTTTCCTAAATAGATGTGGAAACAATCCTACTGGTGTAGATCCTTTCTGACTGAACTATTCCATTGTAGCAGTGTAAATACTCTATGGTCATTTTTGGAGGGGAAAGGACCCGGGTGAGGCACTTTATAGGCAGTGTTGAATGGATCCTGCTGTGCATTGTCCCTGCCCTAAGCACAGAGGTGCTTTGAAAAGGACCATTAATTCACACACAGCCCTGGGGGAAGCTGTTGATCCTGCTGCAGAACTGCGGCTACAAAAGCATGTTGAGCTCAGCAGCTCTGGGGAGAATTGTTTGAATGTCTGTCTAGGACTGGGGGCTTATCAAACGAGGGACAGGGACTTTTTATATGGGCAGATATATGGGACAAGAGGGAAAGGTTTTTAACTGCCAGAGGGGAGGGCTGGATGGGCTATTGGGAAGGAATTGTTCCCTGTGAGGGTGGGCAGGCCCTGGCACAGGGTGCCCACAGAAGCTGTGGCTGCCCCTGGATCCCTGGAGTGTCCAAGGCCAGGTTGGATGGGGCTTGGAGCACCTTGGGATAGTGGAAGGTGTCCCTGCCCATGGCAGGGGTGGCACTGGGTGACTTTTTAAGATCATTTCCAGTTCCACAGTTCTATGACCAAAAGTGCTGAAAACCAGTACAGAGACAACCTGGTGGGCTATTAAAAGTGAAAAAGGTTTAGGTCCTGCTGGGCATAGTAATGTGATCCACATTGAGTCCTGAGACCTTTTCCTACAAATCAGTGCTTTAGGATTCACTTCTGTCACTTGCTGGAGACTTACAGGGTGAGGGCAATTTTTTGATGTTGTTTGCAAGACAGGAAAGCATCTTTCACAAATATGTATTTGCACTTTTGATTATACTCATCCAACCTGGTAGGGGAAACACTAATGGACAGTCTCTGTAATCCATGTTCAACTACAAATAATGAGAAGAGACCTAAAGATAATAATTGGAAAGCAGTCCTGTGTGATAAAACTAATTCCTTGTGTTTGCCTAAACACCTTCAGCTCCTAGACGTTACAGTGAGAGATGTGTTTATTGTTATTAGGAAATGGTAAAATTTTATAAGGTTATTCTGGCCTTAAAACTTGCAAATATCCAAAGGTCTGAGTAATTCATAAAGAGAAATGATTTCCCAGTATGTTCTTCTGTGGATTGTTTACTTAGCTTTGGTAACTGGCTTGGTTTATTTACACAAACATTTTAAGACTTAAGCTTTGTGAAAATTTTATTCACACCATAAACTCCTTATACAGATGCACCAAGCTATAAAACCAGAATTTTATCACTGAATTTATCTAATGAAAATTTAACTGGCAATTAACGCTTGATACCTTGAGATGTTTGGCACAATTAAATATTTCTTTATATTGTTAACAGCTGGCTTATATAAAAAAAGGTTTTAGTGGGTCTATTTCTGAGGTGAAAGGATAACTAAATAGAAGGAAATATGTTTTAATCACATAGACATGGATTTGTCATGGTGTCTAATGCCTGTCCAAAGGCTGTTAGTTAGCAGAAACAACTGTTTAATTTGCAGCAGTGGCAGAGGGGGTTACTCTGGAGTAACCTCTCCCAGAGAGTTACAGGAATTTGAGAATGGATCGAGTAAAACTCCAGGGAAAGCTCAGTGGAAGCTTCCAGACATGTGAAGGGTGTAGAAGTAGGTGAGGAGGAAAAACCAGGGGTTCCTGTGCACCTTTGGCAAGTAGCACCTGGCCTTTCTTTCTCTGCATAGAATCATAGGAACTAACTTATAATTACTTTGATTTGTCTTCTTTAAGATAAAAGATGTGCATCAAAGCAGCTGTACTCTTCAGAGCACGAAGCTCAGGCTGTTCAAGGGTGATGGATGGGTGGGAGTTGTTCTGATTTGTTTTTTGCTGATTGGAGCAGAATGACCAGTTGAGGGTACAAGGGTACAGAACAGAGGTACCTGTGCATCCTCTGTTCCCCCTTGGCCAGGGAAGAGAAGCACCTTTAATGCATAGATTTTTCTGTTGAGTTCTGATTCACTCACCATTTTCTAGTGGAGTTTGTAATGGTCAGGTCCTAACTCCCAGACCAGTGTCATTGCAGGCAAGGAGTTGTGGATTTGTTGGTGTGATTTCCTTCCAAGACAAACTGGCTGTCTTTGCTGACACCACAGTTGTAGGGCTGGGTGTGAAAGCAAAGCTTTTTTCAAGGTGCTTTTCCTTACCACTTAGCCATAAGGCTGTGCTGCTGTGAGCCATGCTGGAGCCAGTCCCTGAGCTCAGGGCTGGCTCAGCTCTGTGCAGTGCCTGCAGTGCTGGTTCCATGTGCTGCCTGTTTTGCAGACCTCGAGCAGCGGGAGGCACTCTGTGCGCATCACGGGGCTCAGCACCATCGACTTCAGGGCTGGCTTCTCCAGAAAGCCCACCCTGGACTTCAAGAAAACATCCAGCAGGCCAGTGCAAGGTTTGTTTCCACTTCATGTTAAATACCTTCAGGCCCCCAGAATCGAGTACAGCTCTATGATGAGCTTTGTGATAATTCTGGGGATGCTGTGGGTTGGTTCCTGGGAAGGGGCTTTGTGTGACATAAATACAGATATTCTTAACTATGCCTCAGAATCCAGTGCTGTTTCTGTTATTTTTGGAGCTTCTGAAAAAGGCTTTGACCTAGAGGCATGGTGAGGAGTTAATAAAGAAGCTGCTTTTTCAGAAACACCTGTTGGAAATCAGTAATTTAAACTCTCCCCAGCTGTGTCTCCTCATGGCTAATAAGCAGAGCTCAGCTGAGCACAATTTAGTCTTTCCCTACTCAGTAGGTAAAGGCTGGAGCTGAATGCTGCATTCATGGGGTAGTGAGCTATGCAGATGGAATTTAATCTCTCATGTTTTAATTATCTGTTTTCTTTAGCACTTAAAATAGTGTGTTTCTGTTTTTCTAGGGATTCCTACCTTCATGCTGCTGAATACCACAGGGATCCTGCTTCCAGCTAGAGTAGACCGTCTGGAACTTCTGAGTATTACAGGGGAGCTCCTTAAGACCTTGCCTGTGAGATACTATCCTGACAGAAAGCCCTATGGACTATGGAATATTTCTGACTTCATTCCACCAGATGAAGCTTTTTTTGTTAAAATTACGGGCTATGACAAGGATGGTTATCTTTTTCAGAGAGTTTCAAGTGTTTTGTTTTCTAATATTATTCCTGGTAAGTGACTTTAACTTGAATTGACTGTTCATTTGTCTCATCTGTGTCAGTTGAAATTGAGGTCTTGTATGCTTTTATAACTTATGTAAGTACTTTCTGTGCTGTTTCCTTCCAAAGTTGTGTCTCTAGTTCGTAATGGTCAATACCCACTAAGTGGAGATTTATCAGAAATTGAGCTTCCTATTAACAAAAGGAAAGGATGGGATGTTTGTGAGTAGCTGTTAATATACTTTCTGGGGAATGTTTTCTTTCTTCAGATGCCCCCAAAGTTACAATGCCCATGAAGACTCCAGGATATTATTTACAGCCAGGCTCTGTTCCTTGCCACGTTGACAGCCTTATACCTTTTACTCAGAGATTTACTAAAAATGGAGTCAAACTGGGAGTGGATCAGTTCTTCAAGTAAGTAGTGACCTTTTTTCACAATGCTGCTTCATTTCCTATTTATAGCTTATGAATTCTATTATTTTTTACTGCTATGTGCTGTCTACATCCTGCTGCTTCTAGTCTATTATTTTTGGTGCTCTTCATCAGGAAAGCTGTATTTTATGGAGATATTGATAATATTTATATACAGAGAGATATATCTATATATGATGTATAGAGGAGGATGTACACTCTGCATGTGATGGGATTTATAAGGTTCTGGCCTAAATTCCCCTCAAATGTGTGCTCTGAAGTTATGATAAACTGGATCTAAAAGTCTAGAAGGCAAATGGTTTTAATTTATATTTTTAAATATTATGCAAAATTGGTAACTAGCTTTGTTTATTAAAACACTCCTCACTCTGGCCCCAGTGATATGTAGATGACTGGGCATACATTAATTTGTTTGATTTTTAATGCCTTTCATGGAGGCCCTAGAAGTATGTCCTATGACTTGCCCTAGAAACCTTCATCTTCAGAAAATCTCTCAAAATAGCAAAATTTATGTGGGATACACCAGAAGGCTCTTCAGATTTCTGTATAGAAAAAGAATTGTTTGCCCTTTCTTTGTAGGGTGAGAGAATAATAATAAAGAAAAGGTTAATTAGTTAAAATACTCATAAAGTGCCCCTTTTGATTCTGTTTGTTAAAACCAAAAGGGAAGTGTGCCCTAGGAAACACTGTCAGCAGCCTCCTGTGCAGCCCAGAGCACCTCAGGAGCACACTGTAGGCTAAACTCTGCATTCCCCAGCAGGTACAGCATACCCAAGTGAGCACATCCTGCAGCTCCCTTGTGCACTGCTGGCAGTGGGAAATGCTGCAGCTTGGTGTGGTTTGGGTTTTAATGAGGTGCCACTGACACACAGTCAGCCCCAGCACAGCGCATACGTGGGCTGCTGTGTAATGTTTTCCATTCCTTAGGTATCAAACCCCACACTTCTCCTTGTTCTTCACACATCCAGCACTGCTGATTGAGCCACGGTTTTCTTTTTTCTGTTACAGAGCGGATGAATGAACACATCATCCAATTTAATTTAACAAAACATATCTCAAGCCAGATATTGTTAGTCACAGTTAAATAGGATCTAATTCAGCTTGGCTTGTTCGCCTCGTATTTGTAGTGAAGTTCCAGGCAGGGTTTGTCCAGCAGGGTTTGTTCAGTGCAGATTTGAACTGTGGTATTCCTCTGCATTGAATGAGTTTTGTTTTGGTGTTGAGATGTCTTCACTCAACTGTTTTAATATTTATTTTAAAACCTAAATGGTTTATGAGTTGAATATTGTATTTCTATTGTGACAGTTGTCCATGTGAAAATACCCTTAGAATGACTACAGGCTCAAGGTTCATTAGGAGAACAGACTTTGAAATCTGAATTATTTTTTTTACTTTATTTCCAGAGGTACTATCAGCTCCAATAATAATTCATAATTTTAAATTAAGAACATGGGTTAGGAAGAAGAAATTTTTGTCAAGTTCTAACAGTTTTGTCTTTCTACATTTCTGCATCCTGTGGTACCGTAGTAAGAAAATTTGTGTTTTGCTCAATATCCCAGTGAACTTTTTACCAGCCTGATAAAGGAGGTCAAGAGCAGTAGTTGAGCACCTCATTCCAGTGGGCAGTGGGAGCTGAGCAGTCCATTCTGAATTAGAAATAGCAGATCCCACCAATCCTGCAGAGATTAGAACCAGCAAAAATAAGACATTAAATTCTGACAAGGAAGGCAATTAATGTAGTTAATCAAAATACCAATCATGGTAATTAAAAAATTCACTGATAATCAACTGCTATTTGTGGTTCCTATTCAAGTCTAGTAAACTATGCAGAATATATCACTCCAAACCATGTGCTAGGAAGTGAAATTATAGATTTCATTTCTGCCTGTGAGCTCCCAGCTGGGTCTGGAGCAGCATGGTTGGGGTGTCCAGGAGGTGAGGTCTGACACAACCCAAGCACCACCGTGCTCTTTGCATGACTGAGAGCCAGGGGGTTCATTTGGGCTGGGGAGTTTGAGTGTTTGTAGTTGCCCAGCTGCCCACACAAACAGCCCAGTCAGCAGATTATATGTACAGTAAAATGAATTTGGTAGATAGCAGTGGTGCTGGAAGGTACTGAATTATCCCATGACGTGTGCTGTGATTTGTGTGCAGTTACAGCTCCTCACCCAGTGCCCGTGTGTGGAGCAAATGCCCTGAGCTATGTTAGTCCTTGCTGCTGGTGTTGGTTTGATTTCCAAATTTTTCTTTAATAGTCTACCACAGGTCTTTGTTTTGCCAAGCTGTTCCATGCCCCTGGGCACATTTCCCTTTGTGCTTCTGTTCTCAAGGCTTCCATGTTTGACATATGGCATGTAGCACAAGTCAGGAAGGAAGCAGAACAGGATTGCCTAACCTCACTTTTAACATACTTTCCATGAAATAAAGGAGTTTCTCACTCATTATTTGGAAGAAACACCACCTTATTCTTTAGTGCTGGCGATTGCTGCCATGTCCATGTGCCAGCATTGAAGTGGGAAATGTCATAGATTTGAAGTATGATATATTAGGTTATCTAGAGTAAGTATGAAGTAAGAGGCAACAAGTAGAAAGCCATTTAAGGTCACTGTAGACTGTTTTCATTTGTGGTGTGGTTGGATTGTCTGTCTCATGGTGCTACAGCATTGACCTTCCATGCATATTCCAAGTCTCTTGTTCCTTCGTATCCTTTAAGGGCTGATAAATCAATCTATTCAGACAAACAAAGGGGTCATTAATGTAGTGTTTTCCTGTAATGTGGCAATTACTTGCCAAAGCTCTCACAGATATTTTGGTGCTTATCAGTTTTGTTTGTGTGCCATAGCAACAGGCCATGGGGAGCACTGGGATACTGCAGAACCACTGGTTTGCTCATTTATGTTGTCCTCTGTGTGTCTGCAGCACTAGAAGTTTATAAAATGTGGTTTTGTATCATGAGAGACTGAAAATGTTTGTTTTGAAGCACATGTAAGCAGCCTACATAGCTACAATTTTATTCCCTTCTTGTTTTCACATTGTGTGTGATACCAACATGGTGTTACTGCCCAGCAGCCTTGGCCTTGCTGGGATCTAGATAGTACCTGCAGTGCTTCTCTGGATTGCTGTACCTGTGAGTTTGGGAAGCTCAAGTGGGAGGATGAGACCTTGTTGCCTTTGCTGGTAAGAGGCATGGGTTTGGTACCACACACTGGCTCTGCACAGAAACTTGCTGGCTTCAGGGAATGTGTCATCTCAGGTGGTAAATACAACAGAGCACAAGCAGCTGAGGGAATGATAGCAAATACACTGCATTTGGGTATTTTGTGACAACTGCTGACTTGTTAAAGGTTTAGTTTTTGATGTGCAAGTGGGATATTCTGCAAAATCTTAGGAGAAAATACCATCCATAAAGTGACATCCAAATTTGATTCATCAGAAGGTCTGTCATGCCTCTTGGTGATTGTGAAACTCTCTTATGCCTGCAGTCAGGAAACCAAGCTGGTGCAAGTCTTGGTTCCTTGAAGGATTCAGTGGGTGCCCTTTTCTCCTGCAGAGAGTCATCCAGCATGAGCTGGGACATTGCCCAGGTGTCCGTGTCCGACGAGGGCTTCTATGAGTGCGTGGCCAGCAGCACTGCGGGGACAGGACGCGCGCAGACGTTCCTCGACGTGTCAGGTGCGTCCCAGCCGCCCTTCTGGGGTGGGTGACTTGGGTACAACACCTAAGGCAGGCACATAGGGCTGATATAATACATTCCCAGTTTTAAATGTATTTTTAATTACTGTGTTTTTTCCTTACCCGTGTCCACAAGTGAGCTGAGGTTTATTCAACAAACCTGTTTTAAATATTAAATTTGGTTTTGTTTTAGTTCCTTCTATCAGTTGGACTTGCAGAATAGATCTGACCTGTAGAATCCAAAACCTAAATCTTAGATTTCAACTGTTCTTGTTTTTATTTCACTTTGTAGCAATTATATGTTGACTTGGTCGTATGTATGTATGATTGTATGTATTAAATCTTTAAAATGTCAATGTATGTATCTGTTATCTGATAGACAAGGAAGTAAGAAACTTGTGTTCAAATTTCTCCTTTTTTACAATACAAAATTCGGTAAATAGTTGGAAATCTCATCTATTATCTTGAATTTCTTAAAAGTGGTAATAAATGTAAGGAAGTAAAATGAACGAGGTAAAAAGTAGGCCTTATCACAAAGATAATTTTGAATAAACAGTATCCTTATTTCTGTCTGTGGGTGGATGGATGAGACCCCTGCCCATACTATAGCAAATTTTGTCACTTAATTTTTCAGTTGCAGTGTAGACAGAGTGAGAGGAAAAAATAATTTCTGATTTGTAGTAAAAATCAATTCTATACAGCCTTGTGTTGGTGTTGATCAGATATGAGTCTTGGAGCAAGTGAAAACTGTTGCTGGTGAGCTGGAAAAACACTGGAGGAGATAATCTGTGACAGGGAGGAATGGGAGAACTCAGAACAACATTTTCAACTCAGGGTTTCATTTAAGGGCTTGAAATTAAAGTTGTCTTGCCTCTTATCTCTTGCAGTAGCTACTCCAGGTAGCCACTGCAGGTGGATTATGAATCACAGAATCACAAAACAATTCAGGCTGGAGGCACCTTTAGAAGTCATCTAGTCCAATTCACAGCTCAAAGGGAATTAGCTTCCAGGCTTGATTATGTTTTTCAGGAACTTGTCCAATCAATCTTTGAATGTCCCCAAGGGTGGAGATTTCACAAGTTCGTGGGCAGCCTTCAGTGCTTAACTACAACCACTAGGAAAATATTTTGTATATCTGATTGGAATTTCCCCTGCTGCATGTTATGAACAAAGACTATCATCTTTTTTTCCCCCTCTCCTGTGCCCTGAGAACACTCTAATTGTGTATTCCCTAAAACAACCCTCTCAGTAGCTGAAGAGGGTGGCTCCATAACCCTTCACCTTCCCTTTTCCAGGCAAAGGTGTTCCTTTCATTGTACTATGAGCAAATTCTAAGAAACCAGTGTGATAGCATTGATTTTATGCAAGGCAAAGTTTGGAGAGAAAGAGTCCTCTTAGACCAAAGGATGCATTTGAGGAGAGGAACATCCTTTTATTCACATGAAGTAGTGAGTAGAAGGAACAGTAACATCTGTCCTAACCCAAGTCCTGGTTCTAGAGCACTAGTTTATATTTTAGCCACAAAAATCAAGCAGAAAGGATATTCCCAGATGCTTGTTTCAAACCATGGCTTAGAGGGCAAGCAGTTGTGGGCATAAAGATTCTCAGTCTGGAAGTTGCAACTTCCAGATTGTCTTCATCAAAAAGAAACGTGAAGGAGAATCCTGACCCTTTTTTTTGTGATATTGGTAGCACATGAAAGCCAAGAGTAATAAGGGGGAAAATCCCATATCCCCTCATTTACAAAGCACAAGAGATGGCCTGGAACTGAGTCACTCTGTAAACATGACAGTTTGTTCTGTTCAGAGCCCTGCAGAGGATTAATGGGAGGGAGATGCTTTGAAATCCTTGTGTACAAATATTTGCAAGAAAATTACTTGAAATTTCTTCTTCAAGCAAAGTAAACAATCTTTTCAAGTGTTCTTGGTTTACCCAGCTGACAAGCAGTATAGCACAGATAATCCATTCTGGCAACTGTTGTGTGAAAGGTATTGGAGCTGTGCCAACATTTTCTCATTTCACAGAAAGCAAGCACTTGAGTTTGACTCTTACTCCTATTAAATCTTTAAAATGTCAAACGGCTCGTTAGCCTGTGCAGCACCCTAACTGAAGGGCCAAGAAGTGCTGGGGGAAGGCTCAGTGTGAGCACTGCTGTGGGCAGTGCCTGGCGTAGTCCAAAACTTGTGTTGTCCCTCTAGACTGGCACTCAAAAGATGAGTATTCCAGTCCTGTACTGGCCTCATCTCTCTCTCCTGAGTTTAGGTAACATATTTGATGATAAGCCTGTGGAAAGCAGAAGATTTACTGTTTCTCCCAAACCCACAAGTACAGGGGAGAAACTCCATTCAGTAAGCAAGTATAGCTTTCCCTGACTGTCCTCTGCAAGGGTTAAAGTCATTCGATTTGGCAATGGGGTGATTGCTGTCAGGACTTTGTTTGTAGGGAGGCAGAGCTGCACACCCAGCACACAGTGCTGTGCAGGGATCCAGCACTGAGCTTGTGAACCTCATCTGAGACCCCCCTGGAGACCTTGAGGAGGAGGATTTATTGCTGGTTCAGGCCTTAGGAGTAACTTTAACCCTTAATAAATACAGATTTTTTTTTTAATTTCTTGTTATCCTTGCTTTTTTAGGATAGTTGTGTTTTAGTGTGTACTGATAAAGATTTGGTCTTGCTGTTACAGCTGTCTCATTTCTGCACAAGCATCCCTCTCAAAGTATTATTTATTACAGTTTTCTTTGTTCAAGAACCAGTCTGGGGAAAACCAAATGGAATACATGTGATATTTTTAATGGGAATGCATAAAGTCATAAATAATTTATTTTCTTTCTTGAAATGTTGCCTCCTTGATCAGTAATATCTCGAGGGGCAGAATGACTGCTGCTATTTTAACCATATGTGATTTCAAAATTCAATTTCAGTGGAGTATTAGTGCATCTGCTTTTTTCTGGGAACATGATAGAGCTGTACAGATGGGTCAGGTAGAAAGGAGATAACAAATACTGGGAGTTACAGCATAAAATATGTACAGGAGACAATAACAAAATTCCCAGAGATTTGAGTGGAAGTGAGAGTTGAAGGATATTGCACATAGCTGCAGGAATTCCTCCTCCCTGGCTGCCAGAGCTCATCCCATGTGCCCAGGGACACCTGCTGTGCAGCAGCACAGCACTGCCTGAGGTCACTGTGGGCTCCAAGAGCTGGGGCTGGGACCCCAGGCCCCCAGGGGTGGTGCCACTGACATGGGGTTCCTAAACCCCTGGTCTGACTCCAGCAGCTGGCACCCAGTCTACTCACACCAGTCCCCCAGTAGCTGGCACTTAGTATTTGCAGGGATACAGAGAAGGGACAGGGAATGAGGTTACCCTGGGAGACTTAAAGAAGGGATTTACTAGTGAGAGAGGACAAGGGCTGGGGCAGACAGTGCACTGGCTGGTGGTGCTTTACAGGGGACAGGCCCGTTTTACGCTCCTTCCTTGCCTATTCCTCCCTTTTCTCCTCTCTGATTCACTTCCCTGTATGTTGCTTCATGAGTTTGCTGGCTGCCTCTCGCCCCCACCATAGCAGGGACCTCGGGTTTGTGTCCTTACCAGCTGCACAGCCTGGGCTGGCCCCTCTGTGCAGTGGTGCTGGTAACTTTTGGTGCCCTTCAGTCAGCATGAGGAGGAGTGGCTGTTGGCATTGTGTCTGCTGTCTGTCTCTGTGTGTACTGTTTATTACCTCCATTTTTGTTACCCTATTTCATGAGGTCCTTAATCAGAGTATGGATGCTTTCTCCTTCCACATTTTTGTATAGAATCCATCCTGAAAAGAGCTCACTAATGGTGTTAACTTGGTTCCATTGTTGCTGCTGGAAGAATTTCCTACTAACGTATTTTTTTTCCATATACAACCTGTAAAAATCTGCACAGCTCAGATGCCACCAGGGGCAGAGATCAGACTCGGAGGCCTGTGTTGGTCCTGTCTCCCTCCCTCCTGTTGCTGTGACAATGATCCCTTGTTGGCTGTGCTCAAAAAACACAGAGCTGCCCCTTCTCATACAGGATGTGATTTTTCCATCCTACAGGATGTGGTAGTTTGGATCTAGACCAAGTTGTGTCCTTGTGATGTGAGCTCCTGGCAGGTAGCTGAGCATCAGAGAATGAGGCTGCTGTCCTGGGTTCTATTCGTGGCTTCAGAATGTGAGATGAAACCAAATATTAAACCAGAATTATTAATTAACTCAATTCATTAAATTATTTGACACCTAACATAATAGATAAATATTTTAATATTTAAATACTAATTTTTTTTTTGTTCTGTAGTGTGCCTGGAGTTGTTCATCAGGAATGTGCAAATGCTGAAAGGTCACTCATTGTATTTGCTGGGAATGCCCCAACGAAGGCAGGAATGATGCCCCTGACTTCATGTTCTCAGAAGGCTCATTTATTACTTTATAATACTATATTATATTAAAGAATAGTAGACTATACTAAAGAATAATGAAAGGATACTTACTCAATGCTAGAAAGATAATAATGAAAACTCGTGAATCTTTCCAGAGTCTCAACACAGCTTGGCCGTAATTGGCCAATGAGTCAAAACAACTCACACCAGAACCCAATTATCAATTCCCTTCAGGTAGACAATCTCCTACAATGCGTTCCACTTGTGAGCAACACAGGCACAGCAAATGAGATAAGAATTGTTTTCCTTTTTCTCTGAGGCCTCTCAGCTTCACAGGAGAAAAATCCTGGGCGAAAGGATTTTTTCAGAGAATGTGAATGCCCCAGTCACTGAAATGTCTCTAACCCCGTTGCTCTCGTTCCCGCAGAGCCCCCGCCCGTGCTGCAGGTGCCCGCCAACGTGACAGTGCTGCCCGGGGCCGGGGCGGTGCTGAGCTGCCTGGTGCTGAGCGCAGGGCCCTACAACCTCACCTGGCAGCGGCACGGGCGCGACGCGCGCCTGCAGGACCCGCTGCGCCTCCGCGTCCTGGCCAACCTGTCCCTGGAGCTGAGGCCCGCCCGGCTCTCGGACGCGGGCAGCTACAGCTGCACTGCTGTCAACGAGGGCGGATCTGCCACGGCGTCTGTCTTCCTCACCGTGCAAGGTAAGGATGGGATACTGCGCACGTGGCTCACTTGGCAGGGCTCCCTTTGGAACAGACTGCACACAGCCTTGGACAGGCCCATCCCTGCAAGTGTCCGAGGCTGGACGGAACTCAGAGCGACCTGAGATGGTGGAACGTGTCCTAGCCCATGGCAGGGGGTGGAATGAGAGGGGCTTTAATATCCCTTCCAACCAAAACCATTGTGTGATTTCATAAAAAAACAGTCAGAACTAAAAAAGGCAGCATGAGCGAGACCAAATCTAGGTCTGGGCTTTTGCTGTATACCAGGAACAAATATGTATAAATGCAATAATTGGTATTGGACCAAATGTTTTTAAGAGTTTGAAGCACTGCAGGATTTTTTTTTTCTATTTGCCTTGATTGTGTGGAGATTTGAACCTTGGTTCTTTGGTGCCTGTCTATGGGTGAGGAGTGACAGAACTCAAAATCTTACTGTCACTTCTAGGTGGTTCCAACAGATTGCTGCTTGTGATGCTGCTGGGCCATGTTCTGTGCGGAGGGGGTGCCATCGTTAATTAACTTTTCTGCTCTAATTGTAGTAATTTGTTAGCTAATGGAAAACTTAGAATTATGTAACAAAACAGTTTTGAATGGAATAGCTTGACCTGAGGTGCTCCAAAACAGAGGTTGAAGGCGGAGTTGTAAAAGTTATTAAAGGGATGTTGTTTTTCCTATATTGGTTACCGAGGTAGAATACCTTGTGTAGGTACCTAGTAGAACCACTTGGGCAGGGCCTAGTACAAAATACAGCAGAATGAAGTGTGGTTTTTCAATATCTGTTTAAATTACCCTTAGATTGCTACAGCAGAGTTTTAACCTAATTTCTAACTAACTTAGATTTCTCTAACCTAAATCTTTAACCAAGCTGAGAGGAAAAAAGTAATGAAAAAACCTCAACCCCCATGCATTTGGAAAACCTAGTTTTGAATTGTACGGTATTTTTCCATCAAGACACTCATTCAAGCATGTCAGAGGCATCAAGAGAAATGTCCTCCCTCATTCTTCTCTTCCTGGGATTTAGGTTTTCCTCTCTAACGTCTGTAGCTCAGCTGGGAGCTTTAATACTTTGACCAAATTGCTTCTGGTGTTTTTTTCTAGTAAATCTAACAGAGTTTTACTGCTGTCACAACAGAATATCAAGTTTCAAATCCTTTATATATGTGGAATGTTTGTATCAAATGGTTGGGAATTACATTTTGGCTGGTCCTGGTAGTGCTAACAGCTTTCAAGCATGTTTGAGAGAACCCTCTTGGGCAGCTCAGACAGCCGTAGCTGAGAGTCGGAGTGGAGTTTTCCATATTTTTCGTAAAGGATGCTTAGAACAGAATAAATACATAGGAAACACTAAGCTGTAGCTGAATTCAGCTTTCTGCAGTAGTGCCTGCCTCTTTTGTTTGGAAAAAGTAATCTACTGCCAGCTTTCCCAATGGCTGCATACAGAAACTGAATGGTATCTGAAGGGCTTGCAAGTACTGTTACTTGTGATCATTTTAATTTGCCTGGAAAAAATTATTTCCATCAAGCTGCAACATAGTCCTCTAGGCACCTGAAAAAGTAAGGAATCCCTTCGTAAATTAATTTATGTTTCCATACAAGACCAATCTGATGAGAGGACTTGAGCAACTCACGCTACATAGCCACTCTTGCATAACTCCAAATTTGAGCACATACTTTGTAGTCCTAGCACTCAATGGGCTTTATCAAACTGCATTCCAGGACCTTCCAGAGTGCTCTGGGTAGCACCCCCAGCCTACAGAGAGGCCCATGTTTCACACAGGGCTGTGCCCTACCTGTGTCCTGGTCGTGGGGAGCAGTGAGAGATGGGGACAGTGTGTTCTCCTGAGCACAGAGCACACAACTGGGGCACAAAGTCAGCCCCATGAAGGCTCCAGGCGGTACTTGCATAGATGCTGGCACAGGAGGCACATCAATGTTCCGTTTCAGAAACAGCAACATCAAACCCAACGCTTTCAAAACAAGGGTTTACTACAACCCCCTTCAGCAGGAAAAGCAAATGCTGCGTTATTTTTAGAGCCACCAGTATTTGTTCTCTGCCTTAAATCACCCCAGAGAGAAAATGGGGATGAAAGCAGTGCTTATTCTCCTATTATCTGAATTTCAGAGATCTACATGGAGCTGATCCAACAATAATAAAGGGCTTCAGGATGAATTTAATTTGACATTCTGAATTACTTAGAACTACACAGAGCATGGACCCATCTCCATCAATTAACAAGACTTCAAATTTCCCTGTTTGGGATGTTAATAATGACAAGCCCATAAAGCTGTAGCTCTTACCTCTGGCCACCTTTTACTCTTTACTGCCAAATAAAAACTGTTTTTCGAAAACTACTCCGGGCCCTAACAACCACTGCAAGCTGTACATGACAGTCACACACTGAGTACCCCCAGAAATCTGATGGAAATAATTTTTTCCAGGCAAATTAAAATGATCACAAGTAACAGTACTTGCAAACCTTTCAGATACCATTCAGCTTCTGTATGCAGCCATTGGGAAAGCTGGCAATAGATTATGTTTTCCCAATGGAAAATTTTTCTGCTCCTTTCTCTGAAAAGATACAATACAGAAATAAACATCCTGGTCTTTCAGATCTCTCTCTAACTGATACTTAGGTCTGTGGATGCACACTGTGATAATGGGCAGAGAGGAACTGGTTATACTGCTCTGAGATTTTTAAACACTCTGAAATTGGCCCTCCCCACCCTCACAGGGAACAATTCCTTCCCAGTATCACATCTTACCCTGCCCTCTGACAGTGGGAAGCCATTCCCTGTGTCTGTCCCTCCAGGCCCTTGTCCCAAGTCCCTCTCCAGCTCTCCTGGAGCCTCTTCAGGCACTGGAAGGGGCTCGAGGTCTCCCTGGAGGCTTGCCTTCTCCAGGTGAGCATCCCCAGCTCAATCAGGCTGGCTTCAGAGCAGAGGGCTCCAGCCCTGGGAGCATCTCCATGGCCTCCTCTGGAGCTGCTCCATCAGCTCCATGTCCTTCTGGTGTTGGAGGCCCAGAGCTGGAGGCAGCTCTGTAGGTGGGGTCTCTTGAGAAACTTTACACACGATCTGTGTTGTTTAAAAGGTTTCATTGTGCAGCCTTGAATGAGATGGGCACTGCAATGAGCTTGTGCTTCTCCTTTTATCTACAAATCTTCACCTCTGAGATACAGAGAACAAAGCAAAGGAAATTAAAGGTACCTGACATAAGAAAGCCCTTCTGTGTGCCTGCCTGATCCCTGGCATTTGGGCAAGAAGACAAGATGGTCAAATGGTGGCAAATGGGGCCTCACTGATCTTAGTCAATATCTTGATTATTACAGCTGTGTATATTGACTTTTTTCTAATAATTTTATTACAAATATAATACAAGTTAAACTTTCTTTCCTACTCTGCTTACCTGTTAATACCATGTGAAAATACTGGCATGGACAGTAGTGTGTTGCCAAAGCCTGATGTGTAATTGCCATCAGAGCCAGTTTCTAATCCCAACAGGAGAGAAGATCTTCCTGTGGCCAGAGCATGCAGAATACCCCCAGCATCTCTTGGCAGGATGTCAAACCAAATAAAAATAGCTGAGCCAGCTGTGCACATCATGAATCACTGGGGGACAGTTCTGTAACATGGAACCATTTCTGGCCCCTTCCTGCCCACTCGTGATGTGTGCTGGCTCTTGCACACACTGTTCCTTAGCATCCACTGAAATGTGTCAAGTGTCCCCATGGCCAGTGGGATGGGGTAATTCCCACTGGAACAAAGAAAGAAGGGCTGTGCAGAGCAGCCCTACATGTGAGGTACCTCTGGGTTCCATGTGTTCAGCCTCTTGGACTCTCACAAATGGGAGTTGGACTTAGGCTTTTGTCCTGTGGTTTGTCCAGGAATTCATAAATACAGAGAGCTGAGCAAAAGACAAAGCTCCAAAGATGAAGAATGGTAGTACTTATTTTGTAACAGCCAGTTTCACTGGTCTCAACTAACGTTATCCACGGGTGTGGATCTTCTTGCCACTGTAAGACAAAGTCATACCTACCATAGAAAGTGTCTGTTGCCCAAGTGAACTGCTTTGGTGTTTTTTTTTACTGAGGAAATCTGTCTAAGAATTATGGAATCACAGAATGGTTTGTGTTGGAGACACCTTAAAGCCCATTCAGTGCCACCCTCTGCCATGGGCAGGGGCACTTTGTCCTATCCCAGGTTGCTCCAAGCCCTGTCTGAGCTGGTCTTGGACACTTCCAGGGGTGGGGAGTCCACAACCTCTCTGGGTTAAAAATGAATGAATTCTGTTGAGTTCCTCAATTGGTTTTCTAGTGAAAACACCCCTGAAATCCATAACATCCTTTACAATTTTTAACACTGCAGTTTCAATTCTCTTCCACTTGTGTGTCTGCACATATATTGTGACTTTCATTCTTATCCCTCAGGTTGCATTCTGACAATTGACCCACCTTAAGGTTTGTGGGTTTTAGTGTCCAGTAGTCTGAATAAATTTCATAGAATCAAAGAATGGTGCATGTTGGAAGGGACCTTAAAGCTCATTTTGTTCTGAACCCTGCCATGGGCAGGGACACCTTCCATGTTGCTTGTTGTCTGGTGTTTGTCGAAGTTGACTCTTTTGCTGCCTTTTTAACCCCATCTCAGGAAGGCCAGTGCCTGAATTCTGACCTAATGCCCCTTTATAAAGGTGTTTTAGTCTGAGACTTAGACTGTGCCAGTGGAAACAAGTAGTTGCTTTCTCACCATGTGGCTATTTGAAAGTGGCAATGAAGTTCTTATCATAACATGTGTTTTCTAACAAGACATTTTTAAATGCTGTTTTTAATTTCTTTTGGTAGAACCTCCGAGGCTTGTAATTTCACCCAAGAACCAGACTTTTACAGAAGGTTCTGAAGTGTCCATCAGGTGTTCTGCTACAGGTTACCCAAAGCCAACAGTTGTGTGGACATTCAACGATATGTTTATGATTGGCTCCAGCAGGTGGGACTTGAAGTTGTCTCCATTTATTTTAATATCATATGTGAGAAAGAAGGTTTGAATAGTGCCAACATATTCTACTACTTTAACAGGAGTCTGTCAGTTTTGGAAACAGTACCTCAGTCTTTGCTTCGATAACTCTTTAATTGTATTACCTCATCTCTAACAGAGAAACACTTTAGTTCTATTTTCCAGGTTTTTTTACAAGATTAATTTATGTACTTTTCACAAAATGTAGTACTAGATATAATAGTACTAATAGTGTTTATCATGGGGAAATAAACCCCAGAAACACCTATTTATAAACCATCTGCTCATTCTGCTGTGGCTGCTTGGAATGTGGATATAACCATTGTTCTTTCTAATCATTTTGCTTGGTCCCTTGTGTGTCCTAGGTACAGAATGACCCCAGAAGGCACCTTAGTCATAAGAAAGGCAACTCCCAGAGATGCAGGAATTTATGGTTGTTTGGCAAGTAACTCAGCTGGGACAGAGAAACAGACATCCATCCTCACATACATCGGTAAGTGAGAAAGTGAGGAAAACTATGTATTAAAATTTAAAAAATAAACTAATTCATCATCAGCGAGGAGGAGCTGTTTAAATGAGTAGAACCCTGCAGAACATTCTGGTAGAAATTTCAGAAACCTCAGAAGATATGTTGAACAACTCACAAATGTCTCTTTTGCTTTTGGTTCAAACCTGAGTAGTATTGTTAGGTAGTATTTGGAGCTTGATGCTCTTTCTAAAAAGAAAACTTTTTAGGTGAAAAAAACCCTAAAATAGGGTCTTACTATGAGATAGACTGGGAGCCCTGAGTCCTTTAGAAAAGAAATTTTGTTTCTGTATCAAAATACTGTGTTAAAATATTGATAGCAGAGTATTAAACTATTTTATGACCAGCATCTACCTGAAGGAGGAGAATGATTTCATGTTACTACTTTCTACATGATGAAACTTTTCTGATCTTGTCCTTATATTTCATGTACATTTTGCATATGATTCAGGTGCTCTGGACCAGACTTTACTTTTCCTTGTTTCCCAGTGTTTATCTTCCACTTTAAGGTCTGTTTGACTTTTAATGCAAACATTCTTCCATATAACAAGAGAAAATTAGAGTCTTTCATGCTTTATATCTTAAAAATTACCTGTACATAGGGTGCAGAGCTTATTTTTTTATCTCATTTCTTTTTAGAGGGCCCAACATTGACCGTAGTCCAGAGTGAAATTCTGGTTGGTCTTGGAGACACGACTGTTATGGAGTGTAAAACAACTGGAATCCCACCCCCTCAAGTGAAATGGTTTAAAGGTGTGCTCATTGCTTGGTGATTGAGTCATTTATTTAGCAGCAATATTTTAAACAATGATCAGGAAGTGACTTCATTTCTCTCAAGAGCATTATGTTGTATTCAACCAGTGACAGACCTGTGAAATTCTCTAAATCTAGAAGAAATGGCATTGACCTCTAGGGCATAAATTCTTGCTTCTATTTAAATATGGTGAATTAACACACTGTAGCATAACTAATAATAATAGTAAAACAAAGCTGAGCCTCCTGCCTGCTTACATAAGGTTTGTTCTTTCAAAAAACATTTAGCTTTATGCTACAAAAATCACAAAATATTTTTCTCTAGCCCTTATTGTTGTGTTTTCATGTAGCCTCTAATTAGGGAAGAAGTACAGCCTGGCACACTGTCCTACTGCTGATCTCTGCCCAGAGATACTTGGATTTGTCTTTGCCTTGTGGAACCAATAAATTTAAAAAAGATGTATTTAGTGTAGTAATGAACGTTTCCTCTCAGCTGAGTGGGAGTCAGAGTTCTCATCTGCTGAGCTTGTACAGCTGCTATGTTGTGAGCTAACTTAAACTTGGACACTGTTTTGTGGGGATAATTTTGATAAATATAGGTATACATTTGATGTAAACAGTTATATTGCCTTTTTTCTATCTGGACTTAGGTGACTTAGAGTTGAGGGCATCAGCATTTCTCGTTATTGATACTCACCGCGGTCTTCTGAAGATCCAGGAAACACAAGACCTGGATGCTGGTGACTACACGTGTGTTGCCACCAATGAGGCAGGGAGAGCTGCTGGCAAGATAACTCTGGATGTTGGGTGTAAGCAGTTAAAACCTGCATGGGGCACACTCAGATTGCTGAGTTGCTGTACTGGTCAGGGAGTGGTGCCTTGGCTCCTCAGTTCTTTCTAACAGATCTGTGTGTGTGCTGGGAACACCTTTTGGTGGTGTTGGTTAAGCAGCTTCCTTGTCCCATTTGGACTCCAGCTTGGAATCATTGAATAGTTTGGGTTGGAAGGGACCTTAAAACCCATCTGTTTCCAGCCCAGTCTTACTTCTTTTGCAAAGTAAAGAAGTTATGGGGAGGAAGAGAGGCACAGGAGGAGGAAGCTGTTAAAACCTCAACCTAACAAAATTTTCAAACAGAATTAATTACAGAAACTTGAGTTACTCTGTGAGGTTATAGTAATTTAGCCCTCCCTCTCCTCCTTACCTAATTCTTTCCATCTGCCTGTGGCCTGACACATTGCATCCTGTTAAATGTTCCTGTCAGGCACATCTGCTTTCTGAATGCATGGCACTGCTTGCAGAAGACAAGGAATTTAGCAACGCTGATACTTAGTGTTTCTAGAGTTGGGAATGTTAGAAGAAAACCTATGCACAGTGGGGCATAAATTGAGGTCATCAGTGGTGCTAGAGAGAGGGATGGCTGTGTTACAGTGCTCACTTTCTGTGTGTGCTCTCTCTCCAGCTCCCCCCGTTTTCACGCAGGAGCCGGGTGACGAATCCGCGGATCTGGGCTCCAACGTGACGCTGCCGTGCTACGTGCAGGGCTACCCTGAGCCCAGGGTCTCGTGGAGGAGGCTGGATGGGGCTCCCCTCTTCTCCCGGCCCTTCGCACTCAGCTCCAGCAGCCAGCTCAGGACGGGCGCTCTGGCCATCCAGAGTAGGTAGACTCAACGTTAAAAGAACAGACTCCATGAGGAACTAAGACATTTGCAAGGCATTTAAGTTTTACTGTATGACTACATTAAGTTAGCTGTGTAAAGAGACTGGATTTCTATCACAGATTGTGTTTGTGATAGTGACATCAGTGCTGTTGACACGCAGTTCATTTTGCTATGAGTTGTGTTTAGTCATTGGCTTCACTCTTCATGCAATTTATTATTAATCTTTGTTGAAATACACATAGGTTATAGTCTCTGATCCTGAGGAGCCACAAATTTTCATTTTTGGTGGATTTTGTTTTGTTTTGATGTGGTTGGTTTCTTTTGTGTTGTGGGGTTTTTTTGGATTTTTTTTTTTGGTAGAGAACTGGTTCCAAACTCAGTGTTTTAGATCTGTCCTAATTTGGGTAATAATAAAAACTTTGCAAGTGGCTTTGTAATTTTGATTATTTTGCAGCATTTCAGTGATTCTTACGCTGAGCAATATTATTCTGTTTTCTTAATTGGCTTTTAATTCCTTTCTGTATTTTCATTGCTTTGGTACTTGGTGGCTGATGGAAAGAAGTGCTCTGTTTCAAACTGAGTGTTTGAAGGTGGGAGAGACAGGGACACGGTGTCCATGTGGAGCGGGAGGGGCAGTATTATGTCAGATCCTGCAGTCAGCTCTTTTCTCCCCTGTAGATCTGTGGGTCAGTGATGAAGGGACTTATGTGTGTGAAGCTGAGAACCAGTTTGGGAGGATTCAGTCCCGGCCAGCCACGGTCACAGTGACAGGACTGGGTAAGAGCCGTGCATGGCAGTGGGAACTGTTGGGGTTTGGGCAGCAGACAGGATGCCTGGGGATTGTGTCCATACATGCTGACCTATGTGCGTGCTGTATTTATGTGTCATCCATACAAACTGAATTAGGAATAGAATATTGTAATTTATTTCAGTGGATTTTGCTTGTTAGAACATTTTTTTTAATGTCTGCACTAACTGGAATTAATTCCACCTGCACTTTTAGCTGGAACCTTAGAGAAGTGATTTATCCTGTGTATTTTTTCTTATTCTGAAGTAAATTTACTAAGGAATGAAAAATCACTATAATGATGGATGCTAATGATGAGGTTCCTGCCATTTAATTAATCTTAAACAAATAAAGGCAGCAATGAATGTAGTTGTGTCAGTGTTGAGATAGGTGGGAAGGAATCTTGGTGATCGAAGAAGACAATAAATATCTGGCCTTCACCACAGAATCCCACAATGTGGTTTGAGTTGAAAGGGATCTTAAAGCCCATCCAGTCCCATCCCCTGCCATGGGCAGGGACACCTTCCACTGTCCCAGGTTGCTCCAAGCCCCCATCCAGCCTGGCCTTGGACACTGTCAGGGATCCAGGGGCAGCCACAGCTTCTCTGAGAACCCTGTGCCAGGGCCTGCCCACCCTCACAGGGAACAGTTCCTTCCCAATATCCCATCTAACCCTACTCTCTTGCAAATATCCATGCTGCTAGAGGCTTGGTTGTTATCTCAGTTTGACATCTGGCAATAAAAAAAAAAAAAAATAATGCAATGGAATGTGTACATTTGCATGAGGATAAGAACAGAGTCTCCCTGCCATCAAAGAAACCATTTGTTATCTTCAAACTTACTGTAAGAGCCAGTAATACTGGCAGGGTTTGATAGACATGTTTTTACCTGTGTATTATTTAGTATTATTTAATGCCCAGTACTTAATTTAATTTCTCAGCCATGTGCCCAGTCATGTTTGCTGTTGGCTTTTCACAGAATGTGCAGGTTTTCTGCTGGGCTGTGACCTCTCTTCTGATCCTTCACAATTTTATGCCCAATGGAAATTGCAGCTTACTTTTTGTTCTCTCCAAACCCACTGCATCTGTTCTTTGGTATTTTGCCCAAGTAAGGAAAAATGATAAATCAACTTGGTGCCAGAGTTCACAGGGAAACCCTTGATTGGATCCAGTTTCAGCTGAACAGCATCTTCCATTTGCTCCCATTCCTTAGACTAAAGGATCACTGTTGGTGGATTTCCCCAACTTCCCATCTCTCCTGTGCTACCCCTACATTTGTTTCTTTTTTTCTCATATCTTCAATTTAATACTGATTTAATTTAATATTTTACACGAATATATGAGAAGTCCTAGTAATTTCTTCTTGTTCTTCCTTTTTGTTCAAGTCTCTCCTCTGATTGGAGCAAGCCCAGCGACAGCCAATGTCATTGAGGGCCAGCAGCTCACTTTGCCTTGTGTTTTGCTTGCTGGGAACCCCATTCCAGAGAGGAGGTGGATTAAAAACAATATGGTGGTAAGACTACTTTGTTTCCTGTAAGATTTATTGGCAGAAGAAAGCTACAACTGACATCCGAAGGCATGATAACAGCTTGGTTTAATTTACAAAAGTTGATGTGATCACTGCCTGTGCCAGGAAATTTCTGACCCTGATGTACAGATCAAGGAATAGGAGATGGCAGCGAGGGATGGGGAGGTCTAGAAAAGAACTTTGAACCAAAGTATTTGTGAGTTATTCTTTTATCTTCTATTTTGTTTGCTTTCAAAGGAGTTTTATGCATTTTTGTAGCTCATGAACTTCAGCCTTGGACTCTGAATATGGGAATGCTAGTGGCTGGAATGGCAAAAGTGGGTTTTTCAAAATAAAGGTACCAGAAAATTTCTGTAGATTTAGGATGTTTTAACATCTTGCCTTTTCCTGTTGCTGATGGGCTGAATTAAATACCAGTATCCCTGTTCCATATCCTCCTTTCCTGGTGGTGCTCTACTCAGAGCATGAATGAGTGTGTTTTCTTTCCCCCTTGGGAACATACCATTGCCAGTTTATATCTCCTGCAGACACAGCTAGGTGATCTTTTTGATCCCTTCCCACCCAAATCACTCACAGATTCTAGAAAGATGCTGTAGACACCACACCTGGGTTGGTTGTGTGAATGAAACTTCAGTTCTTTAATACTAAAATTTCTGACTTTACCCTATGAAGCCGTTTTTTATCTTTGTTCCTAATTTCTCCCTAAAACCCTTTCTACACAACTGGACTTAAAAAACTGTAGCAAAATGCCTAATGTATTGTCACAAAGCAGAACCTGGTGCTCCCTGACCCCCGTTCAGGTTTCCAGCTCAGTTTAGGTGTCTCTGGAAATCACTGGCTTTTCCTTAGGCTGTGCAAGGAGCACAGGCTGTAAAGCTCTGTGAGAAATACTGGCAGGATCCTCCTTGTTGAGTTGCTAATTCCTCTCTCTAGTAGTGCTGGTTTCCTGTCATTGTAAACTGCTGGGAAATGCTGTGCTCCAAGGAAAAAAGTGTTGGAGTAAGTTATATTTAGAGAAGAATTCAGCTGCTTCTGAGTGTGACTGGAACAGATTTGCTTTCTAACAACTCTTTATGAGGGAGGGCTGTGCTGCCAAGCTCAGGGTGTTTGATGTTGCTGTAGGATATATAACTCTTCAAGGCTTACTCCTTGGTGAAAGTTACAATTCTCTTGCACAATGGTTTGCTTCGGAGCCAATCTGTTTGATGGATATGGAAGTTAGAAGGTTTTGATAACTGTAAAGGAAAATAGTCTGCTTGTGGAAGAAGAACAAGTCATTGCACTTATCAATTGCTGGAATAACCAATAAAATTACAGTGAAGTAATTGAGCTAAATTTGGGTTTGCTTCATTAAAAGCAGGAGTGGCAGCACAGGATATGCTGTGGCAGAGTGTCTCTTGCAGTTCTTACTCTCACTCCAGCAGTAAATACGAGGTGCTGCTGAAACTCTTAAGTAAAATTAGTTTTGTATTAAAAATGGAAAGTAGGAAAAGCTCTAGTAAAATTCTGCAGGAGCGCATAATTTTTAACAATGTGGCATAGCCAAGCAGAGCCACACTGTATCAGGAGTATTTCCCAGTGAAAGGTTCCATCTCTCCTTTGGCAGCTGATTCCCAATCCCTACGTGAGCGTGCGCAGCGATGGCAGCCTGCACCTGGAGCGGGTTCGGCTGCAGGACGGGGGGGATTACACCTGCATGGCCAGCAGCGTGGCGGGCACCAGCAACAGCACCACCACTGTCCACGTCTTCGGTGAGCAGCAGCCTGCCCTTGCAGCCCGGGGCACGAGGGGCAGCGCTGACCACAGCAGCTTTCACTGCTTCGCTGCACTTACAGCTGCCCACGGCGCCTCTCCTGTCATGATGCTGCTTTGTAAAGGAACACAGGGGAGATTGGGTCCTCTGCACAGGGAGGAGCTCAGTGATCAAGACTCCTTTTCAAGTAAAATCAAATAAAACTATTTTGTGTTCACAAAAGATCCTTGTTCAGAGGCTGTGCTGTGCAATCTTCATCTGGTTTAATTAACAAGCAGGTGCAAATGGGAGTTGGCTAGAAAACCATGAGGAGTGCTGTCTGCATGTTTCATAACTGGTGTAAAGAAGCACAGCTCATGGGAGAATTAGAATGAAAGGAAATGAATTATGAGTTTGGCAAAAGTCATAATTTGTTTGTTGTTTTTGGTGTCATCCCCATTCTCCTCCTGCTTATTTTTTTCTCTTTAATTAAAACATACCAAAAACTGCACTGACAGGAAGACAGAGTGTTAGCATTTTGGCAACCCATCTGTATTTCAGCTGAGCATATTTGTGTTAGCTTTGCGAGGCTACAATCACTTCATAGTTTCTCACATGTTATATTTTCTCACATGTTAAATTAATCATGGGAGATTTATTTTGAGCTTCACTGAAGATGCTGAAACTTCCTTTTATATAAAGAATGACTATAAATTTTTAGTACAGGCAAGTACTCATAAGATCTTCCATGTCAACACTATTTTCTTGGATGTTTCAGACCTTGAGAACAAAAAGGAATATCTTTGTATGTGTTTATAAATATCTGGGTTTTGGTATTGTACCCTTAAATCTTACCTTATTTTTCTGTTAATTCAAAGGCAGCTCAACTGAGTGAGGGAATTCAGGTTTTTGTTGTCTTCCTGTTACTGATTTTGTGAAGCAAAGCCTAAAATGTTATCAGAGGATAATGTGACAGAGCCTTTCTGAAACAATTTCAGTCAGTGAAATACCTGCAGTTAGTTTAAAACTGCGTGTACATAATGCACTGATGACCCTATGGCTGGCAGGCTCTGTAGTGAACAGGGATTTATTCTGTCCTGAAAGGCTGGAAAGTGGCTCCTTGTCCCTGTTAGGGTTGGAGAAGAGGGCAAAAGGTCCCAAACTTCCTTGCCAGTAGGAAGTAGTAATTGAATATAAGGATTTTATCATAATAGTTGTTCCATGTTGAAATGTGTTTTGCATGTCTTTAATATTTGCCTGTGTTTTAGTCGTGCCTGTCATTCAGCACGGACAGCAGATATTCAGCACCATCGAAGGAATCCCTGTGACACTGCCCTGCAAAGCAAGTGGAGTTCCCAAGCCATCCATTGTCTGGTCCAAGGTAACCCCTCACCTTTGAGCTGATCATGCTGAAAAATGGGCTGAACACATAATTTAGTTGCCATAAAAACTATATTTGAAGAATATGGCCCAAAACTGCACTTGTGAGGGACCTGGAAATCTCTGTTTGTTCAGAGCTGCTTTTGTTTCTTAGAGCAGAACTTTTGGCCGTGGTCCTGCCACAGCTCAATGTTCCATTCTTTGGCAGGGCTTAGGTTATCGCTGTATCTTTATGGGGTTTACACTTTAGAAATTGTTCCTGTTCCTGTTGTGAGTTGATAATTGGATTTTAGGCAGCCTGCCACAGACTGAGAGTTCATTTTTCTTGTGGAGCTCTGACTTTTTTCTCTGAGGAACATGTATTTAATAATGGCATTGTGGGGTTAACCCATGACTTTTCAGTCATAGCCTTGACAAGATGTGCACCGAGGAGGACCTCAGCCTTTGAGGGATTTGTCTTAAAGCCAGTTTTAGGGTTTTTTTCCTTCTTAAACAGGATAATTTCTGGTAGTAACAGTTATTTGGGGTATGTTACAGTTCACATGATGTGGTGTAAAGAAACGTTTGGATCTCAGAAGTTGTGCAGATGTAACTGATTGGGGCCTTGGGAACAGCTTTGCTTCAAAGAAGGAATACAACATGGTTAACTGTTAAAAAAACTGTTGGTTTGATAGAGAGGAGAATATGGGAGGATTTCTTTTTCTTTATTTTATCACTTATCCAACTACAGACAGGAGGAGGCAGCTGACCAAGAACAAGTTTGTGTAACATATACAAGATTCATTTTGACATGAGAAATCAATGTCAAAATTAACTCATTTGAAGTCTTGATTATTATTCTTGACTATTATTTTTTAGATTTTCTTTTAAGACTTTGGGTGTGTAAAATGTAGTAAGTTCTCTGCATAAGAATCTCTGTGCATCTATTCTTATTACTTCTTAGAAAATGATACTCAAGGACTGTGCAAAGTTAATTGTAGTTAATTAGTTTGTGTAAATGGAATTTTAGGGCTAAGTTTCTTAGCTAATATAAAATATTTTGTCCATATCAGCCTTATAAAAATAAAAGCAGCTTTTATTGAATTAAATAATTGTAATTTGGATTAAATTATTACAATTAAATAATTGTAATTTATTTTGGAAAATCCATGCACTGTGGACTTTGATTATTTTTCTTTCCACAGAAAGGAGAGGTAATCCTTCCCAGCAACGTGAGGTTCTCGGCAGGGTCAGATGGAAGCCTGTATGTGGTGTCCCCAGGGGGAGAGGAGAGCGGGGAATACGTGTGCACTGCCACCAATGCTGCTGGCTATGCCACCAGGAAGGTGCAGCTGACTGTCTATGGTGGGTGTCACCTCAGCTCAGCTGCAGTACCCCTGCCACCCATCCAGTGCATTGGGAGATAGGCACATTCACAGCACATGGGATGGGAACTGTTCTCTAGTTAGTGCTTCTGGATCCCCAAGCCAGGCTGTTTTATACATGACTGATCCCAAAAGGCATGTCCCTCAGCCAGTATAATTCTCTTAAAGCCTCCTTATCCCTCTTACCTCAAGTTCACAGACCTCGGGCTGAGCATAATTTCAGCTTTATGGAAGTGGATAGGAAGCATCTGTACAGGAGTAGAATTTCCTCCTGGGAGAGGAATGAAGATCCCTTAATCCCACCAGTCTCAAGCCTTCCTGTCATTATCAATCCAATGTTATTAGAATTTGGTTCAGGTGTAGTTGTGGTTTGCAAGGCTTTTATTTCTTGGAGTTACTGGGGCTGTTGTGTAACAGTCAGGGAGTGATTGCTAACTACCTATGCAATACAGAGCTCAGCAGATGCAAGAATTACAGCCATTTGTTGTGTCCATCTTTTTGAATGGATAGTCCAAACTTTCTGGTATTTGTGGTGTTCCATGTGGGCATCAGCCTGTGTCTGAGCTACAGGCACTGTACATCAGCATTGCAGGGATTTATCTCTATTCCAGACAGGTGATTAAAACAGGATTGTAATGTTTTATACCTGATAAAAAAAGAGATGTTGTATGGTGTTACATTTGTACAAATATGTATATTCATTGCAGCTTCTTTGTGTGTTCCATGTTACAGTGAAACCCAGAGTGTCCAGGCCTGGAGACCAGCAAGGAAATGCACATGATAAACCCATAGAGGTCTCAGTAATTGCAGGGGAAGATGTCACACTTCCATGTGAAGTGAGGAGCTTGCCACCCCCCATAATTACCTGGGCCAAAGAAATGCAGCTCATATCTCCATTCTCTCCAAGGTAACAGTGTTTGATATAAAACTAAAGAAAACTGAAATTGCCTCTAAACTGTCAGGATTTTGGAAGGCTGTGTGATTTCTGACTGCCACAGGATTGCTCAGAAGGTGTTACTCTGTTACTTTGTCCTGCCTGACCTCTCGTACTGGGTCTTGAAACTCTTGCCCAAGCCCGCTAAGGCTGTGCATGATTTCACAGCTCCCATTCCAGCTTGTGCTTATATCCAATCTCAGGGGGCCAGGAGGAAAGAGATCCTGGGCATTTGTGCTGTGGTGGTGCCCAGAGACCCACATCATCTGTGCATGATTGTAATTGTCTAAAAACTGTGTTTCTTTTCTTATGTACTTCACATTTATGTCAGGGGAGCACTGTCTGTGATTTATGTGAAGCCTGGGCTGCCAGTAGGATACAGATGATGATGATAAGTGTTTGGGTATGCTGACAAGGGCATGTTGTGTACTGTGTTTTGGATCCAAAAACTAACCAGAGATTCTTGAACATGTGAAAGCACAGTTAAATACTTGTAAAATGTTGAGCTGACAGCCTTAGAGAATGAAGAGCAGGGGACTGTGTTGGACAGTGTTATTATTTAATGTTGCACAGAGTGAGAGGGAGATGAGCTGGTGGCTATTCCCTGGACACTCCCCATTGGAGTGCCAGGTAGTGTCACCAGCTGTGCTGCTGCTTTCTGCTTCTCAGGGTCCCTCAGAAGGGCCAGGCACCAGCTGTGTCCATAAAACAGGGAATGACAAGGCTGGCCAGAGGCACACTGTGCTTGCTGGTGTCTCCCAGTGATCCCATGGATGGAATCAGCCAGTGTCTGAGCTAAGGAGTTGTACTGGAGATCCTCTTTGCCTTGTGGCCAAACCTGCACCTTGGAGTCATTCCAGGGAGCCTGTGACAGCCTCAGCAGATCTTTTTGCCACTGTGTCTGCTGAAGGAGGCTCATGTGCAGGGATTTGGCTTGTTGTCAGTAATCCATGAGGGATTTTCTGCTGTGTCCTGTGAGCATGTTGCATGCACTAACAAATCTGCATTCTTCATCTCTTACTTGTCCTCATTTTACCTCAGGAGATGCTGATAAATTAGGGTACTTGCTCATGGCTGTTGTGGTGAGATCCAAGTTGTCCAGAGGAACAGAAGTCCAGCTCAGCCCATTCCATAAAATTGTTTACAGATGTCAGCAAAAGTTACAGATTAGTCCAAACAGAACTGTTTGAGACCACCCAAAGATCTTGTTAGAAATGTGAACAGTAAACAAAGGGAGAGGGAAATCAGATATGAAGGAACTTATATCAGAAAGCAAATGTAATTACTGGACAAAATCAAGGAGGAGAAGTTGCCTCAGAAATTTGTCTTTTGGGCTTACAAAAAAAGTGCGAAAAAGTTTGGAAAGATACAGGCAGCAGAGGAGGAATTGTAGAATCAGACAGATTTTACACTGGAGAAAATACATTTCACTTTCATTCATCTCTCCAGCCTTGCAATCCCCAAATTCACCATTTATGTCCTTGTGATAACGTTGTCCTAATTAGTGCCAATTCTGGAGTGGCAGGCTTGAATTTCTTCTCATCAGTCCTTAGCTGTAATTTTTCTTTCCTCCTCACTTACTTTCCCTGTCTGTATTACCTTTGACTCTTACAGAAGCTTTTGGCTTAGCTGGCCAAAGTAGCTTCTGGTGTTACAGATCTGTGACCAGAACTGTGGGAGAACTTAATGCTGTGTAGTGAATTATTTACTGGGGAATAATGGCAATTCCTATAAACAACAGAACTAGCAGTTTTGAATCAAAATCCTGTCTTCCATCTTGAATCAATGTAACATCACTTTTTTGCCAACATGAAGCACTAATAGAAGTTTTAACTTTCTGACCCTGTTGACCTGAGCTGAGCAAAAAATTTTAACAAGAGGGTGAAGAGCTCAAGTTCTCGGCCTCTATCACATTTTAATAAGTCATATAAATAGCTAGAACCAAATTTTGTAATTTGGATCTTAAATTTTAGATATTTGCTGTGTATTCTGAATATGGGGGCTCCATAAAGAGTTAGAAAGCAAAGGAGTAAATATAAGTCATAGTTGTGTAATATGGTAAGAGTGGTGTTATTTTAGCTCATAGCAAACATTAGCAGTGTGCAAGGAGAGGTCATTCACCTTTCCATACATATTTATACAGTTTATCTGCTTCTTCTTTTTCCAGACACACTTTCCTCCCCTCAGGGTCCATGAAGATCAGCGAGACCCAAGTCTCAGACAGTGGAATGTATGTCTGTGTCGCCACAAACATTGCTGGGAACGTGACTCAGTCAGTGAAGCTCAGTGTACATGGTGAGTTGGAACTCCAGGGTTCATCATCTGCAAGTTTCCACATGGAACTGAGCATCTTTAAGAGGTTTCCAAAGTTTTTTCCTAATTGACATTAAATCCTCTCAGCTGTTGTTCTTTCAGGTTGTATTATCTTCATATGTGAGTTAGTGATTTTGTGGAAAGTAAATATTGTATAAACACCCACAAATACATAGATATGTGTAAAAGGGTCCAGTGGCTCCAGCCAGGACCTGTGTCCCTCTCTCTTTCCTTACTTTTATCTGATATTGCTCCTTTGTCTCTCTCCTGCTCTTCCCACACCGGGGCCCAACCACTGTCTCTTAAACACTCACACAATGTCAAGTCTGAAAAAATGTCACTTGTTATTGTTTCAGGCATTTTTTTAAAAGTCTTTATATTGCCAATGATCCTTAGGACAAAAAAGTATTGTGGCAAAAGACTTAGGATGAATTGATATTATTCTGTAGGACCGGCAAAATCACTTCCAGTCGTATTTTGTCTCCCTTGTCTGAACTTGTGTTTGGAAACATACAAAGATCAGGGATTAGGGAAAGGAAATTAAAATTCCAAAAGGAAAATGTGATTAACTCTATCATAAAAGCTTTTGAATTGTTTTGTGTTACGAAGAGCCAGTACCCACAGCTCTTCCAGTGTGCTCAGAATATGGCAATGTGCATGGGAGTTGTGCAGTGTGGTTTGTTCAAATAAATTCAGCACCAGGGTGTCTCCCATCCTGTTCTGTGCAGAGAACATGCAGGGCTGCTCTTGTAGTCACCTGAGGGCATTTGATTTCAGTAAATAAGGAACATTTTGTAAAATGATAAAAATAGAAAAGAATTTCATAGGATCATAAAATGATTTGAGTTGAAAGAGACTTTTTAAAGGACATCCAGTGCCACCCCTGCCATGGGCAGGGACACCTTCCACTGTCCCAGGGTGCTCCAAGCCCTGTCCAGCCTGGCCTTGGACCCTTCCAGGGATCCAGGGGCAGCCACAGCTTCTCTGGGCACCCTGTGCAAATGCCTCACTATCCTCACCATAAAAAAATTATTTCTTATACCTGGTCTGAATCTCCCCTCTCTTAGTTTAAAATTAGAGTTTCTCCTTGTCCTGTCCCTCCACCCCTTGTCCCCAGTCCACCTCTCGCTCTCCTGGAGCCCCCTTAGGCACTGGGAGGTGCTCTATGGTCTTCCTGGAACCTTCTCTTCACCAGGCTGAACACTCCTAGCTCTCCCAGCCTGAAGAATGATCCTCTACATTGTTTCTTTAACATTTCTGTGGACTAAACTTGTCTTCCCCAGTTCCTCCAAGGATCCAGCGTGGGCCTCGAGTTCTGAAAGTGCAGGCGGGGCAGCGAGTGGAGCTTCCCTGCAGTGCCCAGGGCGTCCCTGCCCCCTCGGTCTCTTGGTTGAGAGGCACAAGTGCTGTGCCCACAGATGGGGGGAAGTTCCTGCAGAGCCCAGATGGAGCTCTGGCCATCAGCAGTGTCCAGCTCCCTGATGCTGGCATCTACACCTGTGTGGCCACCAACAGTGCTGGCAGTGACACGGCAGAGGTCACAGTACAAGTGCAAGGTACTCCTTTGGGGCCACGCTCCTGCCCTAGCCCAGACTGGTTTGGGGTTGGGGCCTTCCAGGACAGGGCTTTCTCTCACCCACTGTTACGTGATGCAAAAGCCACATCTGGTTTAGATGTTATGTTCTGATGGTAATTGAGGAGAGTTAGAGTGAGCAACTAGTCTTTGGAGAGGTTGCAGGAAAAAAAAAAGAAGTGTGCACACACTCTCTCTATATTTAAATTAAAAAATGATGTTGAAATGGTAAAAGGGTAAGTGGTCAATGTGCCAATTTAAATACGTAGTGCAGCTCCTTACCTGAGGGCTGACAGATGTCAATGGAGCATGACTGACTTAAGCTAAGCAGGAATTGTTTCTTCTTTGCAAAAGTCTAAAGGCAACGTTTTGATCCCTTTGGATCAGAGATGCTGAGAAACGCTTCCTACAGGCAACAAAGAACTCTCAGTAACTTTATTTAATTATAAAGAATATGCTTCATATAGTCTCAGTCTGCACAAGAGTTTAAAATGGGACTTGAGAACAAAGGATGGCAGTAGCACTAAAATATGTGGTGTGGGGGAAAAAAACAGTTAAAATAATATTTTTGAGATAGTGCAGAAACGTTGTCTTCAAAATAAATTTAGCAAGATTTAAAGAGAACTATTTTCTGTCAAGTTTGAAAGCCTCTTTGTCCTGCTTACTTCCTAAATATTGCCACTGAAATGGAAACTACTTGTGCAGTACCCATTCCAGTCAATGTAAAGAGGGTTATTGGAATGACCTCATGCAAATGAAAGAGACTTAGTGTTATGTATTGTCAAACTGTATTTTTCTATTTGGAGCAGAGATCAAGCAGGTTTTTTTGTCCAATTTTCTTTCAGAGCCTCCCACTATTGAGGACCTGGACCCTCCATTCAACAGCCCTTTCCAAGAAAGAGTGGCCAACCAGCACATTGCATTCCCATGCCCTGCAAAAGGCGAGTGTCTTGGTGACAAAATGATCTTTATCTGCTGACCATTGCACATTACAACGCTGCTGTAAAAATGTCCAATCCACACTGTATTTTCCATGCATGCTTTATATGGAAAAATTCAAACTAACAGTGATTTAAATCACCACTGTGTGTGGAAGTCCTGTGGAAAGTCATTGCTGGCCAAAAAGGATTTTACAGTGTTTAGGATGAAGATTTTTAATGTTAAAATCATCCTGTAACAGCTGGAGCTTCCTCTTGGAAGCTGCTGGCCTCCATGTGTGTTGTCCTTCCAGCTAGCAGCAGGAGTTGTTTGAATCAATCTTGTTCTGAGCTGAGGGAAGCATTTGTGGCCGTTTCCCCTTCTCCTTGCAGGTACTCCCAAGCCTGCCATCAAGTGGCTGCGGAATGGGCGGGAGCTGAGCGGGGCTGAGCCAGGGCTCTCGGTGCTGGAGGATGGGACCCTGCTGGTCATAGCTGCCCTCACACCCTCAGACACTGGGGACTATGTCTGCGTGGCAGCCAACGAGGCTGGGAGCACACAGAGGAGATACAGCCTGAAAGTCCATGGTAAATAATACATACAGCCCATGGGTAGCTGCCTTGGGGAAAGGATCTTCTGTTTTCTTCTTGCAAATTTAATGGCCCAAATCTGCCCTTGTTGTTTTAAACTATAACATCTGAGTACTTCCTATTTTTCTGAGTTTTTTATACTCTCTGTAGTTTTTCTTTTCCCTGTTTTTTCTGTTCACTGTGACTTTATGCTCAAGCCATCCTTGTTTTGCTCAAGGATCTTATTTGATAGAAACTCCAGTTTTACTTGAAAATTTTTAATGTGAATAACAAATGAAGCTTTGTGCCATAGAAGTTACAGATTGAGGGCTAGATCTGCATTTCAAATGAGAGAAGAGTTATCAGAGTGAGCACAGACTAGGAGATTTTCTATTTGCTGATATTCTTCCTCTTCCAGAATCCTAGTTAGTAAATAGAAACCCTACAAACTACTTTTATTCCAGACTTGTTCGCTTCCCGTGACAGTAAGTTCTAGAGCCTGAGAAGGGTTATATCCTTGTTTTGAGGAGGGCAGGAATTCCATCTCCTCAGTGGGGTTGGAACTTTCTAATCCACAATTTAAGGCCATTCTCTCTGCATTCATAGTGGGACAAATGATAGGTGGGGTTCTTGGGCATGACTGGACCCATGAAGAGGAAGGATGACTCTGGAATAGGCTTCCTTCATATGCAAACAACACTAGATTTCAAAATTAAATTACAGATTAATTTTAAGATTATTCTCTTAAAACGTTGATGGTGCATATATTTGAGTGAATTTCCCTGGGAGTCTGTTATTGAGCAAGAGAAGACTGTTTTTGGCAAAGAGAAGAAAGGATGCAGGGAGATATGTCCAGAGCCTAAAGACAAATAGAAATGTTGGGAAGAGAATGAGGAGGGTTAGAGAAATTTTGATTTGTAGTAGTCCTTGACTGGGACGGAAAGGAAGAAAGGAGAAAGCACTGTAATAGGAAAACTTAAGTCATAATGTTGAGCTTTCTTGCAGTTCCTCCTGAAATTAGAGATCAAGATAAGGTGACAAATACATCTGTGGTTGTTCATCATGCTGTAAGTCTCTTCTGTGAAGTAACTGGTAACCCCTCTCCAGTCATCTCCTGGTATAAGGATGATATCCAGGTATGTTGGATTAATCTAACTGTGGACGGCTTGGTATGAGAATTCATTCAGAATACATACAGGTAAATGCCTTTATGTAAATTTAAGTGCTCTAAGAACACCCCCACAAAAAGGCAGCTAAATACGACTCATCCATTAATTCTGTAAGTCAAATGTAAACTCTTTATTTTCAATATTCCCTTAGGAATTGACCTTGGCAATCCCCCAGTATTGTAGATTCTAATCCATGCAGAGGGGACCAATATTGCCATTTTTTTTATTCTGTAGCTGGAGAAATAATAACTTTTGGAGGTGAATTGAATTCCTCAGGATTATGCTTGAGTCCACTGTTTCCACTTGTAGCTGATAAGTCGTAGCTTTAGATGAGAAGTCCCTTTATGCACTCCTGGGACTGCCCATTGCTGCTGTTTGGAGTTTCCCACTCCCTGTCCTAGCCTGAGCTATAAACCATATTGAATACATTGCAGCGGGGCAGGAGATTAGTGCTGAAACTGAAAGGGGAAACAGATTATCCTTCCACTAAAACTACCATTTTCTTATAAAAATCCAGCTGTGATACTTGGCTGCTGTAGCTTGGATCACATAAGGCTAATGTCTCGGGTTCCTCTAAGGTTGTGGAAAGCAGTGCTCTCCAGATTTTGCACAATGGGAAGATATTGAAGCTCCTGAAAGCTACTACTGAGGACGCAGGACAGTATTCATGCAAAGCCATAAACGTAGCAGGAAGTTCTGAGAAGCTGTTTAACCTCCATATACTTGGTTAGTTCCATGGCTTTGGGGTTGGGTTTTGTTTGGTTTGGGTTTTAGTTGGTGATTGGAAAAACAGTTGATATTTAAGAAGCCAATAAATTTTAACTCATTATAAATAGATTCTTCTACTCACTGCCCATGAATTATTGGCTGCTGACGCACTAAGTGCTTAAACTTTGCCATTCTTGAAGCAACACAGACAAAATATTGCTTTTGATTTCTGGACTTTGGTGCTTTGTTTTGTATTTGGGATGTGCAGTGTGATGTAGGGGTGTTCCCTGGTACAGTTCACCAGTGCAGGTGTGGAAGTGCTTGTCACAATAGACACGCTGTTGTGATCTGCAGAATTCCCTCTGCAGTGAACACTGAAGGTGTTTCAAGGGAATAGTAAGATCCAGCTTCATTCCCTTCAGTCACAGGGCACAGGTTCCCAGGCTAAATACCAGTTCTTCCTTAATGTTTGTCTTTTTAAAGTTCCACCGAGCATAATAGGTGCTGATAGCCCTGGTGAAGTGGCAGTCATCCTCAACCAGGAAATCCGTCTGGAATGCAGAGCCAAAGGCATCCCTGATCCTGACATTCACTGGTTCAAGGATGGCAAGTGAGTATATGGCAGCTTTTGTGGTTTGTGCCAGGCTCTTCCTCCCCTAGAGCAGAGAGGAAGGAGGTGCAATGTTTAACTACTTTGTGTTAACTTAGCGTCACAGAATTTGGGATGGTGTGAGGTGGTAAATTCTTTAATCAGAACTTAACATCCCACTTTCCTTTCTGAACTCACCCATTATTGGCACTGGCAGAGCAGATTTTGGGTTTTTGGAGAGAGATGATGGTTGAAGCAAGATAAGCAGAACCATTTCTTTGAGTTTTTTCTGTGGGCTATTCTACCTGGATTATTTTTCACACATTATTAGTTAAAATGCAGTTGTTTAGCTGAGATTTTTTTTCAATGGTAGATAGAACTCAGATGTTTTGCTGGCTAGTGCCTTGTGCAGTTCTGCATATATACATTAAAGGTCTGAAAGGTTATATGTACATATATATGTTTGAAAACATTTATAGCCTGCATGTTTCCAATTCTTCATCTCATCTTCCAGGAAAGCACAGCAGAAGAATTCTTAAACATTAGCTTAAAACCCAGCTGGGCTGGGTTTTTTTGGTGTTTAGCAATGTGGTTCAGTATAGGCATTGCTCAGGACTCACAGATAACTCTGCTGTGACAGTTCCTTTCCCTTTGCTATGGAGGATATGTTGTTTCTGTGTAGTAGTTGACATTTTGTTATCAGCAAAGGCCTGGCATGACTAAATAAATTAGGAAAAGGAGCTGAGATCAGGTGTGCAATTCTGGCTCTGGAGCTGGCATCCTGGAGGTCTAAGAAAGTACTTTTTGTGGTTTGGTTTGTTTTAGAAGTTAGGAGTAGAGTTAATCATAATAGCTTGTCACTGCATGTTGGTTCTTGTGGTTGAAGCTATTAATTTAGTGCTAAAGGACACTCTGGAATAGTACAATTATTGCAACCAAAGGACCTCTTCTTCTTATTGTCAGTTTAAATCAGTGCTGAAGGGGTGAGGGCAGAATTATGTGAGGCAAAATGGTCTCTGTTTCAGACCCTTGTTTTTGGGTGATCCCAATGTTGAGCTCCTGGACAGGGACCAAGTTCTCCAGATCAAGAGTGCTCGCAGGGTTGACAAGGGTCGCTACCAGTGCAGTGCCACCAACACAGCTGGCAAACAAGTGAAGGAGGTCAGGCTCGTTGTCCATGGTAAGTTAATGGAATGCCTGATCCCAGAAGATCCTCTTGTTCTACTCTGAAGGTTTCTTTTTGAATGGAGATACTCAGGCAAATGCAAATTAAGTCTCACAAAATTGTGTGTAAATTTAATTTAATAATCATGTGTTGCCAAAACGACCTTTTAAAGTGTTTTTATGTATGAAGTTAAGTATGGATGTAGTCTTTGCATGCTTGGAAAAACACATTGAAATGTTGCTTATATGCTTCTTTTTCTAAATAGTGAAAGCAAAAAGTCTTGAAGGGTGTTCTGCTGTTAGTTTCAACTGAATTTTTATCACATTGTCTTCATTGTTTTGATCTGTCTTAGGGAGGATAAAATTAAGATTTTGATTTTAATACACATTTGGTCTTATTTTTCTTAACCTGGTGCCAGGAAACACCCTGTACTTCATGGGACTCAGAAATTCTTGTACCTGGAGTATGAATGATAGGGATTTGAGTCTGTTAGCTCTCGAGTCCTCCCTTGCTATGGATTTATTCCTGAGTGTTGTGTGTGATTCTGTGAACTTAATGTGCATTATTTCCCTCATCTGGGACATTTGTAAAGCACAGAGCACCCATCGGCACAGGAATGTGGCTGCACACCAGTCTTGGTGAGACCCTTTTCTATCAGGAACAAAGAGAATGCTGGAAGGACTTGCAGGGGATTATGGCTGAGCTGAGATTAGAGGAATAAAACAGCTTCCCCCACTTCCCCAGAGATAAAATCCTTGCAGATGAGTAGATTTATTTCGGGTTCTTCAGGTAAGATGAATTTGTGACAGAAGAATGGAACTTGTCTTTACTTTTATATTTCTCATTAGTCCCGGCTAGACAAACAGAAGCCCACAGAGTAAGTGAGGAACCTCAGTGCTAATTGTTGCTACTTCTTACTTTGTTTTAGCTGTTTAGCCCTGCTTTTGGCTTTGATATTTTCCCAAAACACCATATTAAAACCATTCCTCATCTCTGATAGAGAAATGCAGTTACCTTTGAACTGGGTGTGTTTCAGCATATTCAGTGGATTTGAGGTTTTTGATACAAAACATGTTTAATTAGTAAATATTTCATTATGTTTTGGTAACTGCAGGACCTGTCTCAGGTGGGGATCCATCCATTTACAGACACTTTGCATTTCTGCAGTGGTGTTCTCAATGACCACTGTGGAAGTCAGAGGAATCTGTGGATGTACTGAGCATGTTTGGCAGCAGAGGAGTCAATGTGTCTGCCAGATGTGTCTGGTCCTTTCAGCAGCCATAAATGTAGTCGTTGCCAATTGCACTGTGTTTTTATTGCTTCTATAGAGATTTACGGACTCTTTATATTGGCTGATTTACACAAGAGCTTGTTTGCTAGAAAAACCCAAGTCCTGCTGCCTAGAGAGCAAGGGAAATGACTATGGGCCAAAAAGCTTCAAAAATAGGAACATAAAGCAAGACTGTTAAGCTCATACTTAGTCTCAAAGTAACTGACTTCACCCTCAAAAGTTTGGAGCATGGAACAGTTCCCACTGACGTTGTGGAGGCTCTTGGGTGTGTTTGGTATTTTCAATAGCAGGATCCTTGCTGGGAGGATGCACCTCCCAAGGCATCCAAGGATTGCTCTTTCTTTGGAGATGGGGAAGAGGGCTACCCAAGTGCATTGCAGGAGGCACGGAGGCCCAGCTGTCCTAACCTGCGTCATATTGGAGCCTGGTGGCCTTTTTTTTGTGTTCTCTTCATGCTTTCTACCCTGTGTGCCTTGAAGGACTGTACAGGTGATAGATGAGCTCTGCTGGGCAAAGAATCAAACAAAGCACAGCAGGAAGCGTTGGAAGGCTGATGAAGATATTTTATTCTTACAGCATTCTAATGTTTTGTTTAAATCTGCACATTGTTTGTACTCTAAGGCTTTAATGTTGTTGTTTTTGTCTTTTGAATTAGTCCCCCCCAGTATTAAGGGAGGAAACATTACCACAGAGGTATCTGTGCTCCTCAACAACCTGATAAATCTGGAATGTGAAACCAAGGGAATCCCTATGCCCGCCATCACCTGGTACAAGGATGGGCAGCGTGTGATTTCCAGCCCGCAGGCTCTGTACGTGGACAGAGGGCAGTTCCTGCAGATTCCGCGGGCACAGGTGTCAGACTCTGCCCAGTACTCGTGTCGCGCCAGCAGCACTGCAGGGGCTGCAGAGAAGCTCTTCCACGTGGATGTCTACGGTGAGGGACAGCTCCTGGGCTGCCTTACTGCTCCTGCACAACGGCTGTGGAAGAGATCTCCAGCCTCTGCTGCCTGGCAGTGCCTGTGATTAAATTCTGGCCTCTGTTGGCAGGGCTGTGTAGAGGGAGATTTAGACCTTCTGCTTTATGGGACTCTGACAGCTTTTGACTTCATGGAATCCGAAAATGGTGTGGGTTGAAAGGGACCTTAAACCCATCCAGTCCCACCCTGCCGTGGGCAGGGATACCTTCCACTGTCCCAGATTTGCTCCAAGCCCCATTCACCTTGGCCTTGGATGCTTCCAGGGATCCAGGCACAGCCACGGCTTCTCTAGGCACCCTGTGCCAGGGCCTCCTCACCCTCCCAGGGAACAATTCCTTCCCCATATCCCATCTAACCCTGCCCTTCCTTCACTGTCCTTGGTACCATGCTTTCTTCTACTCAGCTGTTTCTCTTCTGTGTATTTCCATTCTCTATCTCACATCTGCATGCTAAGCAATACTTAGTTGAAAGCACCATTCTGGATGGGATCTTTACTGTACTCCTTTAAGTCCTTCTTGTCTAGTTCCTCCCTCTCAAAGTACTGCATATCCTCTGTTTTATACAGCTGGTCAATTTTGAGCTACATCATCTGACTTCTCTGCTTTGCCTTGCCCCAGCAGCAAATTTTCACATGAAATTGTGCGTGACGTGATGGCAGATGGAGCCAGAGTGGATGGAACAAAACCATTTTCTCTTAATACATTTTCTGGCTACAGAATTAATGGCTTGCAATATATTTCTTCCTTTCTGCAGTTCCTCCAGTAATTGAGGGCGATGCTGACACAGCCCAGAGCAGGCAGGTGGTTGCTGGGAATTCCCTGACGTTGGAGTGTAAGGCTGCTGGCAACCCTCTCCCTCTCCTGACCTGGTTAAAAGATGGAGTTCCTGTGAAAGCAAGTGACAAGCTCCGTGTCCTGGCTGGGGGGAAGCAGCTGGAGATCCTGAACGCCGTTGAGGCTGACCAGGGCCAGTACTGGTGTGTGGCCACAAGCATAGCTGGAGAACAAGAAATCAAGTATGACGTTGAAATCTTAGGTGTGTGAGCTGCAGATTTATCAGGTTCCCATAAAGCTAAAGTGGAAAAGTTCCATAAAGCCTATGGTTTTATTTCTGTTGGTATTAATATCTTAAGATGAGTTAGTCATACTCTCTATCTAGCTGAGCTAGCACTGCACAAATTTTCTGTCCAGGGCTACAGGACAGTTGAAGACTTGTACTTTCAGGTTAGTTCTTGAAGGACTTTTGTGCATGTGGTAGGTAAATATTCTCAGCAACCTGTAAAATTCTTCTTACTTGTCTTCGGAGAAGAAAATCACAGAAATCCATTAGAAATATAATTTAGTAGTTGCCTCTGGGAGAGGACTTTTTCTCTGAATTTCTGTTGTGCAAATTTTGAACCTTATACTGAAAAAAATACTTTTTCTTCTGTATCCCTTGAATCCATTACACAGTCTGTATCTCAGTAGTCCCTTCTGAATGTCTTGAGGTCTTCTCCTGACATGGAAGAGAACTGCAAAGAGCTGATTTTTAGGTTTTGCTCACTTGAACATAATACTGAATGCAGATGTAGAGCATTCCTTCTACAGGTAAATGTCACTGGTCTTGATAGTGAAGGAGCTGTGTGCCTGTGCTTCCTTCCCAGATAGGATGAGACAGGGTGTCTGCATCTTTGTTTCTTTGTTTTGCTGATGAAGGGTGCCAAAAGCACACCCCCTCCCCCCCCATCCTTTCACAAGGTTCTTCTGACAGAATCTGGAAAACACAACCAAACAAGAAACAGTAAAAAAGTGAGAGCAGTGATTTGAAGCCACAAAATGTCACTGGGCAGATGTTTCCCTTCAGAAAGGAGCAGTGGTTCATAATGAATCAGTGTGTGTTTAACAGTGCTATTTGAGAGAGACTTGTTTGATATTTCTGATGTGTAAATGTTTCTCTGGATTTTTTTCTCTTACAGTGCCACCATTTGTGGAAGGTGGGGATGAGCTCTTGGGCTACATTGTGATTCTCCACAGCCCTTTGGAGCTGGATTGTTCAGCAAGGGGGACACCCTCACCAACTATCACGTAAGGGCACTGGTATGACAGTAGCAAAATATAAATAAACCTGCTGGTTGGTTAGGTGAGCTTAATGAGCCACCTCAGTGTTAATCAGTGATGGTTATTGAGTAGAGGACAAACTCCTGGCTCCACTGATAGCACCATCACTTGGCAACATCAGGATTTCATTTTAGAGTAGTGTGGTTTGTTGTGCCAGTATCCATGTCCTGGAGATGAGGATAGAAAACAAGACCAGACAAAACTTTAAGTCCTTTGCTAATGCAACTTAATGTCCCCTTTGTTCTGCCACCCATGATTGCTTTTGCTTTGAGAATTCCTCTCTGCCTCTGATAGTATCTGCTGTCCCCTTTCTGGCACTGTTTTTAGTAGCCATTCCCCAATACTCCCTTCTGATAAACCCTTTAATTTATGGCACTCAGACAAAGGGAATACAACCTGACACTTCCAGACTTCCCTAGAAATGCAAACAGAGTTACTGAGGCATTCTGTTTAATAGAATTGTGCATATTTTAAGATTGTTGTGATCTTACTTTCAATGACAGCTGAAATGGAACTTTCTTTCTGGTAGATGGTTCAAAGATGGTCAGCCACTTGGAGAGGAGGCTGGACACAAGGTCTTATTAAATGGACAGAAACTTGTCATCTCTCAAGCTCAAGTGCCAGACAGCGGCCGCTATAAATGCGTGGCTGCCAACAAGGCGGGAGAACATGAAAAGGAATTTGATGTTACAGTTCACGGTAGGTTACTCAAGGTGGGCAGGAAGCAGCAGGCTGCTTTTGTTTCAAATTGCTGGCAAGAAGGTGCTCAGACTTTTTATAAATGTTTATTTGCATTAGCAGGTTGTAAAACTGGAGAGGAGATTAGATGAAATAGAATCATAGAATGGTTTGAGTTGGACACCAGCCATGGCAGGGACACCTTCCACTAGATCTGGAAGTAGAAGTAAAGCTGCACTTACCTCTGGGATACTGCTTCTGTATATTTAAATGTACATTTTTAAATGAGGCAATGTTTTTTTTTTTTTTTCTGGTGCTTTTTGCAGTTCCTCCAACCATTAAATCAGCTGGGCCTTCCGAGAGAGCAGTTGTGCTCCACAAGCCTGTGACACTGCAGTGCATAGCCAGTGGCATCCCCAGCCCTTCCATAACCTGGTTAAAAGATGGACAGCCAGTAAACACAGCCAGGGGAAATATCAGAGTAAGCATGATTCTTTTATGGGATCCAAACCATGGAAGATAATTGCTGTAAGTTATACACATTAGTGCTTCTTTTCCTTTCGCTTCTCTCACACTGTAATACAAAAGTGCTCAAGAGCCGTCCTGCAGAGTCAGGGACTTTCTGCCGGATTAGGGTGGTGTCTCAGGTAATAGCAGTGTTCAGTCGACTGAATCTCACTAATCACCTCATATCGGGAGAGTCCATGAATGGAAATTCAGAATCTGTCTCCTTCCAGTTCTACTTAGCCCTTCAAGGTCAAATGCTTGTCTGCTGATTGTGAGGTGGCTCTAGCCACTCGTCCCTGTGAGGTGGGATTAGCTGAGCTGTTCTGTGATCACTGCAGCAGCTACCTGTAATTCCCTTTTCCTGGTGAGATCCTGCCTTTCCATGAAGAGCCCTCCTCAGTGCTCTCATGTTCTGGGGGTGAGTGCTTGCAGTGGCTTTGATTACCCATGGCTGGAGCAGTTTTTGGTACCTTGCCTGCAGTCTCCTTTGCCTGCCTGCCCCTCACCAGCCAGGTCTCCTTACACCTCTACAGCTCCTGATGCTGCTGTCCCAGGGACACTGAAATCTCTGACCCAGCAATCCTTGTTCCATGAGCCGGGGTTGGGAGGGGATGAGCCCGGCCATGTCTCCTCACCCCGAGTGGCTGTGCTGGGGGCAGTGGTGTCTCACGGCTCCTCTCTGTGTTTGGGAACAGCTGGAGGCCTCGGGCCGTGTCCTGCAGCTTGGCAAGGCCCTTCCCGGAGATGCCGCCCACTACACCTGCGTGGCCACCAATGCTGCGGGGGAGGCCCAGCAGCACACCCGGCTCCACGTGCACGGTAACGCGCCCAAACCAGGCTGTCCACGCGGCTCTTGCACCTGGGCTCACCTTGCTCTGGCTTTTCTCCTGCCTCTGCACGTCCACCTCTCCGTTCTCTTTCTCTGTCCCACTCCATTAGTAAGGAGTGAGGGCAAAAACTGGCTTTTGTGGAGTTTGACCTCTTTCCTGTAATACCAAAGGACACAGAAATTAATTAAGGTCTTTACAGGTACCTCTGCTGCTCAGAGGGATCCCAAAAAGTCAAACACATTTCTACTAACCCACCCCTCAGAAGGGCACTCTGTGTTTCTGAATCAATTTGTGATACACCACCGCTGTTATTACTAATTTCATCCAAGGTTTTTGTGGATATTGGTATTCCCCGTGACCCTAGGAAATGGGAAATTTTTACAGGAATAACTTTTCTGAGAAAGTAATATTTTCTTGTGCAGGGATTTTTCACCCTGTTTAAGAGGAATTTTCTTTTGCAGCTAAAAACAATAGAAAAAGAATCATGGAAACTTGAGAAGCTGTAATTTGCATGTGAATTTAATAAATGCTTTCACCATGATTTACATGTATTTGGCTTAGAAGTGGTCACGAAGTGTTGTGCACTGCTGATGTGACCCGGTGCTCAAAGGAGAAGTGGGAATCCTCAGGAGGTGCAGGAATAGACTGTGGCAATATTTTCACAGGGTATGGCTTCATTGACTTTTATTGCCAAACCTAGCCAGTAACTGGAAGGCGTTAAACTGAAGCGAGGAGAGGTTGCCGAGTCTCTGTGGGTGGGACTTAGAAAGAGGATCCGCATTCAGACTGTGATAATTGCATCACAACCAACTTCAGTGTCAGTCCCATGCTCATAAAGTGCTCCTTTGCTGTCAGTCTTCATGTTCAAACTCTTACTACCTGGCATTTCTGTCATTTTTCAGATTTTGGAACTTCAGGAAGGTAAAAGCTGTCTACACTACTCAGTTTACTATCACCAGCTGAAGTGAGAGGAGCTTCCCACAGGAAAGAATTGCTGTTCTGTGTTGTGTACCCATTACTTGCAAATCTTTAAGTTCCATTTTTCCTGGAAAAAAATGAAAATTAGCAAAAATAATGTTTTATTCCTCTTACCACTAATGAGATTATATAATTAGAGATGGAATTTCTTGAGAAATGCCTTGGTCACCCCGCAGCTGAAGCTTGTGCAACACACTGCGCAAAGTTTCTCCAAGGGTAGATGACTTTGTGGTCATATGCTCTGCTAGCTGGGTGGCTGAATTAATGGAAACTTGCTGCTTTTGTTTCTTTCCAGAACCACCCAGTCTGGATGATGCAGGAAAAATATTAAATGAAACAGTGGTAGTGAATAATCCAATCCATCTTGAATGCAGAGCATCTGGGAACCCTCTGCCAGGTATCCATGTGCACCTTGGGGAACATCTCATCAAGGGTTTCACCTTCATGTGTCTTTGAAAAGTAATGGATATGCTGAATGTGGAGCTAATTGTGTGATTTTAAACCAGCTAGAAACTGTGTGATGGGAAATGTCAATGTATGGGCTGACATGGAGGAAGGATTGAGGAATTCAGTGATCCCCACTGATAAATGAGTGAAAACTTATCACAAGTATAATCTATTCCCTTGTGATGCCCTGTCCACAGGCAAGAGCACTATTTGATTTCTACTGAATGAGCTTTAAACACATCCACTTTTATCTCCTGTCAATTCAGTATTTGTTAGTGTAAGGCAGGCCTGAAATAGTTTATGGATTGAGTGTGCCTGTCACGTGTGCTCATGTCTAGGATTTCTTTAATGTGTGGGTTTTGTTACCTGGCAAGATATAAAAAGATATATTATTATGAGAGCAATTTGCTGTATTAATTATTGTAGGGCAAAACAGGGGGAATTGTTAATAAGAGCTTATATCTAATATAGCAAATTATTCTCATGCTGATTATAGCAACATTTTCATATGAAAGGTGTTATTGCATTTCAGATATGCATCCAGCTTCTCCTTTTCTGCCTTATTAAGAATTAATTCACAGCAAAGTATTATTTTGTAGAATAATTTATACTTACATTAAAAATTAAAATATTGAGGAAGTAAAATGTTATAAAAGCATAAGAATTCTATGTCTATTTTATGCTCCTTTAATTTTGTTTTCCTTTATCCTCCAAATTTTCAGTTATTTTAGTTATCAACAACTAAAACAATGGATTTCAGATAATTTATGCAATAAGAACAGTTTGGTCACCCCTGATGTGATGCAATGGCACATCCTATTGTCAAGATATAACATGAGTCAGGAAAGTCAGAGCACAGCAGCCCACTGGAAAAGAGAGAAGCTGTGTGCAAGTCTTATCTATCAGTCAGGCCAGAGCACTTAGTGGGTGTGAGTCTTTCCACAAAACCCCCATGTGTATTACAGATAATTCTTCCATGAGCAGTAATTTCATCTGAGTAGTGAAGTAGTGCCAGCAAAGCCTCAATGACCCTTTCTCCTGATGCATGGTGCCATCTTTTGGCTGAGATGCAAAATCTGCAGATTTTCTTGGTTGTCAACTTCCTATAAAATTTTCTTCTGCAGTAACACCAAGTTTTCTGCTCTTTGTGTTCAGTTTTTTGATCTGCCAGTTACCCTTTGATTTGGTTGCTTATGTTTTGATTCTTTGTCCCAGGTAGTTCAGTTTAATGTAGTGACATTTTAAGGTAAAAGGTAAAAAAAATTGATGCATGTTATAGAATCCATGGATAGATCCTCTATCTCGTATTATATATCTCTGTAATATCTAGTGATATTATAGTATCCCTGGATGGTTTGGGTTGGAAAGAACCTGAAAGCTCATCTCCTTCCATCCTCCTGCCATGGGCAGGGACGCCTTTTATTTTTGTGTGGTTTTAAACAGCTGCACTTTCCCTTGGTATAGGATAAGTAAATTTCCTATAATTTACTTTGTGTTATAATTTCTCAATTTCAGAACACTTTTCCATAAATATATGGGGGATGTGGAAGATGATGTCAGATTTGCTGTTAAATTGTGGGGCATAGTCAGCAAATATTCCTATTTCCTGATTTTCTGTTCCGTTTTGTTATTCTTAATCACGACTAGTGCTGCCATTGACTGTTAAACGTTGGTGTGTGTGTGAAAGCTGAGGTGGCCAGCGTGACAGCTCTGTGGTGCCCCATCTGTCGGGGCTGTCAGTGATTTGTCCCCGTTCCTCCCCTGCAGCCGTGTCGTGGTCCAAGGACGGGCGCGCGCTGGGTGACAGGGGACAGGTGCTGCACATCGAGGGCGCGCAGGTGGCCGACTCCGGCCTCTACAGGTGCCTGGCTGCCAACGCTGCGGGCACGGCCGAGCTGCTCTACAGCCTCCAGGTCCATGGTGAGTGCACAACCACGGAACTGACACTCCTGGGGCTTGGGGAACACTTCTGAGAGCATTGAGTCCCAGTGAGCACTGAGCATTGCCTGGTGTGCCAAGGCCACTGCTGATCCATGTCCCCAAGTGCTCCGTCCATGCGGCTTTTAAATCCCACCACTGCCCTGGGCAGCTTTGCCAGTTGCTGCCTACCCCATCCATGAAGAAACTTGTGCTAATATCCAAATTAACCTCCCTACCCCCAACACAACTCGAGGCTATTTCCTCTTGCCCTGAATTGTGACACTTAGGAAGAATACATGCAGACTCCACCTTTGCTTTCCTCCTTTTTCAGTCTGCTTAACAGATTTGGTGTCTTTCATCACGTGATTACAGAATCTCAGGGTGGTTCTGGTTGGAAGGGACCTTACAGCCCATCCAGTGCCACTTCCTGCCATAGGCAGAGACACCTTCCACTGGCCCAGGTTGCTCCAAGTCCTGTCCAGCCTGTCCTGAGACACTTCCAGGGATCCAGGGGCAGCCACAGCTTCTCTGGGAATTCCATTCCAGGGCCCTCTCACAGCCAAGATTTCGTTCCCAATATCTCATCTAACCCTGTCCTCTGGCAATGGGAAGTCATTCCCCCTTGTCCTGGCACTCCATGCTCTTCACTCTTCTGTTTTCTAGCTGATATTGGAATAGGTCTTTTGAATGTGGAAAATGTGCCAAGGTAAGGCATTCCCAGGAAGAATGAATTTATGGAAGAGGGATTTTGTTTAAGGGATCATTTGAGCAATTTGGAGGCCTGGGCAGTTGCTGAGATTTGTTGTAGGTGACTGAAGTTCACAGTAGACAAAGGACACAGATCAAATGCTCTTTCATAATCCAAGTGCTGTGTCCAAGAAGATGAAGTTGAAGTGTGTGGGTGTTTGCTGACATGAGACACCTAAGCAAAAGCCTAGCTGGAGCTTTTGCACTGATTTCAGTGGCTTTTGGATGTGGCCATAATCCAAATTCTTACCTTTGATACATCCATGTGCATGTAGCCGGTTTTCTGTGGGAGTCTTCCATGCAAAAGTGTGGCCCAAATTTGGCACAGTGCCCCCAGCTGACGTGCACACACAGTATATAGTTCCTATTAATGTTAATTAATGACTTGGGCAGTATGTTTCCATGCATTTAATGACCATCATGGGAAAAACTGATGGCACGAGACACAGTCAAAGGCAATTAACCCCACCCAGTGATGAATTCCCAGGAAATCCTTAGAGCTAAGGTCATTATTCTAGTTAAATGGAAAATAACCCTTGAGTACACATGTGTCTTTTTAGGGATGGCAGAATTTCAGCAAACACATCTAGAATTTTCTAGGCAACTGAAATTTTCTAAGACACAGAGCTTCCACTTCTAGAACAGAGTATATGCAGTTGCAGCCACAAGTAATGGCATCAAAGGAACTAATTGCATTGAACTGTCCATGAGCCTGCTTCATTCAGCTGGTGTCCTGCCAGGCTGACAGTAGAGAGGTGCTGGAATTCACCATCCACAGGTTCATCATCCACTGTCCTTAGGGTTTATGAGATTGAGAAGACAAAACTTACAAGGTTTTTCCCTCTTTACCAGTGGAAGCAATGACTCTTTAATGGAGAGCAGGCTCAAATGCCAAGTACTGAAAGTTGTGCTGCATTTATGGAAAGGCTGCTCTAGATTTCCGTGAGCATCTGCCTCTGTCAACTACTGGTCTTATTCACCAGTTTCTGTTGTCAATAGTGTTATCAGGTCTTTCTGGCATTGAAAAACAACGCTTGATACCTTAGGCTTAACACTGAATGGAAACAGGCAGGCTAACTGAAGGAATCTGGTGGAATGCAAGTTTAGTTAGAATTCATATGATTTCATTGTATTCATTCTTTTTTCACTTCTGTCTCCCCACTATAGCTTTCTCAGGCATTTGAGAACAATAGATGCTGTTGTACTGCAATAGGAGGAACTCTGGGGAAAAGATGAAAAAATTATAAAATCCTGTACCTTTTTTCTGCCCGTACTGCTATTGCTGAAATATATGTATGAGTGAGGAGAATCACAGAATCATGGAGTGGTTTAGGTTGGAAAGGACCTTAAAACCCATCCAGTTCCACCCCCTGCCATGAGCAGGGACACCTTCCACTATGCCACATTGCTCCAAGTCCTGTCCAGCCTGGCCTTGGATGCTTCCAGGGATGGCGCTGCCTCAGCTGAGGTACAGGCTCTTGGAGGTTGCTAAATTCATTAATGAATCTTATTTTCAGTGCAGAATTTTCACGTTTTCTCCGCTCACACAGAGTGATATGTATGAGTAGCTCACACCATTCTCATCTCTTTGCAGGAGTGACTTTAAACATTAAGTTTTTATCTGATACTGACTTTTAAACTTTATCACTAAGTTATTAGTGGTAGTAGCAAATAGAATAGTTTTAATTCTCCTAGTGCATGAAACATCTTCCTTTTTAAATGATTCTTGTCTCCCTTTCTACCAGAGCCCTACAACATTTGCTAGACCGTGTGCCTAGAGTAAGTGCTTTAGATGTTCCATTGCAATGTTTTGTGTCATCAGAGAGGCAGATGTTTTCCAGTCTAATCTGATAAACGTTTCCATATGCTCTGCCAGGGCAGTTCATCACTCTGTGTATGGATTTGCTTTATGTGGTTTATATGGTAAACTCCTTTCTTTAATCCCTACCACTCTAAAGTCTTTCACAAGGTCTAAATGGAATAGTAGAAGAGTTTGAGGGAATATTTTCTGGCTTTATGGTGTGGTTCCTGGGTTTCACAGCTGTCTCTGGGCTGTGGGCCCAGTCCCACATACCTTGCTCACAGTAGTTTCACTGCAGTTATCTGCCTGCTCATGCTAGGGAAGAGCAGGATCTGGCACAGAACAAAGACATTACAAGAGTTCAGCAGGAGTAACATGAGAAAAGAGAAATAACATCCAAAACTAGGCAGCCTGTTTCATTTGATTGTGATAAATATGCTTATGTAGCTGTTACAGCCCTTTTTCTATGTATTTTTTTTCAGTGCCCCCATCCATCTCTGGCAGCAGTGACATGGTGACAGTAGTGGTCAATAATGCAGTGAGACTGGAGTGTGAAGCCAGAGGCATCCCTGCCCCTATCCTGACATGGCTGAAGGACGGGAGCCCTGTGTCCAGTGTCAGCAATGGCCTCCAGGTACCAGGGACAGATCCTGCTCTATGGTGTTCCCTCTTGTGGGAGGAGGATTTTAAGTCAGGGCAGTTTAATGGAAGAGAATAAGATGGATAATTTGGCATAATAATAATATAAGGCCTTTTGCTCTGGAGTGGTTGTGTGAGTTTAGCTCCAGTACTGTGTGAAGTGGAAGATGGAGATACATTGAAATAAAGTGGTCCTTTTAGCTGATGTCATACTGAGTAAATTTGCATCAACAAATTTTCCACTTACTGGGCAGAAGAGGAAATTGAGCCAGATTCCTCTGCTGAAGAGATCTGGAGAGCTCTTACATACAACAGTAATTCAGAAAAGAAAACCAACCTCTGATATAAGGAGATATTTCAGAGGTAGAATGAGATGCCGTGATTGGTTTTTGGAAGTTGATTTTATAGTCTGAAAGGGAAGAGGGGGAATTTGTGTTCTGTGGGGAGTGCTCAGGGCACAGACAAAGGTGTGATAGCATGTTTGAAGCTGGTGGGAGGGAGGGGTTTCCAGATGCTGCAAAGTCTTGAGAATGCCATGAATTCCTTAGAGACTGGCATGAAGTTAGGATTTTGCTTTTGCAAGTCTGGATTAGAAGAGAACACTGGAGTGCAGGGAGATGGTGGAAGGCAGTGGGAAAACAAGTGTTCCATTTTGCAAGGAGCCCTAGGAGTTCCCCCGGCTGTGTTTGGCACTGGGGTGTGCCTGAAGGTGCTGTGCTCCCGTTGCAGGTCCTGTCGGGGGGCCGGGTGCTGGCACTGCCCAGTGCCCAGCTCAGTGACACGGGGGCATACACGTGTGTGGCCGTCAACGCTGCGGGGGAGAGCCAGAGGGACATCAACCTCCACGTGTATGGTGAGTGACAAACATCTTCCTTTTGGCTCTGAGAGCTGCTCTTCAAGCTTTAATGTAACACACTGGACCCAGACCCTGAGCAGTGGTGAGTAAAAATAGTCTCAGCCTGTAATGGAAGGCCAAGTGAGGAGGAGTGGTTTGTGTATGGAAGTTAAAACATATATGCACATTCACCTTCATTTACTAAAGCATGTAGGTGTGTCCTGTGTATCCTTGAAGAAATGTAACTACATCAGTGAATTTACAGGTCTAATGCATAAAAGCTCATTTACAATTGAGAAAAGAAAACACATGTTTGTGTAAACCAGATGGATCTGCCAGGTGAGAGATATTCTTGGGCCCAGTGCTCTGTTGTCTTTATGGCACCAGAAGGAGGTACTGGGAGTTCCTCATCCAGCTCTGCAGTTCCCATGCCATTCCCAAGCCTTGCTCTGCCTGCCTAAATGGAGGGCACTCTTTTAGTGTTAAATAGTGACACTGTGTTGAGTCCAGCCAGTCAGCTCTGTCTCCTTAAAGGAGCAGGAAAGAGGTGTTTTTTAGTTTGTCAGTTTTCCAGATTGTCAGTGAGTTAATTCTGAATTTTTTTGCCTGAACCTGTGTAAATTCATTCTCCCTTCTGATTCAGGCAATGGTCTCAGATACCTGGTGGGATTGTTGAGATTATCCTGTGCAGGATTTTGGTGATCCCTGCAGGTCTCTTCCAACTCAGAATATTCTGTGATTCTGTGCTTTCTTGTAACTTGTATGAATTTCATCCTGGGTTTTTTGTAACTTGCATCAGATGCCTTTTCATATTCATAGAATGGTTTGGGTTGGAAGGGAGCTTAAAACTCACCCAGTCCTACCCTGTGCCATGGGCAGGGACACCTCCCACTATCCTAGGTTGCTCCAAGCTCCATCCACCCTGGCCTTGGATACTTCTAGGGAAGCCACAGCTTCTCTGGGCACCCTGTGCCAGGGCCTCACCACCCTCACAGGGGAGGATTCTTCCCAATATCCCATCTAACCCTGCCCTCTGGAAGGCACTTCTAATTGTCCTGTCCCTCCAGGCCCTTGCCCAAAGTCCCTCTCCAGTTCTCTTGGAGCCTCTTCAGGCACTGGAAGGGTCCCTGAGGTCACCCATGTTGTGTTCTCAGAGCTCGTGGGTGCTGTGCCAGCAGGGATGCCAGGGGGTGTGACTGTAGCAGGTTTTGTGTTCCCTTGGACATCTCAGAGGATTTGTCCAGCAGTGAAATGAGGATGAACAATAATCTGACATTTGTTTTACAAATGTTTCAGTTCCACATGTGTAGAGAGGCATTTGGAATTGAGTCACCTTTGTGGTTTTGCTTCTGCTTTCAGTAGGTCAGTGGACTCTGCCAGTCTCCAGCATTATGGCAATCCTCCAGCATTATGGCAAACCTTGCAAAAAAAGTTAGGAGTTTGGATGATGAGTTCTAAGAAGGGGGCAGCTGGCCAAGTTATTTGTTCCTGAGTTTGACTTTCAGAAATGTCTCCCTTGGATAGGGTACTCCTGACTGAAATCCTGGTGACTTTTGCATATGGAAGGGGCAGTTAGAAACCCAGGGCTCTGCTGTGGCAAGTGAGCCAAAGTTAATATAGGCTGGAATATTTCATGTCTAGAGCAAGGAATATCAGGGTCTCCTTTGGAGTTTGAGGACAGGTGTGTATGTCTGTGTAATGTGACATAGGTATATTTATTATTCCTCTTTTATTTTCTGGAACCTCTGTCCATTTTAGCTGGAGGAAATGAAAAGAGTTAGGAGTTGTGTGTGTTTAAAATTAATGTTGTATTAGAAGTTGGCCAGGGTTGAGCTCAGCTGCAGGACCAGCTTGAATGAGGCTGTCACCAAAAAGTAATATTGCTCTTCAGACTTGCCTCATAAGAGCAATCTAATTAAGAAGCCACAGGAGGAAAATTATATGGAGTAGAGTTGGAGCTGAGTTGGTTGGAAATGTGCACTGAGCCAGGAATTGGAACAAGCCCGGTTACTTACAGTTACTATGAGCATAATTAGATTAATTTTAAACCCCATTCCTTCAGAAATAAGTGCTTTAGTGTCTGTGTCATAAACTCAGTTTCCTTTTGAGCACATTTCAATTCATTGAGCTGAGAGGAAAAGTAAATGGTTGAAAAGTCTTTGGAAATAAATTTGCCTTCTGCAGGAATAGATCAGCTTCCAAGTCTCAGTTCCACAATACTCATAAAGAATCTGGACCTTTGTGAGTTCTAGAAAGATAAAAAGATAAACAGATTTTTTTTTTTCACTTACTATATTTCTTATCCACAGGGACCAGGCTTTTCCCTAAATTATTTCCAATCTGTGAAATCAGCAGCTCTGCTCTGTACTTCCTGGGCATGTAACACAAAGCTTGATTGTTCCTGGTCTTTCAGGCCACCTCGACAGCTGTCTTGCTGTCCCCTGAGTGCCACTTTGAGACCTGTTCTGCTCTCCCATGTGTGAATAACTTACTGTGCTTGTTCTCACAGATGGCCCCACTGCCTCCCTTCTCACCCCAAAGTTCTGTGCACTCAGACCCTCAGTGTCTGGGGTCATGGATCCCAAAACTAAAGGACAAAGGAAATGTCACCATAAAAGTTCTTGTATTTGGTCCTGGTCAACTTCTTGGGGGCAGTATTTTGTCTGTGTTCTTTTTGACTCCAGCCATGAACACTTCCCCTGTGGAAAATTTCTGATTTGCTGTGTTCAAGGTTTAGTTCTTAATTGCCTTCTCAGTTACTTTTGTTTTTCTGCTTGTGGAAACACAGAATTAAAAAATAGGGGGGGAAAATGTGTTTTCTTAAATCCTGGCACTGTTCAAGAACAGCTGATGGGTTTCAATTGAAGTTTCCAATGTTCTGGTGTTTTTTATTTCTGCACAGAAAACTTTCCTTTCAAAAGGAGATTTTTCTACTGTCTGATTTGGAAATAATAGTGTAATAATGAGGTTATCACTGGACTGCAGGAAAAATGTAAATATAGTGCTCAGTGCCAACAACTGCATTAATTGGTAGATACCACAAATCTGATACATGAGCTAATTGTAGATTATCATTTGTCGATTAAGTCATTAACCTATTGACTTGCTTGCTGACCATGAATTCTGTATATGACTTATTCTGTCAGCTGTATTTGGCCATCTCTGGACAGCTTATCTGTAGGTCAGAGTTTTCCTTAAAGCTTCTTGGCACTGTCTGGAGCAGCTTAAGACATTTTTTACTTCTGGCGTTGATTGTTATCTCATGAGCTTTTTCAATCAGCAGCTCTTTTTCTTTCTTCCAGGAATGCTTTCCCCCATTTTTATGTACTGGGCATTTTCCTTTCTAGCTACATTTAAGGGGGTTTTTGCTACTCTTGGCTTATCCTTATGATTTCTCTGTAGCTGATACCTCACTAGTGTTATTTTGTGTGAAAGGTAGTCTGTAAATATCAAAAATTATTATTGTTGTTTTTGTGGTATAAAGGAGACTGAACTTGTGTGTAGCTGAAGGCATGTGGTTTTATCTTTGTACAGTGAAGTCCCTTAACTCCACATTATGTATGCTCTGTGAAATCTTCAGTGCCCAAAGGTCCCTTGGTTTTAGCAATAGGACAAGAGCAAAGAGCCTCAGGTCGTGCTAGGGGAGGTTCAGATTGGATATTAGGAAAAATTCTTCACAGGAAAGATGGTCAGGCGCTGGCCCATCTGCCCAGGGCAGAGGTGGAGTTGCCATCCCTGGAGGGGTTTAAGACCAGTGGATGTTGCCCGTGCTGGGGAATGGTTGGCCTGGATGGTCTCAGAGGGCTTTTCCAAGGTAACACATTGTGTGATTGTGTCGGTGCAGTCCCTCCTGACATCGTGGGCGAGGAGCAGAACGTGTCAGTGCCGCTGGGCCAGGCGCTGGAGCTGCAGTGCCAGGGCAGCGCCGTGCCCCCGCCCCGCCTCGCCTGGCTCAGGGACGGGCGGCCCTTGCTGGAGAAGCCAGGCCTGAGCATCTCTGCAGATGGCAGCGTGCTGAAGGTAAGCTGGGCAGGCAGGGCAGGCTGGGCTCGCCCTGGGGAGCTGCACCCTCCATGGAGGTGGGACAGCAGAGTAGTGTGTGAGGAGGGAGGGATGGCAGAGATGTACCACAGCTGGCTGGGTACAGAGCTTGCTGGATTCATGCTCTATTATTAATATTCTGGGAGACATATGTAAAAATAGAATTGAAACCTTAGCCCCCTCTCGCTGCACATTTCATGAGTAATTATGTAGGAAGAAGAAACTCAGGTTTTCCTTTTGTCCCCAGATTGAAGGAGCTCAAGTGCAGGACACTGGACGCTACACTTGTGAAGCAACAAATGTTGCTGGGAAAACTGAGAAGAACTACAATGTCAATATTTGGGGTAAGATTTATTAAGCTTATTCCAGAAATGGGAACAAGGTTCAGAGCTGAATTATGATGTGAGACACTGAAATCCTCTGTAGTTCATCAACACTCAGCTGCTAGGGCTCGTACAGGGATATATTGTTGTGTTTGCTGTAGTTGAGCAGGCTTAAGGCAGTGCACACATTTTTCAAATTGCTTTAATTTAGTTCTAAATTAACACCAGTTACAGGCCTTTGTTGAGCTTGCAGGAATGAGAGTAGTTAGAGCTATAACTAGCGAGTGGCATCCCTTCTTATGGCAGGGGCTTGGAACAAGATAATCTTTAAGGTCCCTTCCAGCCCATACCATTCTGTGAGCATGATTCTACCTGGGTTTGGATCCATAGCTTTTATTCCATTTAAAGTAACATGCCAACTTTCCACTTACTGAAATGTTGAAGCATTGAAAATTCAGATAAATAAAAGCTGCCTTACAAACTTATTAGTGCTGCATCGTAAAAACAGCTTGAATATTTTTTTTCTATGGCTCTATGATGAATATGGCTTAGGACATTATTTTAATAATTGCTTTTGAGAAGATTTTCTGCACCATCATTTTCTTCTCATGCTCAAACTGAAATGTCCCTGTTTTACTATTGTTAATCAATTTCTTACTTTGGAGTCACAAGACTAGAATTACATACGAGGGTTTGTAACACTAAAATGACATTTTTCAGTTCAGTTTTCAAGTCTGACATTATTAAAAGATCCATTCATGGCATTTGAGTTAGCGGTGGATGTTGTAGTACCATGCCATTTTTCCATGCTGAAGCAAATACCATTTGCTGTGCAGGTCAGCCTCTGCTTGCCTCTTTTTCTCCCAGACTTCTGCACAGGACCTTTGCTGGAGGGATTTAGATTTGTTCCATTATGCCTTTCCAGTAGGGCCTTTCCAGTAGGATTTGAATGGAGGAATAATTCTTTGCTAGTTAGCAGCTTTGATGGGATAAGCTTGATAGAAACCACAGGCTGCCTGTGAAAGCCTCTGTGGATAATTGTTTAGAATTATAGCTTTCATTTATGCCCCGCATCCAAAGTCCTCCTTGCTATATTTTGACATTTTAAATCCAGGAAATGTATCCTTCAGAGGATCTGTGAGAGCTAAGTGTGGATCCAGGAGCCAGCCTGTGAGTTAAATGAAGAGAATAGCACAGGCTTGTCCTGGCTGGAAGCAGGACAAATCAAGGGTAAAGCAGACAGTACCATAATGCCCTTGTTGTTTCAAACCCCACACATCTGGTTGCTGCTGGAGAGCTGGAGGTGTCAGAAGGAGACACTGGATATTGTCACATGCATTAAAAAAGTGCTGCATAATTTGCTCACCTGGGAGGTTTTATTTGCCAGGTTCAACCTACATTCTCCTCTGCTTTTTCTTGGTCTCTACCTACTCTGTTTTCATCTGATCAAAATGATTCCCTGGTTCCTAAGAGGCAATTAGCTCTTCCCTAGGGATTGAACCAAAGCTTTTTAAGACTGAGAATCAGAGTAAAACACTGGTCCCTTTTGTCTGCAGCTGGTTTAGAGTCACAGAGCTGTAAAGCAGAGTGATCCTTCTGTTGCAGGAGGGTGATCAGAGCGGGGGGATCCATAGCTTTGGATGTGGCAGCCAGCGTGCTGATGCAGGAAACATTCAAAGGAAAAATGTAGGCTGAATTTTAAAAGTCACTGATGATGATGATCTCTGTGGGTTTATTAGCTGAGGCCATGAATGAGGTAGGCTCTTAGAGCTGGAGTCACTTGACAAAGTTCCCCAAACCATCTTTGTTTGGTGAAGTCCATTAAAGGCAGCCCAAATTAAAGCCTGTGCATGCAGCAACCCTTAGAGCCCAGAAGGATGGATGCAGTCATTCCCAAGTGTATTGTTCCCTACCCAGGGCCTGATTAGCATTGAGGAGACAATCCTTGTCATTGCTTCAGAGCTGAATGGGAGAGATTTGCATGAGGGTCACTTGGGGTTTACTGCTGGCTAATAATGTATTGTTTCAAAGACTGCACTTATTTGGCTTTTCTTTGCAGTGTCACCAAGTATTTCTGGCTCAGATGACAGCTCTCAGCTGACAGTCAATGAAGGGAGCTTAATTAGCCTCATCTGTGAGTCCAGTGGCATCCCACCACCCAGCCTCACCTGGAAAAAGAATGGTGGGTAACTGCCAATTGTCTGTTTTATAAAGCAAATGGGATAATTCTGACCTGCTGGGTTTGCTTTTCATCTTGTGTATATTTCGGATGGTGTGTTCTGAGGAGTTCAAATGTGCAGATACATCTGCATAATCCTGGCATTGAGTAACGTGAGCTCCAGGAGTAGATTATTCCCTTCTCTCTATCTCACCTCTGCTTGGATTAGGTGTTTCTAAAGTTGCAAGCAGAAGTGCTGAGATTGCTCAAAAATGAACTGTGGAGCACTTAAAATGTTTATTTACCATGGAGCAACAGGACAGCAGCACAGTGCCCCATGCCTGGAAGTGTTCCAGACCAGGGTAGATGTCTTCTGAGCAAGTGGAAGGTGTCTGGGCCCATGGCAGATAGTTGGAATGAGATGGTCCTTAAAGTCCCTTCCAACCCAAACCATTCTGGGATTGTAAGACTTGTTTGTGGATCCCAGATGTCAGGGCCAGGGTCACTGGGAGTCCCTTGGTGTGAAGTTGAGTTTCTGCCCTGTGATCCACTGCATAACATAGATTCTCTGAGCTGGTTTTAAATCTACAGCCATGGCACCCTGCCAAGCGGTGAAGATACGTGTAGTTGTAGTCATTGCTTTGGGGATTCACCAAACCCTTTCTCTCCTCCCATCTTGTTCAAGAGTAGTCTGCACACCTTGTGCTTTAGGGGTCAGTTACATTGCCAAACACCTCTTTAGGAGGTGGCAGACAAAGCCAGCTATTTTCAGCACCTTCTTTTAGCACTGCTGGAGAGAGAATACAGGACAAAATAAGATAATTTACTTTTCCAGTGTGGTAATTCTTGTGTTATTAATCAATCTTAGTTATATTTGTGTTTTTCTAAGCAGAACAATGCAATATGGTATGTACTTGTTTTAATTAATTCTGGCTCATGAAAAGAGCAGGTTTTAATTACAGAACACTTTTTCCAATGCATAACATTTTCAGAGAACAGGAAGTTCTTTTTAAACCCTGTCTCTTGGAAGCTAGAAAGGCCTTGTATGACATGTAAATGCACTGCAAGGCTAATGTGTGTACACTTAATGGCAGGAAGGAGACTTAAACCTGCTAGAAAGTCTAGAAAAGCAGTTAGAAAGGAAGAGTCTGTTTTTCAGCATGTTGACATTTGGTGCACTTTGTAGAGAGGACTTCAAAGGCACAAGAGGGAAACGAAGATTCAGCTTGTTAGAAGTATCCATGGCAGGTGCATTCCTTCTGTCAGGAAGTCTCCCTGCAGTTTGGAAAGATGAAAATGGATAATAACCTGAGGTCTCCAAGACTGAAGAATCTGCTCAGAGAATGCAGTGGGAGTTTGCTGTCATGTTTCTACTGCGGATTTCCTGAGAAGAAGCCTGTGACACACAGCACATAGTTTGAAGCCTATAAACTATATATTTCTAAGCACTGGCTGTGCAGGGTGAGACAATCATATGCTGAAAAGTGAGTCACCTTTTACTGAAAGTGCTGGGCTTTCTGCTCAGTGGAGGTGTTCCAAACTCTGGATCGATGTGAGTGAGAGTCAGTGTGCTTTAGTTCAGGGTATGCCATGAAATCAGTGGTTAATAGAAAAAGTCCTCAGGATCTGCTTGTGCCAAGTTCCTGCTCTCTGGAAAAACTCTGACAGAGTACATCTAAAATGAGCAAATGTACAACTCAGTCCTTTTGAATGAACCAGTGGACTTCACACCACATGACTTTGATTTGCTCCTGGCCACTTGTGTGGTTTTATGTGACAGAACGTGTCTTGCAGGCTTGCCTGTGGTGCCGGAGCCATCGGGAAGGGTGCGGGTGCTGTCTGGGGGCAGACAGCTCCAGGTTGCAGTTGCTGACAGATCTGATGCTGCATCTTACACCTGTATTGCTTCCAACATGGCTGGGAGTGCCACCAAAGAGTACAGCCTGCAAGTGTACAGTAAGTGCCAGGAAAACTGTGATCACGGTTTACCAGTTGGGCATTAATGTTATGGGAGTGTGAACTGGGCAGTGATGTTGAGCTGCAGGCTCTCCAGAGATGGAGTGCTGTCTGTAGGACTGTTTAGAGGTAGTTCAAGGAGAGTGTTACGTCATTAAAATTTTGGCAATTTGGACCTGTAGCTTGACCAAGACATTGCATATCCCTGTTGAAAAAGTGCACAATCCACTGATGTAACCCCTTTATTCTTGTCCCCAAGCTGCAGTAGTGATGACAACTGAATGAACTTAGATTTCTCTTAATTCCCTTAGACTTTACTATATTTTTGTTGGGACTAAAAGGACGTATTTTTAAACAATCCTACAGAGAAGAAAATCTTCCAAAATCTGTAGGGATTGATAGTGTGGGGACAGTTTTTTAATTTAATTTTTTCTCTTGTTTGCATTTTAAAAATTGCCTGTAAGTTAACATTTTAAAAAACATTTTTACTTTATGCTGTGGGAGACGGGGAAAGGAGCTGATTTGTTTTTTACTGACCCTGCTGCTCTGGAAAATTGACTCAGCAGCAGGTGAAGATGCTGAAATGCAGCTCCCAGTTGACTCCTACACTGACTGTGTCCCTTGTTCTTCCATAGCTCGACCAACTATATCCAACAGTGGTCCCCACCCGTCAGAGGTCATTGTCACCCAGGGAAGTGAAATATCCCTGGAGTGTGAGGCTCAGGGCATTCCTGAGCCGGCAGTGACGTGGCTGAAGGACGGGCGGGCGCTGGGCAGTGGCAGGGAGGTGGCAGTGCTGGCCGGGGGCCGTGTCCTGCGGCTGCAGCGTGCCCACGTGTCTGACACCGGCCGCTACGTCTGCGTGGCCACCAACGCTGCCGGGCTGGCCGACAGGAAATACGACCTCAGTGTCCACGGTGAGTGGGGCCACCTGGGGCACGTGGAGATTCACCACTGGGTGGCCAAGCCGTGGTGTGCAGCCCAGTGCACCTTCTGGATCTGCTGCAGGGCACGCAGCTCTAGTTGCATTGTTAGGAAAAGCCCACAGCCTAGTTTATAACTCCTGAGTATTTTAAAATTGTAGCCCTCTTTCTATTAATATCAATCTACCCCAAGTTGCTTCATCTCCCAAGATAACCAGGATATGGTACAATTTTACATGATATTGAGGTGAGTGTCATGGTGGGAAATACTCTGTTGTTGGAGAGAGATTAATTAAGGTTTAACCAAGACCACCCTGCTACTCACCCTCAGTAAACTAATATTTGGGTGACACTAATATTGTGAGCAAAATGAATTTGTATTTGCTCTGAAGTATAACTTTTCCTTATTCTTTGCTGTAGTTCCCCCAAGTATTGGTGGTTACCTGCAGCTGCCTGAAAACATCAGCACTGTGGAGAAGAATCCCATCTCCCTGGTTTGTGAAGCCTCAGGAATCCCCTTGCCTGCAATCACATGGCTCAAGAATGGGTTGCCCATCACCTTGAACAGCTCAGTGCGAATCCTCTCAGGTACAAAAGCTGGAGGGCACATGGCAACATCTCACTTTGTCATGCCCAGAAATACTCTTCATTATCTCTCCTATTTATTTTTCTTCACCTCTTCCTCTTTACAGTTGTTTTACCATTTAAAGAGGAAAAATCTTTGAAAGAACAAATGACAAAAACCAAAACACATCTCTAATTTCTATGGGTCTGTATATGAAACCAAAGAGAGCCTCAGAAATGAGTGCATATAAAAGCATTTCTGGCTATGTTGTTGCTTTGACCTTGGATTTGCCGCTGGCAAGTAGAAATCTCATGACAATAACTTTTTATGAAGTTTTATGATAGCCACCATGCAAAGCCTCATCATGAACCTAAAAAAACAATCAGGTAAAGAGCTGGAAGGTGTTTAGAGCTCAGCTAAGACTGCATTTGAAGCTGATAAGCTTCAGGGTATTTTAATGAGTGCAGCTTTTAATGTTACAGATAATCCTGTCCTATGCTTTCCCATTTTTGCATATGGTGTGTGGAAAAAGGAGTGGGTGTGTGATTATTTCCCAGTATGAACCTGGCTCTGGGAGCTGCTCTGCATTCCCTTCAGTTTCAAGTTGCCATCAACAAAAATAACCTCTTCTGGGCTTGATTGTTTCTGTCCTTGCTTTCTACGCCCACACTAATCTCACCTCCTGGATCGAGAATCAGGAAGGGAGAGACAAAAAGATGTTTATTGTTTCTGGATGTTGGCTGTATGGGAGGGGAAACACACCAGGGCTCAGGCCTTTGTTTTCCTCCAAACTTTGTGCTTCAGAAAGTTACATGTTGTGGTAGTGAACTGTAGCCAGCATGGCACTTGGAGCTTTATTTGTGCTTGTAAAGCTGTAAAAAACAACAACAACAAAAAAATCCTCCTCTAATTTTGGATTTAAATACTTTGCCAAAGCAAGATTTTGGTTCTGTTAACTGAAAACATACTTGGCATTGTGGATAATTTCAGTGTGTGGATACACTGCTGGCAGCTTTTAGTCAGTTAATTAAGATCATGGAATCACAGAATATCCTGACCTGGAAGGGACCCACAAGGACTATCCAGTCCAACTCCTGGCCCTGCACAGGATACCCCAATGACTACACCGAGTGCTTGAGAGCATTTTCCAGATACTGATGTTTGCTTTTGATGATCCTTCCTGCATATCTTCTAGGAAAAAGAAAAAAAAATCCACTGTACCTCACCTGCTTCCCCTGCAGCCTGTGCCTTAAACATACTTGCAAATCTTCCTTTTAAAGGAATGTGTCTGTGCAAAGGTGACTTGACTACCACAGACTCAAGAAGAATCTGTTCTTTCAAACCATTGCATGTAAACCACTGCTATTATCAGCTGTTACTCTTATTATTGATGGCACAATTAGTGCAAATGCTAGAAGAGAGAGGTGAAGTTTTATTCCTTATCTATGAAAATACCTTAAGGGTATTTATAGAACAAGGTATTTATAGAGATAAGCTTATTTTTATGTGTACACACATAATAATCACCGATGAGGCATTATTGATTTTCCTGAATATTCATTTAGAATCTCAGTACAGCAAAGCACTTTCGTGAGTGAAAAACCTGCTGAGGTCCTGTGTGGTATCCCAATTTCCTGCCTAGCAGTGTGTGTTACAAACACAGTGTTCCTGCCATGTTCTGAGTGCCAATCTATTAATCCCATGCAGTGAAGCAGGGTGTGTGTGCCCTGCCCAGCCTGGGATGGTGCTGGCTGGCAGAGCAGGGTGTGTGTGTGCCCTGCCCAGCCTGGGATAGTGCTGGCTGGCAGAGCAGGGTGTGTGTGCCCTGCCCAGCCTGGGATGGTGCTGGGTGGCAGAGCAGGACTCTGATGCTGTTTTGGCTGTCTCAGGGGGCCAGACACTGCGGCTCAGCCCTGTGAGTGTGGCAAATGAGGGACATTACACCTGTGTGGTGACCAACGCTGCAGGAGAGGCCAGGAAGGACTTCCACCTCTCTGTCCTGGGTGAGTACCTGCTTGGGTTTGGGGCAGCACAAGACAGGGGTTTATACAGTAAGGGGGAGGGCATTCTCTATACTTTGCTGGTATTTTAAAAAATATTATGCCAAAACACACATCCTTGGGGGGAAAAAAGTGAATTTGATACCACAGACAGAAAATCAGGTTGTACAGAGAAGCTTCTTCTGCATAGAATCATAGAAACCTGGAAGGGTTTAGGTTAAAGCACATCTCATTCTAAACCTCCCCCACCCCCTCCCCATGAGCATCACTACTCCAGCTTGCTCCAAGCCCTGCCCAGCCTGGCCTTGGGTACTTTCAGGGATGGCAACCTGTGCAACAACCTCCCCACCCTCACAGGGGAAAATTCCTTCCCAATATCCCATCTATCCCTGCCCTCTGGCAGTAGGAAGCTATTCCCCTTTGTCCTGTCCCTCCAGGTCCTTGTTCAAAGTTCCTCTCCAGCTCTCCTGGAGCCTGTTGAGGTCCTAGAAGCGTCTCCAGAGTCTGCCCAGAGCCTTCTCTTCTCCAGGATCAGCAGTCCCAGCTCCAGTACAGTGGAAACCTTTAGTCAGCAGAGCCTTTAATATGACAAAGGATATAAACCAATGTGGTAGGGGATGATCCTGCTGATGCACTTAGACCAGGAGTTGTCCAGCAGGCTCTTTAGATGCTATTTAGAACCATTACTGTACTATTCTATCACATTACTTAATTTTGCAAATCAGTGTTTTCCCCAGAAAACGCTACTTTTTGGTTTATTAACTGTTATTTTTATCAATAACTGTTAGGTCTGGCACAGTGCAAGTTTTCTCTCAGCATTTCTGTGTAGAATTTTGTTCTCTGAGGTGTTAAGGATTTTGTTCTCTGTTTTTCCTTTCTCTGAGGTGCTGAGCACCCCTCATCTTCCTTTGCCTCCAGCTGATTTGGGCATATTCAGCCAGTAAATGATAACTCCCATTCAAGTCAGTTCATGTTTATTTGATGAGCTCATGGAAGTGTAAGTGTGATAGAATGGAAGAGATGGATAAACACTGGAAAGCATTCATTGTCTGACTGTTTTCTTTGGAGGGTTTTAGTAGTAGGGTGTTCTTGAGGGTTCTGGGAATCTCTATTGCACAGGCTTTTTTTTCCTTGAAGAAAAATGCTCAGTGAAGCTGATTTCAAGTGGAAAATTCCATTGTTCAGTCTTCTCTTCCCTCCCCCAATAATTTCTTTGTCTTTCTAGAGGAAGGTTACTGGAATGGGTCCTGGCAGTGGCACAGAATCCTCACCAGTTGCTGTCAGTGGGAGCTGTACACAGACATGCTAGGGTTTTTCTGGGTTACTGTTGGTGGTGCAGCAGTCTGCAGGCAGAGCTTGGTGGAATAAGCACAATATTTATATATTTGAAAAGGGTTTGGTGTGGCTTTGCCATATTTTTGAAATTAAGATGTGTTGACGACTTAGTGTATTATTTTGGAGTCAAAGCAATGAGTTGCTGTCTTTGTTTATGAATAGAAGTAACTTCTGGCCTGACTTAAGTGCTGAACTTTATGATTTTAAGTTTTGTTTTCCCCCATCTGTTTCCTTCACTCAAGTTTGAACCCTTCATTAGTTATCAGAAATCTGGTGTAACATTCTTGTCTCTGTTGACAATGAATTCTGCATATTTCCATGATTCTTACTTTTTTAAAACGTTTGCTTCCAGCCACAAGCTAGATCACAAACAGTTAAACATATTAAATATATTTTAATTCCTTTCTTCTTAGGTCTTCTATCTAGGCTGAAAGTTTGCACTTTGCAGGATTATTAAAACATAAATCAGGCTCCTTACTCTGACATTTTTGTTACAAAATTTCCTATATCTCCTGGAGACGGAGTGCTTTCTAATTACTACAGATCTCCTTTTCAGCCTGTTACACTCCATGCCTACTTTGACTTGTAGTGCCAATTTCTTTTGGCCTGATCTACAAATGCCTCTACCTTGAAAGAAATAATTGATCACAGCTTTTAACCAGTGCAGCTACTCCCCAGGATGCTCATAATCTGCCCTCCACATCCAAAAGCACAAGTTGACCAGGATAATTTGGAAATATGTCAGCCACCTCAGCCATACAGTAGGAGTTTCCTTGCCTTGGGTAGGCTGTTTGGGGAGGGTAGGATAGGTATTTTAGGGATTTTATCTTTTACTTCCCTAGAAAAATGTAATTTGTACCACAGCAAGGTGCCTTAGACCTGTGTAGTGTGTTCATTCCCATATGGAATTAGCTGTATTTGCAGAGAATGCTGATCAGCTGTGGCACAGCATCCACTTGTTGGGAATCTGTTGTATTGCTCTTCTTTTTTTATGGCAGTGACTGTGTAACCAAACACAAGCAATGTTTGTGTTTGGTTACACAGTCCTAGTCCTGTGTTCCCGGGCTCATCCCTCCTGGCAGCATCCTCAAGCAGCCTGTTGTATTTCAGTGTTGCTGAAACCATGCTGATGCTGTGTCCTTGCCTGTTGCAGTGCCTCCAGGGATTGTAGGGGAAAATACACTTGAAGATGTGAAAGTGAAGGAGAAGCACGGAGTTACCCTGACATGTGAGGTGACAGGTAAATGAACAGGTTATGATTTACCTTTGCTCATCAAAGCCATGGTCAGATCACTACTGGTGCTGCACAGCCTGTTTTTAACAGGATTTCAGTTCAGTGGGATTTTTAAATCTTAGATTTAACTGTGGTGCTTAGAGCAGGACTAAGCACTCCTTGTAAAGATTGGATGAGATCAGCCAAGAGGGATGTTGCTGTGATATTTCTTCTTCAAAGGCCTGTGGAATTTCAGACAAGGTATATATCACTTCAGGAGGTTCAGAGACTTCAGAATGCATTTTTCAGAACTTCCCTCCTTGAATGCACATGAAAAGCACACCTGAAACTGTATTTTCCTGTTTCTCAGAAATCTTGGTATATCCTAGAGGTTATGCACCAACTCATGTTTGCCATTTTCCCAACTCCATCAAGGGAACCCTGTGCCGCAGGTCACATGGCTGAAGGATGGGCAGGCTCTGGCTGAGGCTGGAGATGCCAGGATCGTGTCCAGAGGGCGATCCCTGCAGATCTCCGAGGCGCAGCTCCTGGACACGGGGCGCTACACTTGCATGGCATCCAACGCTGCTGGGGACAGGAGCAAAACCTACAGCCTCAACGTGCTTGGTGAGCAGCTGGGCTGCCTCTGCCACAGGAGCAGGCAGCTCAGAAAGAGTCCTGTTGGAATTCTGTAGGGCTTTTGTGGCAGCAGTGCACAGGTTGCCTGTCTGTGATTAGAGTTTTACATCTTAGTAATTGATAGATGATAGTGGTTTGATAGAAACACCAGTGCTGTGCTTTAGACAACAGAGCTGGAACACAGGGAACCTTCACAGGATATTGTCCCTATGGAATGGGCAGCAGGACAGCACTTTGGCTTATTGTGATTCAAGCAAGGAGCATCTGAAGAGCATTTCAGATTGTGATCTCTTCAGAAAGCTGAAACCATCTGCACTCCTCTTTTTTTTTTTTTTTTTTTTTTTTCCATGAGGGTTATTGCACAACGAAGTGCAAACAATGGTGAGTTTGTGTTTGTTTTCCACACCCTTGTTCCTAGGCTCATCCCTCCTTCCAGGATCATCAAGCAGCAGCTCTGCTCAAGGAGTGGTGGCTGGCTTCCTGGGGAGCTGTGCTTGACAAAGGCACGGGTGGGATTTGTCCACACAGGTGGACAAAGCACGAGATTCCACTGGTTTGGGATCACTGCTGACTTCAGGACAAAACATAAAACCTGCTGAGTGTTATCTGGGTCCAGGTTTTGGTGCTTCTTGTAGGACTGCTCCCCAGCTAGCTGAGGCTGCAGCCAGATTTCTGGACTGAACAGGGATCAAGAAAATAGGCTTTTTTCAGAGAGGGGCTTTCCTCCCTGTGGTTACTGATTTTGTTGTTCCCAGTGGCTCCAAGCATTGTGGGAGCAGACAGCCAAGGGAATGCAGAGGATATCACCGTTATCCTCAACAGCCCCACCTCACTGGTCTGTGAAGCTTATTCCTACCCCCCAGCCACCATCACCTGGCTGAAAGATGGGAATCCCTTAGAGTCCAGCAGAAACATCCGCATTCTGCCAGGTAAACCCTGTTCTTATTGAGAAATAACACCTGATCCTTTTATTGCATGTTTTTCTATTACATACTTCTTTAAAAAAATCAAATTATATATTTCTATTAAGTGCAATGCACTGGCATAGGTTGCCCAGAGAAGTTGTGGCTGCCCCATCCCTGGAAGTGTCCAAGGCCAGGCGGGATAGGGCTTGGAGCAACCTGGGCTAGTGGAAGGTGCCCCTGCCCATGAATTGGCTTTAAGTTCCTTCCAACCCATTTTCGGATTCTTTGTACTTCTCTAGCACTTCCCATTCCAATATTTTTAAGTACTTCACATTGACTGATTGTTTATTTGTGTTTTATTATGTATTTATTATTTTGTACCGACAAGCAAAATGATGGGAAAATTCATATGAGTTAATGAGGAATATAAATGACTTGCAGTTAAATGTGGAAATTAGATGGAGAGAGATACAAATTAATAAAGAGAATGAGGTGGGATTTTTCTAGGTTATTATTAGTTTGCCATTTTTAGTTTGTAGAATAACTTTTCCCTGGTACCTGTGGAAATGGAAAATGGGAGCAAGCTTCAGAGGGAAGACTGGAGTACTGTAGATGTACAAGTACCTTACCTTGTTAACTGCAAGTGTTCAGAGAAAGAATGAGTCTTGGCTAAATATCTTCAAGAAATTCCCTGCACAAATTTCTTGACAAAATTTCTTAAGAAATTTCCCAAGAATCCATAAGCAACAGGAGTTGTGATCCATGGCACTGCCATGACTCATGCACTCATTTGTTACACATGGTAGTTAGCATAGTAAGCAGTCAGGTTTTCTGCTCTTCAGAGAGTAGATTTTGGACCAAAGGGTTGGAAATATGCTGCAGGAAGTATTTAAACAACTGGGAAGCAAGAGTCTGGCATGAATGCTGTTAAAGGTTGTGTCTTTGGCAGGTGGGCGGACCCTGCAGATCCTGAATGCCCAGCAGGACAGCGCTGGAAGATACACCTGCATAGCCACAAACGAGGCTGGGGAGACACTGAGGCACTATGAAGTGAAAGTCTACAGTATGGCACTGCTTTCAGTTTTTGAAATTCTAATTTTGCATTCTTCCATTTTCCCCATTGCAGTGTTACCTGTCCTGATGAATACAGGATTTCCTATTAATGGCTTTGCTGAGCAGACATCTGTATTATCTCTGGCATTGCTGGTGGAAAGACACCAGAAAAGTTGATTGTTGTATCCTTTGCAATGCTACAGTTGTGCTAAAAACCTTTATGTCACTCAAGGGAGGACATTTAAGAAACACTGAACTCCAGTTTCCTCTGAAATGCTTCTTTTGGAGCTGATTTTCAGGTCAGATGAGTGCAGCACAATGAGAGATGTGAGCAGAGAACCTCCTGAGCACAGAAACCATTTTAGAAAAACAGGAGAGGGCCTCTAACATCTAATGGGATGCTTTATTGAGGAAGGCAAAACAGAAGGATGTTATTTTAATGTCCTTCCCTAACATCTCATATGCACAAGAGTTTTCCTATTCGAACTTTCTGTCAGCACATTTTCCTTTGAGAATCTCTACCTACTCAATTTTAATGCTCAAACTCTTCATTATGGGCTCAATCAAGCATGATTTTTAACTTTATTTTAAATTTCCCAGTCTGATTTGGAATTGGTTTCTCCCTTACAGTACCCATACTGTTATTTAATTACACCAAGTCCTTAATAAGCCCCCTCTGCATTTGGAATAACAAGAAGGTGACAAATGAGTTCATTACTAATGCATGGCTATGTGGGAATGTAATGCCCTCCACCCCCAAATGCCATTGGAACTGCCAGTTGTTATTAGGATACTGTAAGTATTAGGGGAAAAATTAAAAATTCCCAGTGGAAAAGAAGAGTTGAGAATTCTCTGAAAGCATTTTACATAATTTCAAAAATATTATGAGACCAAGCTGGGGGGCAGCTGAAGAATTTTGAAACATTCTATTTTCCTTCTGATTCAGAAAGAAACAGGATTTTGCAACACAGGGATTTCTGTGGAAATGTTGAGTTTTGACTAGTTACCCTGAGTGTGGACTTGTGATCAAACATATGTTTCTGGGAATATTAGTTTCCATTAAAATGCTCCTCAATGACTACAATACCCTGAACTTGATAGAATTGAAGCCAGGCATGTAATAATGAAGTGCTGTAGTTAGGTAGGGCTGTAGTCAGGTTTGCTTGTTTAAAAACCAGCATGTTTTAAAAGTTCAAAAGTGTTGAACCCAATTTTGTATATTTTGTGCATAATAACTGTACTAAAAATAGCTGAAAATACACACACACACACACACACACACATATATATATATATGTATAGTAATGATTTGGCATTTGGCTATGGGCAAGAGGCAGTTTGTTGGGGGAATGCACTTGCTTTCCAGGAGGTTATCATCTTAGTTAATGTTGAAATGCTGCAGCAGCCAATAAGCCATGACAGTCTCTCCCCTCTCTGCCTTTGTCTGTGTGCAGTTCCACCCACCATTGCCAAAGGGGATGTCTCAGGGACAGGACTGTCCCCCAAGGAGGTGAAGATCAAAGTGAACCGCAGTATGACCCTGGAGTGTGAAGTTCATGCCATTCCTGCTGCTGCCATCAGCTGGTACAAGGATGGACAGGCCAGTCACAAACTCAGTTCCTTCCTCTGAGGAGATGTGGGATAGGCACAGCTGCGTGTTCCCTGTCCCTGGAACTAGCATCCATGCAGGGAGAGGATTAACTCTCACTTCTTGCTGCTGGCAGAAGCACTGCCCAGCAGTTTGGGGTGTTTGCTGGCACCCAGACCTCTGCCAGTCAACATTTTGGCTTTTGCTGGGTGCCTGGCCATGCCTGGGACACCAGGGCTGGAGTTTCCAGGCCTGGCACTGGCCTGTGCTGGGAGAGGGAGTGCCCTTCTTGGCAGGAGCATCCCATGGTGTGATGACAGGGCTGTGGCTGTTGTGTAAAACCCCCAAAGGCCCTGTTAGTTACAGATGGTTCTCTCAAGTGCTGCCCTTGCAGAAGTTGCAGAGCCTCCCCCTTGGTCCTGGCAGAGCTCACAAAGCCACAAGAGCATCTGGCTGCTCCAGGGGGGTGAGGCACAAGTCCTGCCACACACAGCGCTCTATGGATCTGTCTGGGGAGCTGGGAAGGGCAGGGCCACGGGGACACACTGAAATAGAGCACAGGGGTAAATTAAAAAGGAACTGTGCTGCTCTTCTGTAAGAAAGGAGAGTGTAATCCTTTACTTGAGCTGTTCTTGGTCGGGCACTCATTGTGGAGCAGCTCTTCCTGGATTTAATGAGCATGTGGGAATAACGTGGATGATCACCCACTGGCTGTTTCAGGTGTCCTCTACTGTTCTGGGAGTCCTGGCTGTATTGCCAAAGAAAAACTCAATTTGGGGAGTTAAGAGGTTCCCAAAGGCAGTGACTGTACACACCTGACTGCCACTGGCACAGAAGCTGCTCCTCCTTAGGCTGCCCTGGATGAAAGGCTCTCAGTCCTGTCCATGGACTGAATGAATTCTTCCCTGCAGGACTGGAGTTCAGTGCTGATTCCCTAATCATGGAAGCATGGGGTCATGGCATGGTTTGGGTTGGAAGGGACCTCAAAGCCCATCCAGTTCCACCCCTGCCTGCCATGAGCAGGGACACCTCCCACTAGACCAGACTGCTGATGTAGATGAGCTCATGTAATGAATGTATTCTGGACACACATGCTGTGTGTCACTGCAGCCTCTGCTGTCACCTGTGGGCCACATTTGGGCACAGGAATATCTAATCCTGTGTCTCTCTGTGCTGTTGCTTTGTCCATTCTATGTTCAAACCCTGTCCTTGCTGGCAGCGGATCTGTAGGATGGGTTAGATTAATTTGTTCACCTCACAGAAAGCTGGGAATTTTCCAGGTATTGGAAGCTTGGCCAGTGAGTCAGGGATTGGATCCAATGCCGCAAAAGCACTGGCCTGATGGGGATGGCATTGCTCCCCTCAGCAGCATCCTGGGGCTAAGAGTGATGGAAAATCACATCCTTGAGGAGACCAGCCACCACGAGTGGAAGGATGAAGATGCAGAGTTTCTGACAACCATGAAAAGAAAATTGTCTCCAGGAACTTGGAGCTTGATTGAGTTTACTCATATCACCGCCACAAATGTGGCTATTTCTGGTGTGTTCTTTGCTGAGTATTAATTTTCATTTGAATTGACATTGCAGCCACTGCAGGCAGATGAGCATATCCTGATCCAGGGCGGTGGCCACACCCTGCACATCAAGGAGGCCCGGGTGTCAGACACGGGGCGCTACACTTGTCTGGCCTCCAACATTGCTGGGGAGGATGAGCTGGAATTTGATGTAAATATTCAAGGTAAAAGGGTAATAAAAATCTCCTGTTAGCATGCTTTTTTAGTGTTCTGGGATGCTGGAATTAATAATTTTAGATCCTTTACCTTTGCATGGTCAAACCCAATGCTTTTGTGTTTTTAGGGATATTTTGCTAATTGCTGACATGTAGTATTTGATTATTCTTTTTTAAGTTGTGTTTGTGAAATCAGTGCAAGGACATAGGAACTCTGATCTTCCTCTAAATGCCATGAAAAATTTTAATTTGTTTTGAACTAAGACATACTTCACTTTTCTGTTTCAAGTAGTATTTAGAGGCCCCAGACATAAGCATCCTATTGGCCTACTGTGTGTAAATACAAGGAAACAATCATGAATAATTTCTGAAAATTTAGACTAAATGAGAGCTTGAGTGAAACCAGATACCACATTGTTTAAGTATTTTTGTTGATGAATACCCTCTGTGTTTGTTACCAGGTCATCTTACACTGTTATTTATTACTCTTCAAAAAATACTTAGTAAATTGCTCAATTGTTTCTTCTAGAAGAACTAGAGTTTTCCTGGGTAACTTAATGTGGGGGCGGGTTTTATTTAATACACTTAATTTTTATTGCTGCTGTTGAACATTACAATACCTTCTTATTTCTTTACTTCAAAACAAGCTACTTCTACTGCAAAATGCTAACGTAATTCCTCTTCTTTGTTGTAGTTCCTCCTAGCTTCCAAAAGTCTTACAGGGAATGGGAAGCTGGGAACATGGTGGATGCAGAAAGAGGTGGAGAAAGTAAAGATGTGATTGTCAACAACCCCCTCTCACTGTACTGTGAGACCAATGCTGTTCCTCCCCCTGTGCTCACGTGGTTTAAGGATGGGCATCCCCTGAGCTCCAGTGACAGAGTGCTCATCCTGCCAGGTGGGTGTTCAGCTGGCACTCGCTGGCCCTGCACTGAGGTGATCAGAGGGATGGAGCCCCTCTCCTGTGGGGAAAGGCTGGGAGAGCTGGGATTGTTCAGCCTGGAGAGGAGAAGCTTCAGGCTGACCTCAGTGTGGCCTTCCAGTGCCTGAAGGGGCTGACAGGAAAGATGGAGACAGGCTGTTCACAAGGGATGGAGGGACAGGACAAGGGGGAATGGACTCAAATTAAAAGAGAATGGGTTTAGATGGTATATTGGGGAGCAATTCTTGGCTGTGAGGGTGGGGAGACCCTGGCACAGGGTGCCCAGAGAAGCTGTGGCTGCCCCTGGATCCGTGAAAGGCCAGATTGGAGCAAGCTGGGATAGTGGAAGGTGTCCCTGCCCATGGCAGGGGATTGCATTGGATGATCTCTAAGGTCCCTTCCAACCCAAACCATTCTATGATTAAGAAGTGGCCTTGGTGCTGGTATTTGTGTAGTGATGACACACTTCTCCCCTTCAGAGCACTTCTTTAATGTTTTTTTCAGACTTCATTAGCTGGAAATGTTTCTCTCTAGTCCTTGGCCTTAAGTTGTGTTTCTCTAATTTAATAAGTAGTCCCTAAAATGGTGTGAATGTCACCATTGAACTCTAACAGTGAATCACGGAATTGCAGAACAGTTTGGTTTGAAGGAATCTTAAGGCCCATCTCATTCCACCCTCTGCCATGGGCAAGGACTTCCCATGGACCTTCCACTAGCCCAGGTTGCTCCAAGCCCCATCCAGCCTGGCCTTGGACACTTCAGTGTGTTGCAAGATGAAATGCATCAATGATACCTTCTCTCTGATGTGTTCCTGATTTATTTCCTTATTAAATTTGCTTTGACACAAAGATAATTGGAATGTAGAAGGAATGTAGGAGTAGAAAAGCCTCTTAACCAAGGAGTGAGGCATGGAAAGCATGTTTGCAGCAGAGAAATGGCCATAATCCCCTAGTTAAGCTTGTGGGGCAGGAAAAGAGCTGCCTACAGTCATGAGTATTGCTGTGCAGAGATGGTTTGGGATGGAGTGTTTAAGGAGGGGCAGTGGTAAAAGAGGAGCCCCTGCTTCTTCATCTTGTTCATCTCTTGATAAAGGAATGACAAATACTCCCAAAGTGTATTCCTAAGATCTCCTCTCCTTCTGAAGATATGTATATGACTGTGCTTTTATGAAGAGTAGAGTGAAAAGTACCTCTAAGCCTCAGAAGTGAATATCTGTTCAGTTTGGAACAGAATATTCTGTGCTTGTATTTCCTTTTGCCTATTAGTTCTGTGCCATCTTACTGAGAAATATTTCTATTTTTGATGGAAGAATAATGCCTGGCTACGTATTGCTGTGGCATGATCTTCCTTTATGTGGAATTAATTGCTCTTTTCTAACATTTCAATATGAGCATGGCTGCACTCCAACTATCTGCCTGTAGAAAAAGTAGCCAGGAAATAAAAACCGTCAGCTACTTATAATTCAGACCAAATGCTGACCATTCATAAATTTGCTTGCTCAGGCCTCTGGTGGGATGTGGTGTGGAGACGATGGAGAGTGCTTGATGCTGCCTTGGCCTTTTGTTTGCAGGAGGCCGGGTGCTGCAGATCGCGCGGGCCCGCGCGGCCGACGCCGGCAGATACGCGTGTGTGGCGGTCAACGAGGCAGGGCAGGACTCCATCCACTACGACATCCGAGTGCTCTGTGAGCTCCCCTTCCCCTCTGAGTGCCCTAATAAGGGTTCTGTGCAAAACAACCAACCATTACAGCCCAGGAGTTCCTAGTGTTTTTAATGTGTGTTTGTAAGCAATGACGTTAATGTGTTTAGGGTGCTGGAGCTGTACTGATTTGTGTGAACAGAGTGTTGATGGTTTTAGTTCCATGTGTGTAGCTCATTGTTACAGGAACTCAGTTGTGTTACAGCTCTCACCATTCACCAGAAAGAAAAGCATAGGTAAAAATCCAGGTTTTATCTTGGTATCTCTTGTTCTCTCCTCAGCTTCCCATTTCAGAATTGTGACCAAGACTTTTCTCTCTTTCTTTATTTTGGCCATCATTTTCTGCAATTCCTGCAGAACTCCCAAAGCCTGAAGGGAACTGAGGATTTAGATTAATGAATGCCTGCACAACCATTTGGATGAACTTTTGTGTCTGTTGATGCGTCGGTGTTTTAGCCTTGGGTAACACTTTGCTTTTATGGCAGTGTTATACCACTGAAAATACTGATTTATTGTTACAAAGGGCTCCTGCCTTGGAAATTATCTTCTATTTTGATGGCAAAGAACACAGTGGAATATTTGGAAGATAGATTTTCACCTCTCTTTCTCTCTGTATGCTGTGAATAAGTGTAGTTCTGCTGCAGTCCTTGGAGTTAGGCTGAGTTGTTACAGCTGAATTACTCATGGGATGGCTTTATCTGTCACTGGATTCACTGGAGGTTTCATTCTTTTCTCCTCAAACCCAGTCTAATCTCACAACCACCTGAGAGGTGCTGAGTGACTGCTCTCCTTACTTTTGCTCCCTGCAGCTCCCCCATCCATCAGTGGGGTTGATGGGGACCTGCCTGAGGAGGTGACTGTGCTGGTGAGCAAAGAGGCAGCCATGGAGTGCATTCCCACTGGGAGCCCTTCCCCAAGTATCACCTGGCAGAAGGATGGCCAGCTCCTGGCAGAGGATGACAAACACACATTGCTGTCCAATGGAAGGAGGTTACAGGTAGTGTCATCTTTTTTGTAGTGGAAAAACTGGGGGTTGGCAACAAAAAACTGTCTGCTTTTGCTGAGTAGGAAGTATTTTCTTCTTCCTACAAGTTGCTGCAAATAGTACCTTAGAAGTTTTTGTCCTTTGTTCCTGTCCCTCACCTGCTGCTTGTCACTCTCATGTAATTCCTCAGATCCAACCATTTGTGGGATCATGCTATGAACCACATCACTTGAAATCACTTACTTTTAAATATTATTGACTTTTTTTTGAGCAAATAATGAAAATAGTGTATGCTGAAGAACTTCCCATTGATGAACAAAATTGAATAAAACAGTGAAAGCAGAGAGCTGGGCTTAATCCTCTCCACTTGCTTCTTTGGCAGTGAGTTGTCTATATATTAGCTCCAAAGCCATATCTTGTCTCTTTTTGCCTTAGATTTTGAATTCCCAAATAACAGATACTGGCAGGTATGTCTGCATTGCAGAAAACATAGCTGGAAGTGCCAAGAAGTATTTTAACCTCAATGTTCACGGTAAGTACTCTCATCCATAACTTCTGTCTTCTGTCAAATGCTGGTTCAGCTTGGGTGTGTTATTTTTAGCAGACTGCTCAGACCCCCTCAGGTTCATTCATGTGAGCCCTACTGGGTGTGATGGAGATTCTGACAGACCAGAACTCAAATATCAGTTTAAAGTACCTTGAAAACATTTGGCTTTTGATACCACGTGGCTTTAGGTCCCCATACATGTTCCAGAAAGGTGGGAATTGTAATTGAGGGAGCCTTGTGTGGTGGCTGTGTTCACCCAGTTGGAGTTGCTGAGCCCTGGAATCATGAATTATAAGGAGGTTGGATTATAGCCTGTTTTGATATATTCAGAAAATGCATTTTTTCAAAGAAATGAGTGATAGAAAGCATCAAACAAAGGTACATAGCTTGTAAAAGCTTGGGTTTTAGAAATGTGCCCTTTGTGGTTCCTTTCTGTTCTCTATTTTTGGTTTTCTTGTGGAGTTACAATAGGGTTAAAGTAAATGTTGGCTTTAGGCATCAGAAGTCTAAGAAAAATACAATCAAGACATTTTTCATAAAACAGTTTCCACTACGTCCCCTTCCCTCTCCTGATAACTTCAGAAAAGCAAGACATCTCTAATTAACATTTCAGAGAAAACCCAGACTTCCCATTCTATTTCTGCCCACTTTCAGCTTTCCATCCTGAAAAGAAGTATCATTCCCACTAATTCTTCTGTACCATTCCATGTTTCAACCCAACAAGGAATACTGGCAGCTACATGTTTTTCTGCTTTATCTGATAGAAAACAAGGGCTGTACTTTCTCCCATTTAAAGACAGTACCAGCATCCCAGGAAAGTGAGGAGTCAGATTATTGCACCCAGAATAATTGAATTTTTTCCTCTGTCACACATGCAGCAAATTTACCTACTACATGGCACAGATTTATAACACTTTTTGCTACTCGGTAATGCACTTAGCCAAAAATAGTGTTGTCGTGGGAAAAATTTGCCCTAGAGTTGTTCTCTGAGAAATTATTTTCTGGTCAGACAGTGGAGTCTGCCCAGATTTCCTGATGTGTGAGTTTTGCATTTAAATCAAAATATTTCACTTTTCCTGACATTCGTGTTTAAATTTAAACTTCTGTCTTAAAAACATCTGGTTTTAGTGACTATGGCTGAATACTATTCTCTTAAAAGAAATATTTGCATGAAGTTTCAATTCTAACTCAATAGTATTAGCAACTTAGGTCTATTTTTCTAAATGCAGTTTAATTTGAAAAATTAGAGTGTAGCTGTTCAGGAAAAGACCACACAGGGTGAAGCATTAAGGAAAATGCATTATCAGTAAGCAGCAGGATCTGTGTTTTGTCAATGTCACAAAAAAGACTGTTTCCCAGCATTTTTATGTGTTTCTAATAGAACTGCTCCCATAAGTTTAAATAAAATACTGAAGATGATCTGAATAATAAAACAAATATAACACCTTTTAAAACATAGGAAATAAGCACCCAGATTTAAAATAGTAGGGAAATAATAGGTAATTTTCATGCTGAGTGCTGTATTTGAGCCCCTGACTGTGACTTTATGCACATACAGATACACTTGCATAAGCAGATTACCTGTGGTACATTTGTGGGTGCTTTTTGCTGCAGAAATTGAAATCAACACTGCCACAATTTAAGCAAGTTCCATTAAAGACTGCTGAGATTTGGCCCTGTACATTAAATTACCCACTGCCAATAGTCACATCTGTGGAAGATGAACTGTAAAAGTAAATAAATATAAATAACTATCAAATGCCGTCACAATTCTCCACTTGCTCTGGTGAACCATTTTATCCTCTTTATCAGGGAAATATTCTTCAGTTATTCCAAGCTGAAAAATACAGGCTGGATTCCCCATTTACATGGGCTGCTCTTGTTTGTGCAGTGCCCAGAGGAGCCATAAAGTTGCCTTAATGACTGGTTTGTGTCACTCAAGTGGCAGCAAACAGCTGGAGCATTTCAGGGGGAGATGGGCCAAAATACTTCAGTGTTTCTGTCTTTGAAGAGGAGGATTCCATGTGTTCTTTGGAATGATTTTTCCACCCAGTAAAGCCAAGAACATGCTTTTGCCTTCCTCTTAAGTGTTTTATATATCCCCACTGCAAAAACATGGCAACTGGAGCTTGGGGGTTATTAAAAGGAAGAGATTTACAGTTCTTTCATTCTAAATCATTCTTGTAGAAAGGTCACATGTCAAAGTATTCTTGATTTTAAAATTCTGGGACTTGTAAGCTTAAGGAATGCACCCCTTGGAGCAATGCTGCATGCCAGGATTTTCCAGTGCTTAACTCACTGCTAAGCAACAGGTTTGTCTGGTTGACAGAACCACTCTGAACTGTGTTGGGAGGAAAAAATTTGGGGTCTCTGTAGGTGGAAAATTGATTGTTCCAGAGAGAACAGGAGCAGCAAGGAATCAGGAAGAAGTGATAGTCATCCTACGTATCCTGACAGTGAGAATTTGCTGTATCCTGCCTCACACAGCAAATGTCCATGAGCACTGATAGAAAATTGGCAGTGCATTGTCAGGATCTGGTGTAGGTTCACTAGCCCTCCCAAGCGGCCAGCACAGAAGGACTGCAAATGGAGTAATTGACATTGTTGTGAAGTACAGGACCATTAGGTTGTTTCAGTCTCATTTGCAGATGCATCCAAAGAGCAGTAGATCCATTCATAGGATGTGGAAGATTTTTGCAACCTGGCTCTTTGGCAAAATGCAGCAATTCAGCTTTAATATAGTAATTCATGATCTTGTGGGAGATCCTTTGCTGATGCAGTAATAGGTGCTATTAATGTATTTCTCTCTCCACAGTTCCTCCAAGTGTTGTTGGGACTAACCCCGAGAATCTGACCGTGGTGGTGAATAATTTCATCTCTCTGACTTGCGAGGTCACGGGCTTTCCACCTCCTGATCTCATCTGGCTCAAGAATGGAAAGCCTATCAGTTCAAATTCCAACACTTTTATTGTGCCTGGTGAGGAATCTCAGCTATTCTGCAGCCTTTGGGCTCAGCTTCTGTCTGGTTTGTCCTGACAGGGCCCATGGCCACTCTTCGTGGAGCACAGTGCCTGTGCTCAGCCTGTTACACCTGCAATTCTAAACCAGCCTTTGGGATTGGCACAGTCAGCACAGAGCAAACCTCCAGCCTTCTCTCCTCGCTCCAGGTGCTCGGACGCTGCAGATTCCCCGAGCCAGACTGTCGGATGGTGGAGAATACACTTGTACTGCCAGGAACCAAGCTGGGGAAAGTCAGAAGAAGAGCTTCCTAACTGTCCTTGGTTTGTGTTTTGCTATTTTCTGAAATAGTATTTGTTGCTTGGGAAGCGTGGGGAGGTTTATCTGCGTTATGGGGTTGTTTCAGCACAATGCAGAGCTGACTGTGCGCTCCCTCCCCAGTGCCCCCGAGCATCAAGGCGCGGGGGGGGGCGTCGGTGACGGCGCTGACCGTGCGCGTGGGCACCCCGGTGACCCTGGACTGCGAGTCCAACGCCATCCCTGCCCCTGTCATCACCTGGTACAAGAACGGCCGCCTCCTCCCCGACTCTGCTGCCCTGGAGGTCCTGGCAGACGGACAGACCCTGCGGATAAAGGCTGCAGAGGTGGGCCAGGCTGGGGGGAGGCTGCATCTGCCACTGCTCTGCCTCTGCCAAGCAATTATTTCACTCTTTAGTGGTGTGTTTTTCTTGCTGTACATGGGACATGTGTTTCCTGGAGGCTTTTCATCCTGTGAGAAGCACTTTGAGTTGGCAGAGGCACAGGTTGTTAATGTCTCTAAACTGTAGCATGAAAATAAGAATCCATAATGATTTCTTTTAAAACTTGTTTCAGGTTTCTGACACAGGACAGTATGTGTGCAAAGCCATAAATATTGCGGGACGAGATGATAAAAATTTCCATCTCAATGTTTATGGTAAGCGCCCTCTGCATCATCTACGATAGTTATTATAATAACACAGACTTAGCAGATTAGGCACTTCCAAATCAGTTTACATAACATTCTTACTGCTTCTATTCCATTCACAGTGCCTCCAAGTATAGAGGGCCCTGAGCAAGAGCTGGTCAGTGAATCCATCAGTAATCCTGTCACCTTTGTGTGTGATGCTACTGGAATTCCTCCACCCACATTAGTGTGGCTTAAGAATGGAAAACCAATAGGTAATATTTCTCATGCTTTTCCCTCTTCTTCTTCCCCTCTTCGAGGCACCACTTTGCTGTTTGCTGTCTGGTTTGTGTTTCTTCTTTATTTGTCTCTAGACATTTATGAGAACTGATTGAAATCTTTGTTTAGAAACTTTGATGGAACAATTTCTCCCAAAAGAGATGTTTGCTCCCTGTAACTGGTTTGGAATGATGACTTGTTTATGTATTTCAGAAAACTTGGATTCCCTTGAAGTTCATATTTTATCTGGTGGAAGCAAGCTTCAGATCACTCGCTCTCAGCTCCTGGACAGTGGCACCTACACGTGTATTGCCTCCAATCCAGAGGGGAAAGCTCAGAAATCCTATGTGCTTTCCATCCAAGGTAAGGGATGGGGGAGGATGCAGGGAACACAGCTAATGGAACATTGGGTAAATGTGACACTGTCTGTGCTGGGGACACTGAGATCAGATAACCACATAGAAAAGTCCAGAATTTGGACTGTTACTTTTGTAACCAGATGGGAGAGTGGTTGGAGAATTCAATACTTCTAGTCCAAAATTTGCATGGAAAAGAATATCCTTAAGCCCTGACTGTGGAACTTGAACAGTGTTCTGCAGTTTGTGTGTGTGTGTGTGTGTGTGTCTGCTGCTGGTCACATCCTTCCTCCTGCTGAGCACTGGAGCTGCCTTGGTTGGTTGTGGAGCAGCACACAGAGATGGATTCAGGAGCAGTAGTACCTGTTGTGCTATGGCAGGAGTTAGCAAAGACCTACTGCCAGAATTTCCTTAGGAATACTTTCCCCACCCCCACCTCAAATGACAAACCCTTATTTGTTATGGAATTGCCTCCTGCCTTGCTGTGAATCACCCTTAATCTGCAACTGTTGTGTTTTCCTCTGTTCCTAATGACTCATCCCCACTAATTGCACTGGTGTACCCCTGCCTGCCAGTTTCTCTCTAAGTTTAGGAATGGAATGTCAAGCTGGTTGTTTGATCAAATGTGTCTGAAATTGCTTGAAATGCTCAGAACTTATTAGTGGAACTGACAGTCTTGACTTCATGGATAGCAGGACTTTCATCCTTGTTCCTTGGGAATGCAGGCTGGAAATGGCTTTGATTAGGATGGAATTAGGGTGGCTGTTCACAGGGCTATGATGGTGTTGGGTACAGAATCCAAGACTGGTTTGGGCTAGAAAGGACCTGCCATGGGCTGGGACACCTTCCACTATCCAAACCCTGTCTGTCTTGGCCTTGGACACTTCCATGGGTCCAGGGGCAGCCGCAGCTGCTGAGAGCCTGCCCCAGGTGCTGTACTAAGGGCTGATGCCCATGAGCTGCTGCAGTGAGGCTGTTTCTAGTTCAGGTTACATTTCTTGCTGCTGAATCTCATCCTTCTGTGGTGCATTTCCAGTTCCTCCCAGTATTGCTGGCTCTGAGATGCCGAGCGAGGTCAGTGTCCTCCTGGGAGAGAGTGTCCAGCTGCTCTGCAATGCCACTGGCGTGCCCTCCCCGGATGTGCAGTGGCTGAAGGATGGAAAAACAGTTGCCAGCGATGATTTACAGAGGATAAGGCAAGAAAAACTAGCAGACACTGCATTCTCTTCAATAATTTTAAGGGCCCTAAGGGGGGAATATGAGGAGATCCTGAACTGGAGCTTAGCCAGGTTAAGAACATCATCTCCCTCCTCAGCTTCTATAAATTAAGTATAATTTGTTAGTCCTTTGATTTTTAAAAATTTCATTTTCTTAACAGAGATAAGTTCATGATATTTATGTCTTTCTCAGTTAATGAATTCCATAAATATTTATTCGCTTCATGAAAGTTTATTAAGGTCATTTAGTTCCTTTGGAGGGGAAAGATCTGAGGCATGGAAGTATTTCACTTAAAGCTTATCATTATGGGTCCTTCAGAAGCCTGGCTGGAGTTGAATCTTAAAACCAAGTTAAACAGGACATGTCTAGGAAAAACTTCTTAGCCTGTCTCTAACAGAAATATTTTGCAAAACACGATGCTTGTCTCATCAAGCTCCCAGGAGGATAGAGGTAGTTACTGAAATGTCCAGAGCAGATTGTTTATTTGCTAGGTCAGAGGAACAGTAAACAAACTCCCTGTGCTTTGTGATGGTCCTTGTAGAGTGACTCCAGATGGCAGCACATTAAACATCTCCAGAGCTCTCACCTCAGACACAGGAAAATACACTTGTGTGGCTACTAACCCTGCAGGAGAGGAGGACAGGATTTTCAACCTGAATGTGTATGGTGAGTTCTGCCAGATGTGAAACCCAAGCCTGCTCCATAATCCATCCCTGGGAGTGCTCCCAAGGGAGAGCCCAGGGAGGAATGCCTGTCTGCAGTGGAATCCTGCATGCACATGTTTCCAATTGCCTCTGCTGTAGATATTACACAGGGTGCTCTGTCAATGACAAAAGGGTTGAAATTGCTGGTAAATGTGTTTTGGGATAAACAGGAATTAATTCTTGGGTGGATTTCATAATAGAGGGATTCTGCTTGTGGTGATTTTTTTATTTCTTGTGGGGAAGATTATATTTGGGCTGATTTCCTGTGACCCTGCTGTTTTGTTGTATTATCTTCCCTAATTCCAATCAAAGCACATCAGCCATGAGCAGAGTGGTATGAAGGGAGCTGATAGTTAAAGGTCCCAAGAGTTTAAAAATGAGGGAGTGTTGAAGGAAATTGCACAGTTTGATATCCAGTGGCTAGTGAGTGTAATCCTTTAGCAGCATAGAGAGTGGATATTTTAAGTTGTGGAAAATGTGGTCATTAAGTGAAGGGAGGAGAGGAGAGTTCTGCCCAGGCAGGGTTTCTCTGCAGGGTAGGTGTCTGTTCCCCTCACAGTCACTGGGAACACAGGCATGAGCAGAGCAGTAAGAGATGACCTTTGGTATCATAAAAAACAGTGCTGAATGATCACAGCACATCTTTTTGGCACAGAATGGCTCTGCACAACAGCAGGGAGTTTGTGCTCAGTTTGCATTGGCTGAAGTTCAAGCAATAACCAACTTAAAAGTCTTGTTGGTGTCACTGTCACAGTGAGTGATGGGATTCTAACTGAGCCAGTGCCTGGAGCTGCACCTGGCTGGGCTTCTTTACATGGTGAGCCCCCCAAGGCTGTGGCTTTCAAACTAACCTCTAACCCCAAAGAGCCCCAAAGCAGCAGTTTGTGTCATCATCCAGAATACTTACCTAGGCATTTTGAACTTTCTCCATTCAAGAATGAAATAAGCAGATGCATCCAGACACCAATAAATTAACTTTCCTCCTCTGTGATTTCACTGTATTATAGATTTATTGAAGGCCATGAGTTTGAGTGGTCCCTTCTGGCCCTTCTGGTTGGGTTCAGCCCATCCCTTCCTGCACTGTCCTTCTCTCCTCAGGAACTTCAGGCCCTAAGCTATGTCTTACTTGCTGCAGGTTGGCAAATCAAAGAGAAGTCTACTGTCATTACACAGTGCCTCTGATTTGAAATATATAAATGGATGATTTTTAGTGCTCAATATTATTGTCTGAGGGGTTACTCTACCAAAAATGGATCCTCTTACTGAATTGCCAGTGGGGCATTAGGGGCAGGATTTCCTGCAGGGTGAAATGGTTTCAATAGCCTGTTTTAATGCGTTCCTTTCCATCATCTACAAAATGCAGTTCCTCCAACAATAGCCAATAGTAAAGATGAAGCAGAGGAGCTCACCGCCCTTTTGGACACCTCCCTAAATATTGAATGTGCTGCTGCTGGCACCCCCCCACCACAGCTCCACTGGCTGAAGAATGGCCTTCCTCTGTCTGTCTCCTCCCAGATCAAGCTCCTCTCAGCTGGGCAGATCCTCAGGTTGGTTTTCTTTTCTTTTAACTGGCTGACTTTCTGTTCTTTTTTGCAGTACCAGCATAATTCTGCTGTATTTTTGGAAACAAGAGTAAAATTTGATCCAAACCACCCATAATAAAGGTAATGTGTTCCATGTATTCCATTTACAGCTTGCTTTAATTGCTTTTTCCATAGGCTTTCCCGAGTGCAGATATCTGATACTGGAGCGTACACTTGTGTAGCATCTAACAGGGCTGGAGTGCACAACAAACATTACAACCTGCAAGTTTTGGGTGAGTGTCTCTGAAATGTTTTATGTAAAGAATCTTAATTCTTGGTTTCTTAAATCTACTCTTTCTCACCAACACCTTATTGCAGACAGCCACAAGTACATCTTAGAGATGATCACTGGGGAAATACTAACTTCTCAAAATGTTGAGGTTTTTTTAAATGAGAAGTGTTTTAACCCTAGAAAAGTCCTTTCTTGAATTGTCACTCATAACCATAAAATCACAGAGTGATTTGGGTGAAGGGACCTTAAAGCTCATCTAGTTCCAACTCCCATAATGTGTCACAGGTTTTTTTAGAAATAATAGAATTTAATTTGTAAGGAAGCTTTAGCACAGCTACGTAAGTGGGGAAGGGCAGCTGTTCCAGCTGTTCTGTGCCTGGAATACCCCTGTGCTGCATGTGACAGAGCTCTGTCCCTGTGTCCCTGTGCTGTGTGTGACTGAGATATGTCCCCACAGTGCCTCTCCTGTGTGTGATTGAACTCTGTCCTTATGTCCCTGCAATGTGTGTGACAGAGCTCTGTCCTTGCAGTGCCCCTCACCCATGTGTGACTGAGCTCTGTCCCTGTCCTATGTGTGACTGAGCTCTGTCCCCTGTCCCTGTCCCATGTGTGACTGAGCTCTGTTCCCTGTCCCATGTGTGACTGAGCTCTGTCCCCTGTCCCTGTCCCGTGTGTGACTGAGCTCTGTTTCCTGTCCCATGTGTGACTGAGCTCTGTCCCTGCAGTGCCTCTCTCCTGTGTGTGACTGAGCTGTGTCCCCGCAGTGCCGCCCAGCCTGGACAACACCGGGGGCACGGAGGAGGTGCTGGTGCTGCGGGGTGACACGGCCGTGCTGGGCTGTATGAGCGATGGCTCCCCTGTCCCCAGCGTGTCGTGGCTCAAGGACGGCCTGGCCCTGCCCCTGGGGACCCGCCTGAGCTCCGGCAGGCGCGGGATGGTGCTGCAGGTGCTGGGGGCAGAGCCTGCAGACACGGGCAGATACACCTGCGTGGCCTCCAACGCCGCTGGGCACAGCAGCAAGCAGTTCGTCCTCAAGGTGCTGGGTGAGTGCTCACCTGTCAGCATGACACTTTAAACACCTCCAGGGATCAGGAGCATTTCCATAGGCTCACAGAATCACAGAGTGGTTTGGGTTGGGAGGGACCTTAAAGCCCATCCAGTTTCACCCCCTGAATGAGCAGGGACACCTTCCACTAGCCCAGGTTGCTGCAAGCCCTGTCCAGCCTGGTCATTTCAATAATGATAAATGAGAGGAATAAGGAAATGAAAGATACCTAAAGATGTGTGAATGTGCAATTACACTATGTATTTCCCAAGTACTGAAATGTGCTATAATTCATATAATTATATGCTATAAATTAGTAACTTTGCTTAGCAGAAATTCAGCTTGACAGGGAGATGCACAGCTGAAAGCACAACAGTTAAAAGGCTGATAAATATATTTGCTGAAATTATATAATTTTTTATCTGTATTTTTTAAAACTTTTTCTAACTAATAATTCTAAATAATAAAATATGCAAATTAATAGGCAGAGTTAGATAGAAATTACCTGAGTTTCCTCAGTGAGTTCATGATACATTCAGAAATAATTCAATGTAGACTAATTTTACAGACTCTACCCACAAGATCAGTCAGTTTTTACAGGTGTTTTGAGTCTATAAAGAACTGGAATGTTTTTCCTTCTGCAGAGCCTCCTCATATCAATGGTTCAGATGAACCAGAAGAGCTCTCTGTCATTGTTAACAATCCACTTGAACTTCTCTGCATCTCCTCTGGCATCCCAGTGCCCAAAATCTCATGGATGAAGGATGGGCGCCCACTGCTGCAGACTGACAATATTCACGTGCTAAGAGAAGCCCTCCGAATAACCAGTGCTCAGGTAGAGTGTTTGTTTCAAAATAGGCTCAGTTCTGCAATCCCTAAAATGGTTCCTACCTTAGGACCATCCTCAGAGGTGTCCTAAAAACCCCTGAAATTCACCCACCTGCATTTGTGGTTAGAGAAGGGCCCAGGTCAAAGAACCTTTAAAAACTTGCATCAGTAACCTAAGGCTGGGTCCAGCTGTTGATGCCCAGGTGAATTTCCCCAGACAGAAGTGAGATAAAGTTTGGGATCGATTGCTGCTTGTTTTGTTTGTAAAAGAAACACTTCTGGGCTGTACAATGAGGAGTTCATAGGAAGGAGATGATGTTAATGACTGTGTGCACAAAAGGATATCTTCAGTACCCAAACCTGAGCCTTCCTTAGGTGGATCCCTATAGCCAGTTCCATCTTCAGTGCTGGATACACATTATCCAGTGAGATTTTAGGGAGTCCTGCAACTCCTGAGCTATCTCTGAATAACTCCATCAAAACGAAATAAAGAAGTATTCAACAATTCCATTACTTTCTTTCCAGGCATTCTGTGTCTCCTGTGCTTGTGTTCAAGTGCTGCCTGTTGTATGTTGTTACTGTGTTTGTTTTTCTTGGTTTTGCTGAATTTTTCCCATAATCTGAAGTTTGTGCTGGTGCTGAAATTGTTCCTGTGTTTCCAGGTGGAGGACACAGGACGATACACATGTTTAGCATCTAGCCTGGCAGGAGATGATGACAAGGAGTATTTAGTACGAGTGCACGGTAAGTTTAATTTAGGAAAAAAAATATTTCTCAAACTGTAAACTGCAAAGGTACATGTCATCATCTCAGGTAACAAACACATATTCCTAAAGATGAAATATTCTGTGATATGATCATAATAGTGTTTCTCATTAAGGATGGTTATTCTGAATGGGATACACAGTGTGGTGTTTGTCAGGGTCCCCAGGACGAGGGAAGAGATTAATCTGACTCCATGTCTCAGAAGGCTGAGTTATTATTTTATGATATTATATTAAAAGAATGCTTTACTAAAACTATACTAAAGAAAGAGAAAGGAGACAACAGAAAGCTTAACAAGAATGATAAAGAAAACCTGTGACTCCTCAGAGCCTGGACACAGCTGGACCATGACTGGTCATTAAATTAAAACAAATCACATGGAACCAAACAAACATTCACCTGTTGATAAACAATGTCAAAGCCACATTTCAAAGCAGCAAACAGATAATTATTGTTTTCATTCCTTCTCTGAGGCTTCTCACCTTCCCAGGAGAAAATCCTGGGCAAAGAGGATTTTTCAGAAAATATCATGGTGACAACACAATAAGAAGGGAGGTTCCACCTGATTTCTGTTACAATTCCAAGTCTTATTTTGAATATCCAAGAAGCTCACAGATGTCAGTATTGGTTGGATCAAGTTTACTATGCTCACTCTACAGACATGTGAAATATACTGCTGTATTTAACACAGGTATTGAAAGGAAGAACTAATTAATGATACCACAGCTTTGCATTTATTTTAAACTTGAGATAAACTGGAAGTTTTCAATCAGTATTTTTCTTGACAGTTCACATGTGTGGTGTTGATTTTGTTCTCTGTGTTTTGTCCCAGTCCCCCCCAACATCGCCGGTACTGGAGGGCCCCAGGAGCTGGCGGTGCTGCAGAACAGCCAGGCTATTCTGGAGTGCAGGTCGGACGCTGTGCCCCCTCCCACCATCTCCTGGCTGAAGAATGGAGAGCTGCTGGAGGTACTGAGCTGCCAGCCTTGGTGCTGGCCTTCTGCTCGCTGCATTGTCACAGCAGTGCTCCAGGTGTCCTGCTCTGCTCACGCAGCCCTCAGCCCGAGTCACATACCCCCAGCTCAGAGCAGCTGGGTAGCCCCAGTGCCTGCAGTCAGCCCCAATGAGCCCCCAGAGCCAGTGGGTGGAGTGGCCATCCCGCTGTTACTTGTTCTTTTTTCCTTTAGGGGGATCCCTTGCTCCTCCTGGATCCTCTGAGCAATGCTAGAAGCCTTCGGTAAACTCCTGAATGGCTTCCCAGGAAAGGTAGCTGAGACAAGACTGCACTCTATGTTTCCTTTGGCTATATTATGCATCCTCCTACTCTAGTAGCATTTAGAAAGGAATTGAAGTTCTTTAAAAGAAAATGGGTTTTGTACCAAGTGCATCTTTCCCGCTCAGAATTCCATAGTGCCATGGCAAGGCAGAGAGTCTTTGCTGGTTGAGAGACAATTAATAAGGTGAGGATGGTTTGTAAGAAAAGAATTTTTTCTTTTCCATCCTTGGGACCACTCACAGAACAGGTCCTTCTTAGCTGAACATTAAGGTTCAGTTATTAATTACAAATTTTCTCTCAACCTTTATTCATTAATAAAGAAGAAACAAATACAGATTATGAATTTTCTCCTTTAGCTGTGATCCATCACTAAATCTTCACCCAAGTTTTTGCTTGTTTGCTTTCCTCTGACATGTCATTCCTCAGACTCTTTCTCTGTGGTTGATTTAGAAGAATTAAATGTAACTGGAAGAAGGATCTGGTGGGTGAACATGTCTTAAAAAGTGCTGCTAGGGACCATGATCTTAATATAGCCCAGGAACCAACTGGAAACAAATTTAAAAGGACCGTTCTACTTCTGGACAGTTAATTCTCTAATTGGGTGGTGAGGTTTTTAAATGAAAACAAGATTAAACAAAGCTTGGAAATTAAATACATGAATGCTTTTTGCCTTGGTCTTCATTGGAAAGCTTGTGTTTGGAAAGCAGTGCTTAGGGAACATAAACCATGAAAAGCGGCTCCTGTTAAAAATATTCACCAGAAAACAAAAGTAGAGGAACAGCCTCTGTGACAGCCAGAGATGCTCAGATGGTAACCTGGGAATTATCTTTGCACTGTTAGTTCTCCTCCTGCCTCATGAACTCATGTCAGAATGTGAGGGCTGAAGCTTCTTGGGACTTCAAAGCCCATCCAGTCCCACCCACTGCCACGGGCAGGGACACCTTCCCCCATCTCAGGTTGCTCCGAGCCCTGTCCAGCATGGCCTTGGACACTGCCAGGGATCCAAGGACAGCCACAGCTTCTCTGGGCACCCTGTGCCAGGGCCTGCCCACCCATGAGCTCATATGCTAGACATCAGGAGAAATCAATGTTCTCCCCAGTGTCCAGCTGCTTTCTCAACCCCAAAGAAATGTAACAGCTGACTAATCCTGAGCAGCTGGAAATGGGTGTCCTTGGGTGTGGGAGGAGAGGTGAGGAGCTCCTTGGAAAATCATGCTCCTTGCCTGGAGAAGTGGAGGTGTCACAGTGACAGGAGAGGGCTGGAGAAAGGCAGGTTCTCAGCCTGCAGTGTTACTTCAATTCAAATATCACTGGTTTTGTGAAGCAGCTTTGTGGAGGTTGTCATTCCTCCCGCTTTTGTTGTCTTCCACTGGACAGATTTTGAGGTGAGGCCTGCCCTAGTCCATCTCTGTGTGCTGAGTGATGGAATTGTGCAGCAGAACTATGGAAAGATATGGCCTCCAGCAGCTTTGAAGTTGTGGCACTCTTGAGGGATTTTGGAAATGCACATTGAGACTTAAGAATAGAAGCCTCCTGGCCTAACCTGGCTTTTTTCAAACACTAAAATACTTTCTGAGTTTGTATTTTTTTTTCCCAACATGAGTTTTCTGGCTTACTTTGAGTAGAGCCTAAGGATTAAGATATAGCTTCATCCTCTGTCTTCTGTTATCTCTAGATTTCTGTGTTTAGAAACCATCACACAGGTTGTGTTCTCAACAGGAAAGGCCAGTGATAGCCCACAATCTGCCAGTAACCCACCCTGGTGGTGAATTGTGTCACCTGAGAGCTCCAGCCCTGCACTGCAGCCTTGGAGCTGGTGCCTGGGGTGAGAGCAGACTACCAGGGTGCTTGTGCAGAGCCACTGGAGTTTCATCTCTCTGGGGTGCCCTTCTCAGACCCTCTACCCAGAAGAGTAGAAGGGAATGTCAGCTTTAGTTCCAGAGGGTGGGCAGCACATACTGGAAAAGCTGCATTTGTACTCTTTTTCCTGCTGGTTTTTGTTCAGTCAGGTCTGTGAGCACTCGTAGCTGATGTTGCTGTCAGTGATTGATGCAGACACAACCCAGGCTGGGTGTGGTGAAGCTCTCACTGAACTGGCTCCTGGCAGGGGCTGTGGTGTCACTGCAGGACTGGGAAGAGGGGGCAGCCTGTGCCCAGGACTGCTGGCTGGTGAACTCCTGGCTGGTGAACTGAGCTGGCTAAGCCTGTGCTGCCTCCCAGCTGAGCCAGACTGTGATGCTGGAAGTGTAGAGAAACTTTGATTCCTTCTGCCTGTAGTGTGCATAGATAACAAGATAAATGAAATTAATCATGTGCTATTAGGTGCCCCTTTCCATAAAAGCTCCAAAGCCCTTTGGCTCTGTAACAGCTGCCTCCTTCAAGCACAAGCCTCACTAGGGGTTTCCATGGAGAACCAGTAGGCAATGCTAAGTTTTAAAAGCTTTCTTCACCCTTTTCTCTTCAGGGATGTAAAGGCAGGAGTGAGCTCAGTCCCTGGTTCATTGGTGCCCTTCTCCGCTGGCTGTTAGTGCTGTGCAGTGCAGATGTTCTGTGCAGAGGGGCCAGCAGTGAAGGGCTAAGCCCTGCCTGTGTCTGTGTGCCCGCAGGGAGGGCCCCGGCTGCGGATCCTGTCCAGTGGGAGGTACCTGCAGATCAACAACGCCGAGCTGGGGGACACTGCCAGATACACCTGTGTGGCCAGGAACGTGGCAGGGGAGACCACCAGGGAGTTCCTGCTGGCAGTGCACGGTAACCTCGGGCAACCTTGGGCTTTGCAGCAGTTCAGGCAGCGGGAACTGAGCATTTGTGGTCACTTTCCAGCCATGTGTTGGCCTCTCAGGCCATGCCCAAACTGTAGGGCCATGTGCATGGTCTCATGTCCCACTGCTGAGCCCACAGCTGGCCCCAGACTAAGGGACCTACTGGGCACTTGCAATGGCTCACTCTCCCATCTGTCTGTGTTTCCTGGATGCAGAGGCTGCATCCAGACATCATCCTGACATGGAGTCAGGATACATCCAGAGTGAACACCCATATCCACTGATATCACATATCAGTGAACACTGTCAAATGCTCTTGAACAAACCCAGAGCAATTCTTTGAAGCATTTGATTGGCACCCTGGGGACAAGGTTTCACAGCTGGCTTGAGAGTTGTGGCAGCCTCTCTGCAGCTGCAGAGCACAGGGCTTGAGGGGCCTTATGCTTGATACTTGTCCTGTGCTACCATTGAGCTCTGTTTTAAACCTTTTTATTTTCTCACCTCTAGTCTGATGAGAAGTTATTCTACTCTCACACTCAGGTGACTGGAAGGAACTTTTCCCCCTTTTTCCGTTCTGTTTCCAGCCCAGTCACATGGGCCTTGCCTTACCCTGTGCCCCCAGTGACTGGCCTTACCTGGTCCAGCTAAAGTCCTTTTTTCTCCTTAGTGTGTAATCAGGAAGCAAGGATATCCCCCCAGCCTTAGCTTGCTGAATTCCATGTGCTGAACTCCTGCTGTTTTAGCTCAGTAGTACCCTTTGCAGTAACTTGCAGGGCTGACCTTTGCAATGCATTTCAGCCAAACTTTCTTTCTCCTTTCCTGCTGCACCTTGGCAATTACCATCACCCAGAATGGTAAGAAACTTGTTCCTGTCTTTGCAATGAACCCAGACCCACTGCTGCAGCTCTTTTCATGTGTTCAGTTTCAATCACTGCAGTGTAGAGTTACTTCTTTGTGTCATCAGCAGTTGTCCCTTGCAGTGGCTCCCATGATCCGGAGCAGCTCCCAGACTGTCATGGTGCACATCAACACCTCTGCCCTGCTGGAGTGTGCTGCAGAAGGAGTTCCAGCCCCCAGGATCACCTGGAGGAAGGATGGGGCTGTTTTTACTGGAAACAATTCCAGGTATTGTCCAGAATTTTAGCATAAATATTCTTCATTGCTATTTAAGAATGTATTTATTACAGAAAATTAAATTGTTCTAGAGAAAAGTAGCAGCACCTAAGATTTCACCTTTTTGTTGTTAAGAAAGATTAAAAAATGCCCTTGGCAACCAAATATAATTATTCTGACATTAGAGATTTTGAAGAGTAAATGTGGAAGATCTTTAGATTTTTATACATACACAGAGTTTTGGGATGAAGTCAAGCAATTTAATGCAGACCAAAAGCTATTCCGTATTTTCTAATACAGGAAGATTTTTATACATGTTTTAGTACCAACTTTTATTATAGTGAATGGTTTCTGTCTCCTGACTGTTTTAGAAGGAAGAAGTTTGGCATTTTCTAGAACTGAGCAAATACTAAGCAATTCTGTTGTATTGCAAAGAAAAAGTGCAGGCATTAAGATTTTTAAGGTTAAATGAGAAACCAAAATGAAAGGGGATTGGCTGTTTTCTGTAAATCCAGTATCACTTATGTGACATCACCATGTCAGCCAGATTTCATAATTTCTTTGGGAAATGCATGTGCTGGGAAAGAGTGAGATTAGTCAGAGAACTGTGCCCCAATTAATGCATGCTTTATTTGGGCCGTTGGTTGTGTCCCCAGAGTCATCTCTTGTGTGCTCTGGCAGGGTGCCCTGTGGATGGCTGGTGGGCAGCCCCGTTTGCTCTGTTGCAGGTATTTGGTGCTGGAGGATGGCTCCCTGCACATCCCCTGGGCTCAGGTGGCTGACACTGGCAGATACGTGTGCATGGCCACCAACGCCGCGGGCAGCGAGCGCCAGCGCCTCGACCTGCACGTCCTCGGTAGGGCAGCCAGTCCACGGGCTGCAGGCTGCTGCTGACACAGGCAGTCTCACTTTAGCTCCTTCTTAGCTGCTCTGCTTAAAAAAAAGGGGAGAAATAGTTGGAAAGTCCCAGCCTTACAGAGGCAGGGCAACTGAGAGGTGTTTTAAAAGGTGTTATTCCACTATCAGTCTCATTGAAGGGTGAGACATAAGAGATGTAAAACTTAACACCATTCTATCAGAAGCCAACCTATTTCCTGGTTACAGTACCTTATAAATGTTTTTCAGCCTGTTACCTTTGGCACACAGTGCTGCTAATACTTCTAACACCAATCACCTATTATTTTACCCTACATGGTCTTCCTACAATGCATCCTTCACAGCTCTAATTCTATAAAATATCTGGTCTTTTTGCAAGGCCATCTTTTGAAACTTGTTTCTAGTTCAGTCTCTCAACAATATCATCTCTGTTCCATGGCTTTTCTAAGTCAGCACACTCTATCTCAGAGTTTGCATACAAATGTACAAGACCATGTGAACTTTCAGTCAGGTTTTGAGAATCCTTTACAAATCCATTTCTCACAAGAAATGTGTATATGTATGTATATATATATACACACACACATATACATATTCTAAATAATTATGCTTTGTTTGTTCTTAGTTCCTCCAACTATTGCTCCTGGGCAGACAAATATCACAGTTACTGTAAATGTGCAAACCACTTTGCCTTGTGAAGCCACTGGAATTCCCAGACCAGCAATTAGCTGGAAAAAGAATGGACATCCGCTTAGTGCTGATCAGAACCAGAATACATACAGGTGAGAGGTGTTTTCTTTTTCATTGTGGCTTTCAAGTTTTCAGGGATGATTTTGGGACTTGAAAAATCTATCTGTGCTTAAACACTACATTGCCAAGCCAGCAAATGCAATGTGCTGATTACCTGAGAAGGAAAGAAGTATTTCAATGGCTTTTACTTTCTTTTTCCTTTGTTCAGACTTCTGTCTTCAGGTTCCTTAGTAATAATTTCTCCCACTGTGGATGACACTGCTGTCTATGAGTGCTTTGTGTCAAATGAGGCAGGAGAAGATCAAAGGGCGATTGATCTCACTGTTCAAGGTAGAGGGGATATTGCTATTACATGTGTGTGCCACCCAGAACTTCTTTGGGGTGTTCTGGTGTTGATATTTTTATTTCATTCCTCTTTGATGCTCATATCCATAACTCTCTGGTATTTCCAGGAATTTGTAACAAATGAATGTGGGTGAATAACCTTTGCCCTGCTCTTGATTTTCAGTGCCCCCATCCATAGCTGATGAAGCCACAGAGCTCCTGGTGACAAAGCTCTCTCCAGTTGTGATTTCCTGCACCGCCTCTGGTGTTCCCATCCCTTCAGTTTATTGGACCAAAAATGGCATCAAGTTGCTTCCCAGAGGAGATGGCTACAGAATTCTCTCTTCAGGTAATGTGCTGCAGGAAATCAGTGCAATCAGGGACATCCATAAGTAATGAATTACAGAAATGCAAACAATCCCCCAGAGATTCCCTCTCTGATGGCTTGGAATGAAATGAGGGATGCTGTAAGGGAGCACCCGTGCCTGGAGGATGCTCTGCATGATATGGTGCTCTCTCTGCCCCAGGAGCTGTGGAGATCCCCTCTGCCCAGCTGGCCCATGGGGGCAGGTACACCTGCGTGGCCCGGAACGCTGCAGGCTCTGCCCACAGGCACATCACTCTGCACGTGCAGGGTAAGCTGGAGGCTGGTGAGCAAGGCTGTTCTAGCAGCCAGCATTGCTACTTCAGCCTGCTCAGGTTGTACAGTTTTAGTGCTCTTCTGTATTGTCCTAGCCTTGAATGTTTGCTTTTCCCTTTTTCTTTCATTCCACAGAGCCACCTGTGATCCAGGCCCAGCCGGGGGCGTTGGATGTCATCGTGAACAATCCCATTGTGCTGCCCTGTGAGGCCACGGGCACTCCTCAGCCCGTGATCATGTGGCAGAAGGAGGGCATCAACATCATCACCACAGGTATCCTCCCAAAGCCTGGGACCCTGCCTGCTCCTGTGACACAGACACCCATTTTCTTTTCTCGAACTTGGGTTTCTCTCCTCTGGTTCACCAAACCAGAAGTGTCATACGTCAGTTATATCTGTTTTAGGGAACAGTTACATGGTGCAGCCAAGTGGCAGTTTGCAGATTACCAGAGCAGCTGTGGAAGATGCTGGTACTTACATGTGTGTTGCTCAGAATCCAGCAGGCACTGCTCTGGGGAAGATCAAGCTGAAAGTTCAAGGTAAATCACCTTTTAAACTCTTTCTCTTGGTCCAAATACAATTCTGAGCGATAGAAAGGGACCTGGTGCTTTCCTTGATGTATGCTGAACAAAGCTCAGGAGGTTTATTCCCTTTAGTTCGATGTCTGCTTTAGGGCATGCTTTTACATTTATTTTCACCAATAACAAAAGAGTTCCTTGCTTCTTACATAATCTAATTCTTTCAATAATTGTCTTTGTGGCTTTCAGTTCCTCCTGTTATCAAGTCCCACGTGGAGGAATATGTTGTTGCTGTTGATCAGTCTGTCACTCTGCAGTGTGAGGCTGAAGGCTACCCTGGGCCAGAGGTCAGCTGGCACAAGGATGGGCAGCAGATAACAGAGTCCATGAGAAGGAGAATGCTGAGCACAGGAGCTCTGCAGATCCTGTTTGTGCAGCCCGGGGACAGCGGTCGCTACACCTGCACAGCGATCAATCCTGCTGGATCCAGCACCTCCAGCACTGAGCTGGCTGTGCACGGTAAGGAGCTCTTCCTGGGAGAATGAGGGGCACTGCAACAGCTGCTCCAGACAGGCTGAGGACTCCCCACCCCTGGAAGTTTCCAAGGCTGGGTTGAATGGGACTTGGAACAACCTGGGATAGTCACAAGTGTTCCTGTGCATGGCCGGGAGTTGGAATGAGATGGCCTCTAAGGTCCCTCCCAGCCCAAACCATCCTGTGATTCTATGATAAATGGGATTGTAGGGAAATTATGTGTGTTACCACTGTGACCCCACAGGGAGTAAGGAGCTAGGGATGTACAGGGGGGAGTTCAAGAAAACTGCACTACTTAATATAGTGGAGTGTTACTAAGTTGTAATATTGGCAAGTTGATTGAATCTTGGCACAGTCATTGATGGAAATGGACAATCTGGGATGTCCAGGCAAGGGATTGCTTCAGTCCAGTGTTGTGCTTGGATAATGCCCAGAGGAACTGTTTCTAATGACCTCCCCACAGTTCCACCCAGGATCCGCAGCATGGATACGCAGTACGCGGTCACGGAGAGCTCCCAGGCTGTTCTGTCCTGTGTGGCTGAGGGGATCCCAGCACCAACAATTAACTGGAGGAAGGACAACATGCTGTTAAAGGACACAGTGGGAAAATATCAAACTGTGCCTGGTGGAGACCTCATTTTGGACAGTGTTGTGGTAAGCTCCCTTCATCAAAGCTATTACTGGACACATTTGGCAGTGATAAGATCCACTTTTGGGTTAGTCATTGTTTTATTTTGATTTCTTGTTCTTAATGTTCCAAAATAATTACAGAAGTTTCATTTGCCACTGGGGAGTAAAATCTATGAAGAATTTGTAGTGGTAAATCTTCAGGAAGGGTAAAAAGAAGTGTTAGTCATCCTTCAAATTTAGAGATGTGGAAGAACTCAACTGAGCATTTCGGCTGAATGCTTGTTCCATGCCTTTCAAGATTATCTTACTGATACGAGTGGCATGTGCTGTAGGATATATCCAAGCTGTCGGATATATCCCAGCTGAAATTTCCCCACCATGTTTCCTTCCAGCCTGAAGACTCTGGGAGTTACACCTGCATAGCCACCAATGCTGCTGGGGAGGACACACACACGGTCACCCTGACAGTGCATGTGCTCCCAGCTTTCACTGAACTGCCTGGAGACAAAGCCTTGACCAAAGGAGAACAGCTCAGGTTAACCTGCAAAGCAACTGGGGTACCTGTCCCCAGAATAACATGGACCTTTAACAATAACATCATTCCAGGTGAGTCCCTGATGGCCATTTGGCTGCAGATTATTTTCCCCTGTGCAGCATTGCATTTTAGGGCAGGGAAGAAGAAAACTGTAGCTGGAATAAACTGTTAGTGATTGTGTGAGGAATAGCTTTAGTGTTATGCAATTATGTAATTGAACGGCCTCTGAGACAGAGCTGTAAGGTGATTAAAAGATGATCCCTCTTCCGTAGCCAATAATGTAGCACATTAAAAACATTCCTATCTGATGGTATTTACTCAGCATCCAGCAATTGATGCTCAAAGTCACGGGGTAGCTGAAGTGAACTGGTGCATGTGGGCAAATGTCACAGCAGTGACTTTCTGTGCATTCCTGGAGTGCCTCAAGGATGCACAATACCCCATGGCTGTGCTGCTGAGAGTGCACAGATCCAAGCAGTCTGTGAGCTGTGTACATGGCAATCCCTGCAATGACCCTTTCTTTCCCTGCTCTTCCTCCAGCACAGTACGACGATGTCAACGGGCACAGTGAGCTGCTCATCGAGAGGGTGTCCAAGGAGGACTCTGGGACTTATGTGTGCTCTGCAGAGAACACTGTGGGCTCCATCAAGGCCATTGGCTTTGTGTATGTCAAAGGTACATGAAATTCAGCATCTGTGCTTGTTGCTGGACAGCTCCATGTAACCCACTGGGTTTGGATAGTGGAGTTGGAATGGAACAGGTGGGGAGGGACCTTATGAGGTTTTCATCCAGTGCCACCCCTGCCATGAGCAGGGACACCTTCCACTAGGCTGCTCCAAGCCCCATCCAACCTGAGCTTGGGCACTTCCAGTGATCCAGGGGCAGCCACAGCTTCTCTGGACAATCTGTGCCAGGGCCTCACCACCCTCACAGGGAAGAATTTCCCCCTAGTATCCACTTTGAACCTACTTGCTGTCAGTTTAAAGCCATTCCCCCTAGTATATAATACCTTGCCAATGGCTAAATGGGAAAAATCTGAACAGGTTGAAATTCCCCCTTCAGAAGTCAGAGCTGAGTGATCCCTGCCAGCAGTTCTCAATTAGGCACATTTTATTTTGGCCCTACTATTTCTCTGCCATCTCTTGTTTTTTAAGAGCCTCCAGTCTTCAAAGGGGATTATCACTCCAGCAGAATTGAGCCCTTGGGTGGCAATGCCATGTTGAATTGTGAAGTCAGGGGAGATCCCCCTCCAACCATCCAGTGGAGCAGAAAAGGAGTGGGAGTTCAGATTAGCAACAGGATCCGACAGCTTGGGAATGGTTCCCTTGCTATCTATGGCACTGTGGTGAGTCCTGCCCCTGTACTGTGAGTACCTGCTTTGAACTTGATTGATAAAGATGTTCCTGATCATATTGGTTTGAAGGAGTCAGGCTAGACATTTATCCTTTTTTGCTTTCACCTTTAACAAATGTTTTAATTCAGACTGGAATTAGATTCAAATTGTTGAGGCAAAAATCCCCTCTGACAGGGTCAGAGTTCTCCCTGCTTGTCAGAAGGACTGAATTTACATACTAATTGTTGGTGTGTGAGATCCTGGGCATGACCAGTTAATGGGACCTTTGCTTCTGGCCTTAAGAGAGCCTGGCTTCTACAGGTCAGCTGAAAAGCAATTGCATTCTCCTTGTGCAAATCTCTTATTCCAAATCTAAATTCCTAATCTGAACAGCAAGACTCCTATTTCTCCCCATGTACTCATGTCTGTATTTTGAATTGGGGTTAAAATTCCCTGCCAGGAGGGGCCTTGAAGACTGAGCCCCTGTTTTGTTCCTCAGAATGAAGATGCTGGTGACTACAAGTGCGTGGCGACCAATGACGTGGGTGTGGTGGAGCGCAGCCTGACTCTGACACTGCAGAGTAAGGCTCAAAGGGAGGCTTCATAGCCCTTAAGGGAGTGAAAACTGCCTGTGGGGAGGTGCAGGCAGCTCCTGGGGGAGTGTTTCAGGGTGGGCACTGCCCTGGATGTCTGGACTCATCTCCTCTTTCACAGAATTGTAGAAGGGCTTGGGTTGGAAGGGACTTTAAAGATCAGCTGCTGTGGGCAGGGATACCTTCCACTAGAGCTGGTTGGTCCTTGAACACTACCAGGGATGAGGCAGCCAAGAGCTTCCCTGGGCATCTTTCATTATGAATATAATGAAATATATTTCATTAGAGAATCTGGTCTAAGCTGTGATTGAAGTCAAAGAAGAGACAGGGATGTAAAGAGTGGTTGAGCCTCATTGTAGAAACCAGTGTGGAATGAACTGAATCACTCTCTGAAAGGGGCCTGTTTCTCTTAGTTCACTCCATACAACTGGAATAAACTAGACTCTCAACTTATATGAGGTGAATCCTAATTCTCATTGACAATATTTTAGTTTTGGCAAAAATAATATGTTAGAGTTTTTTTTTTGCTAGTGGGGTAATTTCTAAATATGCCCTTCCTACTGTAGCCTCAAGCATTGTGAGTCTGTTCCTTACCTCTCAATTATCTCTGGATATGAATAATAACATCTTCCTGTGGGTTTTATTAAAAACAACCCATTTTAGCAATAAAGAAGAGCATGGGCTCTTATAGCTGGGCCTTAAACTCAGCTTTAGTCCTCAGATTGCTGCATGTTCAAACCAGCTTGTGGGCATTGTAGCATGTCTGTTTGGTGGCACTTGGGGACGCAGTTTGGTGGTGAATATCAGTGGGGGTGCTATGTTGATAGTTGGACTTGATGATCTGTTTTGCAACTTTAAGGATTCTGTGTTTCTATTTAGCCAGCAGGGGATCAGCAATAATAATTTTAGTCAAAGTAAACTGACTGGGGATTTCTCTGCACTCACTTCAGTACTGCATCAATCAGGCCTGTGCTTGTGTGCTGTCACCCAAAGAGCCCTTTCTCTTCAGGCCCCCCAGTGATCACTGTAGAACCGGTGGGCACCGTGCTGGAGGCCGGTGCCACGGCGGTGCTGGACTGCCAGGCCAGGGGAGAGCCCCCTCCTGCCATCAGCTGGTCCCGCCAGGGCCAGCCCCTGCTGGACAGTGACAGAGTGACCCTGCTGCCCAACGGCTCCCTGCGCATCACCGCGCTGCACAGGGAGGACACCTCCCAGTACGAGTGCGTGGCCAGGAACCTCCTGGGCTCTGTCCTCGTCACAGTGCCCCTCACTGTGCAGGGTAAGTGCACAAAACAGCAGAGTCACTTTGAAGCTGGGAGATGACAGCATTAATCTGGATCAAATGTGGTCAACATTCATCTTGCCCATGTTTTATGGATGAGATGTTTGATCTTATTTTCTTTATAAGCATTAAGTCTAGGGTGAGCCTAGTCTAAAGTGTCAGTGGGGTTCTCTTTAATTTTAATAAAATTAAATTTTATTCTATTATACTCATCCAGCTGGGAGACATAGAGGCTGTGAAGGCTGAGAGACAAAAATTATGACTAAAAGATCTTGAATCAGGTCCTGTCCTCAGAACACGTCATAACTGAACTGTGCCTCTAAAGAAAATAGGAGCATATGCAGTAATTGTCTTTGAAATATGGCAAGAGATTTGTGCACAGAAATGACATGAAGTGAGGTGGATTTCCAGGGGTCAGGAGGTGCAGATTTCACTTCTCTGTGCCGGCCTAAGGGAGCTGCAGGCCCCAGCAGTGCCCAGCAGCATCCCTGCTCCCGTTGCAGTGCACGGCGGGTTCTCCAGCTGGCTGGAATGGCGGGCGTGCAGCGTCACCTGTGGCCAGGGTGTGCAGGAGCGCGTCCGGCAGTGCGACAGCCCCGTGCCGGCCAACGGGGGCCGCGGCTGCCAGGGGCCCCACAGCGACCTGCGCAGCTGCCACCGCCAGCCCTGCCCAGGTACTGCTGCTGACACACTGTCCCACACGGGTCTGGGTTGGAGGGACCCCAAAGCCCACCCAGTGCCACCTCTGCCATGGGCAGGGACACCTTCCACTGGCCCAGGTTGCTCCATCCAACCTAGCCTGGGACACCTCCTGGGACCCTGGGGCAGCCACAGCTTCTCTGGACACCCTGTGCCAGGGCCTCCCCATCCTCACAGGGAACAATTCCTTCCAAATACCTAATCTAAGTATCTCCTCTTCTAATTTAAAACCTTTCCCCCGTGTCCTATTGCTGTCTGCCCATCTAAGTCTCCCTCCCTCTATTTTGTAAACCCCGTTTAAGTCCTGAAAAACCACAATGAATTGACACTTTTAATGTGCCTTGCATTAAATGCCCAAACAATGAACTTTTATCACTGTGGATCTTGATGGCAGATTAGTTTTTCTAAGTAGTTGTAATTAATTTTGGAAAGAAAGAGAAAGTTCAATAAATACTGCAAAAATATTGTTTAATGAAAATTGGGCTTTTTCTGGTCCTTAGTGGACGGGAGCTGGTCGGAGTGGGGGCTGTGGGACGAGTGTTCAAGGAGCTGTGGCCAAGGGAACAGGACAAGGAGCAGGACCTGCAGCAACCCCCCAGCTCAACACGGAGGGAAGCCCTGTGAGGGCAGCACTCTGGAGTCAGTCATGTGCAACCTTAGGCCTTGCCCAGGTAAGAGAAGATTAATTTAACTTTATTTGCATGAGGGGCTTCACATACAGGTCTCTTTGTTTCTCCAAGCCCAAATTATCTCAGCTTATTTTTAGTTGTTCATTATTTATTTTTTTGAAATTGAATGGCACAAGTTCTTGGAAATAGGAATCATAAAAGTAATTGTAAGGAATCTCAGCAATTTCTTTATTTTAATTATTTTTATACCAGTAAAAATATTAATTTGTATTTTACTGTTTTCCAGTACTTGTTACCCACATCCTCACAATTTAAATTTTCTCTACTCTAAACCTATCCTGCAAAGGCAGTTGAAATAAGAAAAGAACCAAACCCAAACCACCAACTATTTAAAGCTATGTAAAAATGATTGTTAATAATTTAAGACCTTATCTGTGTATCTTCCTCTGTTGTTATAATTTTTAGCCACATTTTGCTCCCAACTACCTGAATGTTCAAATTTCCTTCCTGTCTCATGAGTATGTCCCACATTTTACAGGTTGTAGTTTATTCAGAGCCTTCACCACTGTCATGTTCCCTTCTGTACAATTTGCAATGTTTGATTTTTCAGTTTTTCCCTGGCTCTGCTGCCACTGTGATGCCAAATACTCATCCATAGGCCTGAGATTCATTTCTCTGGGTTTTGGCAGGAAAATCAACTCGGGCTGCTGCTCTCTGGCAGCTTTTAGCCAGGCTGCCTTGGCCCTGCTCAGGCCTCCATCCTACCCAGGGAATTGGGAAACTCCAGATTTAATTAAGTGTTCAGTTCTGATGTTTCACAATGGTAGTGAGGTGATGCAGCTAAAAAACAGAAAGGGAAGGGTCAATCATTGCTTGTCAAAGTGCTGATTGTTTGGGCCACTGCTCGTGGCATTTTGTGGGGGATTTGGGATATCCCAGGAGTGTGTCTGTTCTGGGGCAGCGTGTGGGATCAGGGATATGCCAGGTGTGTGTCTGTTCTGGGGCAATGTGTGGGATCAGGGATATCTCAGCTGTGTGCCTGTTGTGGGGCAGTGTGTGGGATCAGGGATATCCCGGCTGTGTGCCCGTTCTGGGGCAGTGTGTGGGATCAGGGATATCCCAGCTGTGTGCCTGTTCTGGGGCATTGTGTGGGATCAGGGATATCCCGGCTGTGTGCCCGTTCTGGGGCAGTGTGTGGGATCAGGGATATCCCAGCTGTGTGCCTGTTATGGGGCAGTGTGTGGGATCAGGGATATCCCGGCTGTGTGCCCGTTCTGGGCAATGTGTGGGATCAGGGATATCCCGGCTGTGTGCCTGTTGTGGGGCAATGTGTGGGATCAGGGATATCCCGGCTGTGTGCCTGTTGTGGGGCAGTGTGTGGAATCAGGGATATCCCGGCTGTGTGTCTGTTATGGGGCAGTGTGTGGGATCAGGGATATCCCAGCTGTGTGCCTGTTATGGGGCAATGTGTGGGATCAGGGATATCCCGGCTGTGTGCCTGTTGTGGGGCAATGTGTGGGATCAGGGATATCCCGGCTGTGTGCCTGTTGTGGGGCAGTGTGTGGAATCAGGGATATCCCGGCTGTGTGTCTGTTATGGGGCAGTGTGTGGGATCAGGGATGTCCCGGCTGTGTGCCTGTTGTGGGGCAGTGTGTGGGATCAGGGATATCCCGGCTGTGTGCCCGTTCTGGGCGGTGTTTACCTAGCTGTGCTGCCCTTGCAGTGGCCGGCGAGTGGAGCCCCTGGGGGCCGTGGGGGCCGTGCAGCACCACGTGCGGGAAGGGCAGCCAGACGCGGCCGCGGCTCTGCACCAGCCCGGCCCCGGCGCACGGCGGCCCCCGCTGTCCGGGCCCCGACACGCAGCTCCAGCTGTGCTTCCGCCGCCGCTGCCCAGGTGAGACCGAACTTCTCCTTCCCTCTGCCCATTCTGCTTCGCTCGTGGTTAACGTTTTCTCGTTCTAAAAGTCTAATCCCTGAAAAAACTCCCCTTCAAGCTTTTTATTGTCACTGACTCTGTCACTACATAGCATCTGCTATAGACCCTGCAAATGGACCCCACCTCTTGTCCAGGTGAACACCCTTAACTCTCCCAGAGAGAGAGCTTTAAGGTCTCTTCCAACCCTAAGCTGCTCCAGCCCTGGGAGCAGCTCTGGGGCCTCCTCTGGACCCTCTCCAGAAGCTCCATGTTCTTCCTGTGCTTCTGGACCCGGGGCTGGAGCAGCTCTGCAGTGGGGTCTCACCTGAGAAGGGCAGACAGGCAGAATCCTCTCTCCCCTGCTACCCACGCTGGGGGATCAGCCCAGGGCATGGGGGGTTCTGGTTCCACCTCACGTGGCCAGGGCTGGTCCAGCTCTCACCCACCTCCAGGTCCCTGGGGAGAAATCCCTGAGTAGCTGAGATGCTGTAGAGAGGCAGAACCATCCATGCTCAGCTTTCCCTGATGTAGCACTGCTGTGCTGTGTTGCTGCTGGAGTCAGGGGCTGTAACTGCTGTGCCTCTCTCCCCAGTGGATGGGAAGTGGTCCCCATGGAGCAGCTGGAGCTCCTGCAGCGTGTCCTGCGGGGGAGGCAGCAGGCAGAGGACGCGCCACTGCTCCGACCCAGCCCCACAGTTTGGAGGACACAAATGTGAGGGAAATGACATACAAATGGATTTTTGCAACAGTGATCCTTGCCCAGGTGAGTGCTTTGGGTTGGGCTGTTTGCCCACTCTCTGGGTTTGGTTGTTTTCTTTTGGGAGAAAGAAAACGAAGAAGTTACTCTCCAACAAAAGTACTTTCCCAGCTTGACTGTCTGGTTTTAAATCCCTGTGGAAGATCAAATCTGACTTATTCCTGCAGTTCATGGCAACTGGGGCCCGTGGAGCAGCTGGGGAACTTGCAGTCGGACGTGCAACGGGGGCCAGACAAGGCGGTACCGGAGCTGTGACAACCCACGGCCGGCCAGCGGCGGCAGGGCCTGTGCTGGGGCTGACGTGCAGATCCAGAGGTGCAGCACGGACCTGTGCCCAGGTCAGTGCTCACAGCAGCAGTGGCAGTGCAGCTTTCCCTGGGAGACATCAGGGGATATGCCACATGAGGAATGTAGGTCACCTGTGGAAGTGTCCCAGGCCAGGTTGGACTGGGCTTGGAGCAACCTGGGACAGTGGAAGGTGTCCCTGCCTGTGGTAGGGGTGGGACTGAACGAACTTTAGGGTCTCTTCTGACCCAAACCAGCCTGGGATTGTGTGTTTCTGATGGCAGGAGTGTTCAACACCTGTCTGTTAAAATGATTTTGTTGTCCTTTGAGCTATTCCTTTAGAACCTTGATTCCTCCAAGGAAGGAATTGACTTCAGCCTAACCAATGCAGCCTGAAGCATTTAAACTGAAAAATTCCTTTCTTCATTCTTTATTCTGCAGTGGATGGAAACTGGGGGCAGTGGCAATCATGGAGCCAGTGCTCTGCTTCCTGTGGAGGAGGAGAGCAGACCCGGGTGCGCCTGTGCAGCAGCCCAGCCCCATTGAATCGTGGCCGTCCTTGCCCTGGGGACTCCTCCCAGATATCCAGGTGCAACACCCAATTGTGTCCTGGTGAGTATTTACAGCCTGCATGCAGTGGTGCTGTGCTGAAAGCCTGTGGCACTCCCGATTTCACTGGTGCTGTCTCTCATCTTGGCCAGTTGATTGGGTAATTTAATTGTTTGGGCTTAAATCTGCCCTGCAACTAAAGCCCAGTTCTCTCTCCCCTAAAATACCCAACAGCACTTATCACATGGGGTTGTGTTTTGCCTCTCCTCTATCCCCTGCACAGGTGGGCCTGCTCGTGCCAAGGGCAGCATCATTGGCAATATCAATGATGTGGAATTTGGGATTGCTTTCCTGAACGCCACAGTAACAGACAGCCTGGATTCTGACACCAGAGTGATACAGGCAGAGATCACAAATGTCCCTCGGACCCTGGGTAGGCCTCTTGATTTGGATCAATTTTTTCTCTGAATGCACCAATACCTATGGTCTTCTGCTTTAAATCTGAAGGGTTACACTAGTTCTAGATCTTCATATTCAGCTCCTGTGTATGTGGGTCTGTGATGAGATCAAAGCTCTCTGATTTTCTGTGATGTTTCCTTCAGGCCCAGCGATGAGAAAGCTCGTTTCCATACTCAGCCCCGTTTATTGGACAACTGCCAAAGAAATTGGGGAAGCAATGAATGGGTTTACACTCACTGACGCTGTCTTCAAGAGAGAAACTCAAGTGGAGTTTGCAACTGGTGAGTTGCCTGGGATAGATCAGCTCTTTGTGTGTCCAGTAAGCCAGACAGAGGCTGCATTTCTGAAAAGACAGCAGAGGACCATTGCTGAAATTTAGGTCTTGTGTTTACATTAGTATTTTCAGACTGACTGTAGCCTTCTGAGGCTTTATTCCACCTTTTAGAGCTGTACTTTGAAATATGTCTTGTTTTTTCTCATGGGCATGGTACACGTTACAAAATGTAAGTAGAAATAACGAGTCAGGGGACTCCAGTTTTGATTCCATGTGGCTGTTGGGAGTCACTGCTGGGAATGTGTGCCAAATGAATGTGCTGTTAAACCGCCAGGTGAGATCCTGCGCATGACGCACGTCGCCCGGGGCCTGGACACGGACGGGGCCCTGCTGCTGGATGTTGTTGTGAGTGGCCACGTGCTGCAGCTCCAGTCAGTGGCTGATGTCAGTGTCAAGGTAAAGCTGCTTCAGGTACCACCCCTGCCCTCGTGCATCTGTACTTCTCTCACCCAGAGGAAAGCAGGAAACACTGAGTCCTGCAACCTTCCGTACTATATGTGACTTCTTTTGGGCCTGGTTGAACTGATGATGCTGATGTTGCCTTTGAAAGCAGAAAGTTCTCATGAGGAGGGTGGTGTTGGTCTCTCAAGAGTTTGAGGTGTCGACAGGTAGTGTTGAGGAGGGTCTACAGGGCAGTTATTGAGGGTTGCTTTGGGCAGAGCTAGAAAGATGCATCTTTAGCCTCTCTTAGTAATTAGTAACAGTATTTTACTGTATTAATCCCACCAAATATACCAGAAGTTGTTGATATTTTGGATAACTGCAATATGAAGTATGTCCAATATAATAGTATGTCCAATATGCCCTCTTGAGTGGCAGGATTTCTCTCCATCACTTGTTTATTTAGCACATTTGTCAGCATCTGACTTTGAATAAAAGCCAAATATTTAGACCTCAAAAGATTGTTATTGAGGAGTAAGATATTTTTTAGAAATCCTCTGCTGTGGCTTCCACCATGAGGATCCTCAGTACTTCAGTCTGAATCTTTTTTTAAAGTAATAGACCAGGCAGTGTAAAGATTCAACAGTTAAAATAAGAGTGAAACGGACCCATGCATGTGAAGTACCCTTTGTTCAGCAGTTAAGATGAGCCTCTTTCTCCAAGCACATCTCCCAGCTCTGAAGCCCAGGCCCAGGTGGCGCTGGTGTGGGAGCAGCTGAAGGCCAGGGTTGTGTTGCAGGATTACACAGAGGATTACATCCAGACGGGCCCTGGGCAGCTGCACGCGCACTCCACGCGGCTCTTCGCGGCAGACGGGGTCAGCGTTCCCTACACGTGGAACCACTCCATCACCTACGACCCCTCCAAGGGCAGGATGCCCTTCCTGGTGCAGACCCTGCGCGCTGCCTCCATCACCACAGAGTACCGCCCGCTGCAGGAGGCCGTGGCTTTCAAAATCCAGGCTTCCATTGCAAAAGGTATTGTTCTAGGCCTTCCCAGGAATCAGACTATGGGGAAAGACTGTCCTCTCTTCCTAGAATTCATTGAGTCACCCGTAGCCTCTGTGAAACTTGGGTAGCTTTAGTGTAGATCCCAGCACCTAACAGTCTTGTTGATGTACCCCTAAATTAACTCTTAGCTAGCATTGACAATTGCTGGCTTTTATGAACCTGAGTGACCAAAGGGGACGGGCATGGATTTAGGTGAGCAAATTTTCCTTTGAGAAGCTCTAATGAGCAAACTGGCCTGTTACTTCTTTTAACGCTATTTGTTTTTGTTTGTGTTTTTTTTTTTTTAATGTGGTAGGGAAATTACTCTGGTTTGGAAGAAAAAGAAACAGAGAGATTGCCTCAGTCTTTCTTTTCAGTAACAAGATTCTAAATTAAGTAAAATAAGGTTTTCCCTCTTGCCAGACAAGGGGCTCATTGTACAATTTGAAAACCAAATACATTTTTTTCTAATTTAAAAAGAGATCTGATAAAAGGGAGTCTCTGGGTCAAGATATGCCTGTGATTAGATCTGGCTAAGCCTTTACTGAACTAGCATTTATTTCCTCCAACAATTAAGATGCTGGTGTTTGGGATTTTTTTAAATTTCATTTTTTAAATTTCAGTTTTCAAGCAGCCAAAGCCCTGTGTCCTTTGAGGAGTCTCTCCCTGAGTTTTTCATTGCAGTTTGTAGTACATGGTTGTTTTCTTCTACAGTGATCTCCTAAGATTTGTGACATGATTTGTTTGGTTTGGGTCTATTGTCCTCCTTCTTTGTGAAATAAAACTGAATGGTCTCTATTCTTTCAACAAGAAACTTTCCAGTATGCATTAGGCTGGGATGGGACTTGCAGCTCACTCTGAGGGGGCCCCAGTGTTACTCAAACCAGCACAAGCCATGCAGTACTGACTTCTAGTGCCAAAGTAGAAAAAACACTAAAGGCTGGATTTAAAAGTTTCTGGTTTGGTGTTGAAATATAATAACTACACACAAGTGACACGTGCTTCCTTTATCATACAGGGGATAGGAGCAACCAGTGTCCTGCAGGGTTTGCTTTGGACTCATCTGGGCCTTACTGCTCAGGTAAGGACTGACATGGCTGGGTGTGACCATGGACTCCTGGAGTGCTTTGGGTGGGAAGGGGCCATAAAGATCCCCTATTTCAACCCCTGCCATGGGCAGGGACACCTTCCAGTAGCCCAGGGTGCTCCAAGCCCTGTCCAGCTTGGACTTGGACACTTCTTGGACAGCTTCTCTGGGCACCTTGTGCCAGGGCCTCACCACCCTCCCAGAGAAAACTTCCTTCCCAGTATCCCATCTGTCCCTGCCCTCTGGCAGTGGAAATCCATTCTCTGTGTCCTGCCCCTGCCGGCCTTTGTCCCAAGTCCCTCTCCACTTCTTCTGGAGTCGCTTTAGGCACTGGAAGGGGCTTTAAAGTTTCCAGGAAGCCTTCCCTTCTCCAGGTGAACACCCCCAGCTCTCCCAGCCTGGCTCCAGAGCAGAGGGGCTCCAGCCCTTGGCACATCTCCATGGCCTCCTCTGGAGCTGCTCGAAGAGGTCCATGTCCACCTTGTGCTGAGGTCTCCAGAGCTGGGCACAGTATTAAACCACCAGAACCTACATCCCCTTTATTTAGAGTTCAAAGTATGCACATCAAAAAGTGTGAGTGATCCTTGCTAAAAGGGTGTAGGTCCAAGAGCAGCTGAAGATGTTAATTCTGTCCTCAGCTACAATAGGAGTAGTGCCCAGACAGCTTTTAAATCAGTACCCCAGGTACACCTGGAGGACACTGAGCCTGCAGAGCAATGAAGGACTTGGGTGACGTGTGGAGGAAAAGCTGAGTGTTGGCACCTCAGACAGGAGCCCACGTGTTCCTGCTTGGGGGATGGAGGTGGAGAAAAGCACATGAGTGCTGTCTCTCTAAGAGTCAGGGTTGTTTTAGGGAGAAATCATCTGAGATAATTTTGTGGACTTATTTCATTACCTCTTAAAAGATTGCAAATTAAGGGAATTACTGGATCTGGTTTTGCCCTGTGGGCTTTACTAGTTGCACACCTCTGAGGAAGGACCAGATTGGAGTAATTTGACTGATTGAGAAGTCTCACTTGTTTTTCAAACATTTTCTTGTTCCAGATGAAGACGAATGTGCTGTTGGAAGTCCTTGTTCCCACACCTGTCACAATGCTGTGGGATCCTACTACTGTTCCTGTCCAAAAGGCTTCACCATCTCTGCTGATGGCAGAACCTGTCAGGGTAAGGAAGATGCTGCTAGGGACAGCTTGGATACAAATGCCCCTTAGATAATTGAAGGCCTTAAAATGCCTTAAGAGGCACTTAAATTGCTAAGGAGAGGTTTTATTCGGGCCGTTTTCTCATTGTAAGAACACAATTTATTGGTGATATTCTGTTTCACAGCTGAATGTACTTGCAGTCATGTGTTTCTAGTTGTGGTGCTGAAGGCACAGGTTGGTGTGTCCCTTGCTGGCTGGGCAGGGTTTGCAGCTCATTTCCCGTTGCAGACATTGACGAGTGTGCTCTGGGGGGGCAGAGCTGCCATGCGGGACAGGACTGTGAGAACCTGCCCGGCTCCTTCCGCTGCGTGCTGCGCTGCGGGAGCGGCTTTCGACGGACGCCCGACGGCTTCAGCTGCCAAGGTACACCTCGGGGGTCAGCTCTCTGCAGCTGGAAATGCTGCTCTCTGCAGCTGAAACTCACTTTAGAGGGAGCCTCCAAGTACCTGTCTATACATTTTCATTCTTAAGGTTGTAGATTTTGGGGTGTTTGGTTTTTAGGTTTGTTTTGTTTTTGAATCTTTTGCTTCTTCTGTCTTTAGAAATAAATCTAAAATCCTGTCAGGGAAGAAATTAACGTTCTTGGGTTTGTGTCCCATGTGAATTTTCTTGTATAAAGATGGGAGAGCAGCAAACTCCTGAGCAGAACTCAGCCAAAGCCTGCTCAGGTAGTGCCCACAGGGTAAGTCCCAGCCCTGGTGCCAAGGATTTGTGTTGTTCCACAGATATTAACGAGTGTCAAGAGTCCAACTCCTGCCATCAGCGTTGTTTCAATACCATAGGAAGTTTCCACTGTGGCTGTGACCCAGGATTCCAGCTGAAGGGCAGAAAGTGTGTAGGTAGGGATGAATGTCCATTCCCTCTTTCCAGTAGACAAAGTTCAACATTTATTTGCTGCTCTATTGTCTTATAAAAGAAAATGCTGTTATGAATGTATATTTTGGAAACTGTCAAGCAGTACTGAAAGCCAAAGGCAGCAAGAATTGGGTTGACTGATCCATGTGCATGAAATGATTCAATGTGTGGACACAGGGTAATTTCATTACATAATTGAGTCCAATCTTGCTTTTTTTTTTTTTTATTTTGTTTGAATAAGATGTCAATGAGTGCAGGCAGAATGTGTGCAGGCCTGATCAGCTCTGCAAGAACACCCGTGGTGGCTATAAGTGCATTGATCTGTGTCCCAGTGGAATGACCAAAGCAGAGAACGGGACTTGCATTGGTGAGTAGAAGCATTAATGCACTGTGTGGCTATGGGAAACACAGGGACAATGATGATATTTATTTTTTTAAATGATCCTGAAGATTGTCCATCTCAAGTTATTAATATTTGTACATACTAAAGCACCAACTTCTTTTTGCTTATGGAGCATCTCTGTTTAACTTTCTTTGTAGTTGGTATTAAAAAGCAGATACATTCTTGCTGCCTCTAGTTCTCCACTGTTCTTAAGCAAGAACAGTAAGATTTCCCTTGGTGTCTTTTCTGTGTCGGAACCTTGATTTCTCTCAGTTATTCATTGACTGAATTGTTTTGCTCTGTGGGCATGATTTCTTAAGAGTTTGGATTAGGAGCACTCAATCAAGATCACAAGTCCCTGCTGCTTATCAGGGAGGGTTTTAAGCGCAGCTGATGTTGTAGGTGGTACCAAAGCATGGTGGTATCATGTTCCAGTGGAATCATGGGATTATTTGGGCTGGAAGGGACCTTAAAAATCACCTATTTCTACCCCTTGGTGCGAGCAAGGCCACCATCCTCCATCCTGGGTTGCTCCAAGCCCTGTGCAGCCTGTCCTTGGACACGTGCAGGGCTGGAGCAGCCCCAGGTTCCTCCCGCCGCGGGGCTGTTGCAGAGCTGTGACTGTTGCCTTGCCCTGTGCCGCAGATGTTGACGAGTGCCGCTCGGGGTCGCACCAGTGCCGCTACAACCAGCTGTGCGAGAACACCCGCGGCAGCTACCGCTGCGTGTGCCCGCGAGGATTCCGCGCCCAGGGCCCCGCCAGGCCCTGCGTGGGTAAGCTGCCACTCACTCCTGTGCTCTGCTTGGCCTGGCTTTCTGCTGCAGAACTCCAGCAGTGCTGTCCCTGGGTGACACCATGCTGTAGAGACACGTTTGTTCTGCATCTCCAGATTGGCCATCTAAAACAAAGTGTTCCGTTCTAAACAGAGCTAAATGGTTCCAAACAAACAGTCGGAGCTAAATGGTTCCAAACAGAGATTGCTTTGGGGCTGTACTTTGAAAACAAAGTGTAAGAGGGACTCAGAGCACTGGTGGATGGATGTGGCAAATGACCACTCCACAGGAGGCTTTGGTTATAAAAATCAGGTGGGGTTTGTTGATGTGCCTGGCTGTGCTCATCTCTGGGTCATCATGCCCTGGCTCTCCCCTGAAGGCCGTCGCACAGGGAGTCATGTGGGTTACCCTAGGAGCACACCCCAAGGAGCTGCAAGAGGCCCAGCAGACCCAGAACTCAGTTTGGCTCCTGAACATCACCTGTCCCCCCAATCAGGACTGCCAGGGGTGTTCCCCAGCAGGCAGAGCACAGGGACCTGATCTGCATTGCTCCCTCAGTGCTCCCCTCCTGGCATGGGTGGCTCCCAGCAGGGAAGGAATAGGATCCCTGGCACTCACAGGAATGCCAGCCATGCAGTCACTCCCTGTCCATCTTGGCATAAAGCCACCCAGGGTTTTCTCCCACATCATGGAAGACTCCAGAGCTCTGACGTGGGGGGCAGGAGAGTTTAATGTGCAGGGCCAGGGCAAGTGAATAAGCACTTCCCTTGGCATTTAAGAGACTTCAGGAAGGCAGTAGGATCATTTAGAATCACCTTTACTGCATTGATGTCAAATATTTCAAATGTAAGAGCTGACCTACCCTGATAGTGAGGATTTCTGAATGTGAGTTTGTGCCACCAAGTGAGGCTGGTTTTGGTTGCTGTTACGTATCATGTCAGAAAAGCATTCCTCCCGGATGACTACATCAAGATTAGCTTTCCTAAGTGATAAATAGTTTTTTCTTATTTTATTTTTTATAACAACCTAAGATTTTGGATTGTCAAAAGCCAGAATGTTTGGGATTTTTAAAAAGAGATTAAATTGCACTAAGAAGTGTTTGACTGTAGACCATTACATTATATAAGATATATTACTTCTGCCATCTGCCTCTGTACTGAAATAAAACCAATCCCAGACTCTTAACTTATATTTAAGCCATTTAAACTTCTGACAGGAAAAAGCCAGGTAAAGTCTAGGACTGTAGGTTTTCACAAAACACCAGCAGCCTTAAAGCTGCCTTCTGACCAAGGGCCACTAAAAACTCTCTCCTAATGTATTTTTATCCTTTGAATTTTTATGTTCCTAAAAATGTATTTAAAATATAAATTCATCCAAAGTATTAGTTCTGTTAATAAAATTCAGTTTTTATTGTCATTGTTGACAGTGAGCACAGGGAGGAGTTGAAAACTAAGCAGGGCTCAGACTAAAACAGAAATAGTGAATTTTGTTCCTGCCTGTGCCATTTTTACCCTGGGTAAAGCCCTTTGTGCCACAATTCCCTTTTTTGTTTGTTGGATGGGGATAAGATGCTTCTTTGTGACCCCCACAGAGCTCTGTGTGCCCATTTACCTGAATTACAGCATTTCTGGGAGCTGTGGTGTTTTCTCTCCCTTCTACATAGGTGGAAGGGCTTTGCTAAAAGCTGCTACAATGCAGATTACACATGCAAGGCTAGCTAGAATATAAAATCAGGTACTGTTTTTCAAATTAGAGAAAGCCTGAAAATGTAGCTATTTCAATTTCAAAGTAATTTTACCTTGTTCTTATAAATATTAGGGTTCCCGTGCCTCAGCAGCCTCTTCTCACAGGGGCAGCCCTGGAACCAGCTCTGGTGACTCCCTGCAGTCAGTTCTGCTTGTATTGCACAGGCTGCTCTTGCAAAAGAAATTGCTCAAATTTTCACCTGTTGTCTTTCACAATTTCTATGAAAATCTTCTATTGCTTATCCACAACTTGTTCCAAGGACATTGGCTGTCATAAAGACATCAGTGTTAATTTATCTTAGGTAGGTACAGAATGTAAAAGTCAGCACTTGAATGCTAAGGAAATGATTGAGTTAGTTTTCTTTCACAGGTATATGAATAATAACGTTTTCATCTTAAGCACATGTTGAGGTAAATACAATTAAAATTCAGATTAGTTATTATCATACTTGAAGTGAACTTCTTATTTGTAACACCTGAAAATTCTATCCTAAGGATAATTCCACAAATATGTGAAGTTTCAGTTGTGTGTTTGCCAAATAACAGCTGGAAAATATTGTCACACACTGCAATTACTACTTCTGGATTTCCAGCTCTTAAAGCATTTAAATATTAATATGCCCCTATCCATTTAAAACCTTAAATGTATTAAACATTAACCACTTCATAAAAATGCAGCCTAATGTTCTACTATATTTCTGACAGTATGGATTTTTAAATACTATTTAAATACCTCTTGAGTCTCCAGCCTTTCACAGCTGGAATGACCAATAACAGCATCAAAAGTTAGAAGGTACACAACCTCTTGCCCCTGCAGCCTTGAAACATGTTCTTGAGCCCAATGCTCCATCCCTGGAAGTGTCCAAGGCCAGTTTGAGCAGGGCTTGAGGCAAGCTGGGCTAGTGGAAGGTGTCCCTGCTCATGGCAGGGGGTGGCACCGGCTGAGCTGTAAGGTCCCTCCAGCCCAAAGCAGTTCATGATTCTGTAATTCCCCCAGCACAAGGCACAATAACCATATCAGAGCCTGTTGTGCTTCCCTTAGTGTGGGGTGTAAGGAATTTTAGCACTGTACTTCTCTGGAATGCTCTGTCCTAAGAGTTGTATTTTAAAGAAGGGACCAAAGCTTCTTCCACTCATCTGTGGAGCACTTAAGGAAAAACCCCAATTACTAAGAGAGTATTGAGCAGCTGAGGCTGAAACAAACCTTCAGCAGGGCTCCTCTCCTGATGAGCACAGTCACATCAGCCTGTGGGAGAATGAAGGTCTCTTACAGTCCAGGACAGTGGTGCTGCCTGCTTGGCCTTGTGTTCTCCATTGTTTAGTGCCTCCAAACCTTGCTTTTATGTCTTCAGCTTGTTCCTGACACTGAGATAAGTATCTGTGTGTATATATACGTATAGTTATGTGTTGTTGTTTGTTTGTTTTCTCTCCTTTCCACATGGTTTGGGGCTCTGGATCATGTCACATGAGCAGACATTAATGAATGTGAACAAGTGCCTAAACCCTGTGCACTTCACTGCACCAACACCCCTGGCAGCTTCAAGTGTTTCTGTCCACCTGGGCAACAGTTACTGGGTGATGGGAAATCTTGCGCCGGATTGGAGAGGGTGCCAAATTCGGGTGCCTTTTACAGTAGCTATAACTATGCTCAGTTCTCCCCTGGGAGAGACAACCAGCAACTGCAGCACTATTACAGGCACTCCTCAAATCTCTACAGCTCCTTCTCAGAGTATAGGAACAGCAGAATACCTTTCTCCAGGACTAGAAGGAACCTTAGAGAAACTTGTCCTGAAGGCTATGAGGCAAGAAATGCCAGATGTGTAGGTAAATGTCAGTCCTATCTATGCAACTCTATTTTGGGCCTTATTCTTAGGTTACTGTGTGATATATACCATGGGCTGAGGGTTTGTGGTGCTGGGGTTGTGTTTTCTATTACCCTGGTCAATATTCAGAGGGTTCTGCATGTTCTGGTCTCTGCTGTCTTGGCTCACACTGTAGCAAAAATGTTCTTAAACCTTCTTACAACCTCTTGTTTTAATTGTGCTGCTTATTACCTGTGTGCAAAGTATTTCCCTCTGTTATTCTCTTTCTCCTGATCACGGTAACACACCTTGGTGAATCTTCTCACACTCCAAAAGCCACCAGTAGCCCCAGCCTAGTTACAGTGCTTCTGTCAAACTCCCACTGGCAGCAGTAATCTGTGTCAGAAAGGTTTGGAATAAATATTTTAGAATTGATCACACCGGGACCGCTGCCACTGTCACACAGGCAGAGAAGCTTTTAAATTATTGTTATTATTATTTTATGTAAGAAAAGGGGTTGCAATGTAATTCAGTGAGCATGGAGAAGACCTCAAACCTTGTATTTAAGCTACAGAGGGGTTTCAGTAGTCACATCCATGTGGATTGTTATGGTATAGGAGTTTAATTGAGAGACCCAATATACAACTCTGAGGGAAGGAAGGGTTTGTTTCAAATTTTGATCTTCATCCCAGCTTCTAGTTGGAATTAGTTAATGCCATGATTATTAATAATATTCCATGAAACTTTCATTTAATTGAATAAATATCTAAATTTTAAAATTGTTTAATATGAAAAATACCCCCAAGTGATGCTTTTGTTAAAGAAAATCTTTTCAATAGGCAACCATCAGGATTTGCTAACAGCATAGAGGTTTATAGTCACATCTGTTTCTCCTCTCTGTTTGCATTTTGATTTAATGAAACCCCTGCCAGTCAGATAGAGGGGAAGCAAAGACCTTCCTTCCACTGATTTAGCCATGCAAGTCTGAACTCCTTCTTGAGATTACTTTACTGCTGTCCTGAACTAGGCAGATGTTTCAAAAGCCATTGTAATTACAAATTATCTGTGTCTAAATCATGCTAATGTGCTCTGAAAACTTTACATAAGGAGCCCCTCAAAGCTGACTTTAGTGCCTGCAGAGTTACAAGGAATGGCAAGGTAAGGGAAGAAGACTCTCTAGTCATAGATGTTCAACCCCATCAGAAAAAGAGCTCCAGCCAGCTCCTACCAGCTCTGTCTGTACACTTGCAGTACATAAATGGGGAAAAGTGCCTGTGTTCATGGCAGGCTCAGGGAATGCTGAGGTGTTGGTGCTTCTCTCCACAGACATTGATGAGTGTGAGAGCAGAGACACATGCCAGCACGAGTGCAGGAACAGCCTGGGCAGCTTCCAGTGTGTCTGTCCCGCCGGATACCGCCTCATGCCCAACGGCAAAACCTGCCAAGGTAGGAGAGCCGTCTCTGCAGGGCTCTGGGGGGGCCTCTGCAGAGAAACCTGACACCAACCAGCCCCAGCACAGGGCTGAGCCACCTCTCTGGATTGGCCGTGTGAGAGTCAGCATTCCAAATTTCAGGTTTCAGAAGTTTTTACATGCCACACTTATCGTTTCGCAAAACATCATCAAACTAGACAATTGCTGCTTCTTATCCTCTGCAGTTCCCCTGTGACTTTCTCATTACACATTGAGCTTCAAGCTCTAGGGTCAAACAGAGGCAAATTCTGAGCCTTGCTCGGCCTTTACCTACTTTGATTTTCACCCTTTAATTCTTCTGCCAGCAGTTGATCCCTTGCATGTTTTTCCATCCAGATATTGATGAGTGTCTTGAAGAGGACATAAATTGTGGATCAAATCAGATGTGTTTCAACATGAGAGGAAGCTACCAGTGCATAGACACTCCTTGTCCTCCCAACTACCAGCGAGAGCCACATTCTGGGTATGTTCTATTCTCAGCCCCTTCTCACCTGTCCCAAGCTCAGCTCCTTAATCTGTGCTTGTTGAAGGTGAAAATTTAAGTTTGCCTGACACCAGTAGAGCTCACAGTAGCTAAAGGTAAGGCACTGACATTGGAGGTAATAGAGTCAGAGAGTCTTGGGATGGTTTGGGTTGGAAGAGACCTTAACAGAACATCCAGTTCCACCCTCTGCTGGGCAGAGACACCTTCCACTATCCCAGGGTGCTCCAAGCCCTGTCCAGCCTGGTCTTGGGCACTTCCAAGGGATGAGGGCAGCAACAATTTCTCTGGGCAATCTGTGCTACTGCCTTAACTGCTAGGGAAGAATTCCTTCCTAAAATCTAATCTGAATCTCTCTAATGGCTTGACTTGCTAACCAGCTTCAAAGCATCAGATATATTCTTTAAGTCATGAAAATAATTCTTAGTTCCTGTTAAGCTTTATTTCCCTGTTCTGGGAAGAAATCCCATATTGATTTCTTTTAATCTTTCAATATCTTCAAAGAAAAATAGCTTTTTTTATAGTCAGAAACCATCTTTTGAGATCAAACTCAACTGCAGTGACATCTACATCAACATGTAGGTCACGTTCTTCGACCTCCATTAGCACTGGCAAACTGCACTAGCAAAGATTTAATACTTATCTTTCAATTAATAGAAGTAAATTTTATTCTGCCCTTCATTCCAAATTCTTTATTTTATGACCTAACAGACGCATACCTCAGATGCTGCCCAGAACATTTTAAACTATTCTAATGTTTAAGAACACAGTCTCTAAAACTTACCCTATGGACATCAGTGATGTCCAGCCATCTTTCTGACATGATCCTGTTGAGGCAAAAAGGGACATTAAACTGGGCTGCAGTGGATAAAGAAACAGCGGATGAAGAATGCATGAGCACTTCTAGAGAAGTTTTAATCTGCAGCAGGGTAAACAGGGGAAGAATTTCTCCTCTAAGACCTATCCCAGTACTTAAGATACTGTGCCTTCTCCCTGGCCTAAAGTGCTCTGCTCCTTCCTAGGTTCTGTCTCAAAAGCTGCCCGGCCAACGACCTGGAGTGTGACCTGAGCACCTACGCCCTGGAGTACAAGCTGCTGTCGCTGCCCTTCGGCATCGCTGCGGGTCAGGATCTGATCCGGCTGGTGGCCTACACTCACGACCAAGTCATGCACCCCAGGACCACCTTCCTGATGGCAGAGGAGGACCCTGCCGTGCCGTTTGCCCTGCGGGATGAGAACTGGAAGGGGGTGGTGTTCACCACGCGGGCGCTGCGGGAGCCCCGGACGTACCGCATGGGCGTGCGGGCCCTGTCCTACAGCGCAGACGGCAGCGTCGAGTACCGCACCACCTTCATCATCTACATCGCCGTGTCTGCCTTCCCCTACTGAGCTCAGCCTCCCTCTCCAGGGCCAGCGCTGCTCCAGCCTGCTCTGCTGCCTGCCCCACACGGGCAACCACCTCACTTCAAAGGGTGCTGTGCTCTTTTCTCCTCCCCTGCTTCCCGGAGGCTGCCTCTCCTGTTCTGTTGTTCCAATTCAAGAGGAAGATCCATGGCTTTGAGGACCTGTTACCACTTGCTTTATTTATTACACTGGAATAGTCACTCCCTACAGTATGTTCTGAAAAGCAGCAGAGAAATCCATGTAGGCAAAGCAGTAAGCAAGGAGCAGCCTCCACTGAAAGTAACTGAAGAAAATAAACCCATAATTTCAAGTGGTCTACATATTTTAAAGGTTGCTAAGTGTTTTAAATTTTATATCTATTAGATTTTTTTCCTTATCAATTACCCAATAGAATTAGGGCTGTGCTATGTTGTGTGCTCCAACCCACCAAATGCCACTATGCCCAAGGGTTGCAAATGCTGAAATGAATGACATTAAAGTTTGTTTGCAGCTAACGAATCTACAGGAGAATTTGGAACTGGTACCTTTGGTTTCCATGCAAGTGTAGAGATGTTGCTATTTTTTGGAAGAAAAAACCAAAATGGCTTCTTCTACTTTATAGAGCAGGTATTTTATAACTTGTTTTTACTCTGCCATTCTGGTGTAGCCATTTATTTAACCCAAACCCATATCCACTGCCATACTCCCAGCTCAGTAAATGGTCTGGGGTTTTACGCACATGGAACATTTTTCTCCAAAGGTGATGTAAGTTTGGTTCAATAATGTCAATACACTGTACACAAGTAATTTTGCCAAGATGTATTCTATTTTTATGGACGTGTATATATGTGGTTTTTCCTATGTGTATTTTCTATGCAGTATCTCAAGAGTGTTTTACAGTTAAGTTTGCATAAAAGGACAATGTCAGTACAATGAAAATAATCAAAATAAAGGTTCCCATCAACTTTGAGCCTGCTGGGAGTTTTATCTTTGAAAAATTTTCCATTTCTTAAGTTCTTTCCCTAAGTGCCAGGGGACAATGCAGAAGGTACCATGCCCAGCAAACCAGGGAACAGCTGCAGCTCTTTTCCCTCTTCCTGGCACTCTGGGGTAGTAAGAGACTATCATCAGCTTTAAAGTAGATTTTCAGCCGCAAGAACAAATAGTCTTCCAGTAGAACTTTGTCTCTGTTCTTGTATATTATTAACTAATGTTAGACATCCCCATTTGTTGTCTCCTTGTTTTTTCTTCCCTTTCCAGTGCACCAAGTGAAGTAGTCCTGTGTTGTCATCTTATTGCAGGGGTTCCATACTGCTGTCTCCTTATCACAAAAGTTCCGTACCTGCTTGGTGTTTCTCATGGACATCTCCTCAGAGCACTGACTCTTTCTTCTTCACAAAGCAGCCACTGACCCCAGTTCCTCTCTCACCCAGCCACCCCACTCTTTTATAGAACTCTTCTTCTCAGTGCTTACAGCTGTGGCCTGTTAAAGTCAGGCCTGTTCCTAATCTTTGGTAATTGGCCCAGCTGCAACTCCTTAGGGGTGAGATTACTTCCTACACTATCTTTATTTTCTTATATTCTATCCCCCTACAGTCCTGCAAAACCAGGATGACTTAAAATTGCTTTGCACTTTATACAGATTTATCTGAGTTACAGACTTTAAACTGAACAGGCTTGCTGCTTGGAAACCTGACTCAAAAAATAAAAGCAGCTCAAAGAAGATAAATCCCATAGAAAAGACGTGAGGGAAGGAGAAATGAGAGTAAGTTATAATAGGTACAGGTAATTAGCTCAGTGTCTTTTAGGAATGAGAATCAGACTGAAAGTGATGAACTTAAGGGAATCTAATTCCACTTCCAGAACACAAAAATTTCTACTCTGACGTATTTTGTGAAAGGGAAAAAAACCCCAACAGAGTTGACAGCCTTTCTGACCAGTCTGACCCTAAAAGAAGTAACAGTCACTTACCAGGTGGACAGCACTTAATCACAGCAATGGCTCCACGTTTGCTTTCTCAGCCAGGCTTTCCAGGAGCCAGCTCAAGGAGGAGCTGCTCATCCATGTGGAAGGTGTTCCTTACCCTGAGATGACACCAGGACTGAGGGACCAGTGAGATGTGGGTCACTGTGGCCGTGGTGGTTTTCACTCAGGGCCTCAGAAGGGAAGTGCTGAGTAAAGGAGAACTTCTGCCATGGCCTTCTTGTCTTTGGACGTCTTGAGCTGTGTAACAAATTTCATTTCTGTGCTATTAAAAAGGTTGCAAGTATGTTAAATTAGAGCAACTGTACCTGCTGCTGCTCTACCTCCATAGGCCTGTTGCTGACAGGCTGGAAAAGCTGCTGCTTATCATTACTTTTCCTAGTCTAACTTGAGAGGCAGGTTAGTACATGTTTATGTGCCCCCATGTACTTGGGTGTTTGCTAAAGGTTAAAAATCCTGCTTTCATAAATCCAAATTTTAAATACAACAAATATTCTACTGTGTATATTACCACTTTGGAGAAGGCTGCCCAACCCTTAGATGCAATTTTCAGTGTCTCAGGGCTGTACAGTCACTTTGTCCAAGCCCTTCTATTAGTCTGCAGCAATATTTGCACAGTTAAAGGTTCACTACCATCCCATATGGTCACCACATCATTTGTCACAAAACTATTTGCAAATGCCCTCCTATCACAAACAACTTTCTCTCTAATAACAGCATCCTCAGAGCAATACCACCAGAAAAATAATACTTAAAAAATAAAAGGAGGTCTTAGGGAGAGCAGTTAATGAACAGATAGTTAATGCTGCACTGCTACCTCGGGCCTGTGCTTACCTTCCTTCTGCACAAGCCTACTGTTCCCCCTGCTTAGTGGATTTCCTGGAGCAGCATTTTCTCCTGGCTTGTTTTTCCCTGAAATACTGTCCTGTGCCACAGGCTCCTGCCTCTGTTCCTGGCCCTCACCTCTGCAAACATACCAACATTTCATTAACTACACTTTCCAGGATCAAACAAATCCTCTTCTGCCATCTTCCACGGGGTGTATCATCTCCCATAGTGAGGAATTGGTACATAGGGTGGCACAAGTCTCCTGAAGCTCACCTCCTGGTGGGCACAACTTGGATCCCAGCCACCTGCTTGCTGCAGCAGTGCCCAGAGCACTCATCCCATGCCTGTATTCCAGGAAAACATCCGCTAAACCCCAGCCTTTGCCAGAACACAACTAGACTCACTCTTCCTCCCAAAAACAATCCTTTCTTGGTAAAGCCAAAAGAAACTGCATGTTAAATACAGCCCTTTGGGAAAACCCATGTGATTCCTTCCAAGTCTAAGGTCTAGGAGAACAGTAAGGCGGGAAAAGGAGTTCAGGGATGAAACCAAGGCCAACTGGGGTCAGAAAGGAAGGAAAATTCACAACCAGCATCTGTTGAAGGTGACTGATGCCCCAATACAAACCCCACCACAGCATGAGGTATCTCACACCCACCTTAAGAGGCAGGTGTTCAGGAACCAGAGGCAGGTAAGGAATGCCCATCATACCTTCTGCAGGGATCCAACTTGCCAGCCCCCGGAGAGAGGAAATGCACTGGGGTTTTGTTTTCCTTCACACACTGGCTGAAGTGAAAAGCTACTGCATGGGTACAGTAATGAGCCTGTGCTGGATGCACAGTGCTGTTGGCTAAAGGGAAAACATGTCATCAGGTGAGATGGATGCTCAGCAAAGACCAGAGCAGCTGTGCCTGACTGGAAATGTCCACTTCCAAGTCAGATCCAGACAGTGGGTGCAAAAGCAGGCGGATGCTGAGTAATGCAGCCGTCACTGCCCGCATCGGCGGGGCACTTCCAGGCAGGACACTGCTCCCAGGGTCCAGGGGGGAGTTCTGGAGCCCTTTGCCTTCAGAGGCGTTTCTAGTTCTGGCAGCTCAAATTCAGGGCTGCTGCCAATAAAAACTTGGCACAGTGCAACAGCTGAAATCCATGGATTATTTTACAAGGCTGGAATCCCAGTGCCTGCTCTGCTGTCGCCCACGAGTGGGAGCAGCACACACAGCACTGGCTGTGGGATCCCCCGGCCGGGGTGCAGAGGAGGCACCTGGCACATTTCCACTTACCTGTCAGGATATGGGATGTACAAATGCATGGATGGGTGAGGGCTGCCAGGCTTTGTTTCTGTGGAGAATCCTGCAAGCACGTAAGGCTCCTCTGGCCTTGTGGGCTTTGGTCTCTGATCCAGCAGAGAGCTTTGATTCAGCCCAAAACCAGATGGATCTCATTGCCATCACTCAGCACCACAATGAAGTCTGGAAACTTAAAGCACCTTCTTCACCAACTTCCATTAATGCTGGAGAGTCTGAATGGCTTAAGTGCAGCTCCTGAGGAGAAATCAGAGACATTTTCAGCTCTTGCACATGCAGAAGCTCCCCATTCATGCAGAGCTGCTGCTCCACAGGGACTACAAGAACTCTTAGGGAATTACTTCATTTGCCCCTTGTAAGCCTGGGCAAACTGAGAGGCACAGGCCTCTAGGTGTGAGCTGGGACAGCAAGGAAACACCAGAGAGTGCCAGCTGATGACCAGAGCTAAATGGGTCCTCGAACATCACACCTTCAGCAGCACTGTTCTAATCATCTCAACATCCAAGCAGTGCATCCAGCCAGGCCCTCTGAATAGGGTTAAATGTAATCCCTAGCTGGCTGCAGGTTTTTGTAAACATATTTGCATGTTTGGACACACTTAGCACAACTCAAATCACCTCAGATGATTGGGCTCAATGTTCAAATCTTCAGTGCACAACTGATGCCAGATTATTCTGCTTTGATAAAGTTTAGTATTAGAAAAGGTAGCAAAGGAGACTTGCTTACAGATAAAGGCATATGGATAAAAAGGCACACTTCAGCACTAACATGGATTCAGATTATAGTTTATGAATAGCTAAATAATAGGGGCATCACAAACATCACCAAGCCAAGGGGTTGCTCAGAGTACACAGCAAAGGTTAGGAACTGCTCTGAAGTAATGCTGTGCAAGGAGAAGAGGATCTGTTAATTTTCACTAAATATAAGCACTGCACATCTCCTGTGGTTCTGGATAGCTTCAGTGGTCTTGCAACGCAGTGAGATGCAGCTGGCTTCCTTATTAATAACTTCTCATTGCTAAGGACTGAGACAAGCTCCCCTCCACACCTTTGAACAGCTTACTGCACAGCAGTCACACAAATCAAGTCCTGCCCCCCTGCTCCATCACAAGAAGTGTCAAGGACTCCACTCATAGAGAGCACCTGAGAGGTACCAAGAGATCTGCACTGCACAGCCCATAATTCAAGCAAGGCCAACTCTTGCTATGCAAAACTGTCACAGAACCACTGGCAAACATAAAGTTGTATGTAAAAACTTCAAAAAAAGGAATGTATCTTATTTGGGGTCTCCAGCTTCAGAGGCAAAGCCCACCAGCATCCCTGAAGTAAAGAATCCCATGAGTATTCCCCATTACCACTGTCCCTGATAAACACAGTGGCACATAACAAAGCCCAGTTCCAAACAGCATCAAGGTTCCTTCACAACTGCCTCTTTGCATAAATCAGGCAAAGGAACAGGACTTCCCCATGTGCAGAGAGGAAAATGCAGAGGTCTCTGGTGCCACTGCATGATTGACTGAAATGGAAGAAGCAAAAACAACATGAGAAGACAACATTAAAGCATACACTGAAGGGACTGCAGGAGCCCCAGTGATAAGCAGGGGAGGACAAAACTTCCTTGCACCAGCACCAGATGGTATCTGCTGAGATCTCCTAGCAACTCCCATGCTTGAGAGCTTATGGGAAAGAGATGAGCTGAAAAAATCTGCAACAAAACCATCACTTCAACTTCTCTTCTACTTAAAAGAACTGGACTTTAAATATAAGCCTTGTAAATAACTCTGATTGCATCAAATTTATTCATCCTTCCTCATCGGTCTCATCCTTCTTCATCTGTCTGCAAGCAGAATTAGCTCACCAGTATTCACTATTTACCAACCTTTCAGGCCAGCCTGCTTTTCTCAGCTGTTGTGGCCTTGTTGAAAAGGAAATATTGGTGGTTTTCTTACTGGTTACTCTGCAATGCTCTCAGTGATGCAGAGACTGATAGAGAACCTCAAGTTGGGTGTAACCCTGCAAAGCCTGTGCCAAAATATTACTGCTAACATTTCACAGCTCATGTTTTGAAAATTTTTTGGATGCATAAACAATGTTGTCCTTTAAAAGATGAGGCTCTAAGACAGAAGTGGTTTGTATTCACCAGCCCAAATGCACAGCACGGTAATATCATGGGTGTTTTTACCACCTGTAGTAGCTTTACTACAGACAAGCAAAGAGCCATCAGCAATTACCAAAAAGCCACTTCTAATTTTCATTAGGCCAGTCACAACCTTCCTAAAAAACTCCAACTGCCTTCAAATTGGGCACCTCAGCTAATCAAAATCTCTCTTAGTCATAGAAAAAGTCTCAGCAGATACTACAAGTAACAGCAAAAGCTAGGTTTGACTTAGAGCTGATATAACCCAAATGGTCTTGATATAGATTTGAAACTGATAAACAGGACGAAGGGCCCATTGCAAAATGAATTACCACAGTATGTAAAAACACACCAGCAGACCAGCTAATGGAAACAGGCTGAACCCAGCTGAGAATCAGCTTTTTGGAGAAGAAAAGCTGGTTTTTGGGCAGTCAGGTTCAGCAGTGAAGTTCAGCACTGCGGGATTAGCCCATTTGTTTACAAAGCCCTGCTGGTTATCTAAATAAATCACACAGCACTGGTTTTGCTCCCACCTTGTGTACTAGAAAGAAATCAATAGAAAATAACAATCAATAAATCTCCAGCCTCAAACTGGAATTTAAACCAGCCATGCTAAAGTCTGAGATATTTTCATGATTTAGAGCTGCATAAGTAAATTGCCCATTTCCACAGGTTTTTTCAGTATTTTGACAAAGTCCTTTGATCACCTAAAGCTGCACTGAGAAAAATACAATGGATGCTTGTTCCACTTGGCAAACCCCAAACTCTCCCACTTTTCTGTCATCAATTGTGTCTTTCAACAAATGCTTCTGATACTCAGATACACATGCAGACATGTTCAAATTAGATATTTGGTCCCAATTACACTGAAGTAAAAGTCTGAGCTTTATGTACCAGAGCATCAGCTTCTCAACCACCTCTCAATTACAGCAATAACCTCTCCTCTGACTACAACAAATCCTTTCCCCCCCACTCACAATGACTCTTAGTAGTGCTACAAAAACCTTGATCTTATTCTACAAACACAAGCACTACTTCTTTCCTTTCAAGTTCAGCCTGTCTTTACTGCCAGGAATCTTGCTACACTTTCAGATCTGTTCTCTACCTCTCAAATTGGCCTTTTTTCACTTGGCAGGAGTTTGCTCCTTGCACAGAACAACTTCATTTTGCTCTTTCAACTTTTTCTCCAGAGTCCTCCTCTGTGGGCTGTCATTGGAGATAAATACAAGAAAGATAGCGAAATGCGTAACTACAGGAAATGAGTCCAACACAATTTTCTGTACCAGTTATCTAAAACATTAGCTTTGGAAGCTATTAAACACCTTCCAGTATAACATCATGTTGGTAAACAGCACTTTCACAATGATTTCCCTTACGAGAGGGTTGGTTACTGAGCTGTTTTTTCCAGTTTTACAAACTCTGTCCAGATAAACTCCATTCCACTACAAAGGTGTATGAGCTCGGATTTTAGGACCTGTTCCACAATGTGCTCCTGGGGGAAGAACAGGGGGTTCCTCTGCCTCACAATCCTATATATTTTCTTACAAGGAATGCACTGGTACCACACCAAAACCCACGATGGAGAAGTATTCTTGAACATATGAACACTGCTACCAAAAACCTGGAGTTTTAGCTGGCAGGATTGACTGGAGGAGCCCTTGTTGCTCCATGGGAGGGGACAGTGACAGAGCAGTGCCAAAGGCAGGACCAAAGCAGTGCATCAGAAGTCTTGGACTGCAAGTGACCCAGTGAGGCTTGCCATGAATATCAGATACTGCCACCAGCACTTGCAGGTCTCAAATGCTACTCACAGAGACAAGAATTCCCTAGGTCAGAGACATCCATGAACTCGAGGGACTCAGCAGCACCAAACCCCCAGGAGTCACAGACACACCTGAGGTACATTTAAATCAGAAAGGGCAGACACAAACACCAGGTCATGTTTCCTGTACACCATGGATGCATGGATTTAGTTCAAGTGAGAGCTGTCACCAACTCCTGACAACATCCTGAGCAGCTACTTGGAGTACATGAGCACTTATCATTGCACCCTCAAGCCCACAGCATACTGGGACAACTTCAAAACAGAAACAAGAATTTACGTCCATATCTGCTAAAGCAGTGGAAAGGTATTTTTTGTAAATATAATTGGGATTTCATTATTTTGTTTTGATTTTTCTTAAGATAGCAGAACACAGAGCATCAAAAAGCTCTGCTACTTAGCAAGGAAGCCTGCAGTTACAGGTTTGAGCATAGTTCTGAATTTCTGGGATGCAATTCTATTTTTTTCAGTATTGTCTCTAGCACAAAAGGAATATGTACTTGTAGTGTTTATAAGACTGTTGGCAGAAATAAGGTTATATTAATTAGCTTAATCTAACTAATTAATTAATAAATTGAAAGTTAATGTTCTTACACAGAGATGGAAAAAGCTCCCTACACATACCTGAAAAAAGCACTGCCTACACGCCATGCATTCTTATTTTTCATTAGTTACTACACAATTTCACCTGGAGTGTTATATTCTGTGTCCCCAGGTTCCAAGTGAGCTGTAGATCCCCTTTGAGAGAGACTGACATGAAAACTAACCACTGCTATTGCCTGAATGGTCACAGGTTAGATAGCCCTCTTCTATTGATAGATGTTCTCAGAATAATGAGATTTTAGATTAAATCTGTTGTATTTTAACAACAACAAAACATCAAATATTTTGAGAGTTATAATTTCTGTGTCTGTAGCAGAACTGATATGTCAGTTATTCAGACCATTTCCTATTTCAGTTTTCCACGGACAGATTTTGAAAGTAAAGATAATCTTTGTTTGCATCTATCTATTATGCAGTCATTGTTTATTTTTAAGCTGTTCTGGTTCTGCATTAAATACATTTATTTTAATAAGATGAGCAATAGTACTTGTAAATCAGAACATCTGTAAATGCCTGCAATCTGCCAGACAGTCTTGTGCAAGAGTAATCGCTCCAAATAAATGTTGTTTGCAATGCTCTTTAATATTATGCCAGATAAAGTGATAATAAAAATGCAAAAAGCCTAAAAGGATAGGAGTAACATCATATCCCTGAAATCATCACCAAGTGTCCCTGTTTTCTGAAGTTCACATATGAATCACAAGCAAACTACTGTCTTGGCAGGACAGTAAAGGTCCCAGAAGGGGAATTTGCATGATGTTCATGGGGGAAAGAAAAGAAAAGAGAAAAATGGAGCAAAACCTACAGATTGTCATGTTCTATGGACAACTCAATGGTTCAAGGGAGTGTTCATAGATTAACTGAGACAATTAAGGGTGATACTTTTGAATTAAACTGCTTTCATTAACAAATGCAAAGTTGGAATGGACTTCCAAAGAACATCATCATACTCTTATTTATCATTAGGCCAATAATAATATTTCCTTTCATTAATACATGAGTTATAAGGTTATAAGGAGGAATTAATGGCAAATATCTACACTTTCTCATTCTTCACTATTTAATGATGTGATTTTGCTACAAACTAGGCAAGCTGCTTTTAAATTATCTTGCTTTAACCTAAAGTAGTCTTTCAGAGAGATCATATTTGTCATTGAGGTGTAAGTTTAAATTTTAGCTTTGGTTTCAAAACGGGGTTAAAAGGCAAATTCGTACTGTGATCTAAATGCTCTAACAGCAGCTACAATCATCTACTTAAACATTGCTTCTGAAAGTGAAAACACCCAAAACAAACCACTGGTTGGGAAACTGTTGAGCAGCAGTAGGAATAATTATTTTTCACAATTTTATCCATAGAAAGCTGCAGATGCTACGCACCTTATCTTTTACAACTACTGAGTGATTTTTCTGACTCTTATTATCCTCAAAATTTGCTTAAATTTCACAGTTAGCAAGAGAAACCAATAATTGAATGACAGAGCTCACAGACAGGGAAGGATAAATTTCGGGAGGGTGACTGATGCATTCTCCCCTCTCACCCCAAGCCACTGAGAAAGCAGAAATTACCCTAGCAGAGGAAGGACTGAAGTAAGATTTTGGGGCCATTGGCAGTTGCTCTGCAGCAGCAGGAAGCTGGGAAATGAGTGTTGTTGCCTCTCCATTAATGATGAAATGGCAAGGTTTCACTGGCTGCCCAAAGAAGACTGACAGACGGCTGTGATAGACGGCTTAGTAAATGGAAAAACATCAGATCCGTTTACATTGAAGTAATGTCTCCAAAATAACTGTCCCTGCTCTGCTGTCCTACAGCAAGAGCCTTCCAAAATCACCTCAGGTTCCAGCCTCAGCTTCACTGCACCCTTACAGCAATGCAGCCAGGGAGGGACACTGAAAAGGAACTCCTGCCACCAAGATCCTTCTCCCACCTCATTCAAAAATGCATCCAACTCCATCTTAAAATTTGGTCATCAGGCTGTTGCCAAGTCTCAGTGATATAATGCTTAAGAACATTGTTCTAATTTCCTGCAATCTTACTTACAAAGTGCTTAAAATGATTGGACTTTGGCTGCTGTTGCTAAAGGCTTTATTAAACTAAAGGTACACATAATCCTCTTCTCTTGGTGCCCTATATCCTTATTGCCTGGAGGTATTTACACACAGAAATAAAGCCCTTCTTTGCTAGAATTAACAAACTGAACTCCTCCATGCTTTCCTCTTGCATCTTTCCATTACTTTATTTATTATTGCAGCCTCTTCTCATTTGTCTTACTTTCAGTACCTTGTGCTCAGGCAGCCAAAGCTGCTTACAGTATCCCATATCAGTATAAAAATATTAACCAAGCCCCATGGTCTGCTTTCACTGAATCCAGGCCCCTGAATTTCTGAACTGTGCTGGTCTAAATGTCACCAGAACAGCGTGTCACAATAATGGGGCAGTTTTATCTGGCCACACAGTGAAGTTCACTGAGTAACCTGAGCCCTGAGGAGCAGAGCACCAGGGCGTTGCCATGAGGTAAGGCAGAGTCATCAGCCCCAGCCGGAGCCCTGGAACAGAATGTTATGAATATAACATCAACCCGAAAATGGTGCCAAACTTCTGCAATCCTTGCAAATTCCACAGCCATCTCCCCCATCCCTCAGGATTCCCAAAGACAAAAACACTTTAACCTATCTGCTGTCAGGGAGGGCTATTCCCAGCCCCTCCATGAGTGAGAATTCCAGGCAGTGCTGGCTGCCCACGGCCTGGTAGCCGCTCACTGATGCCAAATCCTCCTTCTGCTCTCATGTCCTGTGTCTGCAGCCCAGCCCATTCCCATCAACGCCCCGCTGGCCAAACAAGCCAGCACATCATCTCCACCAACACTGAGGGACTCATTGAGTGCCCAGGGCGCCTCAGTCTCTGCTTACACCTTCCAGAGTCCCCTTGAGGTTCAGCTTGCCTCCTGCTAAGTTCTCATTAATGCCATCTTTAAAATTCACCTGAACTGGCCCCATTTCTCACTGGATCTAATAATGCAGCTGGTTAAAACACAAGGCCACCCCTGGCACAGGGCACCCTCTAGCCACCTGTATTTCAGTAAACTTGAGGTGAAACAAAAAGGTTCATCCCATATGGACACCACCTATGAACCAGGACAGCCCAATAACAGTCTATCCTTCGTGTTTTCCACATCAGGAATACTGCAAAGGAACACCACAACCATCTCAGCAAAGCCTCCAGACAATATTCAGGATTTGTACATATTCTGAAACCACTTTGAAACTGTAAACTGGGAATTTAAAAGCATCCTAAGGTTTAAAATTTATTAGATACAGATGAGAAAAAAACCTTGGATGTTTTGTGGCTTTTCACTTAGAGGTAATAGGCTGGAATACATTCCAATAACATCTATTATTTTATGTATATATTTTACTGACATAAATAATTAATTTATGAAATTTGCCTAGTTAAATGATCCTTTCTTAGGATCATTTAAGTAACTACTTGTTGCAAGAGCCTAAAGGAAATATTTATCCTCACATTTATAAAGTACTGCAAACAACCGAGTTTTTCTGTTTGGTCTTCACTCTGGGCAAAATAGGCACAATTCATATTCAAGCTTCATCAGAGCTTGATATAAGCTTGGAAAAATATCCTGTATTATCTATGTTCTATTTTAGAAATAAACCCCTTTAACCTAGCCTATGCTCACAGCTCTAGTATTTGTATATAAAAATCACTGTAATGAATTAAAAGTAAACCTCAAATATATTTGGAATTTAAACACTTATGTCTGATATCTGGAACACTTAGCTTATACAGCTAATTTCACTCAAGCCAAAGTTACTAATTTATCTTTTTCTAGGCTTAATGGAGCTAAAAGATATTCACAGAAACAGATGAGCCTATGTAGCACATTAACCCAACTAAAAAGATCAAACATGCCCAAAACACAAGAAGCACCTTATCTCTATTTATAATTTAGATCTTCTAGTTTAAACTCATCTCATATTTTCACATGAGAACATTTTTATACAAGATACAGTGTCTTCACAGGAACTCTTTATCTGAAAACAAAAGCTGCATCTTTTTGGGCATTCTGAAATAAATTTCCTAGAATTTGATAGCCTGCAGTCCCACTGCTTTAGCTTCTTCATCCTTAAACCTTTTCTAGCAATTCTTCCTCTAGTAGATGTCCACTGTATGGATTCTAAGGATCATTTTGAAAATGTGATGTTCATATCACAGTTACATCAAATTACTTTAATCTAAGAGTTATGCTAAACACTAATCTAAGAGTTATGCTAAACACTCAGAAACTTGCTGTTCTCCTGAGTTTGGAGCATATCCTTAGTTGAAATGTATGCTACATTCTTGAAGAATTAAAGAAAAAAAATTAATTAAAACATCAAGAGATCTGAATTTCCACTGAGCTTGGCATGAAAGGCTGAGCAAGATGCTTCCCTTTCCAGCTTCTTTTTCCTTTCAGTGTACTCAGGAAAGCCAGGAACCCAGGATCAGGTACCAGGAAAGGACCATGGTAGGATCTTTCTTTGGGCTGTTTTTCCTCACATGGCCCCACATTCATCTGAGAGTTCATTTTCACTGCTGTTTGACATCACAGTGTAGTCACTAAGCTCCTGTGGGATTGGCTTTGGCATGCTGTTACACTGAGCTTTCCCATCAATTGTGTCTCTCCATTCTGCTCATTTCTCACAATGTCCTGCATTGAACAGCAGCAAGAATTGGCCTGAATCATTTACTAAAGCTCAGGCAGAGCAGGGGCACTAATGTTTATTATCAGTACTTTGGCACATGCACCTCCACTTCCACCCCATGCTCAAGGTTTACACTCCTCAGCAGAAAAGGAAGCAATTAGCAATGTAATTTTGTTACTGACAGGATTTCTGGAGGGCCATGCTTTTAAGCAGCAGTTATTGTAATATTATCATAGTTATGCAAATTCTTTTCTTTCCACTCTGATTGAGCCTTTATGATATTTGTTTCTCAGGCACAGCACCAATAAACACAGGATAAATTATGTTCTCTTGTAAGAATATGCTTATGTTAACCCATATTCTTTACCAGCACCCCTAGGATTTTCTCTTATTTTGTGAAAACTAACTTTGAACAAAGAATGTTGCCAATACCCTGAGCTCAATCTTTCAGGAATAGAATTGTCTTAAGGGTGGTGCATTATTTATAATTTTCATCTTCAAATCAACTGCTTTGGTCACAAAAACATATGACTCATTCTGAAGTGAATAAAAGAAGGCTGAATAAAAGGGACTGTAAAAAGTCCCATCCTCCAGATACATCTCTGATGATGTACTGAAACAAGATTGTTAAGTCCTGAGGGAAAGGACTTTTTCTGTTTTAGTCTGCAAAGCACTTTCCTTTCCTTTGGGAGAAGATTTTAAGGATGACCTTCTACTTCCCTTAAACACCTTCTCCTAGCATGTCCTTTACAAATGCACCTCCCTCCTCACGTCAGAATCTGACATCCTGTTCTAATCTTTTGGGATAAGAATAAAAAAAAAAAAGCAGATAAAAAGTGGGTCCTTCCCACTGTCTATGCTAGAAAGGGAACCTTCACAGTCCAGCCAAGGGAAAGAGTCTTTCTTCAAACCAGGCTTTTATTGCAGGCAGGTATTACCTATAAACCTGTCAGCCCATCAGAGAGTGATGCAAACTGCTCAGTTCTCTGCTGCAGAGATTTTTTCCTTTTAAGTCCTCATTATAGCTCAGAGTCCCTCAAAAAGTTGAGTTAAAGAGCCATCAGCACAGAGAACACTGTGACAGAAACAGAGCAGACCATGTTTGGTGACACCAACTCATTCTCAGGTGTCAGTCACAGAAAATACAGAAAACTCTTGCCAGACTTTGGTGTTCCTTTTCCCTTGACAGTGATGCCAATAAAGGTACAAAAGCCTGGCAGATGCACCTGCACTGCCATGCTGTGCCTTGGGGAAGGGAAAAGTGCCTTTTCCTGTTGCTGACTGGTGATTAAACATGTCCCAGAGCACAGCAGTTGATAGCCCACATTCTTCTAGACATGCATCATGTTCATACACTGTATATGGGGGTGAGTGAGCTGGGATGAAGAGATGCTTCTGCTTTCTCTTCCTGGAAACATGACAAGGATTTGCTCCCTGGCTGTTATTAAGGCTACAGTTTGTGATGGGTTTAGTCTAAGCCCTGGTAGGATAAGTAATACCAATAACAGCAATCAATAAAATGGGTTTCTGACACTGTAGTTTCCTAAATGGTAAACCAGACTATAACATACCTATCTATGCAGTAAAAAATATTATTACATGTTTAAATATCACATATTTACAGCCAAAGGTTGACATCAGTACAAATTATAGCTCTGTAAAGTACACCAGAAAAGAAGTTATGGGACTCCAGGATAACCACAAAGGCAATCCACAATTAAAACATAGACATGTCAATGGCCAGATACCTGTACCACAGAGGGCTCCAAATTCATAATCCTAATTTGAAATCCTAACCCTGATCTTAAGTACCAGATTAGATTTCTCCTAACTCTAATCCTATATCTGCAATCCCCAGATAATGTATATATTTATGTGCTGAATTGTTAAATCAAATCTTCCTTATAGGCAGAGATTAGTGCCTCTATAAAAGTAAAATACATGGCTGTGGGTCATATCTGCTGACATATTTTGGGCTGTAGAAGCCTAAATATTGACTCCAGCCCACCCACTTAGGCTAACCTCAATAAGGCTAATCCCCACAGTAACACGCAAAGCAACCAAAACACACAAATCTCTGAAAATTTAGACCAAAATTGAAATACACGAATTGAACTTTAATGAAATACACTGAAATGCTATTACTAAGCATATACTGAATGTTAGCCATACATTTTATTATCATGAAAACTCCAAACTGAGTTTTTACAGTGGAAACCAATTCCTATGATAATGCAGAAGGCTGATCTTTGTCAGCTCTCAGCCCGCCTTTTAACCTCCTAGCGCCAGAGCTCCAACACCAGAAGCCCTGGCTGTGAGCCCAAATAAATGCTTAGTAATATCAGTATATTGATCAATCCCTACAGTAAATGACAGCAGCAGGGCCATGCCAGGCACCTCCCTAAAACTGAACACCACAAAGTTGAATCACTGACTTATAATCTAACTTTAATTCAAACCATAAAATTAATTTGAAGTCTAGAAGGGAGATGAATCATTTAGACAGAAAAGCTGCCAGCCCTCTTAACTCCTTGGACTTCTGAATCCACAGAGGCTCATCTTTCCAAAGCTTGACCTTGACCCCAGCCTCCAGCATAGTCACCCCTCAGGAGGGATATGGGGACTAGTTCATATCCCCAGCCCCAACAGCTGTGAGCACTGGCAGCCCATGCTGTGAAGGAGAACTGCTTAGGACAGGTAAGGAGCTCCCTGCCAGAAGGGAGCCCCCAGCACCCACGCTGGTGCCCTTGAGAAACACGGAATTACAGGGGCTTTCAGTTGTAGGTTTCTAAAACCTAATACTCAGCTCTAACCCCAGACTTAATTATAGACAAACAAAACCAATGCCTAGAAATTTCCTGATATATCAGAAAGATATCTGGATAACAACTACAGCTTGGGGGTTTTTTGAATTTTATTTTCTCTCATCAGTCAAGGTCAAGAATTTTGCCTTTGCTGCAGATCATTCCTGCTTCAGATCAACACTGCACAACTTCTGATATAACATAGCCTTGCTGAATAATTTACATATTTGCCATAGTTTCATTTGTAGACATAAATTCCTGTTATATTTGAAGTATAAACTCAGAGCTGCTGAGCCTCAGTGCCCTGCTTGGAGCTGCTGCAATCATGCTGTGCTTGTGCAACTCTTACAGGAGGACTGAGAAGAAAACTGATTTTTTAGAGGCAGAGTTCATGTTGAAAGTATTTAACAGAGAATACAACAATTTCAAAGGTCATTGAAACTGAAAGGGAAATGAACATTTTCTCCTGTTTTAAATCCCTTTACCTCTGCCAAAGAAAATGGGATTTATCACGCTGAGACAATTCACTCTGCCAAACACCCAGGCAACCCTTGTTCACTGTAGGTGTCTTTTAAACAACAGAATCTGAATAGACAGAAGTACTGAACATTTCACAGAAATAATTCAGATTCCTGTAAAACAATGTTTACAGTAAGAAAGAAAGCAGGTCCCACAAGCCTTTGGCAGCTTTAACCAAAGCTTTCTCCACTACCATTAATATACAGTATTCAACAGTGCCAGGAGAATTTTTTTGTACAGGAGCTTGATATTTGACCTTTGAGAGCTTCCTGTTGAATGTGCATCAGAAGTTACTGCTCAGTTCTCACTCTGAAGTCAAGCAACAGCAGAAAAGTTCCAAAAAAAAAAAAAAAAACCTTCTCAGAGCCATATACATTAAAATCTACTCATCACTCTTCTATACAATTATGCTAATCCAGGAGGATTTCCCCCCTTGCATATACACATTCAAACATTATTTTTGCATGAAGACATAAGAAGTGAAAGCTTGAAAATGTATTAAAAGAATTATTTATGGTCGCCTGAGTGTGATGTCTAAGAAAGATGATTCTTCATGTTACAAGAAAATTACTTCACACCAAGTCTGAAAAAACCCATCTGACACCTTTTCACTGCTCTTTTGCCAAACTGAGGGTGTTATTTGTCAGCCATATGAAAAATTGTGACTCTTTCTGGGAGTCTCTACCATCTATCCTGAAGGGGTAATGACATAACTAAACTGAAAGAATTGTCTGTATCTTTTATTCCCAAGATTTCCAGGAGCAGTGCTAATTCAGCTCCTACTGTTGAACTGAGAATTCTGGTTTAACTGCTAAACATAATTTCTTACATTACAGACATACATATATGGAACTTCTTACTCTCCTTACCTTTCTTGTGGTAATTTTCTTCTTCTTATCCTGGGCCTTCATGTTGAAATGCTGCTTGACTTTTTTTCTTCCTGTAGTTAAATCTCTTGTTTTCTTGCAGCTATGATTCAGTAGAACTAGTCCATACACTGTATGAATAAAAAAGGACAAACAATATGAATATATTCCATTTTGTGAGACATTTTTTATGAAACAAAACTCACTTTTATCAGCTATCTGTATTCAAATCTTTAACCATTTCACTAGGTCCAAGTTCAGAGAGAAATAGTTCCTTTAAGGGAAAAGAAAGAGAAGTTCAACATTTCTTATTTAATGAGGTCCTGTTCTGACAGACATTCCCCAAAAGATTTCGCCCAGTAATTTTCTGCCTCTAAGTCTGCCCTGTTGTATGAATCAGAGCACAGATTCCACATAAAATGAGATTCCAGTCTAGCTCAGATAAATCCATGCTCTAGCTTTGGGATAAAAACCTTTAAAATTATTTTATAGAGAATTGTGAGGACCCACTGAGAAATATCATGACATCTATAAAGTGATGCACTTACAGCCAAGGCTCCAGAGAAGTCCATTACATCCACAGATGTAACCAGCCAGCAAATCTGCTTCTTCTCCTGCTCTTCAAGATGTTCCATAATGTCTACAGCTATGCTGATTTTAAAGGCTTTTCTGGAATAAAAAGATTTCTGCTACTGATATTGGTAGTACTATAAAAACAACACAGACCTGGGGATTCTATGAGTCTTCCACCTATCATTATGGGCTTGCCTGAGATTTCTGTGAGAACAAACATGATATCTAAGTAATATTTAAATATCACTCTCCACTTCTTATTTTAAAAAAAAAATCACACCTTTTTCAGAATTGGAAATACAATAAATCCGTATTTACATCAACTGGAAGATGTATGGGAACATTTTGAGCCTTGGTGCAGCAGAATTCATTGCAGTACTACAGCTACTTGTAAACCACAGAAAAGCTAGGGCGTTGATGCTCCTTTTTTTAAAAAGCCAGAGGTGCTCTTTCAAATCAACTCTCTTTTATTTTCCCCCACAAATAGATAAAATGCCAGTGAAAGTTAGCCAGTTGTGCACAGAAGAAAGTGACAGACTGTAGAAGGCAAGACAAGGAAGCGCCTTTGATCAATTATCAGTTGTCCCAGAACTGCAATCCCATGAGCTTCCCACATGAAGGCTTCTACCTCCTCTACACCATCCCCTTCCTTGCCCCACCAAGACCCCAGCCCTGAAAGTCTATCAGTCCTTCCTGCAAGACCAAAACTTTTCTGTGATTCTTGATAATTTTTCTTAGTAACTTCAGTGAGACCTCCAGCATTCTTATTTAACTTGCTATTACATTCCTTCTATGATTCCTTTTATGTGAAATAAGCATCCACCAATCAGTGAATATTTAACAGGCCAACACTACTCCAAATACCTTTTCCCTTTCCTGTTGCTCAGCTCAGTTTGTATCACTTCTGCTGGGATTGCCCAGTAGCTCTTCCCAAGTCCTACAGGGACTCAGAGCACCCGAGGTAACTTCTTGTCCATCCAAAAGTCGCAGGACATTCTGAGGATCCTGATGGGTTTACAAAGGGGACCAATGATGGAACTGAAAAAGCAGTAAGGCTTCTGTCAGACCAGGCTCAGATCATGCCAACAACTGTTGTCTGGGATTTCACTGACTTCTGTTTTCCATGTGATCCCAGTGGATATGATCACATCCCCAAACCACTATCATAAATGTGACTGACTGATGAGCTTGTGGAAAAGCCAAGGCCTGAAAAGGCGCTGCCAGGTCACGGGTACCAGCGTAAGGAATCTGTTCATCCAGAAATAAAAAATAGCAGCAATTGTGCTGTAATTGGGACCCTTGCAGTGCACAGGCAAAGGAAGGGCTCTTTTTTTTACCTCCTGTTTTTTTCAAAATGCAATCTACTAGGGAAGTTGGAAGTACAGATAAGATTTTGGATACACATGCCAAGGTTTGATGAAGGGTTTGCGTTGCCTGAAAGCCTTGCCAAATTAATGACTGGCCAGTTGATATTAAGTGAAGCAATAAAAATCAGATAAAAAATAAGGTTTTCTCTTTTTGATTGGAGTGACTAACCACAATATTAGGTCCCATGTGCTTCTTTAGGACAAAATAAAATGCTGATGAAGCCATGTATCCTTATTTACTCATCAGGGATGATGAGCAAATGTAATGAGTCTTGTTTCCCTAAAGGCAGTTGAACTCAAAAGAAGGAAATGGAACATTTTGTACTTACCCCGTGTTATATCTCTGTTTGGGATGCAGCTCCCCATTCCTCTCTGGGCCCTTCTCCCTGGCACTCCAACCTGGGCACAGCAGCAGGAGCACACCCTGCCCAGCACGTGTGCCCTGAATGCTTTTCCTGCCACCTATGAGAATCTATAACAATAATTTAAAACAGGATTTCAAAATCCATGCCTAAAAACAAAGGGAAGACCAGCAAAAGCTGGTCAGGATCAGCCCTTACCTTAATGTTATCTGCCCACCCATCTCAATGCCACAGTGACAGTACAATTTTAAGGTGACTTAGGTGCTCTTCACAGCCTGTTGATCCACTTATGAAATTCTTTACACACAAACTTTGCAACTCCATGTGACCTCTAACAACTGAAAAGTTCAGTTCAGAAGAGAAATTAAAAACACAATCCTACCAAAAGGAACATCCATAACACAATGTGGCAGCCAGTCACAGCTACCTGTTTTTTAAGTGTGTCTGTTCCCAATTGTATGACTCAGTTGAGCCCTGGCTCAACAGAAAAATGACAATAATTTTGATCTTCTGAGTTTTTTGATTGAGTCATACACACACACACACACACATATTCACCTCAGGTAGCCAGCCAGTATTTACTGGGACTCACAGCTGCACCAGCTGTGAATTTATGGAAAAGAAAACAAATCTCCTCAATGTCATGGATCTCAAAGTAAGGATACACTCAGTTAATTTGGCCTTAAATGTTTTGCTTGATCAAATGATAAATTAATTAAGTTATAAGTATTTCAGTACTTTTCTAGGAAACTTCTCATCTTGCTGATCCTATTTGGCTACTCTAACAAGTACTTCTTCCCCAGGCTTCAAATAATCATAGACAGGTACTATACTACCCAAGCCAGGGTTTCTTTATCAAGCTTATAATTCACTAAAGACATCCCTGAAACTCTTATTATAAGGCATGTAATATACATTTCTTTTTGAATGACCTTGAATAAACTCCGTAATAACTCAGTCTCCCCTTTCCCACAAAGAAAAGTAATAGCTACTCCATTTAATTGAAGTAAATAGTTATTCCATGCAGAAAGACTGAATACAAATCTCTCTATTGTGATAATACAGAAATTAGAAATTCTAGCATAAAATTACTAAAGCTGTTCAGTCAATGAATCAAGTGAGGGAAACATTCAAACACATGTTTAAACCCACTCCTGTTCTGCATTATTTTCCTTAAGAGACTTATTCTCATTTGAAGTGCTTTCCTCAACTGGGATCAGTGTGTACTATACCATATTTATTTTTGGGGTTAACAGAACTACTTTGGGACTCAAGTAATACAATAAAGGAGGCATATTAAAGTTTCCTGGCCTTTAGGATAATTTCTGAATAAAAGATCCCTCCTAAAGACCAACAGTGAGGACTGTAAAATTTTCAGTTAAAACCTCCTCTGTCTCTGAGAGTTACAAATGACCATTTCCACTATCCCAAATCTGGAACCAATGAACACAAAGACCATTAAAATAATTAAGGACTCTTTCATTCATTTTTGATGTCTTACATATCATATGTTCAATAACTTTGTGATTTGACTCAATTCTTTGATTTCTAGCCAATGCCTTGGCAGCGTTTCCCTTCAGTTCAGGGGAAAGTACAAAATATTCAGTGCAAGTAGTGAATTTCTTATGTCTGTATGAATTAGCTCTCACAACTTTTTGGAGAAGATATACCATCAGTAGCAGATAAAACTGATCATTTCAGGCTACTGTCACCTAAGCTCCATTTGACAAGAAAGAAAATACACTCAGCATTTGCCTGTGATGATTTTTTATTGCTCTGCAATACTCTCTAATGCCTTCCAGCTGCATTGAGGACAATTTGTTCATTTCTCTCAGTAATCAAAATGTGTTTTGACTAGTAAGTCCCTATTTAGTTTTTCTGTAATCGTTTTTCTTAATGGGAGTATTTTCCAGATGTTGTGTTAGTCTAGTCATCCGGGCCCTCTTCCAAGCCCTGTGGAAAGTTTGCTGTCATGAGCTGTCATTGGTGGTGTGTTTAACAAACTGCCTAATTACCTGACCCCAGCACAGCTCCAAAGCAATATATAAGGACTCTGGAACAGCCCTGGGAGCAGACACACTCTCTGCTAGGTAAGTGCTATACCTGTCTCTGCCCAGAGCTCTTCTTCAGTAGGAGAACAGGAACTGGGACAGAAAATCCAAAGTTTTCTTTTTGAAAGAAGATTTACTTTTAGCCTATGTTTCCATTTGACATATTTCAATGTTAGGTTATGGTTTATAGAATTATGTTGCTGAATAACTAATATTCTGTCAGTATTTGGTTTTATTACAGATTTTCATTTATCAGTATTATAACTTTAAACATTGTGCTGAAGTGTACCCATGTTAGAAGACAACTGCGACTGTAGTCTTCATGTAATAGAATTCTGCAAAAATTTATTTCTATTACTTGTTCATAATGAATTTCTATAGTCTTATTACAGAATTTAAGCCATTAAGCCATTAATTGAATTTAATGGCTAATTGACTAATAATCAAAAGGGAATTTATGGAGCAATTCTAAAATAGCTATTTTTCCCTTGAACAGTTTTATTATTTATTTTACATTTTTATCAAGCTAGTCTTATATATAAAGATATGCACAGCATTTTAAAAATTATGAATTAAGTGAATTGCAGATAGTGATGTAAGATTATTTCTTTTTAGGAACGATGTCGTACCTGAAAGTTATGATCATATGGAACATACTATGCATATCCCTGGTGGTTCTTTCACTGTCCTTGATTCCAGAGGTGTCTTCTCAAGGTACTGTAACACACAAAGCTGAAGGGAGGGTGTCTAGGAGTGTGTGCCTGACACACATTAAGAATATTTCAAATGCAACTTCATAAAGATACTACAAAGCTCTAGAACTTTATTCAGATAGGAAATATGATTCAGTTTTATCATCACTGAATATTTTAATAAATAAATTTTAGTGTAGCATGGTCCTCTTTTTTTGAGGAATAACATAAAAATATAAATGTAATGCAAAATGTGTATGAATCTATTACTTTTTCTGTAGACAGCCTACAGAGCCTCTTGCCCTCATACTGATGTATTTAGCCCGAGTGATTTGCAGTTTGATTTAGAAAGAACCTAACATGAGAATATCCACAAAGGTTGACTAGAAATATTTCAACAAGCTCAGGGAAAGAAATGTCTCTACCTTGCTAAGTGCTTTCCCATTAAATGCACCATTCTTATAGCAGTGAGGCAAATTTGGGGAATTATTTGTCTAATGATAGCTCTATAATTGATTCCTTACTAAAGTAATACTGTTATGGTGAAGCAGAACGTGCCCCCTCGCAAATCCTGAGCTGTTGCAGTTCTCTAATAGCTCTCAAATTTTCAGGGGGATGACACTAGGTATTACTTGCTGGTAGAAAATGATTTATTACTACTTGATAGCAGAAAGCACAATGTCATGTATCTGAGAAGTTCCTCAGGGCACACCCCATGCCAGATGTAACCTTACACTGACCCCTTTGATAAGTGATGCCTTCCCACCAGTTTCAGCAAAAATCAAGACTTTTGCCAACAGCAACCAGGACCATTCAGGCATTTTCCTTAAAAGTAACTTCGTAACCTACAATTCATAAACTGAAAAGAAACAAATGAAGAGGTGCAACCATTGGACTACTACATATTATCCATATAACTATTGGACTTATTTTCCTTCCATAAAGGAACAAGGGTTCAATATATTGGGCATATATCCATAAAGAAAGATGTCCATTTTGTCTTTTCAACTGCTGTATTAATAGCCCAGTAACTCAAGTCCATTAATGTCTCCAGTTATCCCTTGGATCCATTTTTCTATTTGTGGCAAAATGATAACAAGCATTACAAGTACTGTCTGAGAATCACTGTATATGTAATAGATATAATATTTGTTATGCCATGCTCTTCCTTCAGACACACACACATGGAGTGTGCGTTGTTAGCAATTGTCTTTGGTGTTGTGTTACATGTTATTTCCTTGTTGTTCCTCAATGTTTCAGCTGATTATCTGTTTGGGCTTGCTGATTGTTCAGCTTCTTTGTTTGTATTTAGGGACGCTTCACTTGTGGTCCTGCATGTTTCATGTCCAGAAGAAGTTGTTAACTTGTTGTGTTTTCAGAGATTTCACAGATGAAGGGGAGGGTTGCAGGGTGAATATCTGATTTGACAGCAGAAGGTAGCAAAGCACTGCTGAGCTGGAGTGCTCACAGGTTAAAGCAAGACACTCCTGCTGTCTTGTTTTACCACCTGTTATCTGCACCATTTCTTGTTATCCAGCATTTCCCAGCAGTCTGGCAGAAAAGCCATTATGGGATGAGCTTTTCTGTTAGTTTGCTAGTACTTAATCTTCTAATTAACAAAATGTACTTCATAGGAGTTACAGGGCTAGATCCCAACTGTTCTTAACCTTAGAGCTGATACCAAATTCTTCCCTGACATCAGAGAAAAAATATAGTGTAGGGAGTAGGCAGATTTTGAAACTTCCAATAAAAATGGTTTCAGGGACGTGTATTTATTATGACAGTGTTCTCCAGTTTACAAGCCAGCTTGATTAGATGGGTAATTAGGAACAGCATTACCAACAATAAAAATCAGACACCAAGGGGGTCTGTCAGGTATGGATGTGGAGATGCACACCTATTATCATACAGAAGGTGAATCAAACTAAAAAGTAAATCAGCAAAGCTGATATACTGTCTATGGGGCTAGTTTGGAAGCCTCTGGTCATACTACAGAACCAATCCTCAAGGATTCCTTAGTTTCCAGACAAAAAGGGTTAAGTTAGCTCAGTGGAAGACCCCTCTAACCTGAACACGTGCTGCTGCTGGTCCTCAAGCTGGCACAGAGCAAACCTCTGCTCCCCACACCTTCAGGAGGAGTCACACCAGGCCCTCAACTTCTGCAGTACTGAGTGTAGAAACCACATTCTGTAGGAAAAAAAGGAGAGAAGCTTTAGTCCTTTTCCATTCAGCATTTCCTTAGGGATCATTGTGGTTGGGCAATGCTTACACCAGTGTTGTGTGATTTTAGATGTATCGAGCTGTACAGGGAGATGTGGGGCAGGGTATTCTAGAGAGCATGACTGCCAGTGTGATTTTAACTGTCACCACTACATGGAGTGCTGCCCTGACTTCAGGAAAGTCTGCACAGTGGGTAAGTTCCCAAACACAGCCAGTTCCTCTCCTCAAAATTCCCTTCCCAGCTCCCTACCACACCAGTGTCTCCTCTGAATGCTTAAATGTCTGTTGGTTTGCTGTGTCCTTGTTCCACCTCATACATGTATTGTTGTTCCCCTCAAATATTCAGGATAACCACATGCAAATGCCAAGAAAAATGTGTATCCACAGATTATTGCCAAGCAAAGAATTTTGCTTTTGACAAAAGCAGAACTAGGCAAGATTGGCAAAACCTGTTTGTTTGTTTTCTACTCCTTAGTGCATTTGTACTGTATGTGTCCGTCTCTTATACAAAGAAAAAAGTAGTAAAAGCCAATTCAGGTTTTTGCAGAAAGAAATTCTGACATATTCCAGTTCAAATTTAAGAAGTGTGGATGCTGTGGGGTCTAATCCAAAGCCAGGGTGTCCTTCCATAGACAGAAATTGAATCTGGATCAGAACCATGTCCAGAGTCTGCTGGAAAAGGTGTTTGGATGAGTATTAATTTATGCTTTATTTATAGGGAAAACTGCACAATGTAACTAAAACCAGATTATTGCTTTAATGAGCATTAAAGACATTTTCTTAGCAATCACCAACATCAGAAATATCAGTGATTTGGATAACAGTAGTTTGTTACCCTACACTGTGGTTCCAGTAGGATTACAGGAGTAACAAATACTTCTCAGAACCAGCTACACCACTGAGTGTTGTTCAAAATGCAGACCTAGCATTCCCTAAAATTCCAGTTCTGCTGCCCTGACACACACTGGGGACACTTTGCCTTTCAGTCTCCCCCATCCTCATTTTGCTTTGTGGGGGGACATCAGCATTTCTCACAGCTGAAGATGCAGAGTGAGGCATTTTAATTATGGAGGCTATTTATTCATTGTGGGTCAGATTCTAAAGGTATTCTGGCTTCTGCACAACATTTAACCAAAAAGTTAAGGCTAGAGAAAATCTTCTCTGTTCTATCTAAATCAGTGAGTCCAGGCAAGCACATCCTGAAAGGATGCAGGCAGTCTGGCTTAAGACTATTGTCCAGCTAGTGTGGAATCAACACTGACTAAATGACAGAAATGCCAGACATTATTTATGAATAAAATTTCCCTAAGATAATAAAAATAATTCTCACCTGTGCATGTGGGATGGATCCACTGGCATCAACACTGATTCCACAACTGCACTAATCCAAAGATGTTCAGAATCTGCCTATAGAGCAATCCTAATTTTTCTTGATAATGATTTAACTGCATAACATGATTTTATGCATTGTGTGCCACAGAGACAATGACTTCAATAAAGACATATGTAGAGAAAGTGCTTTTTCTGAAGTCTAATAGCTGTGCACACTCTTTCTAACACAACACGGTCATTATTTGATATGAAATAGCAATTTGGTCAGTGAAGTTTCAGAAGTTAACCAGCATTAAATATTAAAATCATGTGGTTATTGATCACATCAAAACATGGCACCATAGTCCTTTAGTATTAATAATTTAAGAACTCTATTAAATAGTTCCAAACTGGTCTCTTGGGGTAACTTGGCTAACCTGTTCACACAATTAGGTTGCAGTGTTTGCCTGGACACAACAGGTACACTTGGTTGCGACCTAATTAAGTGAATTATTTTTCAGAAATGCTTTGTTAGAAACATCCTTTTTGTTGCAAAGGGATCCTCTGGTGAACACCTTCCTGCAAACCCAGCCCAGAATTTAAATATCACTCTTGAGATCACCGCTCTGTGGCTGGGGAAGCAGAAGCCTCCTACGGTGGGACCTGGCTAAAGTGAACGTGGCAGTCAGGTTTTATCACACTGTCAATCCAATGTCACTGCCATGGCACAGTGCCCCTCTGGTGGCACCGCCTGATCCAAACCCCCATCACAGACAAAGCCTGGATCAGACCAGGATAAGCGCCTGATTTTCTGGAGCTGCTCTTGGCACAGCTCGAGCCAATGACTTCACTGTAGAGAGGTCCCAGCGTTGCAGGCGGGCCGGCCCAAAGCCTGACTGTGCTCTGTGTCCCTGCAGCCGCCTCCTGCGAGGGACGCTGCTTCGAGGCCTTCGAGCGGGGCCGCGAGTGCGACTGCGACGCCGACTGCGAGCGGTACGGAAAATGCTGCCCGGACTACGCCAAGTACTGTAAAGAGGGTAAGACACTTCTCCATCTGTTTCTCAAAAAACAAGTTTAAGCAGAGATGCTGTACCATGAACAAAACTGTGTGGGCTTTGGTGACAACTGAAAAACAGAAAACAGAACAAAACAAACAAAACCAAACAAAAGAAAATAGAACAAAAACAACAAAACCTAATTTCACAAACAAATTGGCCAACTTCTCAAGCATGAGCACTTTATGGAAACATACAGGTAGATATCCTGGAAGTCATCACCAAGATGTGAATTCTGAGGTTAAAGCTGTATTTTACATTAGGGGCTTTTGGCACCAGCCATGCTGTCAGAGCCCTTACTCAGAATACCACATGTAAAGATAAAGTCTGCACATCAATAATAGAATTCAGTGAGAGAAGTTGGGGAATCAGAACAGATTTGTCAGGAAAAGACCTTTTGAGATTATTGTATCCAACCATTCCCCCAGCACTGCCAAGGCCATCACTGAAACATGTCCCTAGTGACACACTCACACAGCTTTTAAATCCCTCCAGGGATAGGGACTCCACCCCTGCCCTGGGTAGCCTGGGAACCCAAACCTCCACTGGTGCTCCTAGGGGTCATTTCCTCTTGTCCTGTCCCTGTTCCTGGCAGCACAGCCTGACCCCCCGGCTGTCCCCTCCTGTCAGAAGCTGTGTAGAGCCACAAAGGCCCCCCTGAGCCTCCTTTTCTCCAGGCTGAGCCCCTTTCCAGCTCCCTCAGCCCCTCCTGGTGCTCCAGCCCCTCAAGGTCTCTCTGGCCACAAGGACCAGAACTGAGTTCCTCTTATAAAAACAAGGTGGAAGGTTCAACCCCCTTAAAACCCTCCCCCATCCAAAACTGGGAATGGCTACTCCTTAGGATACCACTACCTGGACCTCAAGATCACTTGCTTGGAGCCACCAAAAGTAGTCACTGGCAGCATATTAGAGATGCACATTCTAGATTCTCCCCATCTCAAATCCAATGTGGGAGGAGCAGCCCAACACAGAAACCCATCTTGTGGGGCACAAGAAAGGAACTGGATGTCACATGTTCACAGTGTAGCAAGAAAAGATTTAGGCAAACACACATTTTACCTTTAAGCTGCAAGTTCAGTCCAGGGCAGAATCAGTCACTTCTTTTGTTCTGTCCTTTTCTGCAGAGCCTGGTGGGGTTTCAGCTGAGCACAAAGGCACAGATCGGGAGGTGCAGTCCCACCCTCACGTAGCTTTAAGGACACCAGCAAATGAACTCTAAAAAAACCCAACAGAATATGTTTAATTCCATCATGTCCTTAAACTTTCTGGTACCTACAGACCAAAATAATTTCTGTCAACACACTTGACAAATATGGCTTGGCATGAGGTCACTGTATCCACAGAGCAGCCCACCTCCAAGGCAGCCAATTCCCAAAGCCTGCAGCATGACACACAACACAAGTCACAATTATCATTTGGTTCTCTTCACCCAAGTGCTCCCCAAGTGCTGGGGTAGTGGCTTGGCTTGGCCACACAACTGCACAGTAATTTAGGCTGAAATAGAGTCTGTATCCAGCATTTTTGACTGAGTGTCTAGAGAAATGTCTTGGAAGCATATTGAGGTGAATTTGCTGCTTATGAGGCTGCTTAATATTTCCCTCTTTCTGCTGAGTTTATCACATCCAAGCACTCACAAACACTCTTAAACCATTTCACTTCTTCAGTTAAAATAGAATGAAGAATTAATCAACTGTTCCTAATCTTAAAGAATTTCTTCTGTATTGTACTAAACTTTGCTATAATTTTTTGTCAAAAAATCCAGCAGAAATCCCCCAAACCACTGTACTCAGTATTTTACTCTTTATATGTGAATAACTGAGAAATCTGTAAAACCTCTTGGAATAAATTTGCTGTTTCAGCATCCTCTGAACAATTTTTTCTGTACAGTAAAGGCAAGTGTTCGATGCATATCCAGAGCTCACTGTTAACTTCCCTGTTCTCCAGAAGCTCTTTAATCCCAGAATACATGTACACACATAACTGAAAAGTTCCCCTCCCCAAAAATTGGCTTCCAAAGGAGTCATTCAGCTTCAACTACAACAATTTCTCTCTCTTCCTCAATAAATTTTCAGGATATAGTGCAATACCCGACCTTCCTTGCTTTGAGCGCTAGCTCGTTGTGAAAGTAAATCTTTTGACACTATGGTCATCCCTTGGAGACAAAAATCCCATTCCTTTTGTAAAAAGCTGATGACACGCACCTCTGGCAGTTACCAGCTCCCTTGGCTGGATCAAAACAATTTGGCCAGTTCCCTGAGCTCCATCACATTTCCTTCACAACTAACAAGTTCCTTTTACAAGGCTATGCCAGTAGCTCATTTCCAGTTGTACAATTTGGCCAACAATTAATTACAAAATATTTTCTGGCTCTTACTGGATGCAACTGAATTCCCATTCACTCTTCAGAGCTGAAAAATCTGAACACAACCTCCTATTTCTCCTAAAACTCAGCCTACTAGAAGTTAGCTTAATACCCATGTTGTTTCCTTGGTCCATGCCTGCTTTGTAGCTCCTGTCTCCTTCAAGGAAACCATTTCTTTTAAAATGTCTCCCCAAAACAATCACTTGTGTAAAATTATCACATCTGAAGAGCTGCAAGGAGATTATCCAAGTAAATCCTTTGCTAATGTGACAGCTCTCCTATTTCCACTGGAGTTAGTTATCTGTAGTGAAAGTCAAGTAGTAAAAAGTCATCTGTAGTGAATAAAAAATAAGACAAATTTTCAGAACATAGAGGTCTGCTCAGAATTCAGTTCTTTTCCCACCTCAAAATTACCATTAGCTAATAATGCCTCACCTCAAACTTCTGTGAAAAATATTGTTTCTATCTGTGATGAAACACTTCAGGATCAAAAGGGTATTTTTGCTCTTTTTCACACAAATAATTGTGTAAATTATCCTGTAGATGAAAAGAAACTTAGTTTTAAGTGGAAGAGGGTCACTGAAATTTCGTAATCACTCTTATACAGCTGACACCAAGCACCTATAAAGTTAAAATAATCTGTTAATGGGAGCACTTCTCTCTTTCAGCACACACAGAAAAGCCAACCCTGGAGACTCCTCCAGACAACAAATCTAAAAGGTCCTCCACAGATGAGGAAGAGTCACCAGAGGAAGCTGTGGAAGGTAGGCAAGTATATGGATACACCAGGATGGGTGTACCTGAAGGAAAATTAAAGACCATTTTCCTGCTCTGGAAATAGAAAGCTGATCCTAGACATTACCAGACAGTTAGCAAGCTTGGAAGCACTTGGTTTATAAACTGATTACCTCACCGAGCCCTCAGGACTTTGGAGAGTTCACTCAGCACAGATGGTGCAGAGAGGTGATGTCTCCTGTGTCTCTACTGGATTGTCACACATCCTCCAAACACAGGGTGCAGACCATTGTCAGTCTTGGACAGCATCCATGGCTGGAACAGGAAGGGTGGGACAGTGGTGAACTGGCAGCACAGGAAAATGTCCTAGCAGGTTTCTTTAGCTTCAATCAAGCCAGCCTTATGCTGCTTCAGAGAACACATTTATTTATTTATTCTGACTGGAAAATATGCTGCTTTCCTGTGTTCTTTGGTAATGTGTTCCAGCATTTGAAGTGATAACTCAGGAGACCAGCTTGAACTTGAAGCACAATTGAAAAGACACTAGAAGTCAGTCAATATTTTAATCCTCCCACCCTCTTCTTTTTTGTTTTAGATTTGGTGTACTTTTTTTCTGCTGTTCCAATTTCCTATTAGAAAAATAAAAACAAAACAAAACAAACCAAAACAAAAACCAACAAAAGAACCCCCCAAAACCCCTAAAAACCTTATAGTGCGTTAAATGAAAGAAAATTAAGGGAATTCAAATAACCATTAACAGGATCCCAGCTGGCTTATGGTATTTCAGATACATGGGATGGGAGTGAAACCTATTCTGCAATGTTCTGCTCATACTAAACACACAACATCTGTGAATGCAGAGCTAATCTGCAAAATCTCAGAGAGAGAATACTTAGGGAGAGATTGAAATGCAGAAGCATTTACTCTTCTTCCTGCTGAATAACAATTTGATTGATATCAATGTAACTATAAATACAAGTAAGGAGAGCCTTAAATCCATACATCACAATGAGGAAAACAACCCAAGGAACAAAGATACAGCAGAACATGCAGTCAGGGCTCTGTGTTCAGGAATGATTTTCATCCTGCTTCCCCTACCTCTCTCCACTGATTCCAGGTTGTTGGTGCAGACTAAGTTATAATGTAGGACAGTGGAATAAATCAAAATTACAGACTGAGAAGGGAAGTGTTCTGTTAGAAGGACTATTTTTCAAAGTGGGGTTCCTTTCCATGAAAGCAGCAGGAAACCCCAGGCAGCTCCTACAAGCACCAAACTGAACCCTGAACCTGGGGCAGCACCAGGTTGGCCAAAAGGGACCACCTAAAACTGAGCTGAGTGCTGCAAAGTCCCATGCACACAAAAGGAACTCCCATTTCACCTGGGCCAGGTGAGTTTGGCAGTTAAAAAAGGACTTGCTATTCCAAAGGAAGCACCTATAGCTCATGGGTGTAATACAATTATAGGCAATACCTACCTGCATGGGAATTCCAATGGCTGAACCAAATTTGTATTTGTTCTGTAGATCCTGAAATCCCAGTGACCACTCCTGCCCCAACCACAGAACCTGCAGGGACAACCCCTGAGGCCACAGAGGAACCAGCGACCGAAGCTGAGCCTCCCACTCCAGATACAACAGAAGATGTGACCCCTGATGCCACAGAGGAGCCAGTGACGGAAATGGACCCAACCGACCTGCCCCCAACACAGGACCCAACCCCTGATGCCACCGAGGCGGCAGCAACCGACAGCGAGGCTCCCACCAGCCCCACGCCTGAGGAGACAACCCCAGAGGAACCAACAACACCAACACCAGAGGAGACAACAACCCCAGAGGAACCAACAACACCACCACCAGAGGAGACAACAACCCCAGAGGAACCAACAACACCCCCACCAGAGGAACCAACAACCCCAGAGGAACCAACAACACCACCACCAGAGGAAACAACAACCCCAGAGGAACCAACAACACCACCACCAGAGGAGACAACAATCCCAGAGGAACCAACAACACCAGCACCAGAGGAGACAACAACCCCAGAGGAACCAACAACACCAACACCAGAGGAGACAACAACCCCAGAGGAACCAACAACACCCCCACCAGAGGAACCAACAACCCCAGAGGAACCAACAACACCACCACCAGAGGAGACAACAACCCCAGAGGAACCAACAACACCCCCACCAGAGGAGACAACCCCCACTCCAGAAGAGACAACAACCCCAGAGGAGCCGACAACACCACCACCAGAGGAGACAACAACCCCAGAGGAACCAACAACACCCCCACCAGAGGAGACAACCCCAGAGGAACCAACAACACCCCCACCAGAGGAGACAACAACCCCAGAGGAACCAACAACACCCCCACCAGAGGAGACAACCCCAGAGGAACCAACAACTCCTCCACCAGAGGAGACAACAACCCCAGAGGAACCAACAACACCACCACCAGAGGAACCAACAACTCCTCCACCAGAGGAGACAACAACCCCAGAGGAACCAACAACACCACCACCAGAGGAACCAACAACTCCTCCACCAGAGGAGACAACAACCCCAGAGGAACCAACAACACCAGCACCAGAGGAGACAACAACCCCAGAGGAACCAACAACACCAACACCAGAGGAGACAACAACCCCAGAGGAACCAACAACACCCCCACCAGAGGAACCAACAACCCCAGAGGAACCAACAACACCACCACCAGAGGAAACAACAACCCCAGAGGAACCAACAACACCACCACCAGAGGAGACAACAATCCCAGAGGAACCAACAACACCAGCACCAGAGGAGACAACAACCCCAGAGGAACCAACAACACCAACACCAGAGGAGACAACAACCCCAGAGGAACCAACAACACCCCCACCAGAGGAACCAACAACCCCAGAGGAACCAACAACACCACCACCAGAGGAGACAACAACCCCAGAGGAACCAACAACACCCCCACCAGAGGAGACAACCCCCACTCCAGAAGAGACAACAACCCCAGAGGAGCCGACAACACCACCACCAGAGGAGACAACAACCCCAGAGGAACCAACAACACCCCCACCAGAGGAGACAACCCCAGAGGAACCAACAACACCCCCACCAGAGGAGACAACAACCCCAGAGGAACCAACAACACCCCCACCAGAGGAGACAACCCCAGAGGAACCAACAACTCCTCCACCAGAGGAGACAACAACCCCAGAGGAACCAACAACACCACCACCAGAGGAACCAACAACTCCTCCACCAGAGGAGACAACAACCCCAGAGGAACCAACAACACCACCACCAGAGGAACCAACAACTCCTCCACCAGAGGAGACAACAACCCCAGAGGAACCAACAACACCAGCACCAGAGGAGACAACAACCCCAGAGGAACCAACAACACCAACACCAGAGGAGACAACAACCCCAGAGGAACCAACAACACCCCCACCAGAGGAACCAACAACCCCAGAGGAACCAACAACACCACCACCAGAGGAGACAACAACCCCAGAGGAACCAACAACTCCTCCACCAGAGGAACCAACAACACCAACACCAGAGGAGACAACAACCCCAGAGGAACCAACAACACCCCCACCAGAGGAGACAACCCCCACTCCAGAAGAGACAACAACCCCAGAGGAGCCGACAACACCACCACCAGAGGAGACAACAACCCCAGAGGAACCAACAACTCCTGAACCAGAAGAGACCACCCCAGAGGAACCAACAACACCAGCCCCAGAGGAGACCACCCCAGAGGAACCAACAACACCAACACCAGAGGAGACAACCCCAGAGGAACCAACAACAACATCACTAGAGGAGACAACCCCAGAAGAACCAACAACAACACCAACAGAGGAGACAACCCCCCCACCAGAGGAGATGACAACACCAACACCAGAGGAAACAACTCCAGAGGAGCCGACAACACCAGCACCAGAAGAGACCACCCCAGAGGAACCAATAACACCACCACCAGAGGAAACAACCCCAGAAGAACCAACAACACCAACACCAGAGGAGCCCACAACTCCTAAACCAGAAGAGACAACCCCAGAGGAACCTACAACTCCCCCACCAGAGGAGACAACCCCAGAAGAACCAACAACACCAGTTCCAGAGGAGACAACGCCAGAGGAACCAACAACACCAACCCCAGAGGAGCCCGCAACTCCTAAACCGGAAGAGACAACCCCAGAGGAGCCAACAACACCAACACCAGAGGAGCCCACCACCCCCAAACAAGAGGAGACAACCCCAGAGGAGCCCACAACTCCTAAACCAGAGGAGACAACAACTCCTAAACCAGAAGAGACAACAACTCCTAAACCAGAAGAGACAACCCCAGAGGAGCCCACAACTCCTAAACCAGAGGAGACAACCCCAGAGGAGCCAACAACACCAACACCAGAGGAGCCCACCACCCCCAAACAAGAGGAGACAACCCCAGACGAGCCCACAACTCCCAAACCAGAGGAGACAACCCCAGAGGAGCCCACAACTCCCAAACCAGAGGAGACAACCCCAGAGGAGCCAACAACACCAACACCAGAGGAGCCCACCACCCCCAAACAAGAGGAGACAGCCCCAGAGGAGCCCACAACTCCCAAACCAGAGGAGACAACCCCAGAGGAGCCCACAACTCCCAAACCAGAGGAGACAACCCCAGAGGAGCCCACAACTCCCAAACCAGAGGAGACAACCCCAGAGGAGCCAACAACACCAACACCAGAGGAGCCCACCACCCCCAAACAAGAGGAGACAACCCCAGAGGAGCCCACAACTCCCAAACCAGAGGAGACAACAACTCCTAAACCAGAAGAGACAACCCCAGAGGAGCCCACAACTCCCAAACCAGAGGAGACAACCCCAGAGGAGCCAACAACTCCTAAACCAGAAGAGACAACAACTCCTAAACCAGAAGAGACAACCCCAGAGGAGCCCACAACTCCTAAACCAGAGGAGACAACCCCAGAGGAGCCAACAACACCAACACCAGAGGAGCCCACCACCCCCAAACAAGAGGAGACAACCCCAGAGGAGCCCACAACTCCCAAACCAGAGGAGACAACCCCAGAGGAGCCCACAACTCCTAAACCAGAGGAGACAACCCCAGAGGAGCCAACAACACCAACACCAGAGGAGCCCACCACCCCCAAACAAGAGGAGACAGCCCCAGAGGAGCCCACAACTCCCAAACCAGAGGAGACAACCCCAGAGGAGCCCACAACTCCCAAACCAGAGGAGACAACCCCAGAGGAGCCCACAACTCCCAAACCAGAGGAGACAACCCCAGAGGAGCCCACAACTCCCAAACCAGAAGAGACAACAACTCCTAAACCAGAGGAGACAACCCCAGAGGAGCCCACAACTCCCAAACCAGAGGAGACAAACCCAGAGGAGGCAACAATGGCAGACTCTCCCACTACCCCTAAACCTGAAGAAACAACTGCAGACGAACCTACAACCAAGGCAGACTCTCCCACCACCCCTGAAGTAGAGGATGCTGACTCCTCAACCACCCCTGTAGCCCCTGAGGCCACTAAAGTCACGGCTTCTCCAAGTAGTGCTGCACCCACAACAGTTGGGAAGGACTCCCCCACAACTGGGGCAGGGACAATGCTTTCAGATACCACAATAGAGATCAAGGAGACAACAACACCAAAGAAGGACAGAACTACTCTGCTTAAAGACATTTTCACAGCTGCAACTGGGAAAGACACAGTTACTGTAGCTATGGTGACAACAGCTAAACCAATTGATTCTCCTAAAGGTATGGATGATGTTCCAAACGCAGCTCCTACGGCCAAGGATCCTGTCACTGCAGCAACTGAATCAGAAACAACTTCTACAGACACCAAGACTGCAACAACAGCAGCCACAGCTCCCTTGCCCAGTCACACTGTGCTGGTAACAACCATCAAGGAAGATTCAACTCCTCAGCCCAGTGAGGCTGTAACACCAAAAGAAAAAGAGACAGCTACAGACACTGAGCAGGCTGGGCCAGCAGCAGACAAAGAGAGCCCAGGTGCTGCTTGTGTTATTGTGGAGATGACAACAGCCGGTAAAAAAGAGGAAACTACCATTAAAGAAATGGGCACCACACCTGAAAAAGAAATGGAAGATGTCACTGAAAAGGCCCCTGGTACTGCCAAAGAAGAGGTAACTACAGTTACCAAAGAAACCATAACAAGGGACAAAAAGGATACAATAGAAGAAATGTATCTTGTGTCCAATGGGACATCCAAGCCAACAATACATTTCCAGGAGGTCACTGAGGCCGCAGAAGAACCTCATCCAACTGAACCTGAAACTCTGCCAGCAAAAGAAGAGCCCGAGATAAACAAGCCTTTAATACAAGTTGGGGACCTGCCAATGTTCCCTGGAGAAACACCAGGTAAGTGCATTCCAGCAGGTACGAAAGCATCAGCAGCTGTGGAGTTAATTAAATCCTCTTGGTAGTTTAGAACACAATCTACAATAATTGGTTTCAGTAATTGGTCCTACTGAAAATTGTTTGCTATAAGTTTCTCCTCCTTCTGCTTGCTATTGTAGAAGATGCAAACAGACAAAAAGTCAAGGAAAAAGATGACAAATTTCTAAATCCCATGAAAAAATTGCTAGAAGTCAGGCTGCATATCCAGCCTCCCTCATGGTACCTAACCTGGTATTTTGTAGCCATGTACTAAAAATATCATATAAAAGAGACAAGAACTCTCTTGTCTTGCTTTTTGCCACAGCCCTTTCTTTATTTTAATCAGACATAACCTGCAGGTTCTTGGGCAATTTTTGAATCAGATACTGAAAGATATTTTGGGGAAAAAACTAGGGGTTTAGATGCAAAATACTTGAATTTCAGTCTAAATGAGATTCATCCTTCCTTCATATTTAACTGCATATATATTTAACTGAAAAAAAGCATAAATGCTTTTTTTTTTTTTTTAAGAAATAGCAAGAAGGAAGAGAAGCCGCTAAAGTAGCTTAAAGGAACAATAAAATCCTAGAGCATGTAGCACACGAGGTGTTTGTAGGTGTTTTCCTGAATTACAGGTACTTAGGTGGCAATAAGCAAAGACACCCACACCTGGTCACTCGGCACTGCCGGGGCCACAGCACCAGAGCCGACCTTCCCGAGAACACGTCCCCAATGAGGAATTAATCCCTGGCCCACCGGCGGGGCCGAGGGGAAAGCTAAGGCGCTTTTATGGAACCTTAAACAAACCCACCTGGCTGTGTTTTGCAGAGAGGAATGACGAGAAGGACCTGTGCAGCGGCAAGCCAGCGGACGGCATGGTGGCCCTGCCCAATGGCACCCTGGCCGTCTTCCGAGGTGAGACTGCTCCGAACATCCTCCACCTGCCCCAGCATGGCCCCGCTCCTCCTATACCGGCTCCAGCTCCGGCCCCGGCCCTCCTCCTTCCACCGCACAGCGCCGGAGCACCTCCCTCACCTGCCCCAGCCTCCTCCTCCTTCTCCCTCACCTTTCCCGAACCTAATCCTTCACCAGCACCTTCACCTTCACCTCCTCCTCCTCCTCTTCGAGCTGTCCCGTCTCTCTTCCTCCTCTTTTTCCTCCCTCACTCGCCCCGGTGCCACTCACCCTTCACGAAACTCTCCCGAGCCGCGTCCGTCCCCTCAGATCCCTCACGGGGCCGGCTCAGCCTCGTCCCCCGGGGCAGGACGGCGATGTCCCCTCGCTGTCCCCGGTGCAGGACGGCGATGTCCTTCGGTGTCCACGGTGCAGGACGGCGATGTCCCTCGCTGTCCCCGGCGCCCCTCACGCCTGTCCCCCTCTCCAGGTCACTATTACTGGCTGCTGAACGGCCGGAGCCCGCCGACCACCAACCCGCGCCGGATCACCGATGGCTGGGGCATCCCCTCGCCCATCGACTCCGTCTTCTCCAGGTGCAACTGCGATGGAAAAACCTTCTTCATCAAGGTGGGAGTGGTCCCGGCCGGCACGATGGGGCGAGGTTGATGAGGAGCAGCTGTGGAGGCTCAGCTGGGGGAAAAGGAGGCTCAGGGGAACCTTGTAGCTCTGCACAGCTCCCTGACAGGAGGGGACAGCCGGGGGGAGTTGGGTTTTGCTCCCAGGCAACAATAACAGGATGAGAAAGGGCCTTAGGTTGCAGCAGGGGAGGTTCAGATTGGATATTGGGGAAAAAGATTGCCTAAACTTATTTCTAGTATGTTTCCCAACCTGAAAGAAAATGCTAATGAAGTGCCCATGCCGCATTAAAGCTGTCATGCAGTTACTTCCCAATAAATCACTCAGTCCTGGAATTTAAGCTACTTGTTATATCTATGAAAATTTAAGAATTTATAAAGGAAACCCCTTTCTCGGCAACCCTCTCTTAAAAATTAGCTTCTAAAATACACTAGCCCTACTCCAAGGTTAAAGGGCTGCAGGAGGTACTTTATGAAGTTGTAGTAGTTTTAACCCATTTGTATGGATGTAGGAGTGATTCCAGTCAGATTTACAATGAAGCTATCAAAGTGCTAGTGCTTGTTTATGGATTATTCTTCATGTTTGTTTTGCAGTTGAATAACCAGGAATTAACTTCCTCTAAAGCTCTTTTTTTTTTTTTTTTTTTTTTTTTCTCTTAAATGCTCAGGGTCCCCTGTACTGGCGCTTCACTAATGGTGTTATGGATAACGGCTATCCCAAACCTCTCGCAACTGGATTTGCAGGGCTAAGTGGGAGAATAGTAGCAACCCTCCCTGTGGCAAGATACAACACCAGACCAGAATCTGTTTATTTTATCAAAAGAGGTATGTCTTGTATTCCTGAAGTTCAGGGAACGTCAAAAGGGGCTTGAATTGCCTTGGTCAGGAATAAAACAGTTTCTCTTGACCCAAGAACTATTTCTTTCAAACACAGAAACACAAATGATGCCAGTGTTCCAGGTGCTCAAAAATAGCCTGAAGCTTTAAAAAATTTGTACTAGAACTTGGAGGTCTTTCAGTGCATTTTAAACCAGATCTGTAAGGGTGAGAATCCAGGAATGCAGCCCTGTAGTGGCTGAACATTGAAATAAGTTTTATCTGGTGTAAAGCTATTTTAGTCTCAAGTTAATTAGAGAAGGGAAGGCTTTAATCTTGCTTGTTCATAACTATGTGTGAAAATTTCCATCTCTATTCTGATTTCCTATTTTGAAGTAATTTCCTTATCTTACATGAATGGTGCATGGGCTGTACAGCCACCACAAGAATGTTGTTATTGATTCCTTGTGTGTGATAGGAATATAATGACACTTTCATACCTGATCAAGCTGGGTGTTTTTGGGGGGGCATTTTTTTTTAAATTAACAAAACAAATGTGTGTTTTAGATGGGAACATGCAGCAGTACGTGTACAGACAAGAGCCAGCCAAGAAGTGTCAAAGAAGACCCCAGGTCACCATCAGATACCCAGCCTTTGTCCCCAGAATTGTCATCCGGCGGCGCTTCCAGCGTGCGGTGCGAATGCCGACCGTCATCCGTACCGTCAGGATCAACCCCCACCCCTCTGGTAAGGGGACACTCAGCCTCTCTTACACAGGTGCTTTCACCTCTGTAGGTGCTGGCACAACCTTGTGTTTGGAAGGTTTTAATGGCTGTAGGGGACACAGCTGCTCACGGAGGGTTCCTTTTGCTTGCAGGAGTTCTGCGCAAGGAAATCCAAATGACAACGTATTGGAGAGGGCTCCCCAAGGTTGTCCACTCAACTCTCTCCATACCCAACCAGAACAAGCCCGATGGCTACGACTACTACGCCTTCTCTTACAGTAAGTAAAACCAAAGCACATCACTACAGACTTCAAAAGATATGGGGTGGGGAAGAACCTCCTGTTATCACTTGTGCTATTGCTTTCAGCACTACTAAAAAGTCCTGAGAATTAAAATACTGTCCATAATCAAGAGATGTTTCTATTAAAAATCAGGACAAGGTGCAGCAATGAAATACAGAGGTTCAAAGGATCCAGTTGGGGAATGCATTGCCAGGGAGTTCAGCCTTGTAAAGAGACAAACCTTAAAAGAAGGATTTTATGTTAACGATAGACCGAAGTCTTTGGATCACAGCAAGTTTTTCAATGGTTTCTATGGAACTATGTTTCTGACAAAACACAAAAAGGAGGGAGATGAACCATTTGACTGAGCTCAAAAAAATTATTTATGATCCTAGATTAGGTAGACTCATTCCCCCAGCCAGGATCCCATATAAGCATTCCTCAGTTTTCATAAAACTAAATATCTCTAAGAACAAGCTATACCCAAATACAGGCTACTAAAGTCCCTGTCAGTAAGATCCAATTCCTCACCTTGGAGAAATCAGCCTCACAGGCCCATTCACACTCAGGGAGTATGGACTTCCTACTTCTGTATTGAGTACAGGATTGTTGTGGATGTAGTTTGATTTCCAAATTCTTAAGACTATTTCTGTGCTCTAGCAACACAAGAACATTCTTCCCTTCTCCTGCTCTTGGGACTGATTTAATTATTAGCAATGCCATAAAACTTACTGCAACCAAGGACACCTGAAAAATAAAGCTGAGGACAGAAATTTATTGTTGGAGCCTCTCAGCTCCTTACATGCACATGGAACAGTAAATCTATTATCCAGGCCTAAGTGACACTAAAATGCAGGCTTGAATTTGTGAATTCTTTCCATGTATTAAATGTAGTTTCTGGAATTTAATGCTGACCTCTCTTCCTTTCAGATCGGTACTACAGTTTGGATATTGGCAAAAGAATAGCACGGCCTGTTACTGCTCTCACAGGCAAGACTGTAACCAAAGACTGGTACAACTGTCCCAGCAAGTGATGTACAGCAGAGAAGTTAAATCAAGATGCCATTTGGATGTCAATGTTTTTTTCTAATTTTATTAATAAAAGACAATGAAATATGTGCACACAACTCTAAGTATTAAAATGCTGCTTCAGGCTCTGGCTTCATTACACTAAGCAATCACAGGCAAACTGGCATTTTGTATACAGCTGGAAGTCCTTTACATTTCATTTAACTAATGTTTCCTCTGTTCAGGCCTCCTCTGCCTCCCATAGCATGAGTTACACCTGTGCAGGGAAAGAAAACAAGTGCATTAGTATAAACCCTTCTAATCAACCATTGCACAGGTGATAGTTCATCATTCCCTAAGGAATTGTCACGGCAGTGGAGTGGTTCATTCTGATACAGTTCAAGTTTCCCCTCTCTCCCTCTAAGCCTGGTGACACATGTACATGTCATCTGTGTCATGCAAAAGGCTGGGGGTGACTTGTGATCCTGAGCCAAGCCAATGAGCAGAGGATTCTTACCACATCTGAAATCAGTTAGTCCCTCCTTCTTGTTATTACAAAAAATGGTGACAGATGAAAGAAAATCTATCCTAGTCCCACCTTATTTTTTCCCCTTAATACCAGCTAATCTATATTTCAATGCTAATATTGAGTCTTCCACAATGTTAAAATAATGCAAAACAAAAGAAAACCCAAAGGCTTTTTTTTTAAAGTACAGAAGTTGCAAAAATAATTTCTTGCCATGGTTTAACTCCATTACACTGGAAAACCTGTAATACTTCCAATAAAGCTTTTTTCAATGAGTATGCATTGCTATAGCTGGAATCCTTAATGTACCAAATGGAAGCTCCTCTAATGCTAAAACTAGAATTTTTTAAACTGCTGTCCTAACAGACTTCTGGAACCTTCCTTTAAAACTCTGAAGATCTAATGCCCTCTACATTCTCTCTACTGACAAGAGCCAGGTGCCACTGCAGAAGGAAGTTTGCCTGTCCGAAACCTGCTCAGCCTAACACACTAAACCCAAACTAGAGCTCAGGGTCACACACCAAACTGGAGGCAGGGCTGTGTGTCCCTCACTCACTCCCTGCCAGGCTGGGAGCAGCCAGGAGCAGCCAGGAGCACTTACCCCTCTGCCTGTTGAACTGCCGGCCACGCACGCCTGTCCTCAGCGTCGGGGGCTGCAGCCGGACACGGCGCAGGGACTTGGGCTGAGTGCTGCTCGTGTCTGTGGGGAGAGGCAGAAAGAAAGGGTGGCTGTGCCTGCCAGATTCTCATCTCTACATGTTTGATATGGGTTATGCTTCTTTACTTTAGAATGATAAAAGTGCCTTCCTTATTTTATTGACCTCTCCTCCAAGATAAATAAAAGCTTCAAAACAAATACACTGCATTTCTCTTGCTCTCTATACAAGGGGTTAATTGATAACTCAATAGAGATTAACTTATTGTTGTTTCACAATTTAATTAAAAATATTTTAAAGACATCAAATATGCCAGTGAATAAATAACCAAAGTATCAGTAATGTTTGCTCCTTGAAGTGTTATTCTTACTTGGCCTACTCCAGTCTCTGTGGTCCAAGGTAAAATGGTTTACCAAAGAATCTATAAGCATCAAAATATGATCTTGCTCTTACAGAATCTGGGGAGACCTTAGAGCCCCTTCCAGTGACTAAAGGGTTTCCAGGAGAGCTGCAGAGGGACTTGGGACAATGGCCTGTAAGGACAAGAGGGAATGGCTTCCCACTGCCAGAGGGCAGGGTCAGATGGGATATTGGGAAAGAATTGTTCTCTGTAACAGTGGTAAGGCCCTGGCACAGGGTGCCCAGAGAAGCTGTGGCTGCCCCTGGAAGTGCCCAAGACCAGGTTGGAACGTGGGCCAGTGGAAGGTGTCCCTGCCCATGGTAGGGGTGGCACTGCATGGGCTTTAAGATCCCTTCCACCCCAAAGCATTTAATGAGTCTTTGATTCTAAGGGTTTTATCTTATTTTGTGTATCCTGGCTACCAGCCACTATGCTGGACAAAGGAATTCCCACTCTTAATGAAAAGGTATGAACTATTACTGTGATTATCCTGTACCTGCAGATGAACTTGAAGGAGGATCCTGACTAGTTGAAGGAAGATCTGACTCATCAGATGCTTGAACAGATTCTTCCTCTTGCTGGCTATCGATTTCTAGACCTGCTTCTGAAGTAATGCTAGAAGGGAAGGTGGAGGAGGAGAACCATGTAAGTATATTTGCATAGATTCAGAAAGATCCAGAAAAAAAACCACTCTCTCTTGGAACACAAAGATTCAATGAAAATCAAAAGTAAAATATAGCATAAAATTATGAACTGTACCCTTTTAGATCTTTACTTCATCATAATAAAAAATACAGCAATTATTATAAGTATTAAAAATTGTGCTTGTAAAGTAAAAGACAAAATTATTTGTCTTCAAAGTTCACTAAGAACTGCTTATTCCAGCCCTGTGCTTCATCTTTTGTACATGCACTGTCTTAACTGGGTGACTTAATCATATATCTGTGCTTTGCATGCAGAGTGATTTTCTGTATTACATAGGAATGCCACAGTCTTTAGTCTACAAACTGATCCTTCAACCTGTGCCTTTAACATCAGTATTTGACTACTGCAGAGTGCTCTGCAATCTTAAAAACTAAAAAAAAAATTTTTTGGTGACTTTTATATTAATTTTGTAAACCCCAAGGAGAAGATCAGCAGAAAACCACTGGTTTTGGATGAAGACTCAGACTGTCCTGCCTCATAGCACTACAAAACGCTGTCTGAGCTGCCCCTGGGTGACAATGAACATGCCAGCAGTGCTAGTGAGCCAAAGCAATGGTGCTTTACCCCTCAGACTCTGCCTCTGCGAAGACCTCATCGGTGTCATCACCGGCGCCGGGCTCGGTGGTGGTGGACAGGCTGCCAGTGGAGGTGGTGACCATGGGCACGGACTGGGACGCGTGCTCCGAGGCATCGGCCGAGGCACTCTCTGTGAACACCGTCACTGGGGAGCACAGAAACCCTCAGGCCCTGCCCACAGAGCCTGTGACAGCACAGGCAGCTCGGGGACAGGCTGCCCAGCACTTCCCCTGACCACAGGGAATCATTCCCGGCTTCGCTCTGCAAGCCTCTGCCACTTACCCGGTGCTGCCACTTGTAACGGTGTTGTGGGGACACTACGACCCCCTGATTCCTCCTCGTGGGCAAGGAACAGTGGGGTTTCATACATCCCTAAACCTGCAACACAAAGTTACAGTGACAATCCAGTCAAATGAGTGGCTAAAAAAGGGATTAACCAATGTCTTCCCTCTGGGTATTTGATATAATCCAGTCACTTGTATTTAAGCAGATTGTTGTTGTTTTGTTTTGACTTACTGCCAGAGCTGATCATAATTTATTGGAAGGTAACACCTTGATGAAAATATTAATGCTTGTTTTTTTAACTTTCATCCTTGCATTATTTTCCTATGAGCTTTCTTCAGACAACAGCCTGTGTTCCATGCCAACAGGGATTCCAGGAAAGGGACAGATTCAGACCAACAACAAACACAACAGCCTGAGCATCTCTGAGCAGATAAGGACATAGCCCAAAGATTTCTTGGCATTTGATGTTTTCCCCTATTATTTAACTACAGGGAAGCTACAACCAATGGTAAAATTGAAGTTAAAAACCATTCCTTCAACATTTCCTTCAATTTCAAAATCCTAACACAACTATAAATGTAGCAGCTTGAAAGTAACACCTTCTCAATTTCTGTTATTCTCTCCCTGCTGACAATTATTTTAGAGTTGCAGGTTTCCACACTTCAAAATTTTCCTGAAGCATTGTGTGAAGAATTATGTTTTGTTGACTGAATTCTCTCTTTTTCACTCAAAGACCCAGAGAAAAGAGAGCCCAGAAGTGCTTTACCTCCTTGTGATGCCAGCTGCCCAAGATCAGAGTGACTGGAGCTGGTTTGTGGCATATCTTCAGGGGGCCCAAATCTGAACCGAGGAACTCCAGCTACCTGGGGGGAACTGGAAAACACAAACTTAAGGAATTCTGCATCTCCACCAAAGATCAGGGCAGGGGGGAGAACTTTCTGACCAAGAGAACAAATCAAGCATGAGACAAAATGAACTAATACTGACCACAAAAATCAGCTGAGCTACTGCTAAATAAACAGCAATTAGCTCTCAAATTATTAGCAATGCATTCAAAATCAATACAACAGTCCTGAAGAGAATATTCTTTACTTATCTATTCTATGAACTCTCATAATTTTAAGTGGATTGCCGAACCTGTCCAGAACATCCCAAAAACAGAAATGGAGGCAACTTTCACAGGCAATATTAATGGGGAGGGAAGGAGAACAAGGAAGGAAATTTGATAGAACTTTTTTGTTTGTTTAATCTCTTCTTAAATCACCAGGTTACAATACATGGGAGAATATTCACTACCTAATCTGCTGATCAGTTTAAATGACACACAAGTCAAGCAATAATTACTTAGCTGCAGATGCAGTTATCTATCCTACTACCTACCATGTTACTTCCATCACAAGTGAATTTAATTTAAATTTATTTTCATTTTGCTGAAAAATAGAAAGAAATAGAATAAAGAATAGAGAAAAGCCTTTTTTTTCCCTTTTCACATCTACTTACTGAATAGCTTCTGCAAATCCATCTGTACGATGTGGAACTACAAGAGTTGGTGTACTTGGAACTGTCCTGTCCTCATCATCAAAGAAGTGCTGCTGCTGGAAAAAAAGAGACTGATATCAGAGCCTACAATGTATTTCCAGTTTTTACCAGCTGAGTTAAAGGTTGATTTTTCCACATAGTCCAGCAAAACAATAACAGATTTAGCTCTAACAAAATTCTTGTTTAATTTCAGACATCTAAAGCTGATGCCTTTGGTGTCACAGAAGGTACTTAGTCTCTTTTCTCTCATTGAACCTGCATTTGTTCTGCCAAATACAGCTGAATAAAGGGTTCTAAATTAGCTGATGGAGAAGCATAAGTTAGCCTTGTTCCTTTAGGATGAAGCTGAACTTAGTATTGTTTTTTCCAGCAACACGGCCACTGACTGACTCTAAAAATAAGTAAATAAAATCACCTTAGACAAAACCAATTAAGCCTCTTTTGAAGCCTTTTGTTTCCTGGGAGTTTTCTAATCTTTGCCTTCCATTAATACAGGAATTAACAGGAGTAGGATATTTTCTGCAAGACTACAGAGACTATCCCTCCCTGAAATCAGCAGCCAGGCTTCTTTAAAAACCAAAGTAACCCCAAGAGTCAGGAATGTTCCCTCCCTGAAATCAGCAGCCAGGCTTCTTTAAAAACTAAAGAAACCCCAAGAGTCAGGAATGTTCCCTCCCTGAAATCAGCAGCCAGGCTTCTTTAAAAACCAAAGTAACCCCAAGAGTCAGGAATGTTCCCTCAAAGCAGTTGTTTAGTAGTAGACTCTGATCCACTCACCATTCCACCTATCCCAGGGGTCAGCTGAAGCCCTCGCCCCACCGACTGTCTCCGAGTCATCTGGATTCTCTTTATGGGAAAGAAATGGGGTAAGTTGTGTAAATGTAGTCCTGGAATTCTAACAACCTACAAGTGTTCAGTCAGAGCCAAGGATAGCAGCTAAATGAGTAAGTATGGCAATCATGGAATTACATGATCCTGAGCTGGAAGGGACTCACAAGGATCATCAAGTCCAACCCCTGCATGAAGGACAGGCCCAAGAAACCCAGGAAGAGACTGAGAGCATTGTTCAAACACTCTTGGAGCTCTGACAGCCTTGGGACTGTGCCCATTCCCTGGGGAACCTGTTCAGTGCCCCAGCACTCTCAGGGAGACAATGTGTATATTCTGGGCAAGTGACAGTAATCTTCTACTCAAGTCTCTACTGAATACAGAAAACTTGCACACAAAAATATTGTGATCCCTCAGCAAAAGTTAATGGTAAAGGATCATTTCAGTCAGGATATTCTTGAAGAATTCCTGTTGTGATGTTTTAATTTATAAAAACTACAGTTCTTCAACAAGTATAATCATGGGTCAGGCATTGACTGTGAAAGGTTTAACTTGGAAAATAAAAGGCAGCATTCCTTTGTCCCCTCTACACTGAGGCAACTCATAAAAACCCTTCAAATCTGAGCTACAACCTGGCTAAGAAAAGCTTTTTGAGTGGAAGTATCATCAGCCACTGACTGACTAAGCACTGGTATAATATAATAAGAATTCCAAGATAAAAAGCACTAAGGGGGGGATGAATTTATACATTCCCTGTCCATCTATCATCTGCAGGATGACTAAACCTCTTTGCTCAGCTACCATTTCCATCATGCTGAACAGCTGGCACCATTTTTCCCAATGGATTTTACTGATAAGAAACCATAAAGCAAGTTTTTTCCCAAGTCTCCTGAGGCACTGGAGCTGGTTGTACCTGCACTGGGGGCCCCAGCTCCTGGGGAGGGGCGTGGATGGTGAGCCGTGGGGGCAGGGGGTGCGGGGGCCTCCGTGGGGACTGTGGGGGCCGCGGGCCCTGGCGCTCAGACGATGCCGATGATGGCTGCTGCTCCCGCAGGCTCTCGTGGGCAAACGTGGACTCTGCAGCACTCGTGCTCCCTTCTCCTGCAACACAAATACATAGGGTTGGGAAAACCCTAGGAACCAAGCTGAACACATAAAGGCAAATCTTCCAGTTCTGCCATGAATTAACTCATTTTTCCCTTGCAAATTGTTATGTCAAATCACTTGAAGAGGACTTGTGCCAGCTACAGCTCCAGTACTGAAACAAAGTGTTAATTATTCAGGTGCTGATTTAGAGACCGATTAATCCAGTGAGCCATTAAGTTCCCACAGCAACCAGAGCTTGCAGGATTTTCAAAGGAATGTAGAACAAATCCAGAAAAGATAATTTCAAAAGAATCCACACTGCACGGTGAAATGGCCTTTAGTATTTCACTGATATTTTTACTTTTAAGTGCAGATTTTAACATAGGGAAAATAGCTTCTACATTTCCCTTCCCCTGACTACACAGACTGTGAAGAAACATGGAATAACTGTACCACTGTTTTGGGAATCTGCTGCCCTCTGGTTGCTTTCAGCTCCTCCCATGCTCTCTTCAGTCTCTGTTCCAGGATCTGTACCATCAGCACCCTAAAATCCCACATAAACAGAGTATGACTCAACAAATTATAGGTTGCAAAGAGAATATAAAAGCAGTAGAAAAGTATTCAGAAAGTAAAAAAAGTCAAATATATGACAATCTTAAAAGATTTCTCTAAGTATCTACAGCATTAGGTAAACATATTCAACTGTATGAGATTTCAGAAGTTTTGAGAACCTGTGCATAAACAAACCTGAACAATGTAGCTACCATCATTTAATAACAACACAGTGAAATATATCCAGCTCTTCAAAAGCCTCAGCAGTTTTGTAACTACAGTATTTGCTGCTTGCTCCTGTACTATGTACTTTCATTCAGCCCTCTTCATCATTCCTAGTTGATTTTTCTTGTGAAAACAGCAGTTGTAAGAAATTACCATCACCCAGTATCATCCTTCAACTTTTGGGGATGAATTCATACCAGGACTTTCTCTTCCAAGCATTCACATTTGTGAATGACTATTGGTAAATTTCTTTCAACAGAACCGTTGAGTATTACAGCATTGATTTGTTGCAAGAAATTTACCAGGCTACAAAAGAAATGTACAAATCTCACCTCAGCATCATCTGCTTCATATCCATCATTGCCATCAGCACTACCAGTTCCTTCATTGCTGTCATCACCTTCATCTCCCATCCCTGTGTCTTCATCATCATCCTCATCCTCCTCTTCCTCATCATCATAATCCTGTGATGAGACAGTAAAAGAGCCTTAGGGAAATGCAGAAAGGGGAGTGGAATAGGCTGGATGTGGTGCACAGATCAACACCCACCCAGACACTCCCTCTCTCTCTCTTCAACAGTACAATGGTAGGAAAGAAGATGGAAAAGCCTGAGGGTTCAGATAAAGGAAGGTAAAAGAAATATTCTGGTGAAAAAAGGTGAATTAGCAGGTAGCTTTAAAACACTACAAGTTCAGGCATAAATAAAGACCAACTACTCGGTCAGAAATATTTGGATTAAATTAATCCTGCCTGGCGAGTTTTATATCTGATAAAAGACAAAATCATAAAGGAATTCCATGATATACATACTTCCTGCTCCCCTTCATTTTCTTCATCATCATCATCTTCATCATCACTATCAATTACAATCACATCATCTCTCTTGGACTGGCCATCCTGAGATGAAGAAGTGTTTTGTTGGTCTGACTGAAGGGACCCCAGGTCTATAGGGATAGACTGGGAAGTCTCCTCGCTGTCCTCCATGGCCGCGTACTCCCCCTGTGTCACACCCTGCCAAAGAGCAAAGGCAATCACCAGCACAAACCAAACTCACTGCACCACAATCAACAGCAAGACAACCAGACTCTGATGCTTACAGGACAGCTATTGCTGTTCCTCAAAAACTGACCAGAGGAGAGTACAAAAGAGAATGTGACAGGTGACTGTCAGTGACTGAACAGTTCAAGTCTAAATTTTAAACATTTTAAATGGTTTCCATGGGAAACCTGAAGGATTCCATCTGAGATTTCACTTCTAAATTTCACTGAGAGTTTGGGGGGCAGATGGCTATTTCAGCAAAAATCTTTCTGCTGAAGATTTTTGCTCTTCAAATATGCTTACTTCTCCAATGGAGTCTTGTGAGTCTTGATTGTATGTTTGTGCCTCCACCTCTCCATCGGTGCTCTCTTCGGCTGCCACTTCCTCCTGCAAAAACAAAGATTTTTCTCACTTCAAACATACCAACAGCCCTAAACATGCTTGAGAGTTTTGTTTTTTATTTTAATAAAAGTTATCTTTTGCCACAAAGGTTATGGGCAACATTTTCTCTGGCTTCCTTAGCAATGCTTATATCAAAAATCTCTCTTCCCTGCCCTGGAGAAATACGACTTCTCCAGCCCACTAGATCTCAGTCTTTTCAGGACTAAAACCAAATCATCAAAGCTTCCCATTCTACCTCCAGCCTCTTAGATCCTTAAGTGGCAATGTTGTTACACAATCCTGCCCTTTTTCTCTTGTGAACATCTCTCTGGCACAGAGTTAATAAAATATGTTTGCCTTCCTTAACACTGTGAGGTTCTGTCTCATCAATTTTATCCCTTTTGTTCACAACACATCTCAAATCCCTCAAACCAACATTCACATGCATCTTTTGTAGGCTTTTCCAGCAACTCTATCTTCTTTGCTTCCCATCTCCTAAACACCCTTTATTTTTATCCAGAATCACTGTAGATAAAGACCTTCCAAACCCCATTGAAAGAAGTCTGAACTTCTTCCTTCTTAATCCTAGCATATGACCCTCTCTCTCCCATCCTAAGGTTAAGAATTATATCATTCATTCTAATTGGTTTAACCTCTGCCTTTTTTGAGACCAAATATAATTGTTTCCTCCCCAACAGATTAGAAAGTCAAGAATTCACTGATTTGCTCTGAAGTAACACATTTTTTCTTCCCATTCAAATCCTACAAAGATTAAGTAGTAGCAATTTATGTTCGTGCAAACCTCAGGCCCAACTCTCTGCATGATTCTCAGTTTCTTTGAAGTAGGTGCATCCACTGTTTCCTCAGAGATCTGGTCTGAGTTCTCCACAGTGTTGTCCTCCTCTTCCTCTCGGGAGCGCTTAGACAGCGAGGAACTGGGGGTAGCTGAAACTGCAAACACCTCTCAGTTATTTTAAGAACAACACATCTGTAAACCAGAAATCAAAAGCTTTGGTATTTTCCTCTGAAGATCACTTCCATTTCTGCACTGAATGACAACAACAATCAGAATTGCACTGAGCTGTCTCCTAGCCCAGGAAAACATCAATCCCTTTAGTTACAAGTCTTAAACTCTCAGGCTTTTATTCACAACTTAACTGACTCTAAGTATAAGCCTCAGGGTACAACCCAAATATTTCTTCCACCATCTTTGCTTTGGACAAGTACACCAAACATCTTTAACAGTATCAGCTGGAAAAAGAGAACCCCAACAGTCTGCAGAAATGTTTTTCTGGGGAATAAATGTTCTATTTACACTGTGTAGATCAAACAGATGTGCAAGAGTGCATTGCAGTGTGTAGCTTTAGAGCACTTCCTATATTTTAAACTCAAGCTTAAGGAGCTTACTCATGGCTCCTAGAATTAACCTTGCTCATAGTGCCATGGAAACAGAGTGAGTAAGGTTTAATGTTTTAAACCTTCAGAGCAAAGCTGCTCTGAAAAAGACAAACACAAAGTTTTATTTTCTTTCTGCTTTAAGGAATGCAGTGCCAACAGCATTTCAGAGGCACCACTTCTGACAGCTCAAGAAGGAAGCCTAACTTCAGAAGTTCTTAAAATGTACAGTAAACTAAGGGAGGAGAAAAATGCCCAAACTGATGTGAAGCCCAGTTGACCAAGGACCCAACTGGAGCTACCTACAAGGAACTACTGAGCAAGGCAGGCCTACAAAACGACACCAACCTGTGCCAAACACGGCTGTGGAGGTGGAGGGCCTCTCTATCTGGGAGCTCTGCACCACCTCCACGATGGCAGGGGCTGGCTCCTGAGCTGCAGGCTCGATCTGAGCGTGGCTTTGCTGGGTGGGCTGCACGAAGGCAGTGGCCTGGGTCTGCTGCTGCACAGTCAGGATGGGCTGGGGCAGGGAGGTCTGCACATTGGGGCTGGTGGAGCGCACGGAGCCACTGGCACTGCCGAACACCGGGACGTGTTCCACGGGTCCTTCCGACTGCATGGCTGCAAGGCAAACAGCAGCACAGTCAGGGTCTGCATTCATCCAGCACAGCTCACATTCTCCTTCTCAGGAAACCCTGAACAAGCACATTCAGTGTCCTGCAGATGAATTTGTGTTATGCACATCTCCAGCTGAGGAACCATGAACTTTGCTGCAAGTAGAATGGTCGTAGAAGTGCAACATACCAAGAGATGCAGGGACAGTGACACTGTCCAAGGCCCTTCCAAACTGACTGCCACCAACACTTCAAGGCAAAGGCAGCACTTCTGAGTACTGAGGATCCCTATACTACACTAAAATCTCACCTTCCTGAGTCTCCACCTGTGTTGTTGGCATAACTGTGGCTGTGGGGGTAGTGGTGGGATTGGTGACCGTGGCAGGAGTCACCATGGGACGGATGCTGGCCCTTGGAGTAGACTTATTCCCAGCCATTGCAGCAGCAGTCACTTTACTGGGAGTTGACACAACAGGAGTTGGTTTAATGTTTGCTGTTGGAGGATCTGAAGTGCTGGCACTGAAAAACAGGAGATTGGTTTCATCATGGTACAGAAAGCAGACTTTAAAAATAACAAACAAGTATATTTTCATAGCCAGAAACACTGGTTTTTTAAAAGCTTTTGAATTTAAAAGCCTGAGAATAGCCTAAGAAATTGTCTTCAAAACTTTTTATAGTTGAAAAAGAGAGACACACTATGCCATCAATAGCATTTTATCCAGCTTGGAGAACTGACAGGTTTCTTCCAAGGTAATCAAGTGGGAATCTAGTAACAGATCAAAATGTTGGCTGTGCTGGAACTTTATTGAATAACACATCTTACATCAAAACTGATTCACTCAATACAGAGTGACATCATCTCTTGGCTGAGACAAGGGGCAGCCAAATTTTAAGAGACATTTTTTAAAGTCTTGCTGTCTAAAGGATGCATTTCATAATAGCTGAGAGGGAGTTTGTTGTCCCAGCTCACTAGTACAGCAATATTTCCCATTTCAGAGCTTAGGCAAATGGCTATTTTGTCTTTTAGAGTTATCTGTTCAGTCCATTTCTCATTCTTGCACAAGGAAGATCCTTCCCCAAACCAAATTAACAATCAAAATTACACAACTTCAAAAACCTTGAAGTCTGAAAACACTTTATAAAAATCTTCCATGTTTCTCAGATACCATCTTCCTGGTGGCTAATATACCAGCTTGCAACTTAAAAGCCCTATTGATTAGATGTAGCTGAGAAAACAGGAGGAATGCACTATGTCAGTCAGTACCTTTGCAGTTGTTTAAGAAAAATTATGAAAAGCCAGTGATTTGCTAAAAAGAAGAGCAACCACATAATGATAAACCCACAGAAACTCTGCAAACCCCTTGAACTCACATTCCTCTTTCACCTGAAGCTGGAGTAGACTTGAGTGAGATTTGCCTCTGCTGTTCTGGGACCTATTAGTAAAAACCAGAGATATCATGTCAGGCATGAAACAGTGCAGGCAACATGGAAGACACTTCAGCTCTTTGATAACAAGTCTGTGAAAGAAATGCTTGTTGGGTATTGTAATTATGGCAAATTTCCTTAACCAAATCATACCAGCCATACAAAGGCTGGAAAACAATTTGGTAACTGCTCAGGTATTTTCTGAAGCTTTGAGACATGAACCCATTATACTGAATGCATGAGTAAAATACAAAAATAGAGGGCATAGCGTGAACAGCTCCTTGACTGATTCACAGTGAATGGCAGAACTGCCTGCTTGTTGGTGCTGGGAACTCTGATTAGGGCAGGAAACTTAATTTAAGTTCTGAACCCTTACTGAGGCCAACCTGTGGATTTCCAAGAGCAGGGCATGGTGGCACCCGAGTCCAGGCTGGGCAGTGGTGGCCTGGCTGCTGTGCCAGGGCTGCCTGGCAGGATTGTTACATGCTGTACCTTGTTTGTGGACTCAGGGGGCTCATCCCGCTGCTCGTGGTGCCGCTCCTGCTGCTCCCGGAGCTCCCTCTCCAGGCGGCAGATCCGCCCCTCGTACTGGGACTTCAGGGCGCTCATCCGCACCTCCAGCTCCGTCTTCTGCTCTTCCAGGGAGCTGCTCTTCTGCTTCCACTCCTCATTCTCCTTTGTGAGCTGCTCTTTTGTACCTGGTGGAACAGGAAAGGGTCCAGCCTTGCTGAATCCGCACACTGAACACCTGAGTGTTTTATCAGGACACTGAAGTATTCTGAAATCCTAAAAATGTTAAGCTATAAAAGGAGATCTGGGAGGCAATATGGCCATTTTTCTTTTCAATTGCAATTAGATAAAAAGAAACTAAAATAGAAAAATATGTAATAGATAAAGAAGTAGTCCCAAAAGAACAAGATGTTTTCAGCAAGCTCTTACACCATCATTCCTCTCAGTGACATTTACAAACAGAGGAGACAATGTGTTTTGCAACTCTACATTTAGGGAAGGGGAGATTACCCAAGTTGTTAGTAAGGCCAATCTGCTCTAATCAACAGAAGGATCAAAAACGTAATCATGTTGGCTGGCCAAAAGTAAGTAAAATTTTTTCAATGTTCAGTGTGCAGCTACTCATGTACTTTTATCATCCTCTGAAGGAATTAAATTTTAAACTTTAGAACAATCCCTGTAGCATTTAGTCTAGAAAATGCTTTTCAGTAAAATATGAAGCAGGCCATAATTTTCAAGCATCCCATCTAAAGGCTTTGTCATAGAAATAATCTCTAAGGACAGAAAAAAAAAAAAGAAATACAATACCAGCTAACTGTGCAATTTTCTGCTTGGCTGCAAGCAAGGTCTTCCTTGTTTTCTCCTCCTTCTCTGTGATCTGTTGCCTGAGCTGTTCTTCCTGTGTAGTCTTCTCTTGTAGATCTTGATGGAAACGGGCCAGTTCTGTCTGTAGCTGCATTATCTGCTCCTGGAGATTTCTAACTTCAGTTTCCTTTTCTGTTATTGTCTAGGGAGGGAGAAAGATTGCAACTGTTGGCCACAACCAACCACTTTGGCAAATATAGGTGCCAAGTTCCAAGGAGCTGGTATTAACTGGCCATTGGATTAAGGTTAAAAAGCTTCTTAACAACAACAGGAGTTCAGTCCTTTCTGAATGCAAGAGCTGGAGAACAGCATTCTCTTTCCCACTTCTTCCAGGAAATAATGTTAGAAACATTAAACCCAGGATTTACACCAGGCTCAAGAACCCTCTTTCCCAAGAAAGTAGAGGCACAATTGGTCACTTCCCGTATTTCTGTGACACACATTAAAACACCCTTCCATTCTTCACTGTTACACACTTAGGACTGCAGTGGAGAACAGTACTCTGAAATTACTCACTGCTCTTACCTTTTGTAAACTTTCAACCTGAGTCTCCAAATTCTTTGTCTTCACTTCAGCTTGACTGAGAGTGTCTTTTAGCTCTTGTACTTCCTGGGCAGAAACTTGGTCTTCTTGTGGTTCTGCCAAAGGCAGAGTTGATGATTCAGCAACCATCTGAAAGGCATCAAGGGGTACAAGGCTGAACAGGACTACCTGATCACAACATTATTACTTTCACAAGATGGTTTTGTGTGCCAAGTGATTGGTTAAAAGTTCTGGCAAACCCCAGGAACTCTAAGGAATGCTCCATTTCAGTTCTACCTACCTTATCATGCTGTGCTTTCAGCTCCTCGTACTGGGTCTTGTACCTGCGACCGATTTTCTTGACCTGTGTTATAGTTTTCACTTTTTCCTGTATGTCAGCCACTTTAGCATCCAGTTCTTTTTGCAAAGTGTCCTTTTCTGTTCTTATTTTAGTTACTTCATCCTTCAGGCTCTGAACAAGATTCTGGCTTGTAGTCAAGGATGCATTAGTTCTAAATGACAAGAGATCAGAGGGAGATGCAAATGAGATGCTTGAAAACATATATACATTTCAATATCCCTTATTTATGTAACATCACTAGCATTATCTGTAGTGGATTACATTTTCTAGGATTTTGCAATACAGAACAGAAATTATTCTATAATACATTACTTTATTATTAGCCGAATAATTTCGGCTAATACCTTGCAAAACAACTCTCACTTCACCTTACCTGCTTGTAATCAAGCCACAGAAAGAATACCAAAAGTTTCACAGTTACACAGAGACACTTAAGAAATTACACTTTCAGATATATAATCAGAATATTTTGCTTTGCACCAAACTTTTTACAAATTGACCAATACCACACCTGGCAACTTCTGCTTTAAGCCTGCCTGTTTCTTCACTCATCTGTTGGACACGCTTGGCATTTGCCTCCTTCTCAGAGAGCAGCTTTCGATACTCTTCGAGGTCAGTGTCCTTCTGCTGGCTCAGTAAGTGCTGTAAGGGGAAGAAAAGAGGGGCAGTTTTGTAAAATAATTACACAGTTATAGCCAGAAAATCTCTTTGAATTAGAGCCACTGCTTTTGCATTTTGATATGGAATAGCCAACTCTGAAGCTGCGTGAACAATGCTTTATAATTCAAACACACTTCTTAGCTTTTTATTCTTCGTAAGGAAATGTAGCACTTTTTTTAGTTAACTGGTGGGCTTTTTTTTTCCACATTATGTTCTTTGAAAGGAGGCATTTCCTCACCTGAGTTCGGGCTTTCCAGCGTTTAACATCCTCTTCCAAAAGCTTTTTCTCTGCCTGCAGCATCCCACTCTTCTCACTGAGCTCAGCATTGGACTCTTGCAGGGGCAGGATGTCTGCCTCGAGCTTGCGTACCTGAGAAAGCACAGTAAGGGGTTACACTCTGCACCTCAGGAGACTGAAGGAATCCCTCAAGAGAAAGCCATGAACCTCTTTCCTAACTCTCTGCCTTCCAGTGGCCAGCTGGAGGAAGAGAAAAGGACAAGGACAACAGCAGAGGATGATCCTACAGAGAAAAAAAATACTGGGGCGACTTCCCAATCTTAGATGCTCACTCTGTACTTTGGTACAGGAGAGATTTTTAATGTTAAAATCTGATGCATTGGTTACCATTAAAACAAGCAGTATCTCACTTTTAAACTCTTAATAAAGCTGTGGTCTGTTTTATATGCATTCTTGTGCCATTTTTAATGTAATTGCTGATAATATCCCTGCTCTTGGTATACCTCTAGCCAAGGATAAACACTGACTTTCAGGTTCATCTAAATGGAACTAAACTTCAAGCTTTCCAATACTGCAGATGGACCAAAGTCTTTTAAAATTAGAAATGTAAAGTTTCCTCATTCATGTATGATTTAAAGGAATAATTATAATGTAAATCACATATTTACTGTAATTAGCAATGGTATATCCCGACATTTAACTCTACACTGAATATCTGAAAGGTTTATCAGTACTAACCTTTGCTTGTATCTGCTGTAGCTCTTGCTCCAGCCTCTCCTTCTCTTCCCTTAACATCTTGTTAGTTTCTATGAGTATGTTCATGGTCTCAGTTTTCTTCATTAATTCTTCATGCTGCGCAATGGTTTTTGCTGTTACCTGTGGCAAGAGTCAACTCAATAATTTGTTTTGCTTGCATAGGCACATATACTCCACCCGGATATGGTATAACACCACCTTGGAAATCTACCATGGTATTTATTATTTCACATGTACATTCAAGACATTGGGAAGTAGGAGATGGGAGGAAAAAAAAATAAGATAAATTATCTTTATTTTACCCTAATTATGAGATTTTGGAATTGCTACACACTCTAACAAGACTTGGAACAAGATACTCCATTTGGTTATAAGCAATCCCAGTTAAAAAAAATCCCAAATTCTTTCAAAAAATTATTTTTGGGCACAGGCAGCCACAGAACAGCCCTGTACTCATTGAATTCACAAGCATTAACCCCCAGCCATACCTGCACCTTCTCCCTCTCAGCGTTGAGGCTGTCCTGCAGCTCCTGGAGCTCCCTCTCCAGGTGCTCCACCCTCTGGCGGTACCGCAGGCTCTCCACCTGCGCCACCTCGAATCTTGTCTCTGCGATCTCCTTCTCCCGACGGATAAACCTGCAGGGAGGAGTTCAACACCACTTCACACCAGGAAAATGTTCTCAACTAGCACAACCATCTCCCATCAGCAAAAAAAGCACCTGGATTTTTAACATTATTCTTCAAGTATAAAGTAATATAGAATTATCTAAGTTCAAATCTAATTTATAACCCCCGGGAGAAGGAACTCAGAGCTAAGGTTACCTAAGAATTTCTAAGATTTGTTCCTGCGATTTGCCTTCCTCACTAAGAGAAACATTTGCTGCAGTTGGGATGGCTTCTTTCATGGAAGTCACCATCTTATTGCTCATGCTCTCCAGCTGCTCATGTAATAATCGATTTTGTTTCTCCAGATCCTCACAGCGGGATGCAAGTTTTGAAGCTTCATCCTACAACAAAATCATTCACTGAGTGTGATTTCTGTGGCTGAATTTCTGTTAACTGAAAAAACCCACTGAAACAACAAAGCCCATCACACCTTGATCATTCTCTCTCTCTCTTCCCAGGAGGCTTTGGATTCCAAGAGCTCAGACTCTGCTTTCTGAGCAGCCTCCTCCAGCTGCTGCCTCACCGCTGCGTTCTTGGCAACTTGGTCTTTGATGGCCTGTAGTGCCTCCACATCAGCAGCATGAAGCATCAACTCCCGCTCATATTTGTTCTGAGCTTCAGAAGCCATCATTGCCTGCACAAAACCAGAATAAATCAACTCTGCTACTCTTACTTTGTGTGTTTGATCTGTACAAAGAGACAAAATCAAGTGACCACAAAGCAAAAAGAAAACCACTACCCAAAATCCCAGCTATTCTCAAGCACAGGAAACATGGAAAAGCCCATCTACTACATTTGGGGTTGGATTAAACAGCCCAAAGTTTTTTTATATCCTTGAAACCAATTAGTGCTGTTGGAATTCTCATCTGCAGAAAAGTAAATTCCCTTTAAAAAATAGTTGGTTAACAAGACAATCTTACCAGCTGCTGCTAAATATCACACTGCCCCAGAGACATAAAAGATGACAATTATCTTTTGGGTTAGAAAAATACTTTCCCCATTGTCTCGTTGGGAGCATTTTCAGTCCCCTCCTCAGGGCATGAAGGCAGCAATTCATTAAAACCAGTTAATTACATTCCCAAGCCAATCTTTTTACATAATGAAACAGATCTTAGAAACAGAAATCTATTGCATTCAATAAGCAGCTGCTCCCAAAATAGAGAATGTGCTCTCCCAGCGTTTTTCCCGCCTCCAGCAGTCCCTGAGTAACAAGTTTAGTTTTGAATTCAACTGAAAGTTAACAGGAATTCTGTTGACCCTGGCTAAAATAGGCAAACACCACAAACATACTTGCTCCTGGCAGTCCCTCCTGGCCTGCTGTTCATTATTCAGAGCTGTGCTGGCTCTCTGAAGAGCTTCCTGAACTTCTGACTGAACAGCTGACAGACTCTTCTTCAGTTCTGAAAGCTGCAGTGGCAGAGGAACAACAAAAACAAAGTAAGAACAAACCCAGGACTGAGAGGACTGAGTGGCAAAGTATTTGCAGAGTACTGAACACAGTCATTCATAATGATGATTATTTTATTACTTATAAATTAAAATTGGTATTAAAAGAGACAAATACTTTCTATATTTTGACTTATTAATATACAGAGGTCTTTCCCAGTAAAAATATAATCCTTTACTTTCAGAGTTGGACCTGCAGTAATTCTAGTTACAGTCATTTTGTTTCCTTCTGAAACCTCTCACAAAGGCTGCTACTTTATGTTTTCCTGCTCAAAGTTCAGGCAGAGAGTGACAGCTTTAAACACACAATCACTACAATATTGAACTGACACTATCAATATACAGCTTGTGTTTGGAAACTCTCACAAATTCAGGCACTCTGTGTACACTCTGAAAGACCTGGATCAGGGCACTGCTATAGTGTGAAACCCAAGTGAAGCTGAGGCAGCTTTCTGAAAGCTCATTCCTGGGAGATCTCAGGGAGGGTCAGTGCATACCTGCTGCTCCATGTTCTCCACAGCTTTACGCTTCTCCTCCTGCAGTTCCTGTTTTTCTTTTTCTGACTCCATCAACTTCTTTTCCAGCTGTGCCTGATATTCTGAAGATTCCTTCAGACGAGCTTCAACTGTTGTACGAACTTCCTCTGTCACCTTCATTAAAATGCATCATGAGATCCACTTTTTATTCAGTTAAATACATTATTCTGATACAAAACTGGAATTTTGTTAACAATTTAAAGCCAGAATAGGTATTCTCAGCATCTAATTTAGAACAACACTGAAAATATGGAAAATCACAAGCAGTAGTGAATTTTTACTCTAAAAAACAAAGTAAATAAAAATAAGTAATTAACTACTTACTTGTTTTTCCTTATTGAGGGATTCCTCCAGGCTGAGAACCATGGCCCTGTATTGCTCCACATTACTGGAACTAGTCTTGAGCCTCTCTCTCAGGTCATTGACTTGCTCCTCAGCTTGTCTCAGATGACTTACAAGATCATCCACATCTTCATTTGTACTAGGCTGACCTGCATTGTTAGAACACGTTCATTAACTGAGATTTAACTTAGCCTTAAAACCGCTGTTCTTATGAAAACTGAAGCAATTTTTGGATAATATGATAAAAACAATTATTTTCACAAAGCTTCCCTAAATAAAACTGTAAGCCTCACCAAAATAAGGACTTATAATAAACACTGTTGATTATTTAAAACTATGTAGCCTAATACATTTAAGCTCCTTCAAACAATAAAAGGAATTCTTTAAGAAGTTTTGCATTATTTTTCCCCTTTGTCCAAGATTGCTTGGATGTGAAGTTTACATTAACAAATTATGCTGGTTACTATCTGCCTGAATATGTGAATGCAGTAACAAAGTGATTTACTATTTAGTGTACTGCTGTTCCAATTCCAATTATTATGGACTGTGAATTTTACCATTCTGAGATGGTAATGCTTAGCATAAAGGGAAATTAACTGCAGAGGAAGATTTCACCTTTCCCTGGAGACCTTTGTGAGGACTGGGATGTGAGCTGGGCCTCAGTGTTGTTCAGCTGCTGTTTCAGCATGGCATTTTCCTTCTGGGCATTCTTCAGGAGCTCCTTTGTGTTGGTGTGACGGTTGGTCTCTGTCTCCAGCTGCCTCTTCAGGTCCAGGATATGAACCTGCAAGCACAGGGCTCTTCAGTTTGCAATTATTCCCAAATGGCACAGAGGCCAAGTGTGGCTTTACATGTCAGCTATGGAAAAGAACACACTGCACTCTGGCAGAAGCACCTGGGGCTTTATTTTCCTTCAAACAAGTGCAGCACATTTATACTTACCTCCTGATTCTTGGTGAGGGAATGTCTTTGTTCCACCTCACTCTCCAGTTTCTTCTTCAGCTGAGATATCTCACGTTCAAGCTTTTCTATCTGATTATTGAGTCTCTGCTTTGTTTCTGTCTCAGATCTTTCGAGTATTCCCTGAAAAAAGAGACCAATGCATTTTGTTTACAACATACCTCAATAATTTTCTTCTGAATTACTGCAGCACTTCATACAAAGTTGTCAAAACATTTCTCCCACGCCAAGAATAATTAAATAATAGGCAGATACAGAAAATGATGAAAAGTAGTGCTTACAATGTATGACTTAGCTTTGAAAGGTTTCATTAATGATGTTAGTACCATAAATATTATTAGAAGAATATCTACTATCTATGCAGTCTAATGCCATTGACTAAAAAACCACCAAAAGATCTACTAGAGAAACAGAACTGTCACATGATAAAATGTGCATCCTTAAATACATTCTAAGTATTGGCATTACGAATTTTTTCCTTTCACTTTGTTTCATGTGTTTTCTTTCCATTTGATTGTGAAAATCCTTCTCATCAACTCAGAATTCTCAGGACCTTGCCCAGGTAAATGACAGAGTATCATAATGTAGGACAGGAGTCCCAAACTTGCTGAAACAAGTTGTTGAAGTATTTTATATCATGTTGATTTGTAACCACAAAAAAATCCATGTTAAGACTCAATCCCATGAGTCTTTAATTTGATTTTCATGGGTATTTATTGAAAAGCCTGAGAGACAGACCCATCCTGGGCATAAGAATAGCACCACATACCTGAATTGTTCTCAAATTGGTGAGCAGCAAGTTCTGTCCTCTTTGTTCAACCAGCAGAGAGTCACGTTGCTGAGTCAGGCGCACATCTGACATCTTCAGGATATCCTTCTCTTTTTTCAAGTTTTCTGCTCTCACCTTTAAGACAACAAATTATTAAAAACTTTGTTGTCAATCCCCAACCCATCCATTGAATTTAGTATTATTTTAAAATCCGTGTGAATTAAGCCAAGAATAGTAAGAACAGAACTACTGGACATTCTGTTTTCCCTGCAAACTGAAACACCTTGGAATGTTCTTACATCTCCACTCTTCACTTGAGACATTTCAGGACAATCATAAGGAAAACTGTTGTAATACCTTCAAATACCCTGCAGTGCCACACACTGTTACTGACCTCTGCCACTGCCAGTTTTTCATTAGCTCCCCTCAGGTCCTGAGTCATGGTGTTAATGATCTGCTCCTGCTTCTGAGTGGTCGCTGTGAGCTTCTGGGTTCTCTCATGCAGGGAGGTGATTTCCCGGCGATAGCTTTCCACGTTATCCTGCAGCATCTCGTACCTTCCAGGGAACACAGCAAAACAACTCTGCCACTGTCCAGCTCAACAGGGGCATGCACACTGCTGTGGGCTTCATGGTTTTATGTTTCAGTTTGCACAAATGTGCCTCACTCAACTACAGTTTCTGCTTTTGAGCCCACCAGCACTATTTCCTTTACATTCTTACACAAATTAGACAGTGTCAATGTTTAAGTGAACAAACAAAATCAAGCAGCCAGAGGACATGTAAGGCAATGATATTATGTAGCTGAATTACCTTTTGGAGGCAAATTCCAGCTGTGTGGATATCTTGGCATTTTGTGACCTCAAGTCTGTGACCTGCTCCTGAAGCTTTTCATTCTGTTCATTCAGAAGCTTGTCATTCTCTGCCTTTTCTTTTTTATAGTTCTCAAAAACTTCTTGCAACTGCAGAAAAGAACAGACATAAAAGTGAGTAAGTACCAAAAGCAAGTAAAAATAAACAGGGACAGCTTTGTGCAGTGTCTACTGAAGAGTGTACCTGCTTAAGAGCAGCCTTGGCCTCCACAGTCTCCACGGACTCAGTCATAGACACTGGAGCAGGAGTTGCCATGGACTGAGGTAAATTCGGGCGCTTTGGAGTAGATGTAAGACAGATCTCCTCTGGTAACATACCTGAAGCTACAGGAAGGTAAAGAGGGTTTTAAAGCAACACTTCTGCTTGCCACAGCAGATCACACAGCCCCTGCACCCTGGGTACCTTGCAGAGGAATGATGGCCCCCGTGGTCTGGGTGAGCAGGATGCGGAACATGTCTCGCTGGCGGATAATGGACTCCACGAGCTGCAGCTGGTGCTGCCGCGACTCCCGCAGCTGCTGCAGCTCACTGAGAGCTTCATCCAGCTGGCTCTGCAGCTCAGACATCCTGGAACAACAACAGCCTTCAACATCCCACACAGGCATGCCCAGGTGTTCTGGGCCCCTTCCTTCCACAAGGACAGTGAGGAGCTGGAGCTCCAGGAGCAGCTGAGGGAGCTGGGAAAAGTGCTAAGCCTGAAGAAAAGGAGGCTCAGGGGGGACCTCGTGGCTCTACACAACTCCCTGCTAAAAGGGAGCAGCTGGGGGAATGAGGCTCCGCACCCAGGGAACAGGGATAGGACAAGAGGAAACGGCCTCAAGCTGTGCCAGAGGAGGTTGCAGTTGGACATCAAGAAGAATTTTTTCACAGAAGGGGTTGTTAAGCATTGGAAGGGGCTGCCCAGGGAGGTGTTGGAGTCCCCATCCCTGGAGGTGTCCAAGGAAGGACTGGACATGGCACTCAGTGCTCTGGGCTGGTGACATCTGGGGCATAGCTTGGACTTGATCCTGGACTTCCTTCCCAAACTTAATGATTCTGTGAACCTATAACAAATCCTGCAAATTTCCAGGAGACAGGCCTTTGGGCTGCCATTTGCAGATGAAAAAGAAAGCAGGCCTCTTTCCTGAACAGTAGAATTCTATTCATGTGAGTAACTTCAAAAATGTCAGTAGCATGAGCAGAGAGTCAGGCTAAGAACCTTTCACAAAGAATTCACACCTGTAGTCTTTACAGTAGTGATTTAGATATGTGCACATGCAGTTTTCTGTTCAGCTATCAGGAATAAAAACTTATCTTTTTGAAAAACGGCTCTGTTGTGTGAAATCAGTCACCAGAAGACTGACAATTATTTTTACTTCAGGTTTTGATGACAGGACCTATTATAAAGTTATAAAGCCATTTTAATAGAAACCTGAAGGTCCTGTAGCTTAATAAGAACTTGCTTCTACAAGTTACATAGCTGGTGCACACAACTAATAACAATCAGAAGTAAAAAACTAAAAATGCTTGAATGAATCCCTGTTACTAATTAGTACAAAGTTAATGAAAAGGAAGAGGTGACCTACTTAGATGATGTTGTTTCTTGCTCCTCTTTTTCTCTTGCCTCCCCCAGCTCCCGAAGAGCCACCAGGAGACGCTGATTCTGCTGCTGAAGCTCTTGGATATTTCTGTAGGACACCAGGTGCTGAGTGATCACTTCAGAAGAGCTGCTGATGTCAGCAGAGCTCACTGCTTCATCACGAATCACATGGTTGCCTCTGGCTTCTTCCAGTTCCATTAACAGCACACAGATCTGAAAGAGAACAGTCCTTGTGTAATGCCTGCACAGACTCTAAAGTTTTCAGTGAAAACCAATATATTGGGAATAAAGGACTTGGAAATTAAGGAGTTTTCCCTACAATGTGCAGGGAATTGCAACTGCACAATTGCAATTGTGCAAACAATTATAATCAAGATAGTTGTTGTAAGATAATTATGTGACAGAAAAAATAGCTTGACAAAAGGCAACAAATTGAAAGTACATAAAGTGTTTAGTTCTGTGAACAGATCACAGGACAGTCCAATCTAACAAAGAAATTATATAGATGAGTTTTCCATGTCATATGCTTAACAATATTATCCTAAAGTAGTACCACTTCTATCCAGTTAACTTATTCCAATTTTGAAAGCAGTAGTATCATGCTGTCCTGAGGAGAAGTTTTAATGTCACCAACATAATCAGGACAACCAAAGTCTCCATGACTGTGGCTGAATGCAACTTCCAAGTAAACATCTGAAATGCAGCAGCACATGAACACAGAACTGCAAGCAGCACATTTAACCACAGCAATGTTTCCTGTACCTGCTGGGAGAGATCCTTCACTCGCACCTCCAGTCTCTGGCTCTCCCTCTCGAAGAAGGAGGCGTGTTTGTTGGCCTGGTCGGCACTGTCCTGCAGGCGATGGATCTCCTGCAAGCACACCAACAGGAGTAAACATCACACCTCAACTGGACACATTCCTTTCCAGAGAGATAACAGCCTGTGCAGACATGCCTGGGGAACCAAACTTCTCCTTAAAGTTACACGCCCAAGGTAAAACTCTAGCTGTTCCAGAATTAAAAGTCATGTTCTTTTGTAATGTACAGGTGCATGCTTTAAAACCAGTGGGAAGGGAGCACTGAAGTCCAATTTTATGTCAAATAAATACTAACTTTGTTTAAAGTGAACCTACTCTCTCAGAAAATCAGAGACTGTAAATCACCACTACAAAAAAACTACAAAATACATTGATTCTGTAAAATACTTTCTACAGTTCCAGAAATCGCAAGCCAGAAAGTCCAACACATCTTTTCCCATAATAAAAGTTGACTGATAGATCCATTTCATACACTTACGACGGCAATTAGGTTTAAAGATTTTTAAATTAATTTGTTTTCCAAAACTATACATGTTCTTTTATTTTACACTGACCTTCATAGCTTGTTCAAGCTTTGCAGACAGACTTGCAACAGCTTTTTGGGAACGCTCAAATTCTTCACGCTGACGTTTTAAGATTGGGGCTTTGGCTTCTACTTCCTGCACTATTTCATCCAAATATTTATTGATTCTCCTATTCTCCAGCTTCTCCATATGCAACTGATCCTGAGTTTCGACATAGGCATTGTACAGCTGCAACAAAAAGGTTTTGGTTTGGTTTTGATATGCTTGTACAGATCTCTTTAAAAAGAACCACTGGTAATGATACAGTTCATACCTTAAAGCACTGCAATTTTATACAATTGAACTAGGTAATTCAGAAGAACAAGCTGGACTTTTAAAATATGATTATAGGACTCATATCATAGAAAAGAAGTTACACATATTAATTTTAAAATGGCAAACTGTATAGTGCAACTGTCTGCAATAGAAGAAGTCTATGTAAAAGGTCTAAGTTTAAAGCAAATTTAAGACAACAGAAATATCAAAGCCAGCAACACAGCATAAAGGAATTTAATGGCTGGACAAAACAATCAGTAACAAATAATAACAACACAAATTGCATAAACAGAAGCATGAAAGCCCCTAGAACCTGTATGAGCTATAGTTAATTGTTTGCAAGTTTAGGCACAGCAGTACAGATTAAAACACTATGTAAGTAAGCAAAAAAAGACTGCTCCTGCGAAAAATGCATATAGAAAGTAAGTTTATACTAACAAAACCCACCTATTTCTGAATTTGATCTACTAAAGAAAACCTGTAAGGCATGTTGAAAAAGATCTCAGTAACTTAGCAAGAGAAGTCTGCCTCAAGTAAGACTTCCTTGCCTTCATCAAGCATGATCGCAAACCCAAAGAGTGCCCCAAGGCTGAACCTTTCTGTTCTCACAGTGTCATTGTGGCATCCAAGGGCTTTGCTGCTGGAGAGGTTGTGCTCACTAACCTCAGTTAACTTCATGCCAGGCTTGACCACTTTGGCCACTGCTGCAGCAGTGGGAGACATGGCTGCCAGCTCCTCCTCGGACAGGATGGCTCCTGGAGACACAACCCCACAATTACCATCCAAAAGCTGCAATAATCCCCACCAGAAACTCTCATACATGACTGGCTTTATTTGAATTGCTGAAAAGATATTGCTACTAGGACTCCTAAAATTTAAATAATTTCAGAACATGAGCACTTGAAATAGCTGGAGCAAAGCTTAATCTCAGGTTTTTTAGCACATTGTCAGAGGTTTGGAGCAGCAGAACAGTGGTTTATTTTCATTACATTTACACAGGTATAGAGCAAATGTACTCCATGCCTCTGTTCCTTCCTGCTCTCTATCCTTTAGAAACTGTGCATATGAAGCAAAAAACAAAAAGGACATAGCTAAAACAGTGAATACCGAGCAAAATTTAACATTAACAGAAATTTAAGGACAAGAGGTTTGTTCACTGCTGCCTATTTTTTATACAGGAAAATAAGACTAGTTTTCATCTCCACTTCCCCCTCCAGCAAACCACTAAAAGCAGGCTGATTCAGCCTTGAAGAAAAGTTTCCCCTCCATTTTCTTTGAAAAGGTAACAGATTAAAAAAAACTTCAAAAAACTATGACAGAAATGCATTTTCTGCTGAGGGGAGCATATTTATACACATATATAAGCATATGTATATATATGAAATAGCTTCTAAAATGAATTATTAAAAATTAACAAAGATTACATTAGATTAATGCAGTTGGTTCTTAGAAAAATTCAGCACAATATCCTTGACAGACCATAAAAGCCCAAGAGTTTCTGTACTTCAGGTGCCAGCTGATCCCACCTTTGCGCTTTGTAGCCGACAGTAAATCATTGGCGTTCTCCAGTTCCTTCTCCAGCTTACTGATCTTCTCTCTCAGCTCCTTCTCCATGGTGGCTTTTGACTCCTCCACCTCAGCCAAATGCTCCTGGGCTGCTTTATTAGCTGAAATTCAATCAGACAAGCAGGTTGTGTGTTGTGATTGTTTTTAAAATAAAAGTATCAGGATTTAGCTGTGTTCCTTAAGTTTTACTTTATATGATCTGCAGAAGTTCATGATAAGAAAATTCAGCAGTGTGAGAAAAGCATGAGCCATTGCCTATCACCTTTGATTGGAAAAGGGCAAAAGTATGAACTGTCCTTAGCAGTGAAAAGGAACCTAAACTAAAAAAGCTAAAGTGAAGACATATCTTGCAAAATAATCAAAATCCATAGTAAAATTCCAGGTGTATTTGAAAACGGTTTCCCAACCATCAGTAAATTCAACTAGTCAGGTACAGTTTTTGTTACAAAGGGACGAGTATTTCCATCACCCCCCTAAAGCCCAACGAAATTCCTTTCAGGAACACACACAAAACCCCCATTTTTCAGAGCATCAAGGTACTCCAAGGAGCCCAACTGCTCTCCTCCCTTTGCCAGCTTACCTTCACCTGCTTCCTTCAGGAGCTTGTGCAGCTCTTCCACTGCTCCTGTCAGCTCATTGCTCTTTGCCTCCGAGTCATCAGCAGCACTCTGAAGAAAGCATTTTAGCTCACCTTTAGTACACAGCAACAGCAGCCACATGTTTACAAGAAAGCCTAAACTGACCACAAATCACGAACAGGTTTCTGCAAAAAACTGACCTAAACTGGTCAGTCCTTTCCATTTGGATTGACTCACTTTGATGCAAAGTGCTTGAGAGTAAGAAGTATCAGACACTGATTTGATGTGGCAATTCCCAATGCAATCTATTTAGCTGTTTGCAGCATAAAGGAATTTAATGGCTGAACAAAACAATCAGTAATCAAATAATCAGCTGTTTACAGCTGCTGTTGGCTCTTTCCTTCTTCTGACTAAAGAAGACTGGGAATTTTCAGTACTCTATTTCAAACAGTCTGAAAAAATGGTATTTTTAGGGACTCATATTATATAACATATACATATATAAGTATATATATATGTTATATATATACTTATATATATATAACATATATATATGTTATATATATAACATATATATAAGTATATATAACATATATATAACATATATATAACATATATATACACTTATATCTATATATAACATATATATATGTTTTATATATATATAACATATATATATATATATTATATATATAAGTTTATGCTTCTTTGCTTACAGCTTGAGATGTCCCAAATGCAAAAGCTGTACAATGTTTATTTGGTGTTTGTGCAAGACAGTTCACAAAGCAGAGCTCAGTAACCTGTGCACTAAAATATGCAAACCAAAGAGTAAGCAGTTGGACATTTCAGCTGACTTACATGGTATTTTTCACTCTTTGAGCAAACAGAACAAATATTACTTGTTTAGATGCTGTCTTTGACACAGTACAGGACATTCAGCTGGGTCTTAACCAAGTCATCAACACTTTGCAATGTTCATAAATGAACTTCTAACTCAGAAAAATCTCTTGCACAGCCATACTTTCCACATAAACTTTTACCTTCCAACAGATTCTAAGACATAACCACATTTTTACAACATGAAGCCTCAAAATAGTTGGCATAAAATTACTATTTCAACCCCAGTTTTGCTTATTCTCCAAGATAATACAAACAATGTAAGAGTCTAAATGCTGACTAAGACAGCAGCAAAGAAGACAATGTTTTGCCTGTTTCACAAAGTCATGCAATGGAAGTTAGCCTTTCCACATCCAAATTTTGTGGGGGAAAAAACCTCCAAATTGGCTTGCATTATGTAAGATTCAGACCCTACTAGAGTTATAATGGAATTAACCAACTCACCTTATACAAGTTGGATAATTTCATGTGGGCATTCAGTTCATTGTGGAATCTCTCTTCCATGCTTGTCTGTTGCTCTTTTGCCTGGCAAATGAAAGAGGAGACAGGGTAGGGGAGGATTCCACTATTTCTATTTCCCTCATTTTATTGTTTGATTTGTAGGAGCAACTGCAATGCCATTTAACATATTTCAAGCTGTCTCACCTCCTTCAGTTTATTCAAAAGTTCTTCAACATGCTTCTGGAGGTTTTCATTGGACTGTTTCAAGCTGTTCACCTGCTCCTCCATTCTGGAAACCTATTCAGAGAAGAAGTAAGGACACTATGTAAGATTTTTAGCTCCTAGTCCAGTTTATTTTGGAAAATACTTGTCTCATTGTTTTTAACTTAAAAATAAAAACAAACTCAAAAGTTGCTGGAAGAGCATACAGGGCCACTCAAATACAGTCATTAAAGTATTGGCTTTGTTTAACACTGTTAATCAGGTGGTATAATTGCTAAGAAATGACAAGTCAGTAATTACATTACCTCCTCCTTTTTGTTCTCCAGACTGCATTTGAGCTCCAGGATTTCATTGCCTTTCTCCCTGGCAGTATGGAGCAGCTCATCTGTTTTGGCTTTCAGCTCAGCATTCAGCCATGTGTTCTGATTCTGCAGCAGCTCCTTCTCTTGCTCCAGCCTTTTCTCCCGGTACTGAAAAGAGAATTGCATAGTGTGAGTGTAGTGGTTCCACAGAAAATAAAGCAGCCAATTAAATTACTCTAATTAGAGAAGGAGTAGCAAAATGTACTGTAATTTGGTAAATACAGGCAGTGCTCCTTATTACACTAGTAGTAAGTTACAACTATCAAGCAACAACAAATTACTGCCATTTGAGTTAGTTTCTTCCAAGTTTAAATTAGTTGGGAACAAGAACAAGATTAGTAGCCTTTCAGAGGAAATTAATTACGATATTGAGATTTTTGTCCCTTCCTCCTCTCTTTATGGAGTTTATTCTGCCCACAAAGTAATGGTACAGGTTCACAGCTCATTATTTTTCTCCTTTCTAACTCCCTTCAGGGAGCTGAAGTCCTCCCTAGCAGTCCTTCCTTCCACTGCCACCAAGAAGGCCTGGACATGTTTGCCCAGCCTGATACCCCCTCTCTTCCAGAAATATAGATCTCACTTCTAGTCACAGCCAGCAATTTTATAATAAAAGAATTTGCTATAAATAACAGGCACTCACTTGACCTACTTTCCAAGGAATCATAACAAAATGGTGATTACATCACACACAAACAAGCAGAACACACTGTGCTTACAAAGCCCTCCTCACCTTCATGGAAACATCTGATGTTTGAAGTTCATCCAATTTCAGCTGAAGCTTTGCCTTTTCTGTGTTGGCCTCTGTGAGTTTTTCATTTAAACGTTTAACATCCTCTGGAAGAGGGAAATCAGTGTTAGGAAAACTTGTTGTGTAACAGCTTTAATTACTAAATTGTAAAGAATGACAACAGGCAAGACACTTTGTATGTAATTGCATGTTGGGCACTAGGATACTGCATAAGGCACATTTTTAAATGGAGAAAAACAAGCACCAAAGTGGTGTCTTTGTGCAATGACTGTGTTATTTCCTGGTATGTAAGGACTGTGCTCCTGGCTGTACCATTTAAATGTTCAACTTCCTGAGATCGCCTTTCGGTGGTTCGGACCAAGTCTCTCTTCTCAGCTTCCAGCTCTTCCTTCTCTCGCATTAACTGGCTCTGAAAAAGATTGCAGAAGGAAATAAAGAAAGGTGATCAGCTCTCTGGAATAGTTTATGGCCTCTGCTTACACTCAGAACCACACAGCAGCGAGCTAAACCTCAGTGAGCTACCCCAGCCAACTGAACACTGGGATAAGAGGCTTAGAGTGGGCAGGAAAATCACAATGGAGCTGTTCAAAACTGCATTTCATTTTAATATTCTTGGAAAGACAGCTGTAATAGTCAAGAATTTCCTGAAACAGCTTTGTTTGGTTAAATAAAAGGGGTAACAGAGTAAACAAGGAATGACAGTGCAATTTACATGCAGCAATATAAATAATGCACCAATATAAACAACCAAACAATGCAATTTACATGCACCAGTATAAACAATGCACCAATATAAATAACCAAACAATGCAATTACATGCACCAATATAAAAATCAAAACAAAGCCAACAAACTTGGATCATTTACAGGCTACACTGTCTCTCAAGGTGTCACTACAAAGCACCTCAGTCAGGCCCAAGTAAGTTCCTTTGGGAGAACAATGAGATCCATCTCTCATTGTGGAAAAATCAATCTAATAAACTTTTTTTAGCTTCCTGCTCCAAAATTACTGTTCTGCTGGATCTGCCAGCTCATCCTGCAACCCAGTGACATTTGGGCATAACACAAGAAAAACTGTGCCAGAGAGTGGGAAAGGATGGGGAAAACTAGAAGTTTTGTTTATGCCTTTGACAGAATTTTGGGGGTTTGGGTTAAAGTCACTTCACAACAGGTTTCAGCTGGAATGAACAATCCATGCAAACTAAAACAAAAGCACCTGCTCACCTGTCATTCAGTTTGCTAAAACACCACCTTTTTAAAAGTTCCTGCAATTTTCCTGCACACACATCCCCATGGACATGTAAGCATCTCCCTGAGCTTATAGTGGTGCTGATCCTGATATTCTCCACTGAGAACTGAGTGCACTCTGTGCTGCAAAGGGCCAGGGAGCCCCAGGGTGGCAGCCTCAGCAGTACCTGCACAGCCGTGTTCCGGTCCTGGGCAGCCTCGAGCTCCTTGTTCTTCTCATTGAGCACCTTCAGCTGCTCATCTGGGGGGAAGGAACAGCAGTGAGGGATCTCCACTAGGATGTGACAGAACCCACCCTCCTAATGCAACAGAGTCACAATTTCCCTGACAAACATTTTTAACAAAAGAGAGAGAAGAATGCCAGACCCTGCCCTGGATGGGCAAGGGGCACTGAGGCAGACTAAGGCACTGCTTAAAGCAGAAACAGCTTTTGTGAGGATCCATCCACAGCCCCCTGCACTGCTACAACCCAGCAAGGGGCTGTTCTGCCATGAGAACAACAGATTCCATTAATATTGGAACACACCACCAAAACACATCTCTACAAATGCAGCTGATGGGAGATTTTCAGCTCCTGTGCAAAGCCTGAGGCAGTGCCCACAGCCCTGGCCTGGAGGGTGAATGTCCTGCCCAGCACTTAGGGATGTTACACAGTTCCACTTACGAAGCTTTTTGAGCTCCTCCCGAAGAGTTTGACATTCCTGGGTCTCATTTACAAGTCTTTCCTGGCTCTGAGCCAGTCGCTTTTCCACTTCAAAGTACTGTTGCTCTGCAAAAGACCAAAGTCTTTTCAGTTTCACATCATAAACATTTTTTCCTTCTCACCTTTACCAAGGAGCATTCTAAAAAGAATATATAAAAATAATAAGACTGTAAGAGAATTTGAAGGAAGGAAAAAAAAAACCCACAACATTTTTGAAGGCAAAAACCTGCATTTCCACATTGAGCGAACACTGTTTAAAACACTGTGCTAGCAAGACAAGTGCTGTGTTTCCAGAAATTGTGATATGTTTCAGCCTGCTCTAGTGGAAAGTGTCCCCGCTGATGGCAGGGATTAGAATGAGATGAGCTTTAAGGTCCCTTCCAACCCAAATCACTCCATGATTCTGTGAAATTGTCCATCAAGAAAGAGCCTAATTAATCTAAATAGTTATTTAACATTTTTGATGTAAGTAGAGATGTTGTATCAGCCCAATTATGCAGTGTGGGCTCATCACCTTAAAACTTCTTTCATTTCTGAAGTATTTCTATACATTCCAAGTAAAATCCACATATCCCCAGGTATTAAGGGTTTTGATCTGGGGAATCTTTTAATGAAGACTTCTTAAAATTAATTTCTGGGCTCTATTCCCTTAGCAGCGAAAAAACAAAGAATTAGATGTGAATTTTTGTGATCTAAAACAGTAACTGTGAAATGGAGCTTCAGTGTAAAATACTCAGTAAAAGCATAATTAATCCCACTCTTGGGCAGGATGGGCTTCTAAGGAAGCACTGAGGGCTGTCTATTTAATCTTCCTCCTCTCATACATTACAATTTCAAACAATGCTGCTCCTCCTGCCACACACGAGAAGAATGGATCTGGAAGAGAGTATCTTTCTAAAATCTGTGGGTTACCTTAATTTACACCACACTTTAGTAATACATTTACCAAGATGTCTACCATGAGAGAGACTGAAAAACTGAAAGGTAGAAGAAGTATGAAGTATGAGAAGTATGAAGTATCAGAAGAATGTCACATCCTCTACAAATTAACTCATATTCACAACCTTACACTCTTGTCCCTGCTCTCTGCTGGTGTTACTGTTCTGTTATCAACTCATCCCCAAATCAATATAAAAATATTGATTCCATCAGGGCCATTTTACAGAATGGAATTGAACAGTAAAGTATAAACCTAAAGCTCTTTCAGAGCTGGGTGAACAAAGCTGTATTTCTGCTCCACAACGAGGACCAAAGCAGATTGAAGCACAGAACTGTTTGGGTTGGAAGAGACACCTAAGATCAGAGTCCAACCATGGCCCAGCCTTGCCAAGGCCACCACTGACCCATGTCCCCAAATGCTACATCCACACAGCTTTAAAATCCATCAAGGGGTGGGGATTCCACACCTGCCCTGAGCAGCTGTGCCAGGGATGGACAGTCTTTTCAGTAAAGGATTTTTCCCAACATCAAACCTAAACCTTCCCTGATGCAACTGAAGGCCATTCCCTCTCTTCCTATCCCCTGTTCCTGGGAGGAGAGCCCGACCCCCCGGCTGTCCCCTCCTGTCAGGAGCTGTGCAGAGCCACAAGGTCCCCCCTGAGCCTCCTTTTCTACAGGCTGAGCCCCTTCCCAGCTCCCTCAGCCACTCCTCGTCAGACTGGTGTGTATCAATGGTTGTTAAAAACCTGGCCAAAAGCTGTTCTTTAAGACCATTTCGAATGCAGTTTTAACCCTGAACGCACCTTAGCAAGAGGGAAAAAAAAAAAACAAACACCAGGAAGAGAAAAAAATTTTAAAAGTATATATAAATATATATACGTATACTCCAGGAGACAAAACGAGACAAACACCGCTCAGATCCCACTGCAGGCCCGTTCCCAGCCCCTCCCGGCCTCACAGCCCCCAGGGAACCCCCGAGAGCCTGTGGAAGACAGAACCGCGCTCCGCGCTGTGCCCGCGCTGCGTCCCCCAGCACAGGGACCGTGGGCCCGCCCGCCGCGCTCACCGCTGTCCACCTTGAAGCGCTCATGGCGGGCCCGCAGCCCGTCGATCTCGCCCTGCTGGTCACCCAGGAAGCGCTCCAGCTTGCCCTGCACGGCGCGGGGCAGCTTGGCGAGCTCGGCCCGCTCCAGGAGCTGCTGCAGCACGGCCGCCATGGCTCCGGCACAGCGCCGCCCGCCGCCGGCCGCGCTTCCGCTTCCGCCACGGCCGCGCCATCATGGGAGTGGCGGCAGAGCCGCGGCAGCGCCACAGCCGGGACAGGAGACTGCACGGCCTCGTCGCCATGAGGGATAGAGGAGCTTCATCCATGCTACAGGACAGGAGCTGTCTGTGCTTCTGAGGTGCCCCGTGTGCCCGAGAGCTGCCAGGGGAGCGCGGCCGCTTCCGCCACTCCCAATATGGCGGAGCGGGGGGCTGTGCGCGCCCTTTTCCCGCGCTCCGCTATGCATTGCTGTGCGTCATCTCTCTGCGCCGCGGTGCCTAGCGATGGCGTAATCGGCCACATCGGTGCTCGGCTGAGACCGGGGCGGCTGCAGAAACTGGGGATGTGCAGGGGCTGATCCTGGGGATGTGCAGGTACTGATCCATGGGGATGTGCAGGGGCTGATCCATGGGGATGTGCAGGGGCTGATCCATGGGGATGTGCAGGGGCTGATCCTGGGGATGTGCAGGGGCTGATCCTGGGGATGTGTAGGTACTGATCCATGGGGATGTGCAGGGGCTGATCCCTGGGGATTTGCAGTTGCTGATCCTGGCTGTGGGGGCATGAGTTGAGGTCTGTGAGCACCTTCCCTGTGGAGGTTCAGGATGTTCTTTGCTTCCTCACCCTTTGCTCTTGGGCTTCAGCTTTTTAATGCCTAATTCTTTGGGATAATGTTCTCCAGGCTTGAAGGGGTTTTCAGCCTAGCCCTCAGGCAAGGGAGAGGAGTCTGTGGCAGCCCAGGCTCATTGGAATGTGCACAGATAGTGTGCTCTGAGTGTTTGGGAATTGGAATGGAAGTGCTGTAGGACATGGTCAAGGACACGTGTGGAATTCAGCAAGTCACTGTGGGAATGGAACAGTGCATCCTTTAGAAGTATCATGCAGCAAGATACTTTTTCTTGAAGGCATTTCAAAATTCAAATCCTGGATTCAGTTTTGGGCCCCTCATGACAAGAAAGGTGTGGAGGGGCTGGAGCATGTCCAGGGAAGGGAATGGAGCTGGGGAAGGGTCTGGAGCACCAGGAGGGGCTGAGGGAGCTGGGAAAGGGGCTGAGCCTGGAGAAAAGGAGGCTCAGGGGGGACCTTGTGGCTCTGCACAGCTCCTGACAGGAGGGGACAGCCGGGGGGGTCAGGCTGTGCTCTCAGGAACAGGGACAGGAGGAGAGGAAAAGGCTTCCAGTTGCATCAGGGAAGGTTCAGGTTTCATATTGGGAAAAATCTTTTACTGAAAGGGTTGTCCAGGCCTGGCATAGCTGCCCAGGATAGGGGTACAGTCCCCATCCCTGGATGGATTTTAAAGCCATGTGGATGTAGCATTTGGGGACATGGGTCAGTAGTGGCCTTGGGGAATGGTTGGACTCAATGACCTTGCAGGGTTTTTTCGATCAAACAGTTCTAAAGCATCTTTGTGTGAGACTTGTTCTCCTGTACCCATTGCAGTGTATGTACCCTCTTTCACTTAGTGCATTGTGTGTTTTGTAGGTTGGAACTATAGCAGCTCACTTAAACCTGGAGCCATGGGTAGAACTTACTTTGTGGAGGAAGGGATTGGGCAGTACCTGACAGAGCTCAGCACAAAGGTGAAGCCATATGTCACTGGCCTGTTGATAGGGCAGGTAAGGGTGGGATTGTCCTTCCATTCATTCCTGTGAGCTGGGGAAACCCCTGTTCAGCAGTCTCAAGGTGTGTTTGCTTCTGTTGATGTTCTGGCAAGTGCTCCCCCCAACGGGACTATGTCATCAGGGCTGTGCGAACTCCTCCCAAGGAGCAGCAGCAGGAGGAGAGCCTGGGCCCTCCCAAACTGGCATCCCTGGATGAGGAGTGGATCACCACACATGCCAGTCAGGTGAGACCTCACCCTGGGGATGGCAAAGGGTGGGAGGAACTGGAGGGAAATAAGATGGACACAAAGGATCTCGCCACTTGTGTCATGTCAAAGTGACAGAGCCTTCCTAACCATGCTGGGCACAGGTGTTTTAAACCAGAAATACCCTTAATGTTTTCAGGTTTTTTGGTGAAAGAACACTTGTTATTACTGAAAGGAAAACACTTGCAGGATGTGTTCACTTACAGGGTCCTGTAAGTGAAAACCAGTGTCCCTTAGTTCACTTCTGCTATTGGTGCAGACTTGTCTCACCGGTGGTTTTTGATATCTCAAGTTACATGGTTTCTAGATTGCCAATCCTGTTAATAAATGTTCATTTTTATTTTCAAGGTGTCCAGAATGCTCCCTGGAGGGTTGCTGGTCCTTGGTGTGTTTATGATTGCAACTCCAGAGCTGGCTAAAGATGGTCAAAATGCTCTGCGCAAGGTAAGCACAGTTCCTGCTGGGAGCACAGCAGCATCCTTGGCTCTGTGTGTGAGTAATTGCCTCTCATTGGCCTGACTAAAATACAGCAGTTTTGTTGCTTTATGTCACAAATGTTGTGCTTTGATGTGTGGGTTTGAGACTGGAACCTCAGAGATCCCTGTCCTGTGGGACACTATTTGTTGACCTCCTGATTGTTACTGCAATAGCAAATCTGAATTTCTATTTACTGGGTTTGTCTGTATTTAGTGGATGTGGACATTCTGGCTTAGGGAAAACATCCTCAAGGTTTATATTAAGCTAAATCTTTGTTGCTTATAAAGCCACATAAAGGTACTAGTGTTGTTAGCATGTTAGCTTTCTTTGTCTGAATAAAATCACTCAGTTTGGAGATGTTTACAGTAGTGAAAGACCTATTCTGATTCCTTTAAGAGAAACATCTTGTCTAGAACGTGTGCACTTGACTGAAGGGTGTGGGATTAAATTTAAAATACTCAAAACTACCTGGTAGACTTAAAATGCATTTTTGTTACAGTATTGGGGTATCTACTGCCATATTTGGTTTCTGTGCTGAAAATGTATGTTCATTTTGTCATTTTTCTAACATAATCATGGTCAGTGATTTAAGCATGAGCAGGTTTGGAAGCCTGAGATCTAAGAGTCAATTTTGGCAGTTCAGTGTAATTGCATCTAAGTTATGTAATGAAACTGGTAGCTGGCTAAAAAAGGTGAGCTGTGTCCAGGTAACCAGTAATAGCTGAATTAAAAATTGGGGGGGGGATTTGTGTTTTATAATTAGTAGCTCTTTTGCACAGCCTTTCTGACCCAGCTGATAGGCACAAAACTGTAATATGTATCTGTAAGGACAAAAGCATACAGGTTGGCCATGTGAATGTATACTGCTTGCTTTGGTTTATAAGGGAGCTAAATTAAAATTTAACAAGCCTCTTTCACTTTGGTAAAAAGTGCCTCTGAATCCCTGTTGGATTTTCTTTTTATGTGACATTTTGGTGACGTGTAAGCTGTGTTTTCTGCTCATACATAATTTTGATATTGCTTTGACTTAAAATTCTAGCACAAGACTATTTTCCAGGAGTTATAGTGAATATTTTTTCAATTTATTTTTGGTCTTTAGCTAATCTTCTCAGTGGAAAAGTCCTTGAGTAAAAGAAGGCTCTGGAAACCTGCTGAGGAGGAGGTCTCAGACAGAGCAGCACTTCAAATCTGTTCTGCTACAAAAAAGTATCCTTTATGAGCAAGGTTTATCGACTGAGGCTACTCTCCCAACCTCTTTTATCCAGTTACTGCTGAATAAATAAAAATTAGGGAGGAGGAGGCTGTTTAAGTTCCGCTAGACATGTATAAGTTGATATAATGAAGTTTTCTGGTTAGCTGTGGTTAAGACTATTGACCCTTTTATCCTTGCAAAATTTCCATCATTTTTTATGAGGTCTGTCTGTGTGACAACATCAAATGACACCTTTCCCAGTCAGTCTTGACTTGCATAAACTGAAAAAAAAAATCCTAAATTACTGTTTGGCTTTTTGAATTGCTGTTACCAGTGGTGCTTGCATTGGAATTGGGGCAGCAGCAATCCTGTGGGATCAATGCTAGAGCTGCAGCAGAATGCAGGAGCTGTTGGTAATGACATAATACAAGGAGAGAAAGCAAGGATTTTTCTCTGAGGGGAGAGAGAGATGAGGACAAATTAAAAATTGATGCCTTGGTGCTTTTCCTGTCAATACATATTGATCTTAATTTGTTTGTAGAGATGGCATCGCTGTGGTAGTTGGAGATTACGGGAAAATGTTTTCCCACTTTTTTACACTTTTCCCACTTTTTTACACTGATGAAAGGTGAGAACTTGCTGCAGAGCATAAATTAGGTCAACAAGGAAGTTTAGTAGAGGGCTAAGTTAATTGTGGATTGTTCTTATTTGCTCCCTTGCTTTCCACTGGGTCTTTTTCTTTAAGTAGCACAGAGTAGTTTGCCGAACCTACGATGTGCAGGACCCCAAGGTAAGCTCATCCAGCTTTTAATGCATGGCAAGGAATGCTAAACCCCCAAAAAGCCTCAATATAGTGCTTTGGGTAGATGCTTTATGGCTTTTCCTTTGTGCTCTCAGAGTTCAGCTAAACCAGCAGACTGGAAGTACCAGAATGCTCTGACTGCCTCCTGGGTGGCTTTGGGCTGCACAGTAAATGTGAACATCCACATTCCACTTCTTGCTACTTCCCCCAACCATGACCTGGAGAAGAACACCAAGGTAACTCACTGCCTGCCCTGGTTCCTACACACCAGTAACCACACTCATTTCTGTGCTGAAAATTAAATAAGAAAGAGTTAAACAGTGCAGGAGAGGAGTAGGACTAATCAGTGGAGAATGATTAGCAATTATTCATCTTTTAAATGTAACTCTTCTGCTGTGCTCAGTGAGAAATTTCCTTTGTTCAAAATTATGTAATAATGGTCATGAGTATCCCAGGTAACTTCTCTGGTGTCTCACCTGGTGAAAGGTTACACCCAATTTGTGCTGGACTATGGGATGGTTTTGCCATGAGTTGTCTTTCAATGGGCTGCAACCCTCTCTGCAACCCCCAAATCCCTGGGGCGACACTTCAGTATTTTGCAATGCTTGTTTCTTAATTTGTTCTGAATGTGGTCCATTTAAGGTTTACCTTTGGCAAAACACAGGTTTTTCATTTTAAAACTCTCTCAGAGTAAGTATTTAAACATACACTTCTATAAGTTTCAGCATGGAGCTGTCCAACCCTTCAGTGAAATTCATTAATTCTTTCCTCTTTCTTATGGTTATTTTGTGTTTTCACTTCTTTTAAAGAATGGGTTAAACCGATGGTCAAAGCAGATAGAAGACAGTGTTTTTCTGATCAATGGCCAAGTTAAAGATGAGGATACAGAACTGCTGGAAGGGCAGGTGAGTACCAAACAAGGAGGAATTGAGCTCTAATAGATGTATGGTTGGAACCTCTGTGTGACAGAGCATTGAATGAGACATCTCCTGTGCAGTGTTTGTTGGTCTGATTGGCTGTTCCAGGCAACCAACACACAGAGCTGTCATTCCTGCAGCCTGCCTCTCCCTCCTGGGCAGTGTGAATGCAGTAATTATGTGTGAAATGACTGAAATGTTTCTATTACAGAGTGAGGTGTGAATGTGGGTGATGACATTTCAAAGACCTACTTTCAGTCACCTTGATGATTGATTCATTCATCTCTCCTTTTAGTTTTCTAGTTCTATTCTCTTGGTTGGTTTCTAAGTGCTATTTTTCCCTCTCAAAGGCTATAAACTAGGGAACACTCTATACCATTGTGAGGAGACTGCCTCAGGCACTTTTTTTTCCTGTTTCATGACACAAAGAATTTTTTTCCCCTCAGAAAAAGTTCAGAGGAAATACTCAGCCCAGCACTCAGATTTCTGATGTCAAGGTTCTGACACAGCTGGTAAGTTTTCAGTGGTTTGCAAAATATAAGCTTGCCTTTAAATTATAAAATAGAGCAAAAAATAAAATAACAAGATTCTGAATTATTGTCTAGAAATCTTGCTCACTTATTCCTAAGACTTTTTTCCCTCCTGGATATTGAATATGAAACTGATTGTCCACAGATCTGCATATTTTGTGCCTTTAGAAATTCTTGTGGTGAGATAACCATGTTGTCCATGAATTGCATAGGATAACTGAAAGATTGGAAAACAGGTTCTGGAAAAGAAATCCTGTGATTAATTCCTTTGGTAGTAGGATACCTGTAGGTACCTGTGTACATTGATTTCAGGTGACTTTGTATCTGAATTCAGAGTCATCCCCACACTTCAAAGCACAGCTTGCCCTGGCTAGCTTGGACATTCACTTGGATGCTTTTGTCAGAAGCTCAGCTGCCAGCTCTGGATTAAGGCGTAGATCCCGTGAGCTGAATCATCATCTGGAGCTGCTGGATCTATGTCAGGAGCTTCCTCCCTACCTGAGTTGTGAAGAACTGTGAATTTGGTGCCCCAGTCTAGGTCCTGAAGTGCAAATGTGTCCAGGCCTTGTTTCATAGCCTTTTGTGTTTTGTCAGGAGGTTCCTGGATTCTCAAAATTATGTTCAGCAAAGCTAGAAGTGTTTCCAATGCCATTTAAAGTCTCCATGAGTATCTCAGCTTCTTTTGTTGTTACTGTCTATTACATTGAGGTGAATTGCTGCAGGGAGAGGAAAACTTTTTCTGGCAGAAGTGGTTTGTGCAGTTGGTGAGGAAGTTGTGCATCCCAGTGTTTCCAGGTGTTGTCCTGGAGTGCTTCATGCTCACACTCATTGTTGTGGTAATTAGGGAGAGCATTTCTAGGCAACAGTTTGATGCAGCTCTCAGTGTGACCATGTGTATAATTTGTTACTGACTGATGGGATGACTCCCAGCACACCCTGGGTTACGCTGATTATAGCAAACATGAAAACGTCATTGTTTTACAAAAGCCTGTAAAAGACTTAACAGTTGCAATGCTGTCATTTGCCACAAGCCTGGAAAGTTTTAAAATCTCCTAGACACAAGTGTTTGAAACACCTGGAGAGATAAACACATTTGCCATAATAGAAAAGAGAGGAAGAACCAAACGAATAACTAAAAATAAAATTGTGAGGGAAACAGCTTGTGTGTGAGCACCTGCTGTTGGTTTGGTGGTTCTGGTTTTAGTGACACTGCTGCAAGGGCCTGGGATAAAGGTGTATGTGTTTGTCCCTCAGTGCCAGGGTGCCAGCCCCAGGTCCACGGCGACGGTGCAGGTGTGCAGTGGCTCCATCAACCTGCGGGGGGCTGTGAAATGCAGAGCCTACATCCACAGCAACAAGCCCAAGGTTAAAGAGGCCATTCAGGTACTGAGCAGGGTCTTGGTCCATCAGAAACATTCTCCTGGAACACCTGGGACTTGGCATACTGGTTTTCCTTTGCCAGAACTGGGGTCAAAGTTATTTTAGAAACCATCCGTGTGGGGTTAGTTAGTTTTTCTCTTCTAGAGGAATATGTGTGATGTGTGTAAGGCTGGGCTCTGGGGAGGCTTTGCACAAATTGTCCAAGGGATTAGGCTTTGAAGAATTCTCTTTAAAATGGTTGCAGACTGTAATATTAAATATTGTAGAGGTAAAATTCAGATTTACTTGTTCAGTAATTTATTTTTTTCCCTCACTGAGTCATTGCCTTGTGATTATTTTTGTTTGGCTTTACTGATAAATATCTAGAAGTTGTCCGTTCTTATCCTAGCAATCCTAAAAATTTCCTCAGCTTTTCATTTTTGTTTTGTGGTTTTCCTTCTTGATACCAATTCTTTTGATGTTAGCTTTTCTCTATTATTAAATTATTATTTAGTAGTTTGAAAATTTTCTGGGAAATTTTTACTAGTTTTTATTTTCTGGGAAAATAAAATATTTACTAGTTTTTTTACTAAAATACTACTAAAATATTTTACTAGTAAAATATTTACTAGTTTTTCTTTTCTGGGAAAAAAACCTATTATTTCATCATGGGTTTAACATATGGGGTTTCTTTGTTTATTTCTTCCTGGTTAAAAGCTTTGCAAATAGTTTTGATTTTGCAAATGGTTTTGCTATTCCTGATGATTTCACTGTGTCCTTGCAGGCTTTGAAAAGAGACATAATAAACACATTGAGTGATCGGTGTGAAATATTGTTTGAAGATCTGATTTTAAATGAAGGACCTCAGAAAAAAAGTAAGAAATTAAAAAAAAAAAAAACAAACAAGAAACCCCAAAGCCACTAACTTGTATTTGCAGTGAATTTTGGTGGTTGTAGAAAATTGTGTTATAGTGAAGTTCCAGTATGGTTCGAGCAGAATAAAAAGGAGAAGGTACAGTTGCTGCTTGTCAGCCTTGACTTTTTCTTAAATCTGGAAATTTTTTTTGTCAGGTTTGTGTCCTTTGCCATCGCAGTTCCTGTGACCACAATAAGGAATCCCAGCTTCTTCCTCACTCATCAGATATTTTGTGATTTTCAAACTTCTGTAGTTGAAACTCTTGTCTCTGAAGTTCCAACTGTACCTTGCACACTTTAAGTTTTTATTTATAATTTTTTTTAAATACATGTATGGTCTTCCTATTAATATTGATGTGTGTTAAAACTTGATAGAGACCAGATTCTCTGAGCTTATGCTGGGACTCTTTAAACTCCTTGAAGTCAGTGCAGTGGTGTCGTAACCTTAAACCAAAAAGGAGTTAATTGACAAATCAATGGGAATGTCTTGGGCAGAGGGAGCCTTTTCCATTGCAGGTAGTTCTGAGTCCCTTCTCTAGGTGGCAGCCGAGCTTTGTGGCTCTGTGTGACACCTCTGCAGTCCTGAGTGCTGCTGAAATCCTGCTCCTCGGGGAGCTCTTACCTGCAGCCTCTCCCTGAGCCCTCCTGCAAGTCATTCTGAACAGGAGAAAAGCTCTGCTTTCTGTTTTATGATCTGTTTGGAGCTGCCCTGGGTATTTCTGGAGAGACTAATAATGTAAGGACATAAATCCATAGAATAGCAGCCCACTAAGCCAGGCATGTCTGAAAGCAGGGTTTTACACAGAGACCTTGAGCTCTTTTGCAATGACTTTATCTTGTGCTCAGAGATTATGGAGGGATCTTATCATAACTGTCAAGGCGTTTATTGGGATGGTATTTCTCCCTCTTTCCTTTTAGGTTTTGGGAGGGAATATCATGTCCTGCCTCAGAGACTGTTTGTCCCAGTTGCTGGATCCAGTGTGATGCTCAGTGATTATAAGTTTGGTGATGAGGCTGCTGGAGAAATCCAGGAACGTTTTGTGGAGATGTTGGATCAGCCTGTGCAAGCTGAAGATATGCACATAGCTGAGGACATTAGCACAGGTAAATATCTGAGAGCTAGGGCAGGCTGGCTCAGGGGCCAGGAAAATGCTGATTAATGGCACAGGCCAGTTTTAGCCAGATATGGATAAAGTCAACTTACTTCACATGCAACTCTAAGCAATTATAACAATTCATTGCAGCTTAAATATATTGTGGAAAATGGTCCAATTTCTCACAGTTTATGTTTCTCTCTGAACAGACTTCTCTTTCCCCTCTCAAATATTTTGGTTTTCCAGTGCAGCCATGACTGCAGCCCATGAGCTGCTGTAGAAACACGAAGAGATGGTTTACCAAGGTTTGTATGTGCCATTGTGCCCATGAATTAGAGGGGATCCTTTATTGATAAATAAACTCTTAAAAAACATCCTGCAAAGCTTTATTTTTTTTACATGAATATGTATGTTTACACTGTCAGTAGTTCATCTTTTTAGTGCTAAGTAGTTTTGAGACAAGTTAGAATAAGTTGAGTGATTTAGTAAAATCTACTGTTTTTTCACTACAGAATTAAAAACACTTTAAAATTTCTTCTGGCAAAACATTCATGTAGTCTGATGTGTCTTTCAGGAAGTTTTCATGCTAAACCTGGTGTTTTAAAAAAAGCCAAATACCTTTCTTTACTCAGAGTGTTTTAATTTATGTACCAAATGCAGTGCCTAAACCTGAAGATTTGTGGGTTCAACCGAAATGAAAACAAAATTGAGAGCACTTTTCATTTTATACTGAATGTCTTACAAGTTTGTGGTCTGATTATGAGACTGCTATATTCCCTTTAATACAGATATTTTGACTTAATCTAGTTACTGGATTCCTCTTTCTGAACATTTCTGGTCTATATAATTTCCTTTTGGGCTTTCTCCCTTGCAATGTTGATTTCAATGTGGATTTCAAACGTGACATTGAAATGTACCTAAGAACATTTTCTGTGGTCTTACGGAAGGCATTTTGCTCCCCTTTCCCCCCCCCCCCCCCCCCCCCCCCCCCGCAACATGCATATGAGCTGCAGGTTCCAGTTTTGTAATTTAAAAAATAAAAAATCCAACACTAATTCTCACATTAAAACTATGAACACTTTTTGATGTTGGTATTTAGGGACAAAAACTGGGCAATGTAACCATGACTTGCTGTGCAAGGTGAACTGTGAGTACTGATATTCACCTTGACTTGCATGTTAACTTGGAGGGGGTTTTGAGTTTCCTCATTTCAGAGTTAACCATAAATTCTTGTCTTTCTAAATGAATCAGCTCCCCCGGGCTTTACCTAGACCTGTTAGCTGTAACTGACTCATCCTTTTGAAGAGAAAGAGGTGTACAGGAACCTCAAGGAAAACAGGAAAGACAATAAAAATCTCTCTGGCATTATTAGAGTAACTTTAATACTCTTAAAACTAATTACTACTGAGCTTTAAGGAATCAGTGTAGCTTAGAGAAGCAAATGAGTATTGTTGTAGCAGTGGAGAGAGGTGTGGGAGGAGAGAGGTGATGATTCAGTTCAGCTTTATTGCTTATGTAAGGCTGTGTGAGCTGCAGGTACGAAGGAAACACCTTTCCACTCACAGCAGGGCATCCCAAAGATTAATGCCAACAATAAGTGTGAAGTGATGGCCACTAAAGGAGCTTGGGTGTTCTTGTAGTCTGCTGCTTGTAGAGTTAACTGAGGGGGATTTATATTCCTTTTCTTTGAAAGAAAAGCAAATTAAAAGTAGGTGTGTATTTTCTTTCAGAAAAGCCCCAAAGCCACAAATTGAAATAAATGCATTGAAGAGGAGAGGAAAAAACGTGCAAGGGGATTTTAGGAAAGCTTGGCCTTGTCCTGGTGACCACCATAAAGTTTGTCCATGGAATGGGCTCTGTTAATTGCAGTGATATTAATAATACTGACAGCACAGCACTGTTCATTCTGATAACTAAAGTTGAGGCATCGGTCACTTGTGGTTTATTAAAATCACAAGTTATTTATACACTTTTATCATACCAGGAAGGTAATTTTAGAAAGAGTCCTGTTAAATGCATACAAATGTTCTGCATTCTAAAAAAATCCCCCATTAATTATGGGATTTGATTTTTATTGTTGCTTTGGTATGAAATGTCTAAGTATTGCTGTGAACATGTTTTTGTGTTATAATGAGAGTTTGTGGTTTTTCTTGTGCAAAGGCTTTTGCAGTGCATCATTTTGGCTTGGGAAGCATGTGCTGTTTCTCTAAGCTTAGCTCTAACTTTGTTAATGATAGTCACTATTCAGTAATTGGTTTGTAGGGAACTTTGTCATCAGCCTTTCTGTTTGTGTCACAGTTCCTGTGGTCTGAGGCACCTTCCTCAAATTAACTGGAAATGCTGTTCATACTGAGGTTCTGGGGAAAGTTTGCTGATAAAAAGAATTCTCTAAAATTCAAGAACACGAGCAGGCTTTTGAAATAATTTGAGGTTTTGTTCCCTTTTTTAAAATATGCACTTTAGAAGAAGAGGATCTAATCAGTATAGGCAAAAGATTTATTTTGTAAGGAACTTCTAGTCAAAACATGAATTTTTGAGGTCAGTTTTATATGTTTACTGAACTTGGGGCTCTCCTGCTGTCTTCTGCAGTTTGTGTCTTGACTCCATGTACAGATCTCCAGTGGGGACACCACTGGGTCATGCTTTAAAATTGCTGTGTGGAAAATAGAAAGTAAACTCCAAGCTATTTATAAGTGAAAGCTTTAAATAGCCCTAACACTGTAATTTCAAGGTATTCAGTGCTCTAATACAGGCAACTGAAAGCTCTGCATTTCTGATTGGCTTTACTAAATCCCTGCTCCTCCTTGGTGCAGGGGGTGGGCTGGTAAATACCCTGAGTGGATAGACAGAAATAAGACTTCAGCAGTGGTAATCACTTCCCTATCTTGGTTAGGAAACTGAAGAATTAAAGATTCATCTAACTGGTACTAGAAGACATCTGCTATGAAAATTCTTTTGTGTGATTTTGCTGCTCTACATGCAAACCTTCCAGAATGTGATGGCATAAAGGCCTGTGGTAACTAAATAGCTCAAGGGTGGTTCTTTTTTTTTTCCCCTTTGTCTTCTTATTTTTTCCTAGGCAAGGAATGTGCAGCTGCCTTGATGTGCAGCTTCCAAAGGTCCCCTCAGCACAGGGAAGCACAAAGAAACCTCAAGTTAGAGGGCACAGACCATCCTACCTGCTCATCAAATATACAGCAGAAAGGAACCTGCTGGAGCTAGACTCCAGAGGTGGCCCAAAAATGCAGTCAGATTGTCCCAAAGTGGGATGTTTTACAGAATTCAAAACTCTGGACAGAAGTTCTCTTACTGTGCTAGTTAAAGATACTTACTGAAAACCTATATTTCAGCAATTAATAACTACTCTCGCTGAAGACTTCTGCTCATTTTAGGCAGCTGAGGGAGTGTTTTTCTTGGCACAAAGAAAATTATCTAGCCATGGCCTCATTGAGGACTAGTGGGATTCAGGAATATTTGACGATTTCTCTTCAAAAACACACTTTGCACTGAAATATTGTTATCTTGATTTCACATGGATGTGCTGCTTGCAGAGAGATCTCCAAGCAATGTCTTATATCTGTGTATCTCACTGTCCTGTTGAGTTTCATATCAAGCAGTGATTTCTCTGCTGCTGTACATCCTGTACCAATGCAGTGGGTTTAGGGATAAAACCCCTAAAGACAGGTTTTAAAAGCTAGTTTGGGTGTTTTTGAGTAACAAGTCTTGTGCAAGCTTGATTTAAGGATATTTTGAAGACAATTATCCACATGACTCAACAGAAACAACCTTTCTGATCGTCTAGATTATCCATTTCCACCATAGCTAATGACAGAGAAAGTACTTCGTTTGCATATGAATCACACAGAGGATGTGCCTTATTACTCAAGCATGTAATTTGTGATTTATTGCTGATGGTCAGCCCCTCTGTGGAAATGGAGATCTGTTTTTATTCAGATCAGTGTCCCATGGCCTTCCCTGATATCTGGTTGTGCTGGGGGTTCCCTTGTCTCCAGAACAGTCTGTTAGGCTCCTTCTCTTATCTGAGCCTGCTTGTCTCATTCTTCCCAGACACATCCAGCTCCCACTGCCATGACAAACACTGTCTTTCTGTTTGCTTGTGCAGAAGGTGCCTGTGGTTATAGATTCTGAATTGTAATCCAAATTCTTCGCAAGTCTTAGCAAACTCCTGAAAATGGGAATGCTTAAAAATGGTGGCCCACAACCATCCAGCAGCTTTGTCACTGGAGGGTGTATGGTGTATTCCATGCTGGCTCAGAGAAGTTGGGCTGAAGGACTGGAGATTAATCCCCTTCTTTCTCTCCTGCCCCTCTAGCAAGCTGGATATAGCCCAGGGATTAGGGAGATCTTTGCAAAGGAAATAGATATAGGTTTGAGTCCCATCTGCCTGGAAATAGACTCAAGCTCTCTCACATCCTGGCTGGGCAGACTAAGGATCTAGTAATTCTTCCAAAGAGGAATGAGTCCTCAATGCCTGCTGTGAAAGGGTATTTTTAGGGGATCTCCAGGAAGGAATTTCTGTGGCTGGAAAAAATGCATCCCTGGCTGTTGGGTAGGGAAGTGCTGCTGGGCGCATCCTCTCTGGTGTGGGATTTGCATGTACCCTGAGCTGGGGACTGATGGCTCTGAGAGGACCTTTGATCTTGGAAGGTGCTCAATGGTACATTTTGGTGGTTCCCTCTCACATATTCAGATTCTCCCCAGGCTATGCAAAGAGGGTTGGGAATGTTACTCTGGAAGAAGGGTGTGTAACATGAGTTTTGGAAGAGGAGCTTCTCCTGAAATGTATTTTGTCTCTTTAGTTTTACGCTTCCAGCCATACAGCATAGTTTAGCACTGTGCTATTGCTGTTGTACCACTTCTACTGCAATAAACTGTTTTTTTTCTACCATAAATACACTTTATAAAGTTGATGTGAAGTTCTTGGCCTTTTGTATTAATTCACTGTAAAACACAACTGTTAATTTTCCCCTTCTTCCCTTGATTTCCATGCAGTTGATATTTGCCCAGTGGCTGACAGCCCGAGTGACACAGAACAGGCACAGCTGACAAAAGCAACGTTGCTGTTGAAGCTCCAACAAAATATGGGTATGTTCCTTCCCAGATTTTTGCTATGGCACTCCAGAAGCTGCAGTGGCCCCTTTCAGAACTGTTAGCTCCCATAGCATCCTAATTGTCAGCTCAGGAATTCAGGGAACACCAGCCACAGAAATTTCCATTGCAACTTCTCCATGGTGCTGCTCTCAGAGATCTGTCTACATTTAGTACAGCTCTCTTTGCTGTGGGGCTGCTTGTATTGAAATAATTACACTTTAATCAACAAAGCAGTTACTTCTGGATTCTATTAATTATTAGAAATAGAATATAGTAACTGGAAGATTAAATAGGAGCAGTAAATATGTGTTTGCTTTGAATGTAAAAATGTTTTCCCTTACATCATCACTGGGGTATCTTGGGGTTTTCGGTGTGTCTCCTCAGCTGCATCAGTAATGAGCACGCTAATAAAAGTAGCTTTTGGGGTGGCTCTTTTTGGGATAGCTCTTTTTGTTTCTCCTTGTGCTCATTCCCCCTGGCCCACCCTCCCCTCCCTGCCTGCTGCTGCCTGTGCTGCCCTTCCCTCACTGCCTGTGTTCTCTCTGGATTTAGGGCTGGTTGTGGTACCCTTCCCTCACTGCCTGTGTTCTCTCTGGATTTAGGGCTGGTTGTGGTACCCTTCCCTCACTGCCTGTGTTCTCTCTGGATTTAGGGCTGGTTGTGGTACCCTTCCCTCACTGCCTGTGTTCTCTCTGGATTTAGGGCTGGTTCTGCTCTTCCCTCACTGCCTGTGTTCTCTCTGGATTTAGGGCTGGTTCTGCTCTTCCCTCACTGCCTGTGTTCTCTCTGGATTTAGGGCTGGTTCTGCTCTTCCCTCACTGCCTATGTTCTCTCTGGATTTAGGGCTGGTTCTGCTCTTCCCTCACTGCCTATGTTCTCTCTGGATTTAGGGCTGGTTCTGCTCTTCCCTCACTGCCTATGTTCTCTCTGGATTTAGGGTTGGTCGTGGCAGCCGCTGTTGCAGTCCTGGCGTCGATTTTCTCCTTCAACTACTTCAGTGATTGATCTCCAGTGATTAAACTCAAGCCACCACAGCTCCTGGGAAATGTTGGCCATTCAGAAGATGGAAATAGCTGGGGTTGATATATTAGTAATTAAGAATTGTTGTCTAAATCTCAGCAGGTAGATGTGCAATGTAAACTGTAATACTGTAAAGTGTAATTCAGTTACCTTGTTCCATCATACACTTCCTAAATTAAATAGAATTATGCACTTAGAGAATCAAGTAGAGGGTGAATCAGGTTTACAAGAAACTAACCCTGTCTCTCTGTGTAAATGAATGATAATATTTTCTGGAGTGGTCCTTTAAACAAATGCAGAACCTTTTCTTCCTCCTGGCTCCTTTAATGTAAACTGCTACTCCTGGTGTTTCTCAGGGTACTGGTAAAACTTGCATAATGACCTGGTATGATAATTCCTGCTTTAAGGGTTCCTTTGCTAAGAGAAATCTTATTTTATTACCATTAATTGGGGGAAAATTAGTTTTAGTAAAGCCAGCATTTCACCATAGGCATTGTTTTAGATAATACTGGCTAGCTAGCATAAAATGTATACAAATAGTTTCTAAAAGTTTCAAGGCTAGACCGAGGCAGCCTGTAAATAGCTTGTTTCAAGAGTGGAGAACTCAGAAATCAATGAAATGCATGGTACTGCTGAGCTGTGTGTATGCTGCTGCCTTTGCCTTAGTGCCTCCTGATGAGGATTTCTCTGTCCAGCTCTAATACAATCATTTCTATCTTGGAATTTGAACTATTTCAGCAACAGTTACACCTAGGCAGGCCTTGTGGGTTATCTTGTAGATACAGACAAGTTATCAAAATTACTGCTAATCAGGATTTTTAGATTATAAACAGAGAGCATTCCATGATGAGAGATTCTCCTGGGGATGTTGGCCAGTTACATGTTTACTCAACATGAGGAAGGTGGACAGGTGGAATGAACTCTAGTAAGGCCAATAAAGATAATTTGTATATGAAATATGATGTTTACTTGGACCTGAGCTACAACAGAAAAGAATTAACAGCATTTTAATACCAATGCAAATTTATTTTTTTGTTTGAAGGCAGTGGAACACAAAGAAAAAAAATAAACCCTTTGATTCTAAAGCATAATCAAGTATGTACTGGGATACCTTTAATAAAGGCAACTCTGAGAAAGGTGTGTTGACTACTGTTGCCTCACTTGTGTATTCTGTTTTTACATGTTTGGAAAAAAGAGCTGCTTTTCTGAAAGACAGTGTTGATCTTCTGTGCTCAGCATTGCTCAAGGGGGGCCTCCTGGAGGAGGGTGGTGAGTGTTGTAATGGAGGCACTGGGTTCAGCTGCTGTGGGTTCTAGAATTGCTTTTATTCTGTGCCAGTCAGTGGAATCAACAGGCAGGAATCAGGAGGTGGGATGACATCCAGGGGAGGCTGAGGGTTATCCAGAAAATGGGAGTAATTTTGTAATGTGATTCAGAATATGGTTGGTTTAAAAATTGCTCTACTACCATCTCTGTTAGAAGGAGGAACAGGGCTGTAATTAGAACGAAGGCACTGTCTTTTGTCTCTTTTTGTTAAGGAGAGCAGCGTGTGCTTTTGAAGGTAAAAGACAAAATGATTATTCTTTAGTTGCCTGTAACACAAAATGCAGCCACAGAAGTGAAGTACAGCATCTCTGACACCAGAGAAGATAATTGTCCTGAAACACTTTCTGTAGTTGTTCTTGTTTAGTACTTGTGGTGTCAAAAATAGAGCTTGTTGGGATGTATTATTCCAGGGTTCCCCTTGAAAAGAACTCTTCCTCTTTTTTCTTCCTCTCTTAACATTTGCTAAGCTTATTCAGTACTTAGTAAATGATCCTTTTCTTTGTGGTCATGGTGAAATTAATCCTTCAGTTTAGGACTAAACTCAGTAGCAGAGATCTCATTTTCCAGTTTGGGCTTGGAGGAAGGCAAAGAAAGAAGTTGCTCTGGTGGAGATTCCAGGTATAATATAAGAGACAGTTGAAGTACCATCTGTGCAATAATAAATTAATCAACCATGTCAAAGAAGAAATGAGTAATTTGACTTGTACCTACAGATTGAGCCTTCGAGTCATCCTGCCATGAGGAAATTGTGGATGTAGAAGAAAGCAGGTTCTCACTTGTCTAAGAATTACAGGACTAACCAAGAGGGGATTTTATTGTCCCATCCTTTCTTGTACCATTTTGTACTGTTGATAGTGTAAGATAATGAGGGTTTAAGATAAATTAAAATGTATGTGTAAGAGGAAAGGAAAACAACCTTTTAAAAATCTGTTTCCTGACTACTGCATAACTCTTACTCAGATTTCATTGTAGGTTTGTCCTTTTCCTACCTGTATAATACCCCAAAGCTTTCAGTCTGAGAAAAATCCTCTGTGACTGATACTGAGCTTTGTTAACTCATGTCCATGATTGCAGATGCATAATTTATTTTAGTATGTAAGAGTTCAGAGGAATAATTTGGACTTCCATATCTGAAAATCAGGCTCTTCTAAGTATAGTTCTAAAATTTATAGTACAAAATAATTTTACAGAATCATTATTTTCTGTGCCATGGGGTTTTAAAATGTGGTTTTAAAAGCCTCAGCGGTCTTGGTCACTTGGTCTTGGAGGTTTATAATTCCTCACATCTGAAGGCAGCATTTGGTGTGGTAAGTTGTGACAGGTTGTGATGGTTTGACCCCAGCTGGCAACTGAGGACCACACAGGGCTTGTTCACTTCCCTGGGGCAAGGGGCAGGAAGGTTGGAACAAAGATAAAACTCTTGGGTTGCAATAAGAACAGTTTAATAATTGAAATAAAGTACAATATAATAATAGTAGTAATAATAATAATGAAAATGGAGATAACAAAAGGAGAGAGGGGAGTACAATCCAGACAGATGAGTGATCCCAGTGCAGTGAGTGATCCCTCCCCACCCACCCAGTGATGCCCAGCCCCTCCCTCAGCAGCCTTCAGCGCCTCCTGGCCACTGCCCAGTTCCTACCCTGGGCCTGGCATGCCCTGGTGTGGGATATCCCAGGGGGATCAGCTCTGCTGGCCATGCTCCATCCCAGCTCCTGCTGCAGCTGGGACACTGCAGAGTCCTTGGCTCTGCTCAGCAGCAACTGAAGCATCAGTGTGTTATCAAAATGATCCTGTACTGAATCCACAACACAGCCCTGTCCAGGCTGCTGGGAGGAAAGTAACTGTCCCAGCTGACGGCAGGACACTGGCATTGACCAGAGGCTTTGCTCTCAGCCTGAGCAGCAGTGACACCACTGATAATTTCTTCTCCCCTCTGCTCCATCAGAATAATTGGGGACTTGGGGTCACTGTAACTTTGAGTCAAAATGAAGAGTAACCACAGCCCAGGGTAGCAGGCAGGCTGTTCCCATGTGCTTGTTGAAGCATTTACTGTTTGCTACTCAAAAACCTTTATACAGTAATAAATGTTTAAGTCAAATCTTGCTTTTTGCTTTTAAGGTTGGGTTTTTTTCCTGCAGAAACTGACAACTGCTGTGATTAGAGTATTATTTACAACTTCATTAGTCATGGGCTTCTGTTGAGGCTCGATGCCACATTTGTGTTTGCTCTTTGGTTTTTGTGTTTTAAATTACAGGTAGAAGCAAATCCTGCTTAAGCACGTTAAATCTGTCTCTTAAATTGGAGTGTCAACTTATACAGTAGCTGTAGGTGGAGCTTCTGTGGTGTTTTTGTTGGGGTTTTGTGCTTTCAGCCTTGTTCTCAGAAAAATGAAGCTTATGTGATGAGGCTGCTGATGTACACCCTCATAGCTTTTAAAACAAGCTGGATAAAGAGGGAAAGTTCTCACGGAAGTTAAGTTCCCACAGCTTACATGGAGATTTTTTTGGTGTGCAGAGGATAGAAATTTTTCATGTCTCTTCTTCAAAATATGTCATTAAATGCAAGAGAAATATTGTTCTGCTGTTCAGGTAACTGGTTACTTTTGTGATGGACAAAGATAATTTAGTATTCTCTACCTAAACTCCTGTAAGGTCATTGGATTTTCATGCTGTTGGGTGCATCTGAAAGTGGTAGATCTGCAAATATTCTGAAGAGACAAATGAAATGTTAGGATGAAAGTGGCTTTACCTGAGGGGTCAACTTCATGCTTCAGTAAGAGGAGAGAGGACTGCTCCAAGGGAAAAGCTTTATTTCCCCTGGAATTCAATCAGAAACACTTGGGACAATCTCTCATTCAGCAATTTACAGCATGGAAATCATGACATTTTAGGAACATGCTGTTGGGATTCTTGGTGTAATCAAGTAATGAATTGTTTTACAGGTTAGAGAAGTTGTAAGTGAGATGATAATGAACTTCATTTGCACTGCTTAGTGTGCATGATGTGAAGTTTCTGGAGCTCTTTTAAAATAGTCATCCATGGAAAAACAATTCAGTAGCATTTTAATAGAACAAAAGGAAAAAATAAACAAACAAAAGAGAAATAGTCTTTAAGATTTTGACAATCTCAAATATTATAAACTAATCTGTGCTGTTAAGATCTTTAGTAAGATAAAAGTACTTCCATCCCCAGTCAAATCCAGCCTTTAGCTTTGTCAGTCTGCAGAAGTCTCTGAAGTGTTTCTAATGTTTTTGTTGTTTTGTACCAGAGAATGTCTATAGTAAATTTATCCCATATCTTCCACTCAATCAGATTATTAAATTGTAGTTCTCAGCAGCTTCCCTTTAACAAAACTTAAAACTTTGATTATAGTAAATATCTTGTGAGTACTTACTAATATTTCACATGTTTCTAAGAGTAAGGTTATGTACTACCAATATATTCCACACTTCCAATGGCAGGTTTTGAGAGCTGATAAGCTTTATTCAGAGTTATTACATAAACATAACATACTTTTCCAGAAAATCACAGGCATTTTAGATGCTGCTGCTCAGCATAGGGAGCACTGATGAATTGAGATCAGCTGATGCTGTGTCTGTGTCAGCCGTTTGGGTGAAAAACTTACAGGAGCACCAAGCTAACTTCTCCCTTTGCATCAGTATTGAGTATTAAATGTGGAATGAAATAATGACCTAGATACTTGAGCCATTTGGGAGTGCAAGGACTGTGGCCTATTTGTCTGACCTTAAAATTGCTTGTTCCTGCCAAAGTTGGTAGAAGTGAATCAGGAGCCAGGACTGCTGTAACTCCAGAGCATGGAGATGGCTTTTTGTGTGCACAGAGGGATGGACCACTCCTGTCCCCACTGAGATGAACGACTTGTGCTTTGCGGAGAAAGGCATGGGCCCTCAATTTTTAGTTTGTTTTTCCTATATTTCTTAAATATCACTGCTGTTCTTCCTATTACTTGTGGCTGGCATAGAAGTATGTGCAGGACTGCCAGCTGTATGTGTTGTAAGTAGAATTCACATGCTAACAGTTAAACAGTTTTTATATCTTTATTTGTTACAAGTAAATCAGCAAAGACAGCCTTTTCTAAGTGGGATGGGCATTACTGACATTGATTTACAGCTGACTGAAGAGAAAGGGGAGGCAGTGAGGACTCTGGCTCTAATATTATTCAACATCTGGCTCATCCGTGCCGTTTCCAAGCGCCGGAAGCTCCCTCTCGGGTAGCAGCCCATACTCATTTAGGAAAGCCTCCACATCCACAGCAAAAAACTCCTCACCGAACTGTTCAGAAACACTAATGAAATTGCTCAGGAGCTCCCCGGCCTTGTAGACCAGCAGGGAGGGGAGCACCTCGCTGGAGAAGCGATCCCCGGCGCCCGTGCTGGAGGCCTTGATCTTGCAGAACTTGACAGTGGGGTACTCGGCCGCCAGGCAGGCCAGGCTGCTGTTGAGGGCCTCGCAGCCCTTGACGCCGTCCTCGTAAATGTGCACGATGACCGTGGTGGTTTTGTGCTCCTTCTCCACAGCCTCCAGGAACTGTTCCCCGTTCTGCAGCTCGCACACGAAGCCGAACTTGGGCCCGAAGCTGAGGCGCTGGTGCATGTCCTGCATGCAGCGCTTGCGGTACTGCTGCAGGCAGCTCTCGTCCTCCTGCGCCGCATGGATCAGCTCGTACTCCTGCATGCTCATCTGGGGAGAGCCAGAGAGGGACGTGAGGGACTGGGGGCCCCTTGGGGCTGGGATGGGGAAAGGGACAGACCCCCCTACTCTGTCTGGAGAGCACCAAAAGCCAAGCTAGAAGAGCCATCACTCCCTGTAGCTGCTCCATGTTGCCATTATATTACAAGAGTTCTATTATCATTACATTGCAAAGATTCCATACTGTTAGAGTTTCATACCTCCTTGATGTTTCTTATAGGCAATTCCTCTAAGCACTGACTCTTCCTTGTCCTCACAGCAGCCAACTGACTCCAGTTCTCTCAAGCAACCAATCCACTCTTTTAAAACACTCTTCTTATTGGCTACAGCTGCAGCCTGTTAACATCAGGCCTGCTCCTAATCTTTAGTAATTGGTTCAGCTGCAACTCTTTAGGGGATAAGATTATATTCTATACCACCTTAATTTACCCATACTGTGTCCCCCTACAGCTCCGGGAGGTCTTGTTGAGAGACAGGTGAAGATCCTGTCTCAACGCTTGCCTGTTAGCATGATGGGACTGAAGGCAGTGGCTACATCTGGCGAAAATTTATGGAATAAATTTTTTATTAAAATCAAAATTGATTAAAATTTCCACCAAGAGTTGGTGGAAATTTTGCCAGTAGTGAAGCAGGCTTAATTCCTGTGTTATTGGGTGTGACAGTGTTCACAGGGGTCCAAGGATTAGGGAAGAGATGAGGATCTGACTCCATGTTTCAGAAGTCTTGATTTATTATTTTATGGTATATATTATATTAAAACTATACTAAAATAATAGAAGAAAGGATTTCATCAGAAGGCTAGCTAAGAATAGAAAAAGAAAGAATGATAACAAAGGCTTGTGTCTCAGACAGAGTCCAAGCCAAGTGACTGTGATTGGCCATTAATTAGAAACAACCACATGAGACCAATCACAGATCCACCTGTTGCATTCCACAGCAGCAGATAACCATTGTTTACATTTTGTTCCTGAGGCTTCTCAGCTTCTCAGAAGAAAAAATCCTAAGGAAAGGATTTTTCAGAAAATATCATGGCTACAATTGGGTGTTTGGTTCCCCTCTGTTTCAGAATCAGTAAATGATCATGAGTAGTGATGTTCAGGCTCAGAGCTCTATCCTGACTTACAGGTTTTTAAACCTGCTAAAAATTTTCCATTGCACTAACCAAGGATAGAGCATTGTGGCAGAGAAGGGAGGAACAAAGGTCAAGCTGTGCTGTGGTAGATGTGAAATACACTGCTTGTTTTACTGAAATTACCCTTTGCTTGAGAGAGGACTGGGTAAAGAGAATCACAGAGCCACTAATCAAGACTGGAAAAGCCCTCTAAGATTAAGTCCATCCATTAACCCAGCACTGCCAAATCCACCTCTAACCCGTCTCTGAGCACCATGTTCCTATTTTTTTGGATTCTTTCGGGAATGGTGATGCCATCAATGCCTATGCAGCCCCTTCCAATGTTTGACCACCCTTATGGGGAAGAAGTTTTCCTGATATCCAATCTAAGACTCCTCTGGAACAACTTGTGACCATTTCCTCTCCTCCTGTCCCTGTTCCTGGCAGCACAGCCCGACCCCCTGGCTGTCCCCTCCTGTCAGGAGCTGTGCAGAGCCACAAGGTCCCCCCTGAGCCTCCTTTTCTCCAGGCTGAGCCTGTTTCCCAGCTCCCTCAGCCCTTTCTGGTGCTCCAGACCCTTCCCCAGCTCCATTGTTTTGCACATGTGTTCTGTCTGCATTGTGAGAACTTTGCTAAGTCACATGGAATTTGAGTGGAAAATTCAAGATTTTCTACCTTGTAGCAGGCATGTTTTATACAGAGCCAAAGTTAATTCCTTGTGCTTATCTTACCTTACGGCAGAATCTCTCTCGGGTGTCTTTGTCATCTCTGCTGAAAGATCTGTGTGGTGAAGACATTTGTCTAAGCATTTCTTTCTTACTCAAGGGTAAGGAGTCTCCATCTTCACTCTCTAATTTGAACTTCCTCCAGTCATTGATCACACCTTTGGGCCCTAAGAGAGATGAAGTTGGGTGAGAAAGTGGCTGCAACAAGAGGTTTCCTGAGAAGTTTCTTTGATGGTTTGTCCTGTGCCTCAGTTTATCTGTGTCTATTCCTTCCAAAGCACTCTCCAGGAGTGTGAGAACCAGAGCTTTTGGTTCAATGAAAGAAGAAAGAAAAAAGAAAGAATAAGGGTTTTTCTCACCTGAATCATTTCAGAGATCTGGTTTCCATCAGGATACTTTGGAAGGATTTTGGTGAACTACATGAGCAGTTAACATGAATGAGGATGTTGAAACGTCATAAAACTGCCATGCTGGCCAAAAGTAGTGTTTTGTAGACAAAGATTTGATTTCTTGATAAACAGGTTATTTAAATATTAATTTAAATATTTAATAAAATTTTAATATTAAATGTGCATAAGGATTGGGAGTAAAACTAAGAATGCAGGACATTTGAGATTATTTTTTAAAACCCCAAACAATACCTGTTGCAATGGAAGAGTAACTCATAAGGCAAATGATAACTCTGTTTGTAATGCAGATCTTGGTCTTTGGAGCTGCTTGATTAAACTGCTTAAGTTTTGAAATTGGGGGAAAAATTTTCATAATTCCAGGCTGTTTTTCAAAAGGAAAACATTTAATCTGCATCTTAGATTATAAAGCAAAACCAAAGAATATTTCAGTGTTTTCAGAGGTGAAGTTTCCTATGGAAAATTTAGAAAAGACTGGGTAAGCAGGTCTCATTTTCAGAAGGAAGATGTGATGAAAATGAGATGTGGTGTGTGTGTATGTGTGTGTGTATATATATATATATATATATATATATATATATATATACACACATATCTACAGAATGGTTTGAGTTAGAAGAGACCTTAAAGCTCAACGCATTCTACCCCCTGCCGTGGGCAGGGACACCTTCCACTAGCTCTGTGCATATATCATAATCTTGGCCACCAGCAGCAAGGCTGGTTGGGAAATAATCCTGGAGTTATTACAAGAGCTGCATTCATTATAGCTCCAAGGAAAAGAAGCCCTTGGAGCAGAGGGAGGCAATGATTGGCATCCTGTTACCTGGCAGCAGGGTGGAGGAGCTGTAGAGCTGAACACAATGTCAGTACTTATAAAAATCCTGGTGATTGAGCACTGGATTAAAAAGAATGATGGCTTTGAGTGAGGTCTCTTTTTAAACCTTCTAAATGCTGTGCTGTGTTTGCCACAAGGGGCATTTTTAGCACGAGTGTTCCTTCTGTAAGAAGGAAAAAATCATTTTGCCTTTCTAGTGAAACGTTATCACCTAGTTCTAATGTGGGTTTTGTTGCTCTTTTGTTGTCTTGTCTCCTCCCCTTGAGAGCAGAGTGAAGCAATAAACCACAGGAGTGAGGCAATAAACCAACAGGAGCCATGCTGGGCCATGGCTCTTGGCGGCTTTGTCAAGTGTCCCCTGTGTTTGCTCTTTGCTTCAGGTTTGAGGAGGAGCAGCACAATTTTGTAAATTACAACTGTTGTAATTTGGTGTTACCTGCCCTCCATGGGGGCTGTCACGTGCCCCAAAACACCTTCTCATTGCCTTTGGAACCCGGGTTTTGTGCAAGAGGTTTGGCCACTGGAATTCTGGGCTTCCCTAGTGAACACTGACAGTTTAACTTATTTTTGGGAAAAAATCCCAGTTAGTTTCCTTGCCTGTATGTGTTGCCTGTCCTTCAAAGTCTTCTTCCAAGCTGGTGTTGGCATTTTCTTCCATTTCAGTGGCTGGAGTAGGAGATGCTGCAAGTCCCAAAGGGAGAACAGTTAATGACAGGATAGCAAAGGGATAAACTTGCAGCAGGTACAGCACAGTGTGTAATTTCCTGTAGCTGGTGAGTATCAGTGAAGATCAAAATACACATGGTAATTATGGATCTTGTCATTGACACACAGAAAGCAATTGGGATATATGTCAGTCTCCTTAAAACTGTGCCTGGCCAGATTCTCAGGTGAGGGTTCCTTCATTATGCTCTTCCTTCCCAGTCACTGGTGAATATCAGGAGCATGGTCATGGGAAATAGTGGGTGTAAAACTTCCTGCAGTGGAAATGTGTACTGAGTATTTCCTTACTAATTTTTTTAATCCCTCTTGGAATTGTACCCTATTAATTTTCTGAGTGCTGTAAACATTTATTTTTAAGGGTTGCCCAAATTGCTCATTTCACATACAGAAAATGGAGCCAAATATTTGAACCTGTTGGGTAAGAGACCTCTGAACATCCTGGAGCTGGTTGGGCCATATTTATTGCAAAACAGCAAACTGATGCTGGTTATAAATCAAAATCACTTTCTTGTTCCACCCTTTCCATAAACCAGGCAACCCAAAGAGCCAGATAACACTCTCAGGGCACTGTGATTCCCCAGCACCCTTTTTGTCTCTTACAGTGGAGTTTTTGATGGAGAACCACATTTATTTTGAGTGTTCCCACCAAGGACATGATCCCAGACCAGTGGTGCCAGAGCACTACAGAGCAGCAAGAGTTTTAAGGCAGGTGATTTGAGAGTTCCCATTAAGTCTAGATTAGTTTCAGCTGTTCAGGTGCTAAGTTAAGCTTTGTTTGACTTCACAGTACAAAGATGTTCTCATGCCATGACTGCCTTATTTAAAAGCTACTGAATTGTTAGACTGGAATGATAAATAGTGATGTTTCTGCCTTCATTTTCCATAGCACCATCAAAGGATGATGTGGAATAACAGCTGAGCAGGACACAAGGTATCTGTATGTACTGGGACTAAAGCTGATAGGCAAATGTGCAAATAAGTGTTCCATGCATGTACTCATGACAATTAATCAAAACTTGTGGGAAACATTGCAAGTAAGTTTGGAAGAAAAGCAGGTAACTAATTAAGGTTCATTAGTATAGATTCTCCAGGTTGCTCTATAGAAAGGCTGTTGTCACTGTAGATCCAGATTACCAGATCACTTGCTGTTCCCTCAGTTCTGAAATAGAAATCTGAACTAATCCCTTCTCACTAGGCAAAACTAAGAATCTTTGCCATGTCAGGGATGAACAGGTATAAATGCCAGGTCAAACCCTTAAGTCATTCCCTTGGCTTACACGGACATCTACAATAAGCTCTTCTGGCTGCTGCTGTGGATTTTCTTTGTTCTGGGGGGAACAAGAGGATTTGATTCTCTGTATGCTTTGCTGTTTCAGATCTTTGAGCTGAAAAACACAGGATATGAAATTCAAGGAACCCGGTTGCATGCTCAAACCAGAAAACTTGTCTGTACTTTTCATGAAACATCTCTCTTCCCAGAGGTGGGAAGGGATTGCTTAACAAATGAAAGATCTCTGTAAAATTTATGTTACTGATCTATTGTGCCCCATAAATCTATGAAGATTACATGAATCATAACAGCATAAAGGCTGTGTTTCACCATTCTTTTGCAGTATGGCACGAGGCAACAACCCTGACTGTGCATGGGATGGGAGTGGGAATTCCTAAAGCTCAATCCTGTCCCTGTGACTGAGCAAGGCTGGGAGCCAGGCATGCAAACCCTTTCCCTTCAGCTCGGTGGGGCTGTAAATCCTTGTCATTCTGATCTCAGCCCCAGGAGAATGGCTGAGGCAGGTATTTCCCAAGCAGGCAGCTGAGGACAAGGCACACGGGCAGGCTGGTCCATGGGAGGGTGCTCCAGCACCTCTCCTCAAGGAAAGCGCAATGGAAACCCTTGCGTGTCGTGTGTGGGCAAAGTCAGGCAATCAGTCAGGCAAAAAGTGGGCAGGGAACTCTCCCACATCCTCATCAAGGCTTGAGGTGGAGCTGTTGTGGCTGGCTGGGTTTTTTTTTTTTTTTTTTGAGGAGGTGTTCTTTTATGTGCCAGGCAAGCGGCGTTTTCCAAAGCGAAAAATGAGCTTCCCAATAAATGGGGGAGTGTGGGTGCTGCCAGCTGTGGAGGCTGTGGTTATGCAAGGGCCTCTGTGAGGAAATGTCCGTGTGTCAGGCTGACTCAGCACAGCAGAGAGTGTCACAGAGGAGGTCAGGATGGCCCATCACGAGTGTCTCAGAGGAAAAGGTGGCACCTGCTTGCCTCTACAGGTGTGCTGGGAGCTGGTGTGCCTGGCATGGGGATGGCTGGAACCCTCCTCTGCATCACATGGTAGCGCTTGCAAGAGCAGCAGCCCCATGCAGAGGCTCGTGTGGCTACAATTGGGTCATCCTTTGTTGACTGATAGTGTTGTCTTTTAGTAATTCCTTTAAGGTCACCTGAATACGGTCACCAGCCTGAGTTGGCCTGAGAGCATTGTTAGGCCCAGCACTCAGAGGCAGGGATTCACTGCATGGGGATGATTTGATTCAGCAGGAATGGCCTTGTGTCCTGGAGAATGACCATCCCTGGCCATTCCAACCTCCTTTTACAGATTCCTTACTGCTTTACAGCTGATTATTTTCTTTTCTTTTTTAAAAATCGTATTACTGTGCGGTCTCTCAATCCCAATACATGACTGGCTCAGGGTAGGAGCACAGAGTCCCCCGAGAGGGTGTTGCTTCACACAGCAGGAGGATGTGCAGTGATGGTTACATGATGATTAATGTCATCACTGGAGTTAATTATGTCTCCTGGTTCTAAGGCAGCATCCACAGACCTTCCAGCCCATCAGCTGCCATTGGTACTGATCCCAAGCATTCCCCTTGTACCATTCTGACATTCCAGATGAACAGCAGTCTCTGGCAAGGGGGAAATTGCTAATTTAGAAAGTATTTTGTATTTTCATTCGCTTTTCTCATTGGTTTTGATGACTGAAAGTGGCTCAAAGTTCAAATGGGTGTAACAAGTTCTTATCAGGTCTGTGGGTCATCAATGCACTAGGCCCTATTTTGTCATGTGTATGGTGGCTTTACACATGTATTTTAAGAGACTGATCATTCTATAAGTTCTTTACTTTCCTGTCTTTCTGACAGATTTTCTGAGTGAAGAAATGGAGAAGGTTCTTGTGGCCAAAAATCTTTTTCAGGAGGAAAAAGCCCAAATGCAAAGTATAGGCCTGATGCTGCCATTTAATCTCTATAGCTCTGGATGTGTTGTAGATCAGAAGCAGAATCCCTGTTACTGCTGCTCATTCCTCTGGTGTCATTAAACTGGATGGGCCAGCCTCACTACAGGGTAGAAATAACCATTTAATGAAGGGGTTCCTTTTTATTTAATATGGAAGAAGGTTTATTGCTTGGTAACAAAGCACAGAATCATGGAATGGTTTGGGATGGAAAGGACCTTAAAGCCCATCTGGCCACCCCTGCCATTGGCAGGGACACCTTCCCCTATCCCAGGTTCCTCCAAACCCCATCCAACCTGGTCTTGAACACTTCCAGGAAAGGGGCATAATTTTATGCCCTTGGCCTTCACAGAGAGGTCTCTGTTTACCCAAAATTACAATTTTACTATTTTCTCCTGGTCTTATCTTCTGAGGTAGCTCAGGAAGAAAGCACTGTAGCTGTGTACTTGTAATGAAGACTTATTTAATCCTTGTAAAAGGATTGCAGCTGTAAATACAAAAATAGTGTCTTGCAATTGTGAGTTATAGTTACAGAAGAGAAGGAAAATAAAAGAAAAATATCCCTTAACAAGCTGTAAAAGGCAAGATGCATTCTGCAAATGACAAAGCCAACAAATAAAACTTGCTCTCCAATATGAGTCTTTGCTGCTAGTCCAGTACATAAACATGAGTAATATTTTTCTTAAAATATAAACATGTTCTAGGCACAACTTTGCTGTGTTCCATCTGTGCAAATCCTCTGAAAATGCTGTTTGTGTCAGGGTTTAGGTAAGCAGATCAGCAGCAGGCTGCAGGTCCCCTGTGGTCAGTGGGATATTGCTAGGAAGCAATGACATTTTGGGGACCCTTGAGGGGGACAGTGAGAACTGAGAGGTGTTTGGCAGTGAGATGTGGTTGCACAGCTCTGTGTCAAGCTCCCTGTGGGTGAGTGCTCAGCTGGGATGGGCTCCAAGTGTTCCCTTGGCCCTTGGGAAGAGTGTTTGAGCTCGAGCAGCACTTCCCTCTCCCAAGGGTAATTTGAATCTTGCTTCTCTGCCCCTTTTCCCTGGTTCCCAGCTGCAAATTTCCCTCCCTGACTGCTCCTGTCCTCTCTCCCACATGGCAGGTAATAGTCACAGATGTAACTGGCACAGGGGCAGCTTCTGAAGCAAGCAAGACAAGAGAAGGAGCAGCCACGGATTTAAATGTTCAGGTTGCTGAAATTTGGGGCAATTGAGTGAAACAACATGGAACTGGAGAAGGCATCATTCCCCCTGCCTGGGCAGTGAAATGGAGCGAGTCCCCACTCTTCATGTACCCTTGAGAGGGCCAGCATCCCCCTGTGCCTGCAGCAGGGACAGGTTTCCAACAAGAACCCTTGGTCATGGACACACTGAAGTTCGCAGGAGGCATTAGCAGCATTATGTAATCAAGATCAATGCCAAAGCTGGGGTTCCAGCCCTTTGCTCAAGGCCCTTCCATGATCAGCAAGTGTGGAGCACCTGCAGCTCCCCTGGCACCACGGGCAGTCAGATCCCTTACAGGAAAGTGGCTAAAGACAGGCTTAAGAGCCAACCTGCTTTGACTAATTGTGTCATCCCAAGGTGCAAGGACAGGATGATGGTGTGGCAAAATGGAAACATCCTGGGCTCACCTCAAGGAGAAAATGTGGTGCATCATGGAGTGATAAGGTCACCGTGGCTGGGAAAAAACATAATTTCAAAACACCAGGACTTGATTTGCTAGAGAAGAGGTCACATGATGGGAATAAAACATAAAGCAGGCTGGGCTGATGCAGGGAGCACGTCACTGGGGCTGATGAGAGGGTTATGGGATTGGATTATTGCCTCTATCCGCTTTAGCAGAGTTATTCTGCTCTTCATTTGTGAGGTTGAAACATTTTAAATAGATGAGTTCAATGTTTCATTTATCCTTAAGGCTCTGCCAATTAGGAAATGCTTTGTGTGACTACCCCTGTTTTCAATGTTGTGTTGGGCTGCAAGATCATGGGATTAATAAATATCCCTTTCTCTTCCTCTTTATTTTAGTATTTCGAAATTTGGCCTATAATTATACACCAGGAATTATTCATCTTTTCAGGATTGCAGTTATTTCTGGATATCACTCCAAAACAGGAAATTAGCTCAATGCCTTCACAGCAGTCAGTGACAGGACAGGCTTCAAACTACTGGAGAGTAGCTTTAGATTGGATATTGGGGAGAAATTCTTCCTTGGGAGGGTGGTGAGGCCCTGGCACAGGGTGCCCAGAGAAGCTGTGGCTGCCCCTGGATCCCTGGCAGTGCCCAAGGCCAGGCTGGATGGGGCTTGGAGCAACCTGGGCTAGTGGAAGGTGTCCCTGCCCATGGCAGAGGGTGGCACTGGATGCCTTCCATCCCAAGGCATTCCATGATTCTGTGGTTCTATGATTCACTTCTACCAGAACACCACAGTTTTTGTCTGGAAAGGTAGAATGCAGGTATTTTAAAACAGGACTTATTTTATTTTTTGAGGAAAAATTACAGTTGTCATTGTTATGGCAATAGTATTAGTATAGCCAGTAGTTGCTATGTCAAATTTCATTTAGCATGATTAATTTCATTTAGCAAATTTCATCTAGCATTTAGCAATATTTTTTTATTTGGAAAAGCTTAATTTTGTATATGAAGCAGTGAATATCTTTTGAAAATTGGGGTTCAAATATTGGGGTATGTTACAGTTGTTGGAGCAGCTCCATCATTGTTACTATTGTGATGAATTAATCCTTTTTTAAAAATTAATTTGTCAGGAGACCTATTATTGATTTATCTTCTTTCTAAACAAACTTGGCTGTATCAAGCAGGGTGGAAGAGGAGGGTGGCTGGATACTGAGAAAATGTCTATTTGAAACCAGAGGGAACAGCCAATGCTTTCAAATGCAGATTATTTAAGGGCACGAACTTCAATCCATGTTTAACCTCAATGCCTGTCCCGATTTGTCAGATGGATTGGACAGTTCACCACAGTGCTCTGGGACTCTGGGCAGAGTTTTCAGTTGATATTTAAGTGTGTGTTTCATTCTGAACTCCATGTTCATGTTTGCTAAAGTTGGCACATCCTTCAGAGCCCTTGGTTGGAGTCTATTGCTGTATTTAACAAAGTCATGATGGATGGCAGAAGCCCAGGGGAGAGATTGTGCATAAGCTGAACAGATGTTTGCAATGTGTATAATCCCTGAAATTTGTCAAAAATCTCTTGTGTCAGGCAGTGACTGGAGACAGGCACTTGGAGAGGTTGATGGCTGGTGTTTTATGGAGAAGGGAAGGAACTTGAGTTTGTTGGGAGATTATTTAAAGGTCTAGAAGTAGCTACACTCTGAGGACTTTAACCAACTCTTACTGCTCCTTTCCACCAAAAACTGAAAGAAGCCTGTGAGAAGTCAACACTGGTGAAGCTGGAAGAGCATCCACTGTCTCTTTTGGGATGGGTTTGACCAAGAATGCCTCCTAAGGCTCTAGATATGCAAAAAAACCTGCCCACAACAAACAGTTAAGAATATTAAGAATATATTTTTGGAATTATAATATTAATTTCTGGTGGGGTTTTATTTTTGCCTTTTTTTTCCTCCTTAGCTGGTTGATGTCATTTTCAAATGTGTATTTGCATATATAAATCAGTAGGAATATTTCCTTTTACTTTTTCCATATCTACACTTTGTTACCATCATTTGGAAAAAGCAGGCTTGACTTAGCCAACGTTTCCTCTAAAGCAGGGTCTCAAACTTGAGAGCTTAGCAATAAAAAAAAAATTAAATTCTTCCCAACAGCTTTCATATTAATGTGTTTTTTTTCCTGACTTTCTCTGAGCATTAACATCCATCCTCTGAGATGTGTGAGGATCTCATTTGCTGCTTTCCCATCATTAAAAAATTAGATTATCTTGTAATTCTGACCCTCTCTCACTGAATTAGTGCCTTTCTCTGCAGCTGAGCCTCCTCTTTCTAGAGAACATCCCTTTGTGAAGGGAGAAGAGTGAACCATCTTCTGCTTTGGGCACTGGGCAAACACCCTTGACCAGGGATATTTATTGACTTTGTGGTTGTTGAATGAGATTTACACATCTTGTGGTGCTGGTTTGGGTGCAAGGTGAGTCACAGCAGAGGAGTTACCTTGCTGTGGCAGGGAAAGGACAAGTGGCCTTGGGTGGTCAGGCAGTGGTGGAGTCTCCATCTCTGCAGGGATTCAGTAGTGGCTGCCCTGGATGTGGCACCTGGGGACATGTTTTGACCTTGGCAATGCTGGGTAAAAGGTTGGATTTAATGATCTTGGAGATCTTTCCCAACCTAAATTCTGTGATTCAGCTTGTGCTCTCAAGAATTTCTTGTGTTTTCCAGCCTGCCTCATTGGAACTCTTCCTGTAGGACTGGCAGAGCTGAGCAGTAGTGCTGGCTTGTGACTGCCAGGTGCTTCCTCTTCCTCCATTCCCTTTTTTATTCTGCTGCTAAAGCATGCTGAGTGCATTTCCACATCTTGAAAGATCTGACAGAATAATTTCCTCATTTCTCTTACATGGGGAGATCCAGAGGTAAAAGTGGTCTGTATTTGTCAAAGGCAGTGGAAGTGCTGTCAGGAGGGTGCTGTCTGGAGTTGGATTCAGTATATCCAAAAGAGAAGAAAAAATTTCCCCTATTGAACTGTAAAGCTGTGGTCAGCTGGATGTGGTTTTGGTTTGGTTTTTTTTTTTAAATTTACTTGACCATTTGCCAAAAAATGGAGTTACCATGAAATTGATTAAATGATGGTTGCCCAGGTCCTGCTCCAACCAGCTGCCTGTCTGCTTCCAATACCAGAACTAACATTGTCTCCATGGAATGAACCTCATATTCCTGTGGCAGCTATGATTGCAAGAAGTCAGTGATAATAGGAATGTATTTCTCTTATTACCTTTATTAATCAGAAGATGAAAGCCAAAGCAGACAGGATTGTGTGCCCACTGAAAGCCCTGGAATGTTTACATCAGGTCTGTGACTTCCCTATATCCCAGTATCACATCCTGGCTGGGGTTAGAAGGGACCTGGAGCTCATCCAGTCCAGCCCTCTGTTAGAGCAGCAGGATCTTATCCAGGTGGGTTTGAATATCTTCAAGGAGACTGCACAGCCTCTCTGGGCAGCCTGTTTCAGGGCTCAGTCACCCTCACAGAAAAGTTTATCCCATTCCTGCAGAGAGCTTTCATACCTTTCATGTCATTCCAGAGGCTTCATGTTTTCCTTTGCATCCTGTAATTGACTTGTGATTTTAAATGGTGAGCTTTCATCAGCTAATTTGTAAATATCTTTGCATGTGGCTCGTAAAACTGCACAAAATTAGAATTACTATGCTTCCTTTTCAAAGCCAAGAGAGGCAAGCTGGGGTTGCAGTTATGCAGCAGCTGAGGCATGTACATGCATTTTTCTGAGCATGTAAATAAATGTCATGATTTGAAGTACAGGCTGATGGCTTAAAACACATGTGCTCCCTCTCCTGCTCCAAAACACAGCTCTGATAAACAGCAGAGCAAATCCTTTCCCAGGGACTTGCTTTTATTTATGTAGAAACTGGACCACAAATGCCAGGCCAGTTTCTCTGTGCACGCTTGGTTGGTTCTAAGACTTTTTCACTGGGACTGCCATGGCTCTATGCAAAAATTAATTCCAAATATTTTAGCCTGCTCAGGCTATAGTTGTGTCACCTCCTGAAAAGCCATCTGACAGTATTCTTCGAGGCTTCTGACATTCACTGAGTGCAAGAGCATCAGCAGCAAAGCCAAAGCCTGTTCTGACATTCACTGAATGCAAGAGCATCAGCAGCAAAGCCTGTTAACAAGCAGGAGGAGAGACTAGGAGCTTGTTGCAGAGGAAAAGAAGGAAAATAAATGAAACAGAATGATCTGGTTGGAAAAGACCTTGCTGTAAACCCCTCTGATTCATTTAATCCACTTCACGTGTGCACAGCAGCACCCCAATGCCAATTTAGCCCTCCCAGGGAGGGGATTTGGAGCTGAGCCCAGGGGCAGCACTGTGATTGCCCAGCTGCCGCTTGGCTCCTGCCAACCCAAGGAATGACAGCATCATTGATATTGATACTGTGGCATGAGGAGAGGGAAAAGTGCCCCAGTTCCTTGGGTTCCTGTGACAACCTTGAGGGTGAACGAGTAATATGCTCAGCACAGGTGCCTGAGCATGGTGTTCCTGATTTAATTACCCTCTGCAGCAGCCCCAGCTCTGCTGCCCCTGGGGCTGACGTGATAAGATAAGCCAGGTCCTGACCCCTTCTGTGGGCAGCAGGTGGCCATGGGATCAGCAGGAGTCAGGACAAGAGACATTGGAGGTGTTCTCAGGGTGGGTTTTCTCCTCTCTGCACGTTTGTTCCTGGAGCAGGGTGTGATGCTTAGTTAAGCCCAAGCCTGACTCCAGCTGTGAAGGCTGTGGCAGATGTGGGAAGTGGATGGAGGTGCAGCCCTAGAAGTGTGCTGTGCTTGGGAAAGGAGAGGAATTCCATGAACATTAGAAGTAATGAAATCTGATTTTTTTTCCCCCTAGATTTGTTTTCTAATGATTTTGGCACCTAATTTTTTTTTTTTTTTTTTACTGTGGCTTCAGCACTAAATGGGGCTCTATTTGTGGATTCTCCAATGCTAAAGAATAAGAAATGAATGCAAATGAGAGAATTCCCCCTCCCTTTGGGAGAATCAGGCTCAGATACAAACCCAGAAAGTACCATACATCAGAGAAAAACCATGTTTTTTCAGATTGCCATGATGTCAGAGATTTGGATTTACTTGCTAAATGACTGTTGCAGCATTAGCTGTCCCAATGGAACAGCTCAATTATGAATCAGTTTGTGAGAGCCTCATTTATTGATGTGTTCCAAAAAGGTCTCTTAAAAAAAAAATCAAATCACAATTCATTTAACTATTTAACAGCACCATATAGCCTAATATGGCAGCAAATCTATATTAATCCCTTTACTTTAAACATTGTAGGAGAGTCTTGGGTGATGCATCAGTATTCATACTGAATGGAAGGGTATAATCAAATTTTAAAGTCCTAAAGTGATTGTTACTCTGCTTTAAATAAAGAGACACTTTCTAAAATTAATTAAGTAATGAAATCATAGAATGGCTTGTGTTGGAAGGAATGTTGAAGGTTACCTTGGCCCCCTGGCATGGGCAGGGACACCTTCTACTGGTCCCCTAAGGCAGATGTGGATGAACGCATTCTGCTCTGAGGTTTGCCATGGGCTATGGGTAACTGACATTGCTGAGCCAATGTGCTTCAGTGGCCTGAAACCCTTTTTGGATGAGCTACAGAATTTGAGTCGTCTTGAGAAGGTGCAGGCATGGATGATGGGGACCAAAATTTTCTCTCCTTGGCAGAGATGGTCCCTGGAAGTGAAGGGCTGGAGGTGGCTGTGGTGTGGGAGCTGAGGAAGACCCTAGGGTCTGAAGGTACTATGTTTAGACCTCACACCATCCATGTCTGCCTTGCTTCCTCCTCTGGCAGAGCCTGATTTCTCCTAACCCTTCCTGAGCACTTACTTCATCCTATTTGGCTTAAGGCTTAGCCTAGCCACTTTTAGCTAGGCCGTATTTCCAAATGTGCCTCTTGTCTGTGACCAAATGTGGAGTGTCACAATAAATAAACCTGGGCACATCCAGTGTGGAAGGGGGCAAAGGTGAGCAGCTGGCAGGTGCTGCTGCCTGGGATCTGAGGGCAGAACTGGGGCATCCCCAAGGCTGGTTGTGTGTGACATTGAGTGCCCACAGGACACACCTCTGAACCGGTGCCCAACAGTGACCATGGGCCTGGAGTTAACTTAGAGTTGCCAGGGAAGGTGGTTCATCATTGTGTGCTTGCAGAGAGGTGAGGTCCAAGGATTTATCTCATGAATTCCTTTAAAACAGCTTCCATTTGCTTTAAGGCCTTCCTGTGCTGCCACTGCTTTAACCCTGGACAGCACCCCTGCTCCCAGGAGGAATGGGAATGAATGGCTATCCTTGGCTTCTGCTGGAGGTAGCTGTTTTCGTGAGATCCCAGCAATTCAGAAGGACAGGAATCAGCATCCTGGTTGTTTTATTTGTTACTTTGTGCCAGAATGCCACTCCTTTATTAGAACCTGTTTTCATCTCGAATTACAGTAAAGACTTTAATTCCGTTTAAAGCAACTCTGTAAAGTATTGCACAAATGGAATAATTCAAGAATGTTTTAATTATGTCACATCCTGCATGATTTATACTGCTAAAATGGCAAGGATATGCAAATAGGAACAAATGTCATTTCCAGATGCCATTTGAATGTATTCCTTTAATGTTTTCAAAACAAAGAGATTGCTTTTGTGGAAGATCAGCTCAGTCTGCAGGAATCACTGCTCCTGCCATCCCTTCCTCTGATAGAATGCAGAAAGAAAAACTATGCTCACTGCAATTTCCTGAATTTTTCTTATTTTTCTGATCTCTGGCTGATAGATGTGAAAGGGTTCTGGGTTATCAAAAAAGAGTTCCTTGTTTTGGCAGGCAAATATATGGAGCTATTTGTCGGGCTCGTCATTTTTTCTCTGCATGTTGTTGCCTTCATTTTCCGTATCTGTCCATAACAAAAATGCCAATACAAAATTGAAATGTTTCATTTTAGCTTAAAAAAATTATTATTATATGAGGTGACATGAATTCACCAAGCCTTTCACTTGAAGTTAGAAGGAGTGGGTTGTTATTTTTTTTGGCAGGAAGTGCAAATCCCATAATTTTGGCCAACTCTGCTCATACCTGGTGTTGGAGTAGACCCCATTTCTCACTTTCACTTTGTTTTCTTCTACTTGTAGCCCTTTGATATCCTCATTCCAGTAAGCAGCAGAATAGGAATTTCTCTGGACTGGGATGCTGACTATGGAGATGCTCTACAGCTTTGTCTGGAATTCTGTAGGCACTGAGCATTAAAGGAAGGAGCTGTGGGATGCATTCTGCTCAACACAATAATATGTTGGATTATAGCATTTAAATCCAGGAGACAATTCTCTGTATTTGGGCTGAGGCTGAGGACTGTGCTCAGTTCAGAATGAAGGCTGTAATTCAGTCTCACTGCGGCTGGCCATGTGCCCTAGAGTGAGCCTCTTATGGAGTTTAAGATGGGATAGTGCTGAAAGCTGGTTACCAGAGTCTTCAGCTGAGTTCCCCATGTCCTTTGGCCACCTCACACACAACAAATCTGATTTTCTTTCCTCTCCTTGCACACCAATGCCTGACAAAGTGGGCAATACAGTCTCTGGAGGGGTTTCTGTCCACAGGTGCCTCGTGGAGTTAATCTGGTGATACGATCTCACCGCAATGTGAAAGAACACAATGGGTCTAAAACACGGGATGGGAAGCTCAGTGATGTGGATTTTTCCTAAGTTCTTGCATTTCTACATTTAAGATAATTCTGAAGTTGCAGAGGTGGTGTTGAGTGAGAGTCAAAACCTCCCAGAGCTGCCTAATCCTGGAATCCAGTGCAATATTTATGGAGAATTATTTCTCCACTGATTGCATTGGTCAGGCTCTGTTTTTTGCTTTGGAGGGCTGGAAGGGGGCAGGAAATGCCCTTTGGTGCTGTGATTCACCCAGGAAAAACCTTTGGAGTTGAGCTGAGGGTATGACCATGAGTATTTTGAAGGTATGAAATATCTGCAGGGTTTTTGAACTTTGTAAATGAGGAATATGGGAACCCTGTGATGGCTTTGAGACCCACTGCTGCCAGAGGAAAATTCCCCTTATCACTGGAAACCAGCAGTTGAACATCCTGGTGTATAGCAATCATCCTTAACTCTGTTATTTGCTCTCAAGCTGTATTATTTTGGTGATTATCTGTCATGCCCTAATGCATTTCCCCATCTTTTAACTGTGCTGTGATTATAATTGCTGGGATTAGACTTTTATATTTATAACAAAGATCAGCTTAAAATCCCACTCTGAAACAGGATGAAGCACTTCCATATAATTCTAGCAATCTGGTACAGATCAGCTGCAGAAGAATTGGTTAGGTTGAAATTATTCCCTCCTATCAAAAAGATGCCAAATACTCGCAGGAAACATGTAAAGCCATTGATTGTGCAGATGATACTGTTTGTGTAAAGGGGTAGAAGTAAAAATCCAAGGTGTAATTTTGTCCCAAGGTTTCTTGACCTCTCAGACCTGTCCTATTAAAAACATGCTCATCTTCTGGGGATCTCAGCTGTCCAAAGCAATCTCTCAGGGCCAAAAAAAGGGGTTTTGCTCTATCTTTTTATGTAATGCATCCTTTATACCTTCAGTTACATACCTGTCACCTGCCTAAAACTAGTTCTGTCACAGCAACTGCAGAGGGAATTGTCTTGTCTAGGGTGCATTTGGGTTATTATTGTTTCACACCAATATTTGTGCTCACCAAAACATTCTTTTGCAAGAAAATGATTCTTGCAGGACCAAGCTGAGATTAGATATCTGGATAAGAAGGATTCATTCTAAAGTTAGCATTTAGAATTCCTTGGAAGGTCCAAAATGGGCCCAGACATGAACATTTTCAGGAGATTCTCCCGGAGATTTGAGTCCTTCATTCACCCTTCCCCAGAGCACACGACTCCATCCCAGCAGAGGATGAAGGAATGGTGTCTTTATATTCTCTTGCAGATCCTTATATACAAGTTAGTATTCAAAGGTGGGTTACAAAAGAGTAGAAATCCCATTTTTGAATCAAATCAATGCCAAAATCAAATAAAAAGAGACAGGATTCCACGCAAGGAATATAAAAGCCTTGTTAAATTAGATACAGGTGTCACTTCCAGTAGTCTGGGCACATACTGTCAGCAGGTCCAGGATCTGATTTCTAATATATTTCCATTTCCCCCAGTTGACCCCAGCTGGAGTGAAGCAGCACTCACTGCCCATGCATTCATTTAAAGCACAAATAATGACAGCTCTGGCAGCTCGTTGTCCTCAGCCTAATGAAAGCAGCCTGCCAAACTCACACCTGGGAACCTGGCAGCACTTTTTATGTCACCAGCCCCATTTCACCCAAGCTGCCAAATGTGAGGCTCTTCTGAGAGACCCCATCACCTACATTTCTTTATTAGAACGTTTCATACACCACTAATACATCTTCAAAACACTATATTTTTTTCCCCTACTGAAATCAAGCTTGAAAGGCAAGGTTTAATCACAAAAATCATGGTACCTGAGAGGCTCAGTCACTCAGCTCTGCTGTTCCCAAGTGCTGACCAATGTCCTTGGGGTTTCCAGGAGAGGAGCTGGATTACAACTGACCAAAGTGAGACCTAGCCCCAGATTTACATCCCTCTGCAATGATGACCCTTGCAGAAATAGCTTTGGACAGGTAATAGGATTATCAGGAGGGAATTAGAAAATTCTCTTCATTAGTTTGAGCCAATGAAGCTGCAGACTGGAGAGAGGTTTAAAGGATTTGGTGCATAAATATAATTGGGCAGGGAGAAAAACAACTGTGCTCCAAGAGCCACCACAGATGGTACCTTGCTATTGCAGAGTCAGGTGTATTAAAAATGCTGGAAATGTACTGAGGGATTATAGGAATGGTGTAAGAACACATTACTGGGTGCAGGAAAGCTGCCCTTAAAATCATAATGGCCTTTTCATTTTTTCTGAGACTCCAGTTTATAAAAAGGGTAAAAGTATTTACAAAAAGTGTGCTAATATTTAAATAAATCACCCAGTTATACCCAGTTACTCATTAAGCACTGACAGGGCACAAATGAAAAAAGGGGGAGGGAGAATTGTGCTCTATGGAAGACTATAAATGTCTTATGTGGCATTAAGGAACATTAAATTCTAAGCAGTTTTAAATGGAAGGCTTGCAATGAAATACCCATATCTGTGGCTGTGACATATAGGTGGATGCTCTGCAATCAAGAATATCACAGAATCGGGGAATGGTTTGGGTTGGAAGGGACCTTACAGCCCATCCAGTGCCACCTCTGCCATGGGCAGGGACACCTTCCACTATCCCAGGCTGCTCCAAGCCCCATCCAGCCTGTTCTTGGACACTGCCAGAGATCAGGGGGCAGCCACAGCTTCTCTGGGCACCCTGTGCCAGGGCCTGCCCAACCTGACAGGGAATAATTTCTTCCTAACATTTTATCTAAATCTCTCATCTATTAGCTTAAAAACATTCCCCATGTCCTATCACTCCCTGTCTAACCAAAATTTGAACCAGTTATAAAACTTTGACAGAGAACACCATTCATAGGTGCATCTTGAGGGTTATTGCTCCATTTGAATATTGAGCAAGAGTTGCAGGGTACCCAGAGCTTTTGGAATTGTGTCTCTGGAGGGGTTGCTGGAGTGGCTGGCTGGCAGCTTAGGTTATCCCAGCTTTTGTTCTGATAACACTGAAAGCTCTCCAGAGCTCTGAGTACTTGTTAAGACCAGCCTTCACTAAGCCTCATCTTCCTGATGTCAGAAAGGCTGGGACAAGGAAAGCCCCTCCTTCTCCCAGTGGGGGAGGATCAGGTTAGGGGACATTTTCACAATTGGGTGTTATCAGGATTGTTACCAGCCTCTGTCCTTGGAGTTTCTCAAACCCAGCTGGTGATCCCTGGGCAGAGTGATCTAGCTGGGTCTGCTTGAGCAGAGGCTTGGACTGGAGCCTCAGCTTGAAAAAAACCCCACAGTTCCAAGAAAGCTAAAATGACAACAGATTCTTTTTAAATGAATCATTCCAGTTCAGTGATGTTTTCTCCCCAACTTCCAGCATTTATGTAGAATTTTATGTACAGTTGTTCTTGGCTTGTTTGCCTGGTTTTGTTCCCTGTTTGGCCTGGTGGAAGGTGTCCCTGTCCAAGGCAGGGAGCTGGAATGAGATGAGCTCTAAGGTCCCTTCCAACCCAATCCACTCTGGGGCCTCAGTGTCTCTCTTTGCTGAGAGTTATTTCCTACCTGACATGCATGAGCTGCCAGAGATTCCAGGTTCTTCAGTCCTCTCACTTCCTTATGGACTATCTAAATGTCTTTTATGAGATAGCTGTTAATTTTTAATGGAAGATCCCATTAAACTGAGAACCTCACTTAGCTTGCTTCCAAAGGGCAAACCAAGAAATTTCATTCCCTGTGAAAACATATAAAACATAAAATCATAGAGTTGTGTAGGCAGAATTCAATTCAGCACTGAAGGAGATGATGGAGCTTTTCCAGGGCCCCACAGGAAGACACAAACAGGGCAGATGGGCCAGACAGGGAATTCCAAAGTATAAACTTGTCAACTTCCAGTTCTTTGAAGATTTAAGCTGGGATTCCATTGGAGACTGCTTTTTATTTGAGCAGGATATTGAATATCATGGTTTCTAAATGTCGAACCTTTTGCTTTTGTTTGTTTTGTCAATTTTTGCGACTTCAGGCAGTAAGATGTTCTCTTATTTTGGTGCAAGGCCTGAATATGATTTAACTCCACCACCCTCTAAGTTCTCCCTGCTGCAAGTCACGGAAACATTAAAAAAATATTAAAAATTTTCAGTGTGCCTTTGGAGGAAACTTTTTAAACTAGCATCTGCAAAAAAGCTTTGTCAGGCCTAAAAAGGACAATTTGAAACAATTTAGTCTTCTCCAACTGGTAAACTTTATCAATTTTTTGGGGCTTTCCTGTTTTTGTCTTTTTAAAAAAAAATTATTATTATTATATATTTTTCTTTCTTCCTTGCTTCTGATAAAATATCTCTTCTACAGCTTTAGGTTAAAACCCTTAATGCCCTTAATGTTTTTAATTTAGATTACATTTTCACTGCTAGTGACTGCACTGTACATGCCACAATTTCAGACAAAATATCTGTCCAGAAAATTGATTGCTGGTGTTATTTTGTGATAGTTTTATATCTAATGATGAAGAATTTGCACTTGCAGGAATATCTACAAAATTACAGTTGTTCATCACTGGCTCAAAAAGCCCCTTTGTTGCAAAAAGATGGATTAAATCTTGACACAGAAACTGATCCTAAACCAATTAGGAAAACTCCATTTGTTTGCATCCTTGTCATTAAGTTAAGGAAGATTAAAATGCAGAGCAGGAAGAGGTGCAATGTGTTTCCCATACCAAATTTGTCACAGAGCTGCAGCATCCTGCCCCATTGCAGGTCTGAGGCAAAACAAGGCTTAAAATTGTGGCAAATTTAGTTGCTTTTACACTGAAGAGGTTAGAGCAGCTCCTGCTGTCAGGGAGAGACTGACACCTTCCCACTGCCCTGCTGTATTTTTGCAGTTTGTGCCATAATTGGTGTGTTGGTTTTGCTCCTGCTGTGGCCCAGTGTCACTGTGATATTTTCTGAAAAATCCCTTCGCCAGGATTTCTTCTCCTGGGAAGCTGAGAGGCCACAGAAAAGAATGAAAACAATAATTATCTGATTGCTTTGGAATGTGGTCTGGAGATCGTTTACCAACAGGTGCATCTTTGATTGATTCCATGTGAATTGTTTTAATTAATGATCAGTCACTATCAGCTGTGTCAGACTCTGAGGAGTCACGAGTTTTCATTCTCATTCTTGTTTAGCCTTCTGATGTAGCCTTCCTCTTTCTTTAGTATAGTTTTAGTATAGCATTCTTTTAATATAATATCATAAAATAATATATCAGCCTTCTGAGCACATAGAGTCAAATTCTCATCTCTCACCTCGTCCTGTGGACCTCACAACACCACAGCCCAGTCTCCATCACCCGGGACGATGGCTCTGTTCCTTTCCTGCTGGCAATGACCTTCCTGCCTTTGAAGAGGGATGAGGAGAAGCCATACTCCCAACTGGCCATCCTCTGGCATGGGAATTCTGCTCCTTCATGCTGGCTGCCCAGCCTGTGTGCCCCGAGTGATGCCTTGGCAAGGCTGGGCTCAAATGTTGGTGTGCAGCGGAGATGTCTGCGTTCCCTTGTGGGCTCAGGAGCACCTGAGGTGAGCCAGACTGGGAACCAGAGGGACTCGGGCACTGGAAGGTTCCTTTAGGGAGTCATGCCCTTGGTTTTAGGAGTGCTCTGTAGGTTGAGCTGAATCTCTTTGCCACCAAAATCTGTTCTAGTCGAGGCAAAACAGCTGGAAGCATTTTGGGAGGGGTGTGACTGCTTCTGGAGCGCATCCTTGCATCCAGAGGGGAGATCCCTATCCATATCCTGCTTCAATACAATGACTTTGTCTTCCAGACAGGTTCACCAAGATTTTTTTCCTTTTTTTCTCGAACATTTGTCCTTTCTTCGGTGTTTTATTTTGCACCGTTCCGTGTTGCCCGTAGAGGTCGGTGTTTGCCCGGGAAAGCAGAGCTGGGTGCTGGTGCTCCACCGTCTCTGTCCTCTTTGCTTCAGAGGCGCTTCCCCCCCTTCCCTGCGATAAAAACGTTACATTCATCTCTTCTGAGCTTCTAAACACGTCCCTGAGCAGGAAGGTGCTGGTGTGTATATTGGTACAGCATCAGGCTTTGCTACCTTTAACAGATTTTAGAAGATCAAACATGGTATTTAAAAAAACTCCCAAGAACTTGACATTTCGTAAAATATTTGCATATCTTAAAGAGGAGTAGAGGATAATTCAGAGTGATAGCTGTGTCTGTACTTATCATCTTACATATATTTTATGCAGTCTTTTGCTGGCTGAGCACATGAAATGTTTTCAGTGATGTGCTTGTGGAACAAAGTGCTCCCTCTTTATCCTGACACCCACCCCCCGTGATTTGTCAGGGGTAGGAACAGCATGACAGCAATTACACCAACATTCTGACAGAGATTATGGAAGGTATTTGGGGAAATAAAGTCTATGGAGTGGTTTTGAGTGAGGAAAGTATAAGAGCCATTACTCAACAACCAGGTTTTGCATATTCTTTACACTAACCACAGGTAATGTGCCTAAACACATTTAAATATGTTATTTTAAATTTATTTCTGTGTGCTTTCACATGGAAAGTGAGGTGAGAATTAATAGTATTTTAATTAGTAGTTCTGTGTGTTCCTGTAATTAAATTGGCCTAATCCCTCTTTGAAGACTGACCATTATTCTACAAAAATCAAATAAATAGATTTAATTGGATTTAATTTTCTTGGGGCTCCATTCATTGGGAAGTTTCTGTGGAGGGTGAGTTATCAATTAAATGATTGTGGGAAATGTGGTGTATCCACTGCTTTTGGAAATGTATTTGTGGAAATCTTCAGCTAAAAGCAGTTATACATCATATGTAATATTGATTTTCCCTTCTTAAAGATGTCGTCTCCTCCTAAAGCATCTTGGCAGTGGCTGAGGGATTTTAATTGTTGAAATCCTGTTTGCACCCAGGTGTGGTCCCCCCAACTTTTTATTAAGTTAACTTCCCAATCCTACTTTTTAAAAATTAAAAAAAAAATTAAAATAAGTGCACAGGGCAGCATGATGTATGGCTTTCTCAATTTACATCTAGGCACATGAAGATCACTTTCTTTCAGATTTTCTTTGGAATCTGAAGCTGGAAGGGAGCACTGTTACCTAAGGCACTGAAATGTTCTCCTTACACCTCAGTTTTTGCTGGCTTGGTGTGTTTAGGCAGCAAATTCATTCACCAGAACAATGGGTAAAGGGTGAGGCTGGGAGCTGTTAGATGATGCAGTTTCTAAACTGATTTGTTGCCACGTAATGGGACTTTTGTGCCTCTTTCACTACTGCTGATAGCCTCTGCTTACTAACATTAATGGCAGCTTGGAGTGAGGTGAAGCAATTCTCCCTTTGTCTTCTCCTAGGGGTTTGCCATGTATGTGTTTCCACAGCAGTGATGTATGACCTTCATTTTGCCACTCCTCAATATGATCATAGCGTTCTTCATGTTGGAAGAGACCTTAAAACTCATCCAGTGCCATCCCTGCCATGGGCAGGGGCACCTTCCACTAGCCCAGGTTGCTCCAAGCCCCATCCAACCTGGCCTTGGACACTGCCAGGGATCCAGAGACAGCCACAGCTTCTCTGTCCCAGGGCCTCCCCACCTTCATATTGAAGAATTTCCTCCTAAAATCTAACCTAAATTTCTCCTTTCATCCTAAATCCACTACAGACCATAATAAAATCTCTCTCCACCTTTCTTCTTAAGCCCCCTTTTGGCACTGAAAGCTTGTAGTAAGGTCTCTCCAGAGCATTTTCTTCTCCAGGCTGAACACCCCAACTCTCTCAGTTGTTCTTTATGGTGGAGATGCTCCAGTCCTCTGACAATTTTTGTGGTCCCTCTGGATCAGCTGTAACAGATCCATGTCCTCCTGTGCTGGGCCAGCTCTGCAGGTGGAGTCTCACCTGAGTGGGGCAGAGGGGCAGAATCCCCCATTTCCTGCTGCCCACACTCTGGGAATGCAGTCTGGGATACCATTGTCTTTCTGTGTGCCAGCACTCATGGCCAGGGATGTCCCATTTGCCACCCTACCAGTGTCCCCAAATGCTGGGCATTGCTGAACTCCACAGTCTCAATTTGGCATCATGCAGACAGTGCCACCTAGGATGTGTCAGCAATGTGGCACCTCACTGCCATGGGTGAGGTGTGCAGGATGCATTGCAGAAATCTGTTGTAAACATGTGTTACCAAATGAAAGTATTTTCACAGGGAAAGCATCAGGTTCAAAGAGTAAACTGGCCCATCAGTCACCCCATTATTCAAAAGCTTTGATAGTCAAGTGAGTACAGCTTTCCTGTGTTTCTTTTCCTTCTCAGGATTAACCAGACCTCCCTACATGGTTCAGTGAAGGTTTTAAAAGCAAATGGGAAGTTTTCCCCTAACAGGGGGATCCAGGTAATCTCCTGTAGACATTATTTTGTCACACAGAGCTCTGTCAGGATGACAGATAGCTGAATCCTGCAGCAGGTGGATGCCTGCATCTAGGATGTCACTGTTCCTGGTACAAAGGGTTTAGAGCTGAGCCTGCTGTTTCCTAGAGCCAGGCCACTCAGCTCCCCCTGCTTTGCATGATGATTCCAAGGATCAGAGTACACATGGGGGGTGTGGTGGAGAGCCACTCTGTGTGTGCTAAGTCACCTCTGCGCAGTTGTGGAATCACAGAATATCCTGAGTGGAAAGGGACCCACAGGGATCATGGACTTCAACCCCTGGCCACGAACAGACACCCCAGCAGTCCCACCCTGTGCATCCCTGGGAGCATTGTCCAAATGCTCCTGGATCTCTGGCAGGCTCTGTCTCTGAGAGCCCAGCAGGGCCTTCTGGATCTCTCTCCTATTTGTCTGTTTTGAAGCAAACCCAAACAAACCATTTCTAGCAGCAGAGGAGTGCAGGCCTTGCTGGTCTCCTTAAGCTCCTTCTCAGATTTCTCTCCAATGTCCAGCTGCTCCTCCAAAGTTTATTTAAAGTTGAAAGCCATGGGCAGCAGTGAAGCTCTAACTGCTTATGCTAATATGGGGTTTGTGCAGTTTATCAAGGGCACATTTTCAGCAGCTCTTTGGAGAATCCACCATGGGAATGTCAGGCTGCTTGTGCTGGTTCTCTATGGGCAGGGTCTGGTGGGAGGGCTGTGGTTACAACACAAGGAGAAAATTATTATAAAACCAGGGAATTGATTAAAACAAAAAGGCAGAACTTCCTGGGGCAGACACAGAGGGGAGAGGGACAGTTATTCATAGGTCCTGATATGACACTGCACGTCACAAAGTGATGCAGGGCCAAGCCTGATGAATTTGGAGCAAAATGGGGAAATAAGGCAGCAGTACACGCAGGTATTTAATCAGCACATAATCACAGAGAGGGCTTTGGAAGCAGCCCTCTGTTGGTCATCAGGTCCAGTCCCTTGCGTCATGGAAGAGTTTAACAGTGCCAGGGAGGCCCAGGGTCATTATGGACAGCAAAGAGTTTTCTTGGCAGCTCCTGCACTGTCCAGCTCTTATTAAAAAAAAAAAAAAAAAAAGGACTGCAGTGTAGCACTGTTGAACTCTGGAAAGTGACAGTAAAGAATGGGATAACTTGGGCTCCATGGTTACTGCTTCCCAGGAACGTCCAGCCCAGTGTTTTCACTGGAGAAGTAAACTTGTAATTTTGTCTTCTGAGCTGGAGTCATGGCACATGTTCCCTGCGAGCTAAAGTTCAGGGCTTTCTCTGTCTGAGTTTTTGCTAAAGAATCAGGGGCTCAGATGCATGTGCTAGTTTATGTTGTCCTATGCATAGAACAACATAAACCAAATGTGTGTATATATATATATATATTTATATATATGTGTGTGTGTGTGTGTGTGTGTGTGTGATCTGTACATGTTTTGTGTTCCACACACATTTAGACCTTCTTGAATTGCTTCTGCTTCCTTGGAGGAAATTAAAAATTACAGAAGTTTAGTTAATTGAAAATTACTTTTCCAATCAAGAGTTGCCTCTTTAGTGCAGCGAGTTATCCAAACAGACTGTGTCTTATCCATGTGTGACCCTAAATAAAGTTTGTAAGGAATTTTTGAGATTTTAGGTCTTTTGTGAACTCTTTGCCTTGGGTATTTGAGATTCAAATTTATGTTTCATGCATGTGATTTACTAAAAATCAGGAGTGGGATGATGTGTTAATTCTGCTTTTTAAGGGACAAGGACAGATCCTGAGGTTCCATGTTACAAACTTTTGCTTGAAATGTTTCCTACATTTATGTTCTGTTGTCCCTTCTTGTAGCTTTGCCCCTTCACAAGGCTCTTGAATCTTTCTTTACCAGTCCTTTTCATGGATATTCCTATTTTCATAGTCTTTAGCTCTCTTTCATGTACTTGCCTTTCCTCAGGTACCACTACAATAATGGGCTAATTGCTTCCTTTGGCTCGCTGGCATGTCAGATTCCCAAACTCAAAAAGGTAGGAACAGACTATAAATAGACCCTTGGCCTTTTCTGCTGTCCTTGGGCATTTCTGTTGCTTCATCTCCCTTTTTAGAGAGCTGCTTTGTGGAGCTGCCAGTCACTACCTGAGGGGGAGGATTTCTGCCTTGTCTTGGCACAGTGTTAATGGCACCATGCACAACAGCTCTATAACCTGGCAGATCCCAGATTTTAAGGGAAAGAGATTGTTTTCTCTGTTTCCTGGGGCTTTTATTTTCTCTGTTATTGAAACTAATGCATTTCTTAAATCATACTTGTGTTGGCTCCCATTCTTGCCTGATTTATGTGTTAACATGTCTGTGCTGAAGGCTCTTTCCTTTTTCCATAAGCCTCCAAGAGTTTGGATCTTTTCTTTGCAGCCTAATCAAAATCGTGCCTTAAAATCTTGCAGTTCTAAAAACTTCTGTAAAAGAACTCATAAGCAGTTACTTTATTTTCACTGTGGAAATCTGTGGCAGTTACAGTTTAGATTTAGTGAGAATTAATGTTTGTGAACAACTCTCACAAGTTTTATTTCCTGAGCAGTGGGAATGCTGGGAGTGGCATGTTCCTCTGCTCAGAAATGTGCAGCTGCAGAATATATCAAAATATGGTTATTTAGATGAATGTTTAAAGGCTGGCTCCGAGGAAAGAGGATGATTTGAAAGGAATTTCTGAACAAAGAATCTTTTGCAGATTATTATAAATGGACCTGTCAATATCTAACAGAGGCCCTTTTAACTCAGCTCATGAAGAGGTTGTAGAAATGCACATATGAATCAGTCTTGATACTATTTCTTCCTTTACCAACTGCATCATAAAGCATCCAGGGAAATGCTGACAATTATTGCTTGGTCCTTATCATTTTGTCAGTAATGATTGCCTGGCTAATCACTGTGAGTATTTAAACCTCAAGTTCTTTTCCACATGAGAAGATGTGCTATCAAGCAGAAGGTAAAGGTCTGCAGGGCTTTAGTTTTCATATGTAGTTACATTTTTTTTCTTATCTTTCTGTGGATTTGATATTGCCAGGTTGAATTAGCTCATCAGATCTTTTGCCCAAAGAGTTTAATATAAAAGTGGAAAGGCAGAAGGACATCCATGGTCAAGACTCTCATTTAGCTTGGAGTAGAACCCTCCAGTGTGGTGCCATTGTCTCTTCTGGCAATCTTTCATCTGACACCAGCTCACTCAGGAATACTTGGAGCCTTGCCCACCTTGAGATGTAGATATTAACAGGAGTGGCCTTTTGAAACTCCTGGACTGTGTGTGATCTCTGCAGCTGTCCCGTGTTGTTTATAAGTCAGGAGACTGAAGCCTATGACATGAGCAATAGGAATTTGCTTGTAAACCAGCATCTGGTCAGGACATACCAGAGGCTATAGGATGTGTGTGTGTGTAATATTGTGGCTGAGTGCCCACTGAAACCCCCTGGTCTCACCACCTAGCCCCCTCAGCCTCCTCTGAGAACTCCCAGGCCATGGAATGCAGGGGGGAAATTAAAACTTCACCGTCATCAGCTGTGGGTCGAGAGAGGAATGTGCTCAATGCATCACATCACCATCTCTCATTGTCAGCAGTGATTCATGGAGTGCAGCTCAACTCCAGGGTGTCCTGAATAAAATAAATCCATCCAGGGAAGTTTCACCAGGACATGCATGTGAATCTTTGTGTGGGAAGAAGAAGCTGAGTATGAGGGTGGCAGGCCCTGGCATGGGGCGCCCAGAGAAGCTGTGGCTGTCCCTGGATCTCTGGAAATGTCCAAGGCTGGGCTGGATGGAGCTTGGAGCAACCTGGGCTAGTGGAAGGTGTTCCTACCCATGGAAGAAAGTGAAACAATATCAGCTCTGTGGTGCCTTCCAACCCAAACCATTCTGGGATTCCATGTAAAACATTGTACAGCTGTGCTGGGGTGCTCCCAGTGGAGAAATCCATGGAGGTGTGTGTGGGGTTAATGTCACACCTTTCGTCTATTGCCACAGAGATGTACCCCTTTACAAGTAGTGGGATTTTAAAGTAGCAATGAGAAGCAGGTGATGAGGAAACTGTGGATGATGCAAGTACCTGAAAGGACGATGAGGGTTAAGGTGAAATGAATGTATCTTGCTCTTTTCAGGTGTAATAATCACAGTTTTACAAGCAATTGAAAATAGACTAAACATTTTAAAAAGACACTATCTTCCTCCTCCTTTCACTCCTTGGCAACAGGTGGAGAGTGATCCTGCAAGAAGCACTTGCTGCTCACACGCTTTCAGCAGCCCCTGGGGTTATGGATAGCTGGCTTAAATTCCAGCAGGATGCTGTAATTTATGTTCCATGGCTGAGCAGGCACATCTGGCCTGGGCTTAGGGGACCACAAAGATGGCTTAAAGCTTCCTTAACATCATAACCCCTCTCCAAGTTAAATATATCCCACAGCTGTTACTGAAGGTTGTGGTTGTTATCTTCTCCTATATTTTTTCTGCCTTTAGGGTTTGTTGTGCAGTTTCATAAACTGAAATAGGTGAAGCAGGAGTTGTTGGAAGGAGACAACAAAAATTTTCTCATTTTTGCTGACTTTCCCCTAATCTCTCACTGGTAAGGCTTGAGAATCTTTTCCAAAGTGGTAGATAAGGCTCTATCTAGTAATGGAAAACCTCATTCCCATGTTCCAGTGGTTTAAGTGTTGACCCTTCCAGACATGTATTTTGGCTTCTCTCTGCTGCAGCAAGAAAACAAGGAGATGAAGGAGGCAGGACTGGCTGTCTCCTCCAGCTTTGGGGTTCTTTGTGTATACATTTGGATATTTCAGTGGGTTGCTCCAATATAAATATTTAAAGAAAAACAACAGAAATCCCCAACTGAAGTGGAGAGCAGCTCCAGGGCCACTTAAGAGAACATCTCTGTCAGGACAGCTCTTGACTGGGAAGGAGGAGGGTAGAGCATGTTACCCAAAGATGGGAGATAATTGCTAGGCAAAATCACAGCTCACCCTGGCACTCCCACCCTGCTCTCGAGACAGCAGGAAATCAGGCTTGGTGTCAGACTGTGGGGGGCTGGGAGCAAAGCCACCCAGCCTCCCTCCTTCCTCCCCACTCCTCGAAATGCCAGAGTGGTTTTCCCACTGTCCTGAGCCCCCTCAGCTGTGCACACGTGTGGGGAGTCCCTTGGGCACAGCACAGGTGGGAACAGAGCCCATGCAGGGCAGGAGCACCAGGGACTCAGCAGCAGCATCTCCCCAGGATTAAAAGTGTCTGAACTATTGCAAACCCTGTGGAGAAGGGCTGCCTTCCAAAGCTGCTTCCCAAAGAAAAATTAGAAACAGTCCTCTAATCCCTGTACACTGGAGCAGATATTGCCAATGATCAATAAAGGGCAGTCATGTAACTTGATTTATTTTAAATCTTTTCCAGCCGTAAGGATTCTATGATTTAATACTTACAGCCAAAGAAACTTTCTGCTTTCCTAGCTCAAGAGGCCTCAGCACAGGGGTTTAGGGAACCAGTGCAAGGAAAAATGGATATTTCTGGTTTTGTTTTTCTTCTCATTGACCTGCTATGACTTTAGTCTCTGAAATAAACGCTTGTGCTCTGAAAACATCTTTTGTTTTTGTTTTCTTTTTTAAGAAAAAGTACTTTATTCTCTGAGGTTACCTGAGTGTAGATAAAATTATCTTCAGAAAATTTACTGCAGCAGTACCAGGTATGGAGCTGTCTGGCACACTAGATGGATTCTTGAAGACCTGTTATGTACATAAATTTTTTTTAAATAAGCAGATTTAATTCTCTTCCCTCTCCCCTTTCTATTAGGCCAGTTGTGAACTTCTGAATCAGAAAAAAACACCTTTTTTCCTGCTGGAACCCTGTGCTCTGCTCCATTGTGTTGATTTGGCACAGCCTGGTTTTTGCTAGTGGGGGCGGGCACAGGGGTAGCTTCTATGAGAAGCTTCTAGAAGCTTCTCCTGTGGCCCACAGAGCCAATCTCTGATGGCTCTGGAGATGGATATGGCCCAATTAGAGAGGTTGGTAATGCGTCTGTGATGACATATTTAGGAAGAAAATCAAAACAGCATGTGCAGCCATTGCCTGGCGTGGCCCGTGGCAATGCACCATGGCAAACGCCATCTCAAGGCAGCCACACCAGCCCTGCCTGCCTGAAAATTCTCACTTAAAATAGTCCAGATGGCTTCTAACTCCTTCCCCCCACCAAGCAGAAATAATCAGCAAAAAAACCAAAAGGTTTCCCTTCAGTGATATTCCCCACCTGACCTCTTTTCCAGGCTTGGAAGGAAAGAATTCAACATTTTTGATGCCTGCTGGAGCTGGCAATGACTACAGAGCCTGTTATTCACTGGGTTTAACGTTCAACATCACCCTGAAGAGCAAAACACGTTGCCCAATGCCTCGGAAGAGATCCCTGCGGTGAGGAGATGACTCCATCAGCTGAGCTCTCTTCCTTTGTCCATTAATTTTCTGACTGGATTCATCATTCTGGTGTCAAAGCAGCCCTTCAGTCACAGGGCCCTGGAACCTGGGATGTGTCACAGACATTTGCTGGTGCAGATGCTGCCTTGGGTTTCTCCTCCTTGCTCCCTGCCCTGCTCCTCCTCCAGCGTGTCCTTCAGCATGGGGTGAGTGCACGTAGCCCCTCAACAGTGAAAAAAAAATGAATCACGACCTATTGTAGTTTGTGTTTTACTCATTTTGTTATTTTTCCATGTTACTGATTCATTCAGCTTTCTGAGCAAATTTCCATGGTAGGATCTAAGGTGTCAAAATATCTCCCAGAATGCTTGATTATCTTGGCTGCTGTAATTTCCTTTTTGAGATGTTTTGACTGGAAACAATGATGATGGTGGACTCAAAACTAATGACTCACTTTCAGAGAATGGGAACTTATTTGAATTCTTGGAATTAGCAGGGGAATATGCAAAGTACCTCTCTACATTTTCACAAGGGTTCAGTGTGAGCAAGCCAGGTGGTGACCACGAATGAGTTTTAAGAGGATGACTTTGAACTCATTCATTTGAGAGGGGCAGTGTATCCAGGGACAGGAGAGGGTAGAGAAGTGTGGCCTTTACTTTGGTAGTGATTAATGAAATGGATTAAGTTAATGAGATCATTAGTGTTTATGCATGGACCACGCAGCCCAGCTTGTTTGTCCTACTGTGGCACAGCAGGTAATTTGTTCACTGCACAGCAACAGTTCTGGTAAATGTTTGGCTGTTGCTCATTCTGCTTTATAAATCACCTGGCAAGAGATGTGATTACAAAGAAATATTTCTAAATATGTGGTGGCAGAAGGGTAACTAAGATAGAGGCAGGGGGAAATCTCTCATGAAAGGTTAATGCAACCCCTTTTAATACTTTCATGATCAGCTAACTGTATCAAGAGGTGTTTCACACTCCTTAATCACACAGGTTTGTCTTTGCTTTCTGGTTGTCTCATGGCCCAGTACCTTTCTGGCTTTTCAATGTAAAGCTCAGTGACAGATTGAGGTCCCTTAGGACACCCACATCCAACTTTTGTCTTGGCGTTTAGCACAGCTCAGTGAGCTACACCTTACTAAAACTGAATTTATCCATAAAACTTATTTATTTATTTATTTTGATTTTGGACAGCACAGCTGTGACCAGGAGGGTCACGGACGTAATGTAGGTTCTTTTGTCCTCACTCGAAACCTGACCTCAGTCACTCTTTCAGGAACAACATCAGCAAAAGAAAATATAAACTCAGGGGCTTGGGTTCCCTTTTGTACAAAACACTTCCTGTTCTGTATTGATGCATTTTAGGCATTTTGAGAGTAACTTCTTTGAAAAAATTGACGCTAAGTTGACAGACTTCTCCCAAACAAATAATTAACTGCCCAAATTTACCTTTGACTACCTTTCATCAAAGACAATACCTCTGAAACCCAACAAAATGAGAATTCTTCATTGCTGCTGGGGTGTCTGTGCCTACTCAGAAAACACAGCTATAGCAATGAGACTCTTTCAGTCTCCAGATTTCTGTTCTGAGGCTGGAAAATCCCCAAATGACACAACCTGTCACTTTGCCTTGGTGTCAGTACGTGGGCGATGTGTAAATGTCCTGCTGCCCCTTCCTGCCTGCAGGGGCATCTCCAGGGATCTCCTGCAGGTAGCAAGCTCTGTGTGGAATCTCCAGATCATACTGTCCCTCTGACATTTTACCCAAGGTGTGCAATCCAGTGGGAAGCATTTCTGCACTGAGTGGGCCATGCCTGGAAATGCCTGTGCTGGTGGAGTGGGTCCTACTCGCATGAGAAACATGCATTTAATCACAATTTTCCACAGTGTGTCTCAAATTCCTTACAACAGAATATGGGTTGAATAGTCTGGAATGTCAGCCAAAAGGCTGGTTGCTATTATGACAATAAGATGACGATAAATTTGCTTCTTTCAATAATTTCAGTCTGCATCAGATTTTGTCTGTTGAGATTCTTCTGATGTCTGCTCAATTTTGCAAAAGGGAGCTTGTAAAAGGGGCTTCTTTCTGGTTGTCAGATTTGTTCTCAGCTCTTCAGACAGTATAACAAATTTAGCTTTAATTGTTCTTAAAATCCCAACACAGCTTTGGTAACTGGTGAATTTTCTAGGTGTCTGCACATTTGAGCAACAGCCACAGAAAAGAAAATTCCTATTCTGACTAACCTATTGCTGCTGATGAGAAATAATCCAATATTCTAGGAATAATCCAATATTCTAGGAATTTACATGAATTTACTTGATTTTGAGCAATCCTTCTAATTTTAATCCTTGTTTAAAGCAGAACACACCCTGCCAAACTGTGCTGTGGTGAGAGTTTTATTTTTCCTTTCCCTTACCCCATGATTGAATTGTTCCATAATTGCAGCTATTTGAATCTGAAACTCAAATTAGAAGGGCTTGAAACAGGGAATGCAGGAGAAGACATGAATACAGCATGTGAGGAATTCAATGTTCCTCTCTGTGAGTTGGAAGGGTTTATACTGTGAGCTCTCCCTTGATAGGTAGCAAATGCCATTTTTCCATGAGACCCAAAAGCTCATTTTCTTTTTTTCCTTCAGAGAGGAAAAGTTGCAAAGAGCATTTATGCTGCTCTGGCTGCAGACTTGCTGCCCCAAATATTTTAAGTCTATCTTGCTATAGATATTTAATATGGTGGCCACAATTTCTTTTCAGGTGTTAAGAGAGCCCCTGTCCTGTGTTTGCTGCTTTTTGGAGTGGATATTTATTTATTTTCTAGGTATTTGTGGCAGATCCCTCTTGGAAAGAAGCAAATCTGAAATGTCCAAAAGGTCTGATGACCTGTAGGTTCCTGTAGATACCAATTCTGAGCAAGAACCTCCTCCCATCATAATCCAGATATAATTAATCCGGTCTCAATTTCCTGGCAGTGTAAGTTAAAATGGACCTGGCTGCTCTGTATTCCCTCAGTCCTTGCTCCAGGACTTTCTTCCATCCTTACAGACCCTGTAAAGACCTCCCAGCCCAGAGTATCCTTACTTTGCCTGGGGACACCATGGACACAACAACATCCCACTTGTTTTGATAATTTCCCATTTGTTTGGATAATCTCCTGATAAAATTCCAGAGGAAGATTATTCATGTGCTCCCTGGGACATGCGGAAATTGGTTTTGAAGGAAGTCTGGAGAGCAAGGAGATGATTTTCCTCTCAAGCCCCTGCCCCAGGGCTGTCCCTGGGTGCAGAGAGCAACAGTTCCACTGCAGCTGCTTGGGTTCATGCCACTTATCCTTCCTTTGGAAAGCAGAGAGAATCCAATTTTGATTCACCTGCTGCTGATCCAGTTGTGGAACATTTTTAATGTTACGTTTTTGTCCTTTTTTTAAATGAGGTTCTTCCATCCTTGTAGGGTGTCTGTGTAGGGTAGCAATAACATCTCGGGCATTTGCCAAGTGGAACTTTCAAATTAGCTTCTTTGGTAGCACAGTTTTTGTCTTCTTCATTGAGACAGATGGAATTTTGTTGGAAATGTACGCTTGAAGGCTGGATGATTATTAGTGTTTCACTATTAGACTGAGGCTGGAAGGTCATCAATGGAGGAAATTAGGAATCAACTTCCTTTAGCAATAATTGTTCTAAAATTGTCTGAGGACTCTTGACGTGATTCATTATGACCTTTCTTAGCACAATCTGCTGCAAGAAGCTTTTCACTTTGTTGTTTTACCCAGAAAGAGAAGAGAATGGTATTTAACTGTGCTAATTGAAAATCTTTCCTCTTAAATCAAGCATCTGGCAAGTTTTCCCTGGCAGGATCCCACTGGGCTGAGTACGTGTGAATTCACACTCTGAGAATGCACCACGCACTCGGGGTGGATTGTGCTCATCTCTCAGCAGAAACTGATATTATCCCTTCATGTTCATCTTGTGTGCTGCATTTGGTTGCTTAAGCATTTTGGATGGACTCATGCTGACCTTGCTCATCATAGGAGGTTAATCCTGACCAAGTGCTGTGGTCATGCTGGTTCTGCTCGGGGATGAGAAAAACTCATTTTTCACAAAGGGAGAGGGAGCATTGTGATCAAAATTACAGATTTCTTCTTTCACAGATTATTCAGTTTGCCACGTGTTCAGACCAAAGCCCATTTTTCTATGTTCAGCTAATTAAAAAGCAAGTTCATTGTGAAATTCAGTTCCTGATCTCAGGCCAAATTTTTTTGTGGAGTAATAAAGATACAAATTGCCTGTTCAATTTATGGAAACCCTTTCCCTACCTTCAGCTTAAAAACGGATTTAAAATTATGCTTTTCTAGCCATGATTCTTCATAAACCAACAGCTGTTCCCTGTGCTCTGTGAAACTCTCAGAGAACTTATCTTCTTCATGTCTTGTTCCCAGGAAGGGAAGTCTGAACAGAAAAGAATCCAAAGCTGCCTTGGAAGGAGGAAATATGGAAAAATACTTTGTCTGTGTCTATGAGATTTGACTCTGAGCTTTTGTGCCTCAAACACAGACAGCAGTATAATTGCTGACTACATATATTCTTTTTTAATACCCTATTGAGTGTTCATTTTGTGTTAAAATGAACTTTAAATGTCTTTATTTATTTAAAATGAAAATAATCACATTATTTACTTAGGTTCTTTAGCTTATATTTATTTTATGTTCCTTATTTTTGGGGTAGGATCTCTCATACAAAGTTATGATTTTGGAATATCAGCTTTAACTCTCTTTCAAAGGAATTTTTACCCCATGTGAGAAGTTTTATATTTGATCACTTTCTCTTTTCATTTGTGCAGAGTTACGTTCTTGGTATGCATTCCCAGCTGCTGTTGGCAGCTGGAAACAGGTTCTTTTTTTAACAATATATTGCTATATTTAATCCAAATTGGCTGGAAATACCTTGAAAAGGAAAAGTAAACTAAAGCTTTTACTGAGAAAGGCTATCGTTTTTAGAAGAATTCCAAGAGAAACAATAAACTGAACATGAAAATGTATAATTGCCACACATAAAAGAAAAGGAAAAGAAGAAAGTCTTCAGGAGCAGCAAAAAATTTAGACTCTTTAAGAAAAAGTATCTGTGTGAGCACCTTAATTCCCCACTAATAAAACAACTCTGGTTAGCTTAGAAGTTTGGAGATGGTTGGAAGAGCTAAATGTGGAAAGAAGAATCAAAAGCTGCAGTGATAAACCTTGAACAGTGGCGTTCTTGTGCTAACTCAACATCTAAAAATTATAATGTTAATAAAGAACGTGACTGCACAAATTCCAGGGATTTTAATTACAAATCTATTTTTTATTGGCTCCTTGCCTGTGAACAGGAGGAGGTTGGAGCAGAGGAATTTTGTGTGCTGAATAGAATTCGGGAGCTGCTTATTCTTCGGAGGTAATATTGCCCCAAAGGTTTTTTGTGTCTATTTTTAGGTGCTTGCAGTTCATTTTGGGAGACAGACACTGCATTACAAAAGCAGAATTAATAGAGATATTCTTTAATTTCTTAGTTCGTGTGTGGTTTAAGCTGATACCAATTATAACAATTTTATGAGGGTTTTTTTCCTCATCAAACAGAAGCAATTGTTCAGAGGAAGATTAAATCTTGGGCAGGTCCTTTTGCAAAGGAGAAGTTGCTTCCAGGAGTTTCCCCTGAAGAACTTTTGAGTTCCATTGGGGTAAACTGCTGCTTTGGAAATGCAGCACTGAAATGGATGGAATTAAGTCAGTGAGTTGAGGGCAGAATTGCTGCTTTCAGGTGGATGTTTAGAGGCTAAATATAATGTAAGACCTTCCACAGGACAAATTGATTTTAATGGACTTTTACAGTTTGTACTTAGTTGTCTTAATTCCTCTGTTTTGTCACTTTTGGATTCAGGAAAATCTTAAAATGCCTCTGATGCTTCTGTTCCCAGTTTTCCACCTTTATAAAACAGGAATAAAATATTTGCTCATGAGAAACTTTGAATTTTCAGTTGTAAAAGGTGTTTGGGCGCACCTTTTCTTTCCAAACTTTCTTTTCCATATATTCATTAAAGTTTCTGTTTCACTTCAAAAAAAGAGAAACTTTGAACAAGCAAACAACACTTGAAGGTAACTCAGTGTTACATTTGGCTTTCTGTAAAAACCTCCACTGAAGCTGCTTCCTGATTTCATCAGCTGAAGAGCCAGATTGAATTTTTCTGTGTATTTTTCCCTAATTTCCTGCAGGAGCCACTCCTGCTCAGCCTGGTGCCTTTCTCCTTCCTGTGAATGTCTCTGGGTCCACTCCCCCTCATCTGGGGATGTTCCCTTTACATCTAAAACCTGGAGATTTAAAATTTGGGACAGATGTTGGCTTGGGAGAATCTTTGGCCATAAACACCCAACCAAAAGGTCTCCTTTCCTCTCTGTCCTCCCCCAAACCACACCACAATTCTCATTATTTTATTTGATGGAAGCATTTTGCTCAGTTTGGGGAATTATGGAGACCATTGCAGAGCTGATCATATGTTCCTTTCTAATGAGTTATTCCATTTTCAGAATTCATTTCTCATATTCATTCCTTTACTCAGTCTTTTATGCCAACTCTTATATGTCACCTTAAGTCACCTCTCCCACACCCACCAATGGGGCTGGGAGCTCATTGCATTTCACCAAACTCAAATATTTGCCTGGCTATTAATTACAGCCCAATTTGCAATCAGTACACAAATAAAGGCACGAGATATTTCACAGTAAAATAAGGACCTTAAAGAAGCTGCCACTCCTATGGAGTAATTTATCCTCCAGAAAGGCTGCAGTATGGGGAGAATCCCTGGGCAAGGCCATGGTGCTCATGAGCAATTTGAGCTCTGACCTGAGGGTAGGAACACCCAGGTTTTGTTCTCTCAGGCTTTTCAGTTGTGTGTGTTGTATTTCAGATGCAGGACGTGACTGAGCCTTTATAAATAAAAGGTCATAAAAACGCAGCAGGGAGGCTTCCTTGTGCCCAATCCCATGCAAATTTTTGCATGTGAAAATTTGCATCTTCCATGTAAGGATGCAGTAAACATTTTTGAAATTTTCCTGTGTTCTGTAGGTTTGAATGTCAAGTCTGTGTCCTAAGCATGTGCTCTAGATTTTGAGTCATTCCTGCTTTTATTGTGGCTCTGCCTGTGCTGGGGGAGAAGGATCAAAGAAAAACTGGGTGAGTGGGCCTTTGGTTACATGGACAATTACAGTCCTTACATTTACAATTTCTACAGAAAGTATAAATTCTTACTTCACAGAATGATCAATTATTGAAACATTTTGGAACAGCTCCTACAACCAATGTGGAACAGTCTGCCAGGAGAATATCTGGAAGCCAGCTGGTACTGGGAGCAATAACCCTGTGGGGAAGCTATTTTGGCCATAAATACTAACTTAGAACTCTGTTTTTTGTTTTTTTTTTTTTCTCCAAGACTCACAGATTTTGGTGAAAAGACTGCTTTTGATAAGTTGCTTTTCTTCTGGGAAATTTTAAACACATCTCAGTTATTTACATGTGCAGATTTACGAATTTTTGTTGGATCGTCAAATTTGTAGGAAGATTTTGACTGAAGGAGAGCAGAGGTGTCAGAGGCTGTAGGAAGTGTTCTCTGCTTCCTGTGTTCCAGCACCCCATATTTATTGAATCCCAATTAATATCTCTTTGATCTTCTGTGTTCCTTGAAGAATGCCATTGACACCAGCTGCTCAGGGGAGGGGAAAGTTGTAAAAATGTTTCCTTCAGCTGCGTTTTCCATGTCTGGGGACTGAATTTGGTGGTGTTTTATTTTTTTTTTTAATTCCCTGAAAAGCTCTTTTTTAAGCTTTAAAGGAAAAAGAAATGCTGGAAAATTCCAAAGCTTTTTATTTTGTGACTTTTGTGCATTGTCAAAAAGAGGCTGGTGAAGCCTCCAGTGAGGAAAGGTTTCCTCATCAAAATTTTAACACTTAATTACAGTGATTTTCTGCCAGAGGCACTGAGGAGCTCAGCAAACAGTCAGAACCATGGTCAGAAATGGTGAGCTGTGCCTGGGAGCCCTTCTCCTCCCTGGGCTCCTCTTTCAAAGTAAAAGGGTCTGATTGATGCCAGGGACTGAAAAAAGCCCCTCAACATTCAGTGAAAAGGGATTCTGAGCAAGGTGAGGTGGGAAATGACCCTTGTAGGGCTGGTCACAAGGACCAGTGTGGGGACAGAGGGGGAAAAGCTCTGCAGGAGTTGGGGAATGTCTGAAAAATTTCAGCACAGACATACCTTGTAATTTCTGCCCCCATAGGAGCTCAGGAATGAGAGGCTGAGCTCCACCATGATCCTAGCAAAGATCAGATGTTGCAGGAAGTGAGGTGGGCTCTTATCCCCATTCCTGTTCTCTGCTCCAAGGCCAGTTCTCATTTGGTGTATGGATGATAAAAAATGGTCTGAGGCAGAACTTCACTCAGTGGGTTGGACCAAGGATTTGAATGGGGAAGCCCTTTCTAGGCTCTCTGGCTGGAGGGGAATAGTGTGTCTTGCCTTTTTACCTTAACTTGCTGCAGAAAGAAAAGTGAAGTGAAAAAGAAAAAAGTGAAAATGTGAAAGATGAAAAGTGAAGATGACAGTGATGAATATTTTGCACAGTGGTTAAAGCCTTAAAGAAACTTATCTCCAAAGGGCCAGTTGCATTTTCCAAATTGTAATTTTGAATGGTTTTAGCAAAATACTGGTGCCATTTTCACCCCTTAAAATTATTTTTTATCAATTTTTCCATTTTCAATTTTAAGTTTTTAATATTAAACATTTTTCTTCAGCTAGCTGGAAAGGCCATGCCTGTGGCCTGTAATCTGTGTGTTTCCAGCTGTGGTTGTACAGTACTGAAATACCAAGGGAAAGTGTTTTCCTTTTGAAGTGGTGCTAGAAAATTCTCTCTTTGTGTAGCTTTGTTCAGTCACTCCATCCCAGGGCTTCATTTGGCTTTGTTGTGAGGGGTTCTGTAGCATGGCTGGGTTGTAGAAGACGTCCCAGGAGGTTTGGATGGTTTCTCCTATGGGAGAAGGAGGAAATGCACAGCCTCAGGGAAAGTTTTGTGAGGTGCAGAAATGCAGTGCACAGAGCTCAGTGAGTGTTTTGGCATCCATCCCTGTGTGTGCACATCCCATGCAGGGCTGGGGAGAACCCGCTGACCTGCTGTGAGGGAAGCTGTAAACACCAGATTTGGTGTCTTTACAGATAGGTGGGCTGGATTTCCAGGGTGGTGCTGGGCCAGACTGGGTTTTTCCTTTCCCAAATTAGAGGCTGGATGTGTGGCTGGAAACTCAGCAGAGGCAGGGAGAGGCTCCCAGGCTCTGCACAGGCAGCACCTGGGGAGCAGGACAGGCTCTCCCCAGCCCTGCTCCTCACAAGTCCTGCCCTGAGAGGAACACCCCTCACTCTGAGCTCATGGTCTGGTTTTGGCACCTGCTGTTGGGGTGCTGGCTGTGCCCTGGCACTCAGTGAGCTTTGGAAAGAGACTTTCCCTCCTCACACAATGCACCCTGCCTGGGATTCAAAAGAAGTGCAGTAATTCAGTCATCTGTGAGGAGGAAAGAGAAAGGTGTGAAATGGTGACACAAGAAATTGGTGTAGCCACAGCTGTATGTGACTGAGTGCATGTATGAAATGCCTCTGTTGGGTGGCATGATCCAGCCACAGCCATTCCCTAGAGCTGCTTTGCAAGCCAGAGTGGTCTGTGTCACCATTGTTTCTTTTGTGGCTGGAGAGAGTAAATCAACAGGAAATAGGATCATTCTGCTGCTTTTTCAAAGGTTTTCTTTCTAGAGTGTGGCAAGCTGCTCAGTGAGGAAGTTTACTCTCTAGTCACGCTAGCTCTCGCTCTGGACTTTCTTCATTTATGCAAGAGATAGTTTTGCCTCATCCAGAGTGATTCATGATTGGCATTCTGGTGTTTGACAGTCAGAGTGTTGGGAGCTCTAAGCCAAAGGCTCCCTGCCTTCCAAGGGAATGGATCCCAGGTTCTGCAGAGACACTTTGGAGCAAGGAGGGAAAGCAGAGAAAGCTCCAAACAGAAAGTATTTGTGTGTGCTTTCCTGTTTATTTGAGAGCATGAACATTGATGCAGGGAGGAGTCAGCTGGAGTCTGAGGCATAGTTAGCTTCTACACAGGCCTGTGAGACACGTGGATCTTCCTTCATCCACATTTCCTGCCCAGGTGGACTTCCAGCACCTACCTGGAGCTGGTCCTGGAAATCTGTTCCATAGGCACAAGGGGGAGCAAATGCAGACCATAAAAGCAAGCCCTTCTTTTGCTATAGATTCTAGAATCATCTAGAAACAGGTATTTCTGAAGCTTCCTGGTCTGTTCCAAGGCTGGTTTTCCTGGTTTCATGGATGTGTGTTCAGGCTGCCCAGGTGAAAGATACTAGACAGTCCAAGAGCTGGTGTGTCCTCAGTGAGGGAAAGGCAGGAGATGAGGTGGAGATGGTGGTTTCTGAAGTGTGAACAAGAAGGAAGAAGAAGGGGCAGGTGGAACATGACACTCAGAATTGGGTAGTGTCTATGGAAAAATACACCTTTCCAGTTTCTCTCCAAAGCCTTATGGGGCTGGTGCAGTCAGAGGCATTTTTTTCCCTAAAAGTTGTCTACTACACTTCTCTTCTGTATCCACTATATAAAAAGGATCCACCTTCACCTGATTTCTAGGAAACTGGCTTGAAGTTTCTGTCTCCTCTGATCAGTCTGTGCTACTTGGCAGAGTGTGAATGGCCCTACAGAGAAGTTAACAAAAAATAAAGTAGAAAACTTCCCATCTCATTGCCAGTCTTTCCAGGTCTCTAGACTGGTTAATGCATGGCAGCTGCTGGTTTGTCTGCTTGCCTTGGTCCTGCTGTGTCCTGCAGGCAACGTGAGGTCAAAACCATCTGGGTGGGATGAGGTAAACCATCCCAGGAATTATTCAGTCTGAGCCTCGAGTGCCAGGGGGAACGGGCTGTTTGGAAAATACACTTTCCCTGCTAAGAATGAGAAAATGTGGTTTTTCCTTCCCCACTTGGTATTCTGTAATGTGGGCTATTCCTGCCTGGGGCAGAGGTGCAGATGACAGAACGTTTTCCCAGCTGTTCCCTCAGAGTCCAGCCTGTGGTTTGAGGGAGCAGCCACTGCTCCATGTGGAGAAACCCACGGGCACCCAGCCCAGGGCACCACGGCACGTCCACCTGTCCTGCCCATTCCCCCCTTCCCAAAGCGAGGTGTGGCCACAGGGATCCCAGGGAAGGTGCCTTCCTGGGGGGTGATGGTGTGCTGGGCACAGGGAGGCCACCAGTGCTGTCAGTGGGGCACAGTGGAGGCTTTGTTTCTCCTGCTGAATGTTTCTTTTGCTGTTTCTCATGAATTGCCCACACCCTGTGCCCACTTGGGATGGCAGTAAACCATCTCAACCCCAAAAATAACCACTGAGATGTTTCTTTTTTCCATTCTCTTCTGCCTCTGTCTCATTTTCATTGCTAAAAGCATCTCCTCTGTGTGTGATTCCTATCTGCTGTACAAATGCATGTTAATCATTGCTAAATTTCTGCACATAAAAGAGGAAGAAATGGGATAGATTTAAATGGCAGACTTCACCCAGAACATGATCTGAAACCAAAATATCTTTCCTGATGGCCTTATTTGCATTTTCCCAGGTCTTTTGTTGCTGGAGCACCTGGGTGGGATGATGTTTGTCCACTGAACATGGGAAATGCTGAACCCTGGCAGGGGATGGGTATTTCTGAACAGGATTTCCTGGTTGGTTCAGGTTGACCAGGAAGAACTGTGTAGGCTCAGAAAAGCACTAGAAATGGATCAAAATAGGGCAATGCATAAAACATCTTTTATATGTGGAAGTTAAGAAACTGATACTGATACACAAACCTGTTCCATCCCTCTGCCATCCCTTTCCAGAAAAGAGCCTTTTATGACTGAAATGTGGTGACAGATGCCTTTTCCCCTGTCCTATTATTTCAGACGAGCTTCAGAAACACCAAAGTTCAGCTTAGACATCTATTTATATCCCCTGAAGTCTGTCCTTGTGCTGCACATCCAAAAGGCTGCATCCCCCTGCCCTGTCTGGTCCAGGAGGTGGAACAAAACCAAGAAGCCTCAAGAAACACAAAGGTAAATGTAGGAAACTTAGTTGCAAGTGTGATTGGCCTCACACTCTTCTGCAAAGCTGCCTTGCTTCAAAGGCAGCTTGGTTTTTAGTGATTGTGAACCGGCTGCCTTGAACTTTTATGAGTCCATTAGAAGCACAGGGTGAGTTCAGGCTTTGAAGGCAAGTCATCTGGTAAAAATGCCTGTGAGACTAAGGCACAGTAAATAATCCTGCAGCAAAGCATATTATTAATCTATAATGAATTTTTTCTGCTCCTGGTGCTCTTTTTTTAACATTTCTTAAATGGAAACATTTTGTCTCCTGAGAATTTTGTCTCAGCTGAAGTGCAGTTCTTTACTATTTTATGATTTAGGCATATCAGCATTGATGATTTCTAATAGGCAGACCAAATAAAACTAAAAGTATGTTTGTCGGTGCAGCTGGTACTTTCAGGAAAAGAAAGGTTTTATAGGTGCTGTGATGAATAATGCAGATGGGTATTTAAATTATAAACCCCAGATACTGAGATTGATGGAAATAACTTTAAAAAGTGAATTTAAGAACTAATAAATGTGCTCACAGGGAATGTGGGGTGGCCTCAGCTGGGGCTCCCTCACCCCTGCCCATGGCCCCAGGCTGCCATTTAAGCTCAGCCATGAAGCTCCAGGCCCAGTTTGAGTTTTATCCCAGGTTTGCAAATTGATTGAGACCCAAACATTCCTGGGTTTCTGGGAAATGGCTGGAGGGAAAGAAGGATTATGAAGGCCAGTTGTGGCACTGTCCAACCCCTTCCCTGGCACTGCTGGCTGATTTCCCACATTGCTCCCAAAGCAGCTCCTGGGCAGATTCCTGGGGTGGATAAGGCCCTTTGTATTTGGGGTGCTCAGGATGTGGTGGCTGGGGAATCCTAATGAGCTCTGGCTCTCTTAAAGTGGAGAGGAAGTTGGCAAGAATGAGCAACGTCTGGAGAACTTTGATCACCAAAGAAAAATGGAAAAACAGATGAGTTTATGGACGACTTTTAGAGTTCTTTGAACCAAGAATGTTTTCAATGGATATATGAGATCCTGAGTCCTGTAACTACAGTCCTGTTTCTCTACACTATATTTTACAGACTTTACTCTGTAGCCTTAGTTTTAAGTTGTGTTTTATGGGGGACAGACTTCTAGATCCTGGAGGAAAGAAAGGTCTCTGGGAGGGATTAAGGGAATGAGCTGTTCCTTCCTGGCTACAGGCAACAGAGCGAGAAGCTGTGGGTTTAATTTCCAGTAGGAAACTCCAGTGCCTGTCTCTGATGGAAGCAAAGCATGGGTCTGAGGGTGTGGTATCTCTGAGGTTTTTATGAATAGGTTGGACCCGCATCTGTCAAATTATTTGGGTCAAACTGATCATGGCTTGGGGTTGTGGGAGAGAGCACGTCAGGACTCCTTGGAGCTGGGTGTCACTGAAGGAATAAGCACCATTCCCTTTCCTTGGGCGTCTTTCCTCACTTCCAACCAGGACAGCTCTTGCCAGCTCCTTGCTCTCTTCAATGCATAAAAATTTGGCAGAGTCCACCCATCTTGGGTATTTTATTTCATCTGTTCTTGCCCCTCATCAGAAACCCTTTTATTAGCAACCACAGACCCTACAATAGAGCATTTCTCTATGATTATGGCTTCAATAGCATAAACTCCCTGGCTCCTAAAAGCAATTTAAAAAAAAATTTTAAAGTGCACAATGTGTTTTTTGAACACTTGAACCAAATCATGGGAATTTATGGGTATGGAGTTCATGGAGAACTCACGCTCCACAACTCCCTGACAGGAGGGTGCAGCCAAATGAGAGTTGGGATCTCCCAGGGCAAAAGGGAGAGGATGAGGGGAAAGGGCCTCAAACTGTGCCACATGACAGTCAGGTTGGACATCAGGAGGAAATTTTTCATGGAAAGCATGGTCAGGCCTTGGCAGGAGCTGCCCAGGGAGATGTTGGAGTCCCCATCCCTAGAGGTGTCCAAGGAAGGCCTGGATGTGGCACTCAGTGCTCTGGGGTGGGGACACCATGGGGATTGGGCACAGCTTGGATTCAGTGACCTGGAGAGCTTTTCCAGCCTTACTGATTTTATGGCCCTGTGACTTCCTCACCCTAGGCAAGCCCTAAGGATCTTTGTGAGAACAGAAGAGGCAGTGAACTTCAGAGCCCCCAGCCTGGGGGCCCCATCTGCGTTGAGGGAGTTAGCAAATACCTGCAGACTCAGGTGAGCTTTGTAGATCTGAACACCCTCAGCTTAGCACAAAACTGTTCTCTTAAGGGGAAATGTACCTAGGAGAAAGTTGTCATCCCTTTGGTTTGGGGAAGGCAGAGCAGGAGTGGTTTGGGGAAGGCAGAACAGGAATGTTGTACGTGCAGTGCTGCCTGTGCAGGAACCCTGTGACTGCAGCAGCTCTGGGCTGATGGAGGAAGCATCTGGGGCTGGCCAGTTCCACCCTACAGCTCACCCATGATGTGTTGGGTTGGTTGTGTTGGCAAGGGAGGTGATAAAATAGGGGTTCTCTCTGGATTCCCCTGGCTGAGGGTGCTTTGGTCATGTAGTCACATGTGAGCATCTGTGGGCAAAATGAGTAGGAGAAACTTCCTCTAAAGCTGGCAGCATCCAGCCCTCAGCAGAGAGGCTGAGCTCTAAAACTCATCCTAGAAAACCCATTTTTAAGTCTGCATGTATTCTTTTAAGGGGAAAATAACTAAAAATTAAAGGGAGCTGAGGAAAGCCAGAAACAAAAGTGTGTCTCTTGGAGCTTGAGTCTATGGAAAAAGAAAGGGAAAAGGAGAAAGAAATAAATTACTCTGAAGAGGCACAGATGGAAGTATTGACACAAGTGTGCTTTGGTTTCAACAGGGCTGTAATTTGAGCAAAGAACAGAGCTGGGAAAGTTGGACTAACCCTGAAGTTTGGAAGAGCAGCACCTTCCTGTGACTGCTTATTCTTATTGTCAAAATGGACCCAAGACAAGCTGACTTTCCTCAGCTGACTTCTCCCCCAAACAGTGCTGGAACAGAGTTTTTCTGGCCATGGATAATTTCTCTTTTTTGGCTCTTTGTATGATACTTTAATTTCCTTTCTTTCCCTGGAGAGGAAAGCAGTGAAAGACTGTGAAATACAATACAGCTCTCAGCTGAACTGATGATCCCAACATGGATTGTAATGATTCAAGCACTAGCAATTAATTTTATACAATTAACCCATTCAGTTAATTATTCAGAGCAAAATTAGAACATGACTTTGCTGTCTGTTCAGTGACACAATTTCCCAGTTTCTATCCAGAGCTTTGTACGTGATGTGAAATCTCAGTCTTGGCCACCTGGCAGATTGGAGCTGGCGTGAGCTGAGTACCTGAGTCAGCAGCACTTTGGGGGCTGATGTGCTAAATACAGACAAAACTGAGTGCAGTGGGCTTGCTCTCCATGTGGAGCTGTGTGTTTGCCCCAGCTGCATCCAGGGTGGGGCAGGAGCTGCCAGTGCTCTCCCTGTGATTCCCAGAGTGATCCATCCTGGATCCCATACACGGTTCTGCCTTTCTCGGTGTCGTGGCCTGGGCTCAGCTCTCAGCTGCTGCTTCCTGCTGACACATATCCAAAAATGTGAGGTGCCCTCACACCCAAAAATCCTGATGGATAGCTCGGGAGGGAAGGGATAGGTGTAAGCCATGCAAGAAGAGCTTTAATCCTGGCTTTCTACACATGGCACTGCAGTTCATCCCCTCACTGCTGGGAATCAGCCTTTAACATGGGAAAACCACCCTCCTTTTGTGTCAGCATGCAGGACAGGCTCAGTGTGCTCAACAGGCCCCAGCAGCATTTCCTACCACAGACATGAAACTTGGCAGTGGGTCCCAAAGGAACTGAAAGAAGGAACTCTGTCACTTCTCACTGGAGACTTGCTTTCATCTCCTGGGAGGCCTCGTCTAAAGCAGGCAGTGACTAAAACAAAAAACAAGCTCTAGTGTCTTCTTGGTGCTCTGTTAAATCCATTGCACAGAAGAAACTCAGTTTCATAATGAAGTGAAGTGATCCCTCACATCTCCTCAAGCAGTGGTGCCAGAGGAGTCCCTGGCTGAGCTGGAGCTCCTCATCCACTTGCACATCTAAGTGTCCATAAGATTAGAAACTCAGCCCTTCTCTCCCAGGCAAACCTTGAGCCCTTTGGAAAATACATTATTTTCAAATACAGACTAAGAAATAATAAAACTTCCTCCCCAAGCTCTTCCTCTTCTTTTTAATTTTGAAGAGGATGCTCAGTTGTGGACCCTTGGAGCCCTGTGCTGGGCTTAGAGCAGTTCACTGAGATTAACCACTTACAGTTGGATTCAAAACAGGATGCTTTGATAACTGACACAATGAGGACAACACTGAACCCTTATCACCGTTGACTGGACCAGGAATTGAGAGGAAATTATTCAACCAGCTTTGGTCTTGAAAAGCTCCTGCTTCTCCAGGAGCTTTTTGATCAGAGGAAAGTGATGGTGGATCCTGTGTAGCCCAGCTTGTATATTTAGGTGATTTTAACAGATGTGATAATTGAAGAATTGAGTAAATTTTATGCATCCTAGAGATCTCAATCTGGAATCATTGAGATGGCCAATATTGCTGGAAATCAACCACACATCTTGTGCATGCTTGTGCATTTGGTATTTGCCTCAGAAATCTTGAGGATGATTAATCCACCTCTGGTAACCAGCACGTGGCACAAATGGAATTAGCCCTGGATTTTGAACAGGCTATTCAGTGATGCTGGAATGCCAATATCTGTACATCAGCACATCTACTGCAGCCTTAAGAGGGGCAAGACTTCACAGGTTTGGGGTGAGATCATGATTGGAGAGAATGAATTTAGTCTATATTTAGCCATCTGAGAGTCTTGTCTAAACGGGGCTGGTACCACACATCACGAACATCTGTCAGTGTATGGGGTGACTCACCTGGGAGCACATCCATCCCTCATCTACAGCCCAGGGATGGAGCCTGGCTGACCAAACTGCTGAAATTTGGCACTGATAAGGTCTGGGGAGCTGACTCACACCCACATTATTTGCTGAGTACGTTTCTTCCACATGTTTGGTACCTCCAGGTGCCACTTCTGCTGCCAGGGAGTTGATCTGAGGTCTCTGCAAAGCCTCTCTCAGGCAGTGGTTACAGAGCTGCACTTTTAATGATTTAAGGCAGCCTGGAATAACTAAACTTGGCTCACTGGAACAAAAACATCTGTTTTGACCAGGGCTTGAACTTCTCCTCTTTCTCCCTGCAGAAATCCCTCTCCCTGTCTGTGGGGCTCCTCCAGGAAAGGAGCTCAGTGCTTTTAATTCCAGACTGGTGGAAGCCCTGTGCTTTTTGCCTCTCTGGCCAGGAGACATGCAGGGGAGCAGCTGGCTTGGGATGGCTGTTTGAAACTGCAGGAAGAAAGGGGAAAGGGACAGTAGGAAAAGCACATGTTGAATATCCAGGGAGATGCTTGGAATGCATTGCCCATGTGTGTGGGAAACAGGGACACAGACTTCTCTCATTTCACATGTGGGCTGGAACTCCAGAGTCAGGCTCAACATCTGACTCTGAGCCCGTCCTCCTCTGTGGGCTCAGGGTGACTCTGCGGTGGTTTAAATGAACTCTCTCTTCTCCCTACCACTTAAACTGCTTTTTAATTAACTTTCTCAGCAGGAAGCACTGCTAGGAGCACACAGCTAGCCCAAGGTGCTTTGTGTTTAATGGTTTCAAGTGCAGGCACATAAATTCATTATTAATTATTAATAATGAATTAATAGCTAATTAATGATTTCCTGCTGCTCTGACCCTTCCTCATGCCAGCTGTGGCCAGTGGAGAGTGTCCCTGCACCACTCTGGGATGATGCTCCTGTGGGATGCTGAAGGGAAGCCCCACATGCAGCTCACACCACCAGCTCTGCTCCATTCTATAGCTCTGCATTCCCAGCATGTGGATCACACCTCTGGAAGCTCCTTGGATGTGTGTTGTAGCTATAGTTTGCAATCACAGGCTAGAAATAAAAATGGAAGGAGTTTTTATGGGGAAAAATACGGAGTTTCAGGTGCTTTTGGTGGGGCTGTGGGAGTGAGGGAAGGTCCTTTTTCAATCTGACAGGGATGCAGGGACTGTCTCATGTGACTCTGCAAATCCCTGGTAGCTGGGAAGCAAAGCCATTGAATAACCACCAAATCAGTAAATCTGAACTTTGTAAGGTTGGTACAGCTTGGGTTTCTATAGTGATTGTCTTTTTGATAGGGTTTGGACAGGTTTTCCTGTGTTCTCAGACCCCAAAGCTTCTGCACCTATACAAGAAAAACAGCTTGTTTCTATAGTCCATCTCTAGATCACATTGAGGCAGCCTCAACAGTTTGAAGCTTTTTGGTTTTTTACTTTTCCTTTGTGTGCTTTTTTAAGTCAGGTTGAGTGGGTTGGATTCCTCTGTCCTGGTAGCTACAGAAAACAAAAGTAAAATCTATTTCTGGATCTACCCAGGTCAGCTCCCGTTGCACAAGCTTGTTTTGGTCCACAATTATATCTAAGTACTCACTTTAACCCAAAACCACAAATAAAGCAGACTCCATAACTTCTAACTTCAGCTGGGGGGAAGGGGTGTAGAATCCCCCAAGTAAAACAGAAACTTAAAGTATAACAGTTTGAAACACTAAAGTGCATTTCCAGCTCCCAAATTTTCTCTTCTGCATATGTTATTAAGGTACTTAATTTGATGAGCATTGCAAAATAGTTTCCTCCTTCTGTGTGCTGCATATTTCATGAACTTTCAGTTTTCTTTTGTCTGAACTCTTCTGTGTAAAGTTAGGGATGTCAGGGAAATATAAAATGGCAAATGGTGCTTGACCTCAGATTTTTCTAGGAGAGGAAGCTGATTTATTTGTCTGAAATTATTATTAGGCTAGCTGGAAATATTTAAGGAGAAATTGTGGATTTAAAAAAAATCCTCTTCCAGTTATCTTAAATAATTGTAAATTTCTCATGTTCCTTGTGCCTGTTTCAGCATCTTTCTTGCTCCTCTATCCCCCATTATTTTACCCCTTGGTTTAATTGGTAAAATCACTCTCAGAAAACAAAAGATGTCAGCACTATAGTAGAAAAAAGTGGTTTCATTAAGAAAAAAACCCAAACTTCTATTTTGCAACAAGACAATCCTAAAACTGTTACATGTGATGGAAAATTTTTAGAAGGAAATGACCTGTAATTTTCCTCCCTGCTGTTTTCTTATTGTCACATTGAAGTTGAACGAGACCTTAAATAATTTGTACATAGTTTTATAATTACTTGTTTCCAGAGCTCTCTAAAATCCCGGGAAGAGGAAAGTAGAGATACAGCACTGACCAGGCTGCAAAACTGGGTTTTGATGTTGGCTTTTAGCATGGTTTAGCTGTACTGGATTGAAGTTATGCTTGTGGGTGTAAAATGTAAGATCATCTATCAGTATAAATATTTTTTGACCTGGGTTACATCACTTCTTGGTCAGATTTGCATCCATCCAGCTTGTTAAATAAATACAGGTGAGAAGCTTAACCCTGCCCTGAGTTACAGAAGGAAAGGTGACAGGTAAATAAAGGAGGTTATAGTTCACACTGGTTTGCTGCTTTCCCATGACAGATTTGAGGTCATATTAAGGAGCATTTTAGCTCCTGCTGGCACCTAGGGTTATTCCATATATGTATTTTTTATTCAAATACATGATGAACAGTGAAGCAAATTTTTCTCTTTCACTTTTCTGAGGGTAGGCAGATCTTAATGCTCCATAAATTTCAGTGCCTGTGAGTCAGACATAGTTAGATACAGCAGGAATGTTACACACAGCTTTCTAATCAATTGTTTCATTAAGAAAAAAGTTAATCCTTTGTCTGTTTGTTTCTTTAGGGTTTTCTTTAAATTTCCTGGGGCTTTAGCATGTTTTCCTTAGTGTCAGAGTTCTGGGTTATGTTTTAAAAAGTTTGTATCTTCTGAGAGGATTTGAGAAGAAACCACATCCTGTTTTCTCTTCTTTCTTATCCATCAGAAATACAAGTTGGGCTGTTCCCAGCTGCTTTTTGCATTCTGCAGAGCACTTCAAGATAGATTTCCTATCGCAGGGCATGCAGCTCCCTCCTCTCTGATTTTGGTTTTCATTCAGCACAAGGCAGCTGTGGAAACAAACCCTTTTATCTAGATCTTCAGAAGTGGCATGTTCACTTTCAGATTTGGAAGAAAACCTAGAAAATTTTTGAAGATTGCAGTTGAAGAAAGAAGGAAGGCATTCAGTATGATCCCAACCAAAGAAATCCGTAATGGAGACATGATGTTGAGCTCCTCATACCCAAAAGAATTCAGGAAAATATGTCAGTTCTGAAGGACTCGTGGCTAAAGCAGACAGGGTTTTGGTTTAAAACCTGGTTACCTGCCCTTGGGAGGGGGAACCACTGGGAATCCCAGTGATCAGAGCAGGTTTTAGGAAAGCTGTCCTGGTGATGACTGGGAGGCTGGGAATCATCCTGCCTTCCAGTCTGACCAGCTGGGTATGCAGTTCTTAGAAGAGAGCCAGAACTGGGCCAGTCAGGGTGTCCAGCTGCCAGAAGAGAGCTCGTGATGGTGCCTGAAAATAATTTTGTGGTCTTGTTCCCATCTATGGCTTTCCAAGACCAGGGATCAGACAGCCCCTGGAATTTTGGTGCAGGAAGCTTTGTATGGATTTGGAAGGTGTGTGACCAGTCAGTATCCATGCAGGTGTGACAACTGTTTCATGTCCCATGAGCCTTTTCCATGCTTTCCCCAGATGACCTTGTGGATTTGAGGCTTTTCCAGGCTGAGCCAGGAAGGACCACTCAGAGATGGGATCTTTTGACCTTTCCCCTTTTGCATTTTCAGCATCCCAGAAGCCATTTTGAGTCACTGTGTAAATCCAGGACAGGTTGAACAATGCAGGGCTGAGGAGGTGCCCTTGGGACAGCTGGACAATCCTGTCTGGATTAACAGCTGGATGTCTGAGAAGCACTGGCGTCTTCCCCTCAGCACACACAGCTCATAGAGTATGTGAATCAAATCACATAATTGGACAGGTCTGCAGGGTTCCATTGCTCTGGCCACTGAGAAATTGAGTCATCCTCCTGATATTTATGGTATCTCTTTCAAGCACAATGGGAGATGCTGGTGTCTGCAGCTGGAGGATGGGAGTTGCAGGGTAAATCTCAAGGGTGAGTGTGGTCCCTGCACTTGATCATTCTAACCCCAAACCAACACTGTGAAAGGGAGGTCAGGATTTCAACTGCTCAGTCTCATTGAGAAAAATTATTGACCATGAATTCCACTCAGAGCAGTCTGGGTCTGCAAATACTTTTACAATAAATATTGGGGTTTTTCCAGATGTGCCCATACTTTCATGTTAGACCTTTACAATGAAGGACTGAATTGAAAAGATTATTTTTAAATAATTACTAATAGTCAACTAGACCTAAGTGAATAAAAATCCTTGCTCTACAAATAAGTGCAATGAAAGATAAATTAATTGGTAGCTGCTGGTTATAGAAGCACGAAAAAAAAGAAGCTTTTTCTCTTCTCTGAGAGGGTAAAAATGAGTAGAAATAGGTCTGACCTGTAAGAGCACCTGCTTGAGGAGCTGAGGCTGTTTCAGATGTACAGTGATAAAAGCAGACAGCCCAGATTTCTGGTGGGTTTAGAAAGTAAAAGTTATGAAAATGTAACTTTCCTCCTCCCATGCTTCCAGTCCTGAAAGGAAGATGAATGTCTGGTCCAGGAGGTGCAAAAACCTGTGCTGCACTTGTCATGGAGGACTGGCACTGCAATGGTCCCATTCCAGAGTTAAATTTCTTTCCATATTGTGCTTCATAAAGATGTAAATGCTCTTTTGCTTCGGCTAGTTCATAGTCTCTAACTTTGCCTTCAAACTCCCTATTTGAAACTGTTTCAAACTGAAGAGGGAACCCAAAGATTGTTCATTTGTTTACTGGCTTTCTTCCCCAGCCACTGTAGTGTCAGAAATGGGGAGCTGTTGATGGTTGAAATCCATATTTGGCTGTTAATTTTTGAGCTAAACTCTTAATTAAATGTGTTTAATGAGTGGTCACTTGTTGATGTGTGTATTTGAGTGCACTCACTACTCAGATTGTAGGTTAAAATCCTACTTGTCAGAGATCACAGCCAAAAAACTCTAAAAACCCACAATGATTCAACATATCATAGAATCCAGACTAGTTTGAGTTGGAAAGGATCTAAAGACTCATACAATGACACCTTCCACTATCCCAGGTTTCTCCAAGCTCTGTCCAACCTGTCCTTGGACACTTCCAGGGATCCAGGGGCAATCACAGCTTCTCTGGGCACGCTGTGGGCCTCCCCACCCTCACAGGGAACAATCCCCTCCCAATTTCCCATCTAACCCTGCCTTCTGGCAGTGGGAAGCCATTTCTCCTTGTCCTGTCACTAAGGTCTTCCTGGACTCTTCTCCTGCCTGGACACCCTCAGTTCTCCAGCCTAGCTTCAGAGCAGAGGGGCCTCTCTCCAGCCCTCAGATCACATCTTAATTTTGAAAAGTTCTCAATCTAGTTTTTAATCTGAAGTTACCAGGAGGGCAGCAGCCCAAACAACACACCACAGCATAATTTCTGTTTCAGAGTTCAGCCTCAGAGAAGATTTTTAAAGACCTTTCTTATAAAGGGATCTTCTTATTGGAAAAATTTGCATGAACTGTGGCAGCTCCCAACAATTAGACAGTGGTTTTCCCCTTCTCCTTGACAACACATCATCCCAAGGTGTATCTGTGCCCCCACCATGGTATTTACAGCAGACTTCCAGGAACTTGGGGTTACACTTGGTGATTGTGACATCAGTATCTTACATGAGGTTTTCTGGTGACGGTCATGTGCAAGAATTTTTCTCCTTGTGAAAAGTGTTTGCAAATTAGGGAAAAAAGGGTGGAACTTCATGTTCCCAGCAAGGGTTGTTCCTGTGCTGCCCATGCAAGGGGATGAGTAGTTTGGAGATTCCCGTTCCCAGTGGGAGAGGAAGGGGATCAACTCATCTCCTCTTGGTAACTTCCACTGAGCCAGTGCCAAAGGCTTCCTGTTGATTGATGCACAGAAAGCACCACTTCAGCTGCATCAGCCTTCGGGGTATGATTCTCCGAAGCATGGAAGATTTCCAGGATGCATCCAGGGTCTCAGCACAGCAGCTCCTGCTGTGGCCAGCGGGGCCATAGGGTCACTGCCTGTCCAGCTCAGCCATGCCAGAGGTGTCCAGCAGGTTTGTCCTTGGGACATGCTTTACCTTGGTGATCTCTCAACCACAAGGTAAAGGAGATTTTTCTGGGAAGTCTCACCCACCAAATAACCTTTGAAACATGTCTTGGTGTTCACTTTTCCAGGAAATATGTCATAATTTCAACTTTAAGTGTTCTGTGAGAGGTTGATCTGAGGATTTGTGTGAAAACCAGATCTCCAGGTAAGTCTCCCTATATCCCATGTTAGTCTGTGGCTTTTTCTGCCAGGATCCATCTAGGACACCCTTCTGGAGGCCTCTCTGTTTGTTAGACATGGATGCTGTTACATGGACCATATGTAAATCAGATTCACAGTCATGGAATAACAGAATATCCTGAGAGGAAAGGGACCCACCAGGATCATGAATCCAGCTCCTGTCCCTGCCCAGACACCCCAAGAATCCCACCCTGTGCATCTCTGGGAGCTTTGTCCAAACCTTCCTGGAGCTCTGGCAGCCTTGGAGCTGTGCCCATTCCCTGGGGAGCCTGGGCAGTGCCCAGCACCCTCTGGGGAAGAACCTTTCCCTGAGCTCCAACCTAAACCTCCCTGGCACAGCTGCAGCCATTCCCTGGGTCCTGTCCCTGTCCCAGGGAGGAGCTGCAGCCCCCAGTGAGCTCAGCCCTGTCTCCTCTCTCCAGCCTGATTGGTGTTGGTGACAGTGCTGCTCCTTCTGCCTCACCATGGTGCTCCCTGCCCAGCCCAGCCTGACAGCCCCCACACTCCTGACCCCTCTTCCCACACAGCATGTTAAAGTGAATGTAAACAGCTGCTTTCTCCCCTCACTGGGAGTCAGCAAGGCTTGGAAGACCCAGGCAGCCCAGGAAGTGCCCCTGTGGGCGTGCAGGCACAGAGCAGTGCTTGGCAGATCAGTGATTGTGCACTGGCAGTGTGTGCAAGGTTCAGATGTCTTGCATCAGCCCCTTGGCTGGCTATAAAAACCCTCTCCAGGAAACTCAGGGCTTCCCCCTTTTCCTGGTCACTGCTCTCATGCAGCCAGTCTGTCCAGGAACTGTTTATATTTCCCCGAATAATAAAAATACTACCTTTAACTCCTGTTTGAAGAGAGCAGGGATGATGAGCTTCCGCTCTTCTTCTAAAATCCCACTAAAATTTGCATCAGCTGGGTGGTTTGGGGAAGCTTTCCCTTGCCTGTCCCACAGCCCCAGACACGGGAAATGGCCAGATATTTGCTGTTGCTTCCCATAACCTGTTGGATTAAGAGAATATGTGAACTCTGTGCAATGGCAAAGGGGATATAACATAAGGGGAGGGCTGGTTGGCTCCTTTATATCAAACCCTCTTGGTCATCTAGCGATTTCCCTTCAGAGGGCTGGTTGGCTCCTTTATATCCAGATTCACAGTGGGGGATATTTAAAAGTTGTCCCTAACTTGCATTAAGAAACAGAGAAGATTTTCATAATAAAACCAGCCTATTCTGATTCTTTGTATATCAAGTATTAGAAAAATTTAAGTGACACAGCCTTGGTCAAACATTACTGTATTTGTCGAGCACCAGCAAACAGGTACAAAAACTGCTCAAAAGATCAAAATCACTCACATTTCCCTGCACTGACTGCTGTGGCTCAGGACAGAGCCAGAGGAAATAGTTTATTGTACTTTTACTGGTGTGTAGAACTCGCTGTGCAAGTTCAACACTTTATATGAATAACTTGATTGAAATGCAGATATTAGGGAAGGAGAACCTTTAATGCCTCTAGGAGCAACCTTATCCACTGACCTTATTAAGTCATATGAAGGGAGAGATTTGGATGGAGTTTATGAAATCCTTCCATCTTATCAAAGTCTCAGAAAAGCCAAATAAGTGCAATTGCCGGGTTCAGAACAGTGAGTTCATCAACAAGGAAACACTTCCAGCACTTTATAGAAACGATCTGAATGGAAAGGCAAAGTGAGGGGTGTGATACAAACCAGTTCAGTGAATAGCTTGTTCTCCTGAGTAACTTGAGCTTGATAACAACCCCATGTGGGCTTGATATGAGAGCTCGTGAGCTGTGGTGGAGCTGGAATCAGGTTTCATCAAGTTCTGCTGGTCTGTCTGTTCTGAGCCTGCAACCTCACTCAAGGGAGCTTTTCCTAGCAAAGAAAAAGGATGTAAGAGTTTCTGGGCCCTCACGATACTTGTGGGTGTAGTGTGGGCAGTCACAAAATGTGTCTGCAGTGGGTGAAGGAACTCAGCAAGTGCAAACATTTTCCAACACTTGCTGGAGGCAACCTGATTGTCTGATGTCTCAGACAACCATGTCAGTCTTCAGGGCAGATTTCTCCAGTCTTTGCTTGTTTTGGTCAAAAATACCTCTGCTATTTGCTGCTGAGGTGGATCATATGAACTTTCCACACAGACATTGCTGCAGGAATCCAGTGACTGCAATTCCTTCCCTCTCTTGCTGCTGTCAGGGATCTACGTACAGGTGCCAGAGTTTAGCATGGTGTGGAGAAAATGAGGATTCCTCAAGCATTGAAACAAAATATTTACTTTTCTCTCCATGGATTTAGCTATTGCAAAGCCAATGTCTATCAGCAAATCATGAAGGCTAAAGGAGCAGAGCAACCTGGAAGTTATCATTGGACCTGTTGAGACCAGGTAATGTCCCTGCCATGGGACCTTTGGAAATGGTCAACATGGGGTTGCTCCTTCTACTCTTAAGAGACCAGAGGAATTTTTTGGATTGCAGTTTCAGCTTTTTTTTTTCTCCGTGGGCTTTAAGGGTTTCCCAGATCCTGTTAATGTACAAAGCTAGTTATAGCAATGGAAATGTGAGTTACTGTTTGGATTGGAGATGAAAAGCAAGATCTGACCTTTTTACAGCTATTTTTCCCTGAATTGTACAGAAAATGGATGCACAATTAACAGACCACTAACAACTGTGTGACCAGCCCTGGGTATTGCAGCATAGGTTAACACATCCAACCAGTGACCACGTTTAGTCATGGGATAGGCTGTAAATCCACGAAAACTGGGGTTTCATTTGTGGAAGCTGAAAGGATGGACAGTGCGTAACTCCTCGTAACTCACCGGTTGTGTAAGTGTGAGGAAGCTGCTGGTGTGATCAGCCTGAGGATCCTGCTCCTGGATCATATATCCTGCAGGGAAATGGCTTTGCATAAGTGCAGGAAGTCAGTTGTGTCAAAGATTGGTGACACACTGTGAGGGCTGAGTGATGGATGCATACAGGGCACTGTCCGTGCCATGGGGTCACAGGATCTTGTGGCCTGGAGGTGACCTCAGGAGGTCTCTGTCCAACCTCCCTCAAAGCAGGTCAGCTCTGGGTCAGACCAGGTCACTTAGGGCTGGCAGCAGCTGGGTCTTGACAGCCTCCATGGATGGAACTGGCCCTGGGAGCACATTGTACCTTCCTCCTGCCTGGAATGAGCAGTGATGGTCAGCCCTATGGCCACTGTAATGCCCGATCCTAATCAATTCCTGAGCTGATAATCCTGCTCAGCCTGGAGAGCCTCAAACCCATCTGAGATCTGGGCCTCAAAGGCACTGCTATTACTCTGCTTGTCTCTTAGGCAGAGTGAATAGATTCCAATAAAACTAAAACTACACTAAAATGTTCTGTGTTTGACCAGCAATAGCAAGAAACCTCCTGAAGACAATTCCAGCCAGGCCCTGGTGAACTCACAGATGGTTGGGAGTTGAGGTGAGAAGAGGATCTGCTTTATGGATGTGACTTCCCTCTCTGTGCCAGGCAGTAGGAATTATAGGAACTTTTCCTTCTTGAGACAACACTCCATTTTCCCTCTATGTTTCTTTTCAAAACTCTGCACAGTTCGTTTTAAGGAGGCTGCACATTCATAGGCTGCATTGCATAATTCCTATTGTCCTTGCTAAAGCCTTAAAGGAAAATCACTTGAATTAAATATTTTTCCCCTTGCCCCAGGCATGATGTAAATGAAAACAGATTCCTTAAACCACAGATGGCCAAAGTATTTTTATTTACTTTTTTTATGGCCAGTTTAATTGTCGTCAGTGACTGGTCAAGGGATTAAATGAAATCCACCTGTTTTCAATGCTGCTTGGGAAATTTTTATGTATTAAGAATGTTTTTAGGCACGTTATAAACAAAATAGGGTTGATTTACACCAGCTACTGTAACAGGAAGCATTACAAAGTGAAATCAATTGCAACATAACACGCAATTGCTGAAGGCAACGAAATTAAAGTAAAATTCATTCTTCTCATTGCAACCTTTTACAGTGCTGTCATTGCTTAAGAAAATTGTGAAATAGTGGGAGAAGTTTCAGGTCTGTTTGAATATTTGAATGTGTTCAAATTGACTGAGAAGAAATTTAGGTTCAATACATGGAAGGAATTTTTCCCTGTGAGGGTGGTGAGGCCCTGGCACAGGGTGCCCAGAGAAGCTGTGGCTGCCCCTGGATCCCTGGAATTGTCCAAGGCCAGGCTGGATGGGGCTTGAAGCAACCTGGGATAGTGAAAGGTGTCCCTGCCCATGGCAGGGGTGGAACTGCATGAGTTTCTTAAGGTCCCTTCCAACCCAAGCAACTCTGGGACTCCATGATACTATTTACTTTCCTCACCCTCCTTTATCTTTTTGCAGGGAATAGACCCTGGGAATGACATTTGCCTTGTCCATCCCCTGGGTCCTTCCCAGATCTCCATGACCTTTCAGAGGTGATGGACAGGTCTTGCAAGGACACCAGCCAACACTCTGGTCACCACTGGATGCCACCATCAGATCCCATGGAATTTAAGGGAGAAGGTTCCTTGAGAGACACTGAGTCAATCTCTTCCAGCACTGGTGGATCCCCTCCTCCTTGAGCCCCATCTCTAAGCTCTGGAGCCTGGAGACCTTCCTGGTGAGCAGTGATGCAAAGTAGACAGAGTCCCTCATTCCCACCTGCATCAACAGTTGCTAAATCCTCTTCTCCACTCAGACACATTTTCCTTGTTCAGCTATACTGCCCATGTGGGTTTAGAAACTCTTCTTGCTGCCCTTGACCCAGTCCATTGAGCTGTGGCTTTCCTGATGGCACCCCAGCATGCCTGGGCCATGTGTCCCAGTCCCTTCCTTTGCAGACTGTCCCTGCTCCCAGCTCTGTGTCCTCCTTCCTCAGTCTGGACCTCAGTGTAGACCAGGCTGCCATGAACTTCCACATCCCCCGACCAGGCTCCCTTTTTTTTGTAAGAACTTGCTTTCAGTTTTGAACAGAGAAAATGTCTCAAGGCAGAAATTTCCTTCTATCTTTAAACCTCAAAGCACATTGTGACACTTGAATTTCTGCTTTCTCATTGTACTGGGGGATCTTCAGCTCCAGCTACTGCTTCAGCTTCAGCTACTGTGTCTTCAGCTTCTCACCCGGCTATTAACCCTGTGAAATAATCAAGATGATATTTGGATGAATGTTCTCTTGTAAGTGGTGCTACTGAATCAGAAATTACCAGGTGAGAGTATTTAGAGCTGCCAGGAATGTTTATAGAAGTGAAGAAGCCTAAGAAACTTTGCTTACACATGAAAATAAATTTTAAAAGTGTTTATTCTAGAAGGCCAAGTTTAACTCTGATCTCACTATATGATGTTGTTGATATTCTGCAGGCCTGGGCAGTTCCCTGGACATTTTTGCTGTGACCATGGTGACATTTACATGCCAAGTTTAAGGGGAAATTAATGACATAGACTCATTTATTTGTATACATTCTAGTCTAATGGATTAATCCATGTTTACATACCTGCTGTGTGAGCCACCTGGTAAACACCGAAACCTGAGGAGAACACAAGATATTGGGCCATGGCTTTGCTGAGTTCCCTCTCAGGAAGTAACAGGCCTGTGCTGCTGTTTGGTGCCCAACAGTTTGATTTCCATTGTAAGGAAATGAACCCTGGCTAAGAAGGAGGTGCTCAAGCACCAAACAGATTAAAGATTAAAGAATTTTCTGTGCTTTGTTGCCTTCCCTCTCTAGAGGAAATAAATCTTTGGTTCTAGTTCCTACAGTTTTTGAGTATGTGGCCCTTGGACAGATGATTCATATGTTTTCATATACTTCTAGGCATATATTTATTAGCTCCTCAGATACAGAGAACTGAATTAATTAATTAATTAATTAATTAAGAAGCTGTGGCTGCCCCATCTCTGGAAGCGTTCAAGGCCAGGTTGAAAAAGGCTTGGAGCAACCTAGTATCCCTGCTTAGAGCAGAGGGTGGAACCAGAAGAGCTTTAAGGAAATTCCAACTCAAACCAGGCAGGGATTCTGTGATTTGTGAGTGAGCACATGAGTGTGAATAGGTATTTAAATTGAGTCATTTTTTTGTAACAAATCTTGTTATGAGAGAGTGTAGAGCTGCATCATTGGTATATGACCAAAGCAAGAAGATGATGAAATCCATCAGCAGCTGCTGAAATCCATCCCAGCTGCACTCATTTCATTATTCCTGATGTTGGCATTTATGAAAGCTCTTTTTAGAGAATTTCTAACTTATGAGAACTCTTGAAAGCCTATTTTTCTTTGAATTGCAACAAACCCATGCTGAAAATGTTGGAATTTCCTGCACATTGGAAGAGCTGTTGTTGACATGCCATGTATGTGTAGTGGGTCTAGAATTATTTTCCCACTAGAATTATTTACTGACAACAGTCACCACAGGACAGTGTCCCATGTCATTTTCTTTACATGTCTTCACCCTTTCCTTTCGCCTAATTCAGGAGAGAATTGGTGTTCGTAGGTTCATTTGTTCTCAAGCTTTATCAATTGAAACAGTTTTTACAGAGTTTTGCTGAAAGGTTGATCTCATCCAGGCTCTGCATTGGGGAAATCACTCACCATGGTCTGCACCAACACTGTGCGAGTTGTGCTGCCAGCACCACCCAACCTTCTCTTCATGTGGGGTGCTGAAAAAACAAAAGCTGTTGCCTTTACCCTTCTGTCCACAGCATGGCTGGCTAAAAGCAGCTGATCAAAGTTCATTGTGAGCCATGCTGAGATAGCCACAACCACACGGTGCTGCCCCGGCTGCACCAATTTTGGCCAACAAGTCCAGGCCATGTGGCTGCTCCCAGCCTCAGGGCCACCTCCAGCGCTGGCTGTGGGGCCGCTCCCAGGGCTAGTCCCAGCTGCATGGTTGCTCCCAGCATTGGGATGGCTGCAGGTAGCATGGTCTGGTGGCATTGTCAGAAAAAAAAGGACCAGCAGGCTCTGCCAGGAAGAGGTCCCAGCCGCTCCACCAGGACAGGGCCTGGCAGGCTCCACCGGGAAGGGACCCCAGCTGCTCCACCAGGACAGGGCCCAGCAGGGTTTCTGGGACGGGACCCCAGCTGCTCCACCAGGACAGGGCCCAGCGGGGTCTCTGGGAAGGGGCCCCAACTGCTCCACCAGGACAGGGCCCAGCAGGGCTTCTGGGAAGGGACCCCAGCTGGTCCACCAGGACAGGGCCCAGCGGGGTCTCTGGGAAGGGACCAGCGCTGCAGCAGAGCTCGGCCCAGCCCCACCAGGCTGCACAGGCCATGCGGGGCTGGCCTGGCCAGTGCCCAGTTACCTGGTCAAAGGCTGGGAGCAAGAGAGAGCTTCCCAGGGTTTGTTCATTCTTACGTGTTTTTTCACAGAGGTATATCCAGCTTTCTTAAGTGGTTTAACCATGTGTCAATATTCAGAACCAGTCAGCTGATTGGTTCTGTTGGATCTGAGGGAGCTGTTAGCAGTCCTCATGGAGAATCACTTCCTAACTGATGGATTTTCTCTTTAACTAAAAACCAAGCTATGTTAAACCACGACAGCGTGACAGGCTTTTTTTCTCGGCCATGCAACAGGAATGAGTCAGTAATGTGGACAACAACAGAGAAACAACAGCAAGTGATGTGAAAGATCTTACTTCACTGGCATGTGTGTGTGTGTGTGTGTGTGTGTGTGTGTGTGTGTGTGTGTGTTGAGGTGTCCAACTCAGGAACCAGTAATTTGTTTCAAAGGTTTTCTCTATTTCATGCCCTTGATGGAGATTACTCACATGAGAAATTTTCTGAAATTTCCCTTGGCAGGTTATTGCACCGTTTTATAGCCTACCAGCATGAACAATACTTTTGTGAAGATGCTAAGCCCTTAAAAATATGGATTTATGAAAGTTTTGTATGAGCTAATGTGGGTTCTGCAATAACGTGGTGGCATAAATGGAATTTCCTTGGAATGTAGTCTTGGGGCTGCTCTCACCCAAGGAGGGGCTGTTTGGACAGAAGCAGAGAAGAGTCCTTGCAGAAGGAAAGCCCTGCATGGCACTGGTGTGGTGCTGGTGTCAGTGCTCAGGTTGCTGCCTTGGAAAAAGCTTTTAGCAGGCCAGAGTAGCTGAGGCTGCAGACACTTACATTTGTTGGTGCTCTATCTATGGCAGCAATTCTTATTTTCAGGGTTTTCCTTGTGCTCCAGCCCAGGCCCATAGCACAAGGGTGACCATACTGACTTACATTTATTTATTGTTACTAATCAATGAATGGCCCTTCTTCCATTAATCCAACTAGTTATTACATGCTTTGGGCTTTGCCATTACACCAAAATGCTGTGCAGCTTTACAAGTTGTGTGGAAAATGTCAGCCTTTTGTTTTAGAATTGCATCAGGTCAGCTGAATAGGCCTCAAGCTGGGTCAGGAGAAGCAGTGACTACTCCAGTGCCAGTCACCTTCCAAATGCCACCTGCTCATGTCTGCGTCATGGGTGAAGCTCTGGGCTGGCCCCAGAGGTGACCTGCTTTGAGCTACCGGTTGGACCAGGGACTTCCTGAGGTCCCTTCCAGATTGGGTTTTCCTAGAAGCCAGTTTCTTCCACCAGCTCTCTTCCAAAAATATAACATATAATAAATAGATAATAGATAATAGATAATAGATAATCACAGAGCCAGAGCGGCACATTTCCCACCAACTCTTATCACAGATATTCTGAGTTGGAAGGGACCCACAAGGATCATCAAGTCCAACTCTTCAGTGAATGGCTGCACAGATCTACTTCAAAACCTTGGTGTTATCAGCACCATGCTCTGACCAACTGAGTTAATCTAGTCTAATCTAATCTAATCTAATCTAATCTAATCTAATCTAATCTAATCTAATCAACATATCCAAGTGTTTCAGGTCCTGGCATGATTTTGTCCATGGTACTTGTCTTCCACACAGATCTTTGTCTACCTCTGCAGGTTGGCCAGCAGCCAACATTGAGATTGGGTCTCCTCAGGTGACAACTGGAGTTTTTTATCATATTTCTGCCAGACATGCAAGGTAAAACTGATTAGGAAAATTAATTCTGTTGCCAAAACTTTGCCCTGAAGGATTGTTCTATCCTCAGAGCATTTCTTCGTGTAGACAGTGCTCATGAAGGCAAGAAACCTGGAGAACTGCAGACGTGTCCTGGTGCCTGGGAGTAAATTACCTCAGGTCTCTAATGACTTGTCCTTATGATCCTGAAAGGCATTTTTCTCCTCTATCATCAGTTTCAAAAGTTAGCCAGTCCTTGGTATTTCCTTTAGGGATTTAAGCTCATGGAGAAGCAGTTATAGAGTATTTCATTTCAGCCTGTGAGATGAACACACAGATGCTGTGCTAATACCAGTGAAATAAGGTTTTCCATCAGGAATGAGAGAAGGAATGTTTGAACAGGCTTCAGGCTTTGGATCCAGGCTTGCCTCATTGTGCTAAACTTGCTTACGCACACCTAAGCTGTCTGCTGGACAGCCCTGCTGTCTGCTTCTGGTCAAAGCAAGATTTGGGGTTGATGATTCACAGCAGGCAGAGAAATCAGTCGTGAAGGTGAAGCTTCTCTTAATTCCGGCTATTGATGCATGTAATCCATTGACTCAAAACAGGTCAGGAGCAATGGATGACATTTACATGTGTAATTACATTATACACATAATCCACTGCTCTCAGAAACCTTTCAGGTGGCATTGTTAGCAGTCTTTTGTTTGGATTTAAATTGAGTTTATAACATGCCCATATTCTCCATGATACATAGCGTTACTGCGCTCCTCATTTACAGTACTTCAGGTGGGGTGGTAATTGGTAAAAGTAAAGCAGAAAAATCACATTTTTCCAGGCAGCCACGATCAGCTGGGGTCACTACAGGCTTTCATTTTCTTGGGCGGAAGGAAAATCCTTGTGTGGAGCGTGAGCTGAGTCTGGGCGTGCTGCACTAGCACCACGTCACCGAGCAGAGCAGCGCATGGAAAACCCAACCGGCTGCATGCCTGTCTTTCCCAGGAACTCACACTTCTTCACCAACCAGGGCCAGGCGATGTCAGAGTCCAGGAATTGGGGAAAAAAAGGCAACAAAAGAAATCATTGGTGCTGTTCCAAAGTGCTGGAACAAGAGCGGAGTTACACCACTCCTCCGGAGCTGGACAAAGAGGGATGGGGCTGCGAGAAGTTTTCCAAGCACTGTGAAACAAATCCTGGCTCTTTAAACCTTTCACAAGGTCCTCCTAAACTCGCTCTCGTAGCATTTTGGCTGCAAACTGCAGCGATTTCACTTTATTGGGATTCTCTCAGTACTTCTGGCTTGCAATGAGGTGATTATGCTCTTCTTCTTTATTTACCCCATAAAATATTTCACTCTGGGTACTTTCTCCTGGCATGAGTGACAGCATGAGAGCACAAAAACAGTTTCTGCCTTCATAATTTCTGTCTTTTTTTGGTTATTTTATAAATTCAAATCTCTCTAAAAGCCAGGAAAGTTACAATTCCCCATTACGTAGAATCATAGAATCACAGAATATCCTGAGTTGGAAGAGACCAAAAAAGCTCATAGAAGTCCAGATTTGATGTAATTCAATGTAATGTAAGGAGGAACCATGAAATTTTCATTGTATTCTGTCACTACCAAGTGCTTCAGTCGATATTTCTCCCTCTGCTTTAGTGTAAGTCACAAATGATTTAGGCAGCCATAGGGAGCTTTACAATTTCAGACGATTTCAGAAAATTTTCCAAAAATTGCAAGGTTTTACACATCCAAGTTGGTCTGAATCATCCTCCGTAGGTGCACAGCTCTGTCCACTGACTACACTGGGGACAAAAGACTCTTTTTTTGTCTTCTGAGTCACAGCTCAGTTGTCTTTGCAAAGCAACCGGAGAAGGATCAGACAGGAGGTGGGCCGTGGGTTTGCCTCCTTCCTCAGGGGGAAGAAATTCCTGGGATTTGTCAAAAGGAGCCATGCTGGCCCTGACAGACAAATCTCTTTGAGAGAGCCACCAGAACCAAGGGCTGTTCCGTAAAAGGGAAAGTAAAAGAAAATAAAGAGCAAGGAAGAGCTGGAAAGCAGAGGCGGTGAAGCGAGGGCGGGAAGCTCCACAGTGGCTCTGCAGATGTGCCAGGTGAGCCGGCCCAAGGGGGCTGTCCTTGGGGCAGCTGGAGCTCCTGGGGGGACAGCTGAATGTCCACGTCATATCTGCCAGCCCTTTCTGCCCCCTTTCCTAATGGCCTTGCCCAGCTGGCAGTGTGCACATGGTGTGATGTCCACTGCTGACTGTTCCTGCTTGGTGACTGTTTGCCCACTCTCAAATGCCAAATGCCTCTGCTGTTTATTCCTTCCCAGAGCCTTCCCCTTCCTCCATTGCCCTTCCTCCTTTGCTGTCAGCATCTCCTTTTTTCTCTTCTTCCTATGCTTTCTCTTCATTGCTCCTGTTCCTCTTCTTTCTTTGCTCCATATTCGACTCTGTCTCCTTGTAATGTTTTTTTTTTCCTACTCAAGGAAAGCCACCACACTTTGGATGCTTTGTTTCTCTGCTGAGTTGTGTCTTTCTGAAAAGGAAGCCCTTCACATGAAGGTCTGTGTCGCTACTTATTGTTTCTGGACCACAAGAGCCGCTGTCCATGGAGGCCTCTGGGCACCATGAGAATATGAACAATGATAAATAATGGAGCATGCATGGAAGAGATGGAAGAACTGATGACACAGGGCTGATGCTTGAGCCCCTTAAGGAAAGGCTGCTGAGAGATGTTTCTCCAACAGTTGTGGAGCAGTTCTCAATGCGATGCCCTTTCCTATATCCTGCTTCTAGAATATCCCCACCTCAGAGATCTGGGGGTCATCCCCACACTGTAGTGATGGGTCTTGAGCTCAACTAAGTGAGCTCGTGGAGCTCATCCAAAGGCACTGAGCCAAGCAGTGAATGCTGGCCACTAAAATGTGTGTCTGATCAGCACAGCCTTTCCAGGAAACTTCTCCAGGTCTTTGTGCCTGCAGATAGCCCTGATAGAGGAGAGGGGAGTGAGGAACCACTGGAAAAGGCAGGAGGGAGCAAGGAGCTCTTCTGCCCTCATCCAGGAGGTGCCTCCTTTGTCCAGGGTCTTGGAGCAGTAGTCAATAATTCAAATAATTCAATTTCAAGCTCCACAGCAGTTGGACTGCCAGTCTTGCTGCCAGGACACCTGAGGACAGCCCTGCTGACTTTAGGCATCTGCAGGGCTTTTATCTGTGCTTCTCCCCCACTTTGCTGTTGTTCATGAACCCCTGGGTGATGTGCTTAACTAGGTGCCCTGTAGGGGTGACCTTTGAGAGGTGCATAGAAGGTGCCAGGGGTTTCCTCACACTTGGAATGTGCTGGGGTGACCCTCCCACTGTGCTGTTCCCAGCACCCACTGCCCTGTGGTGGGAATCCCAGGGACCATGGCATCATACAAAGGGCTGGGTTTGGTTAATATTCCCAAGGGTCTCATAACTCTGAGATCTTTTCTGACCCCACAGGCAGCTCGAGTCTCCCTTTCCTGTCACACCACAGACTGCCCTGATCCCTGTGCAGGGACCACTCTGTGACCAGGCTCTGCTTGGTGACTCCAGGGTTGGGCCCATGATTGGCTGCATCCCCCCAGCATTCCAGGGCTCTGGGAAGGAGGAGAGGAGGGAGCCGTGGTGCCATAGTAGAGCCTGCACCCCTCACGTCCTGCCCTCCTGGAGTGCGTCAGATGCGCCACGTAGGGCTCGAAAGTATGAACAGGTTGGTGTCTCTATCTTCACACGCCTTCACAGGCTGACATCAGAGTCAGAACAAACAAATAGGTAGGGTTTTCCCTACCCAATTTAAATTAATTTGGGTTACTTCCCAGAGGCAGTTTTGCTGTGCTCTAGCATGACTTTTTGTGCTTGACAATGGTTCCACTTTGCATATAGGGGGAATTTTAAAACTTTTCTCCTTGTCCCAGTTCATTTGAGGGCAGAATTAAATATCTTAATTTTCCTTAGGCTTTCAAACCCCAAACAGCTTATACATACCATGTTAAACATCTTTTTTTTCTATGATAATGGATGAAATATAATCCAAGTGGTGCAATCATAGTTTGGCCTTTTGTTTCCTTTTACAGCATCATGGTGCTGGGAATACATTGCCCAGGTGATGCTCTCTCTGCCAACTGGGCCAAAGAACTCTGCTCCAGGACTAGTGGTAAGCAGAAGATCTGTCACCCTACAAAAATGTTCCTATTTTATGATGGAAGAGAAATGGAAACCTAAAGTTGTGGGGTTTTTAAATGAAAGAAAGGAATTGATGGTGAAAGAGTGACTCTGCAACAGTGATTTTATTGGGAGTTAACGTACTTACCTGGAGGATTGAGGTGTCATAAAAGCTTATCCCAAGCACTGGCCCAGGAGAGGTTAAACCTCTCTGCTCTCTCTGGAAGATGGAGGGGAAGGGGAAGGCCTCAACTGTGTTTTGACCAGCACATTCCTTGCTAGACCTGAGAAACACTTCCCAAGGACACTTTAGTTGAACTTGGCTTTTCTCCAAAGTATTACATTCCAACAAAAGACAGATTTGTCTGAAAAATTCATGGGCTCAAGCTGAGAGGTTTCCTTGCTTCCCAGGACACAAAGGAGATGGAAATGAGCTCCTGTTTGCTCTGGCGGGGCGGGGGCAAAAGGGGATTCCAGCTCTGGGTGAATGCGGCTCCACACGTCCGCTCCTTACTCATCCTGAGGCCACTTGAGATGCATAATGCCAGAGCAAAATAAACTTCACCTTAAAGATGCTTTTGTTGGAGATCAGGAAAAGTCCAGGGCGCAGCTTGAGCCCTAAGGAGTTTCCTCAGCACTGGCTGTGGCCTACGACATCTGAACAGAGAACAGAGCAATTCTGTCCTTGTGTCTGCAGACAGTGCAGGGGATGGAACAAGAAGATCCAAATCATTCCATGATCCTATGACTTTGTGTTTAGGGATGGGAAGGTTAAGATTTTGGCTGGACATGCAGGGACATTTTTAAGGAGATAGTAAATATTTTTTTTACACAAAGGAAAAAATTAATTTGAGAGTAAAATTCCACATTGCTTTTCTCAAAGCTGCACTCAGGCAGGGGAACCTCAGCACTGCCCTCCCATGGATTTTTCCTATTGTGTTCCCCCATTATAATTTATGTATTTATTTATTTTAAAATTGGTTTCATTGCACCTCTTCTGATTTCTGATATCATTGTGAAGTAGGGCTTAAGCTGTTTATTGCCTGACATGCAGTTCCTTGTCTCAGTAGGTCTGCATTTCCTTCAAACTTAACTTTCATTCATTGCAAGATCTCCATGTTATATTCTATTCTAAATAAAAAATGTTCTTTTTCTTATAATATAGTCCTACTTAAGTTCTAAATATATGTTCTTGTTTAAATACTAAGCAAGAAGCCTAAAAGAGGTAATATCATAATCTGCAGAAGAGTATTTTACATTATGACGATCAAAACTTGGAAGATGTTTATTATAACTTTTAATACTGGATTTGGAGACACGCTCCAGCTCTTACCTAAAAAAGCAATAAACACAAAGCAGCTCTCCCTTTCCCCTGGGAATGGTCCCCATATTCCTCCTTTAAGAATAGATCTGAGGATAGAACTGGAAAAGTATTGTCTGGAAAAAAAAAAAAAAAAGAGGGGCTCCAAGTCCAAATTTTCACATTTTCAAGCTTTTAGATAGATTTTAGATTGGTGAAAATTAACTCAATAAAATTAGAAAGCAAAATTTGCAGAAAATTTGACTTGTGTGAACTTATTTTACAAGTAAATGCACTTTTTTCTTATCCCCTTGGAGTCTGTGCCCTGTCAGGGTAATGAGAAGCAGGGAGGAGAAATGAGCAGGGGGCTTGTTAGGGGAATCAAAGTGTGCAGTCATAATTTTTGATTAAACATCACCAGTGGAGTAAGAAGAGCTTGATTTGAGGAGAATTGAACCTGGCTGTGAACTGGAAGGTGGGGCTGGCTTTGTGCAAGTCAGGCAATGATGGATTGCTCTGTCAAAGTGTGTGCATTTATGGCCCTTTAGTAATAAAGAACCTTAATCATAACCTCCCATGTTGCCTACCCATTCAGGTGCTGTTCATGAGTAATGTAGCTTCTTTTTTAAAGGATGGATCTTCCTGTGAAAATGGGGCTAGAGGCAAATAAATAAAAATTTTATTAGTCACTCAAGATGATTTACCTGACTTCCAGTTCCCCCAGTAAATTTTGTAGTTACTGAGGATGAGCAAACAAATTTAATGTGATGGGGAACGGCACATCCTTCCCTCAATGTATTTTTTTCTCAGACAAACTATTATGAAATCATTCCTCCTTCTGTCTTCTTGTTCCTGGTTTCTAAGTGAAGAGGACAAAAAAGTTTAAAAATAATTAAAATTCTATTTTGGAGTTTATTCTTGAAGTATCTGTCTGAAATCAGAAGTGACAGAAATCTCATGGGAACCTTTTCTAGGGAGCTTCCCTGTTCATTTTTGCAACGTCAGGAGATGCAGACAAGCTCTTGAGTTTTTCAGAAGTCAGTTCTAAATCTGATACACAGCTGCAGAAGAGTTTTTCAGGTTGGTTCAGAGCACCGAGTGTCCCAAGGTGCTGGTTTGTGTCAAAACAAAATGGCACATTTTCAGTCTATAACAAATTCCATAGGGAAAAGGCTTTGCATCTCTCTTGCCATTGCATTCGCTGAAGAAGGAGGGTGGGAAGTGCAAATTATGTTTACAACGGGCCAATGTCATGCAAATCATGTGCAGGTTCACCAATGCCACCTCGAACAGCTGAAGGCACTGGAGAGCTGGCTGTGGAATAAACAAATATTAAGGAAAATGGTGGTAAATGTTTACTAATTTGCAGAGAAGTTTTAAAGGGATTTACGAGAAATATTTGCAACAAAGGGTGAATGAGGAAGTGACTTCAAAGAGGAAATCAACTTCCTAAAAACAAAAAAGGAACCCTGGGGATTTTTATTCTCGATTCACATGAGAAACGGTTTTATTTTTGCTGCTGCTTTTAAAAACATGGCTTGCTATGAACCATTGCCTGCCCTAATTTTTCTTCTATTTAAAGGGATATTTTAACTGAAAAGCCTTACACATTTGGCACCTCCTTCCTAAGGGATCCAGAAAACCTGCCTGTGCTCTGGGGGCGCTGTGGACTTCACTGTCAGACAGAAAATTTCCAGAGATGCTTTCAGGAGTTGCCTGGAGTTGCAGAAACCAAACCCCTGGGCTCTGCTGAAGCAGAGTCATTTTTCAAAGTCTCATGTCTCCTTGAGTGTTCTGATATTTGTTCTGCAGTTATGGGAGACATTAACTTCATGGATGATGTTCATATGTCCCTCAAATTTTCCTCAAAATGAGATAAGGATCCTTTTTCTTTCTTCAGACTGAGGAAAAACACACAGAAACTTTGGATCAGTGTTTTATCCATGTCCACCTACTGAGCTGGAGATTCAATTTATAATAGAATGAAAGTCATTCCTGATACAGAGTGAAGACTACGTAGAACATACAAGGTTTCTTACTATACAATTATGTCATCTTCCCTTTGGAATGATGCTAAATCCTTTTATTCATTTATAAATAGGTCTTCCTCTTCATGATTAGGTTGGGAAATCATTTTTCCCCATCCAGCCTGGGTCAGTTATGATGACTAATACTCAAACACTTGACCTAGCAAGCAGTGAAAAGATGGTTCACTGACCCACTGCCAGAAACACATCCTGAATTTGCCTGAAATTCTACCAATTCATTGGACACTCAGAAAACTCAGTCCATTTCTAATTTTAAAATGTTTTCTTTTTTCATGCCTTCACTGAAATTCTCCATGCTATAAAAATCCCAGCCCTGATTTAGTTGTAATGGTGTCTCCCTCCCTGCCTCTCTGGACGTAATAGCTCTGGATGTGATGGCATCACCGCATGGAATATCCCTGCCTTGTGTAAGAGCTGCTATTTCACCTCTGCGCCAGCTCAGCCACGATTTGCTTTAATGAGTACCCACCACTGCTACTTAGAAACTCTGCCATTATTTGTTAGGCAGGATTAATTAATCTCGTCTAGGCAACAAGCTGTAAAGCCACAACTGCAAGGACACTGAGCTGTCTCAGCTCTCAGGGCAGGGTTTTGGAGCTGCTGGAGAACAGCTGTGTTTTGTTTCTCTGTCATGGCTCACTGGAAAGTTTCAGTGCTTAAAATCATATTAAAAAATCCTTTTACTGGGTTTTTACCACAAAGTCCTGGTGCTTCTTGTGGTATTGGCTTCTCCTCCCACCTCTAAGGATATTCCAGCATAAATCTGGGGATATCCCTGTTAGCTGAAGCCTGTGTGGTTTGCACAGTGTTCCCTTGATGAATGCCTATGGAATAATTTCCTTGGGTAGATTTTCTAAAGGGGAAAGGAAGATGAGACTATTTGGGGAAAAGGCTTTCCCATCTCCACTGCTGCTCAATGTCCTCGGCATTGCTTTCAGTCTTTTAGCAATTTGGGGGGTGTGTGTGTGTGTGTGTGTGTGTGTGTGTGTGTGTTTCAAAGGTTTCAGGTGCTCTCAGAGGAAAATCAACCTCAAAAGCGGTGCTTTTGGGGCAAAAGAATGGGTGTTAAAGTTCCCTGTCAGCAGGGCAGGTTTGGACAGGGATGCTCGCACACACCTACATCCACCACGGAGTAAGCCTGGGCTACACCTGGTTACTATGAGAAAATAAAATACAGAGCAGGAATGCAGCTCCCACAGTGCCTTGGAAGGATTGTGGGCTTTGTCCTGAGACACAAGCATGAGCTACTACTTTGATCTTGGATGTCTTTTCCAACCTTACTGATTCTGTGATTCTATTATGTAAAGATCTGAGGCACTTGCAAGCAAAGCAGGATGCTCCTGGTTGTGTGACACTTTGTGTTTTGTCAGTGGCCTTCTGGTAACTGTTAAGTAATTTAACATAAAAAAAATTTTATATATATATATATATATATATATATATATATATATATATATTAGGGTTGCAGTTGGTTAGAAGATGCAAAGTATTTTCAGGTTTTTGTAGATGTGCCCTGCTATGGGCTGGGCAGAATCATAGAAACTCAGACTGGCTGGGGTTGGAAGGGACATCAAAGATCATCTCTACCCCCTGCTGCTTCCAGGTGTCCAGGTTGTTCCAAATCTCATTCAGCCTGGCCTTGGAAACTTCCAGGGATGAGGCATTGATGCAGAGATCCTCAGTCAGTATGCAGTGGGTTAGTTTGAAAGCAGATGTTTTGAACATTATTTGCCTTCTCCCCCCAGGTTTAGGGTTTCCCTGCCTTGCTTTCTCTCCAATGAGGAATGCCTGCTGGATGAAAAGTAACCAGCATGAGTCAAATTCAGAGTGCTCTGTACCCTGCCCTCTCCAATGGCAAACTGGTGAGATCTCACTAGCTTTAACAGGTTCCCTCTCCCAAAGCTGCTCAGCTCCCAACTTGCCCAGGCCACCTCTGGTTCTGCTTTCCTGAGCTTTAGCTGCACGTGATTGCTGAGATTTTCAGTGAGGACTCAGGATATTCAGACAAGAAAATCACAGAATGGAAAATTGGGTTGGGTTTGATTTTGGTTTTGATCTGTATCTTGCCAATATTAATAAAAATATCTAGACTTATTCTGTAAGTAAGCATGGAACTCCCAGGTTTTATGCTAATAGGAAAAAAAAACCCCAGAGGATCAGCAGAAAGAATTACAAATTGAATCCAATTCTGCTGCTCCTCAGTATGTTATTTACAAACTGAAATCCCAGATTAAAGGAAGAGGAGCACTCAGCTCTTCCCAAGGAGGGCTTTTTCCCTATGATATTCCTTTGGGATACTGCTTCATTTCTGCCTTGTGTGGCCCTTTTCATGCATTTTAGCAAAGGGGGTAAGATGTCTCAGATCACCTAATTTTCCACATTTAGAGCATAGAGCTACAGCCAGCTCTTTTCTGTCCTATATGTGCATTCCTACAACATTTTTGTGTTTTTCTTCCCAGTCTTCCAAAGAGAAGAGCACAGATTTGCAATTTCCAGAATTGTTCACTTATTTCATTGGCTGTGGACAGGCAGGGAACACATGACAGATCCATTCCCTCTCTCCAGCCAAGACATCTGTTGACTTCTCTGGATTGATGCTGAAAATCAAAGGATTATTTTCTTGCAGCTTCTTGTTACAGGAAGATCCCCTGGAATCTGGAAATTGGAATCTGCAAAGGAATCTGCCTTGGGAGCTCAGCTCAGGTGCAGAACCCAACCTGGTCAGGTGCCTGCAGGGCTCCAACTCAGCGCATGCAAGGAATTCCTACGCAGTGGGCGAGAGGGAGTGATGCTGGGGAAAGCCCTTGGCAGGGATGAGAGGTGGTGACCTGCTCCCAAAGCACGGAGCTCTCCTGAGCCTGGATGGGCTTCCTGCTGAGCCCCGTTCCTTTATCACACTTCCTAGGGTGCAACAGTTCCCTCAACCCAGGCTGGGGAGCAAGAATTTGGCAGGGCAGGGAGGGAATGTTCCTCTGGGGAACATTCTTGTCTTTTGTGTCATCAGGACATGCCCCTGCTCAGAGGGAAGGAGGAGCTCCTCCTTGATCAAACTATCTCAGCCATTGTGTTTGAATCCATTCGGGCTGGCCCTTCCCTAATTAGGGCAGCAGTCACCCAAACCATCTTCTCCATGGATGATCCTGCAGCCTCCTGATCCCTGCTCGTCATCTCCCACTGAAACCACCGGCCTTGTCTTCCATCCTCCCTTGCTCAGCTTCTCCCCAAACAGGGAAGTGGCAATTCACCTGTGGGGAAAATTAGCTGACTGGTGTCAAAGGAAAAGAGCCCCACATGTGGTCTGAACCTGCCCCCATTCACCCACAGCTTGGAGAGGCAACTGAAGTGATGCTTTTGCAAGGGTCCTCAGGATGTTTAGTTTCTGGGACTGAAGATGGTCACTGAAATGATGAGGAGTGAGCGGTGAGGAGAATTGCTGGAAGAGTTTAGGTGCCTGGGTACAGGAGAAATGCAAAGGAACTGCACATCTGTGGAGATGGAAGCGAGCTCCAAAGCAGAGGCAGAACTGTCACACTCTCAGGGCTGGAGAGCTGTTGGGAATATTGACCTGTGGGACACTGGGATGAGCCTGGACCAGAGAGGACTTTGGGTAGCTAGAAGGAAGGTGACTCTAGGTAAAGTACTGTGTCTCGGGGGTTGGTCTCTAGGCAGAAGCTGTGAGAGGACAGGGCACCAGTACTGTGATGGGGGAGTACTGGGGACAGTCAGCAGTGGGATGATTGAGGGGGACTGAGGTGACATTTGCTCAGAGGCTGGTGCAGGTGGTGACTGACAGGCAGTACAGTGATCCTCTGGGATGTCTCCTTCTCAGCTTCCCCTCGATTCTCACCAGAGGTGAAAATGTAGGGAAGAGGCTGGGTGGCCTCAAAGGTGCTTTCACTGCAAGAGAGGGACACATTGTCCACGCTCCTGCTCCAGATTTCAGGAAGCACAGCCCTGCTCTGGTCTAGTGGTCACTTGCATCCCAAAGCAGTTTCCCCTTCTGAAGAATGCCAAGCATGAAAGGAAACAGCTCTAGGCTGTTCTAGCCTGGGAAAAGGGAAGAGAGGAAGGGAAGTCAGTTACACCAAAGTGGTGTTGTGCAACTCCAGTATTGTACTTTCCCTTTGAAGCTGCCAGGGCTGTGCTGGCATCTCGAATGTAGATAAGAGGAGCTGGCTACTCCAGGGATGGAATAGTGACATCCCTTTTCATTGAGGCCAAAGAGAAAAAAATTACTGCATCTGGGTAATTTAAGCTACAGGCATCTTGGGTTTGACACATCAGAGCATTTAGTGCTGCTGGTAATGCTCTGTAATTCTCCATGTAATCAATTAAAGAACTGTTCCACCCTAAATACTGCTGAAGGAAAACACAAACAAAGGAGCACATAAAGGTAAAGTTTTCAATTTATTTATATAAACAATTGCATTTTAACAACATTGTTGTCCTACAAAAATAAAGTGAAAAACAATTCACAGAATTTTAAATAAATAATCTCAAACATCCACATTTAGCGGCTGCAGAGTACGGAACACAGAGTGCACAGGAATCCTTGCTGAAGCAGCCTGTAACTTAATTCAAGTGAGATGGTCTGAGGAATTCCTCTGTGCCTACCCCAAAATAACTCAGTCTGTCCAGACTTGTCTCCCTTTGACTCTGCCAAACCCTGCTCCTGGGTTGATGGCAGAAGGGTGCCCAGAGCTGGGTCTGATGGACAATTTGCATGAGGAACAAACGTCCAAGCAGTGTTCACTCGTTAGCACGTACAGTACTGACCACCTTTGGATACAAGGGGAGAGAAGGTTTTCCCTTCTTCGTGCTTCCAACACAGAAAGGAAAACAAATGCCCGTCCTGCTCCCACAGCATCCATACCAAGGACCACTCCAGATGAGTCACTGGTATCAATGGCTGCAGGAGAACTCGGTTCTGCTGTTCATGGCCACAACTACAGCCCTACCCAGCACGAGGCATGGCTTCCTCTACACAAATCCATGGAAACAGAAGCCACAGACAAACTACTCTGCTGCCAGAGCTGGTACAATGCACAAGCCTCTACAAGTGCTTAAGAGTTCAGATGAAATAGAAAACTCAAGTCCTTTTCCACAAGTAGTCAAGTAATTTTGGGCAGGGGCACAGAATACCCGGTTGCTGCTCTATTCCAGTCTGAAGTGACATTTTCTTTTTCCCTATAGTTCCCCAGCTGCTTTTTTGGGAGGATCATCTTCTATATTTCCTCTCTAGAAATTAAAAAAAGATACCCTTACATGCAAAGTCTGAAGTCCTATACAAGATCCTGTGTAACCTATGTGCCCAGATGAGACTAGATATTTTACTGCTGGATTAGGACAAATATGTCTAGAAGATTTTGCGCTGGCCAGTTTTAAAGAAGCTTAAGACACGTAACTTAAAATAACTCTGTTTATAAATTATAAATAAAATATTATCCCTCCTCCCCCCCCAATAAATAGAAGTATAAATTATATGTACAGCTTGTGCACACAGGCAGAGCTACCTCCTGTGCCTGGAAGTGCTGCTGAAGCTCTTGTGTTCAGTTCTCTGTGTATTTACAGAGCTGCTCAGTTTACAGCCCCCCTGTTTTTGGGAGCACAAAGCCACAACACACTCTAACCCCAGCTATACTGTCCTCCTGTCCTTGGAGTAACAGACATTAAAATTACATTTTCAAGTAGACCAGAGAACTGTAGCTATGAAAAGAATCTCAGTGCCTTTGGCCAAGTTTAAGACCTCCCCAGAGTTACATAATAAAAACATCCCTATCCAAATGCAAACAGCCTTGTATTGCAGCCTGAGAGTCAGTTACTGCTAAGCTCAGTATCTCATTTTCACCCCCTTACACAACAAATACATCTGTCACACTTCCTTCAAAAAGAAGTAGAATCCAGGAAAAGTACTATTTTCTTAAATATTTAAAACATTATAAATATTTTTTAAAAAAACTTGTAAAAAATTTTACTTTAAATACTTAAAACATTAAAAACATATTTTTTAAAAGCTGTAAAAAATTTACTTTCATCTAAATCCAGAAGTGGATTTGTACATAAGAGACAATAAGTTATGATACAAAGTGCCCTCTCTGCAGTGAGGGAGAGGTAGTATCAACAACAAATGCAATGCATTTTCTGACCTTATATAAAGAAGTGAATCTCAAGTATTTCTTTGTTAATTTTTGAGTGCTCATATGAAATCCATAATCTTTTCTGGCAGTTTTCATTAAGTCAGATTTTTTCTTGTACTTTTAGGTCAATAGCTGCTTTCAACTTGCTGAGAAAAAAAGTTGTTTTTGTAGTGTTATGTGACCTATGAAAACTGCCAGACAGAATCACCACCAGCCCCCTTCATCAAGTATTAAAACAAAAAGAAGTTGGAACCTTTATCCACTTTGGAATACATCATTCTGTTACAGAAGATTTTAAACAAGGGATTCACCACTGTCAAGCTGAAACACAGAAAATCCCTTTCGTAAATGGAAGCCTTACTTCAGTAAGGAATTTAAGGCAACCCCCACAATGAAGATGCTCAAGTTGTTTTTTTAAATACTAAGCCATAAATAGAATAAATAACACAGTTAAATAAATAAATAAATAGAGAGATAGCTGGATTCCTACAGCTCGGCAGAGCGCTCTTTCAGCAGGAGTGTGGGGTTGATATCTTCCATGGCAGTTTTTGAGGTACTAACGTTAATGGTGGCCTCGGTGGGCTCGGGAGGCAGGATGTGGAAGGCGGTGAAGGGACAGCCCTTCACGTTGTTGCAGATGAGCTTCTGCAGGGAGGCCGTGTTGACGATGTCGAAGCCCACCTTGCCCCCGAAGGTGCTGGGCTTCCAGTACTCGGGGGAGCAGATGGCGTTGCCCATCAGGCCCTTCAGGGAGAACGGGGCCCCCATCTCCACCATGGTCTCGCCAAAGATGGCCCCGGGCCGGGGCTTCTCCACCAGCAGGCCTGGGTACAGCTCCATGGCATCGATGTCCCCGTACAGCTCCTCCAGCTCTGCTGCCATCTCTTTTTCTCCTGCAATGATTAAAATCTGTAAGTGAAAAATCCCCATTTTCTGTGCAAGACTGTCCTGCTCAAGCCTAGCAATGACACTGCAGGACTCTGTGGGCATGTTAAGGCAATGTCTCTCATTTGCTGGGAGGGATGAGGACTGTTACCTGTAAGCTCTTCGAAGGATCGGAATGGTTTCAGCATGAAGCGTTTCCGATACTCGTTCAAGGACTGGTACCTCATCTGCCTGCTTTGGTCAATGGAGGCCTTAGCCACTTTCTGCACTGCAGCAGGAACATTCTTCCCACCAGCAACCTGTACATTAAAGAGGAAAATCTGTAAGATCTCCTGATATGAGTCACGAGGAAGTTGTGCCTTTCCAGTGATTAGTTTTGAATTGCTTTATCCCATTCCCTTGTCCCACCCACAGAGGCTCATGCCTGTCAGTTCACCATCAACTTGAGGAAGGACCTACCCTGCCAGCACTTTGCTTGGAGAAAGATTTGACCATATGGGAGAGTCCATGCTCCAGCATGATGGAGTTGTTGTAGAGGAACTGCTGGAAGGTGTACTCCTGGTCATGGATCTGGAAGGTGTCAGGCAGCAGCGGGTGCCAGTGGTACAGAGTGTTGAACTCGGCTGCAATGCGGTTCTGGTACTGGAACTTCTGGTTGAACAGCAGCTCAGGGTCAAACTTCAGCTTGAAGTGGTACCCACTCAGGTGCTGCACATAGTCCTCTATAACGATCTTGATTGTCTCTCCTGTTGGGCAAAGGAACAGGAGAGAATGTTGGCACTGTTTCTCCTCAGTGGCAGGGAAAACACCATTTCTGAACTGTTCTAAAATCTACTACAGTGATAAGGACAACAAACACTTTTCTGTAATCTCTCCTAGAAAGCAATTCGTGTATTTTATGTGACTAAGGGGTGGAATAGTACTTCAGATCCCAAGAGTTCCTGGCTGTGTGTAGTGAGGTATTTTCTACAGCCTGCTTTCCCCTCCCAAGACACAATTCCTTGCACCCTCCACAGAACAGCACACACCAGTATTTACACTGTGTTTAGCTATACAATATCTCTAGGACAGAGGGAAGGGATAATGAAGAAAGTTGATGTCTTAAAACAGATCTCAGCTTCTGAACTACGTAATACAATTGTCTTGGTTTCTGGTTTCAGCTGGGGCAAGGTTTTTTACAGCTTAGAGGACATCACCACTTACGTAAGATGAAATATCACTGGGCATGCAATTAAGACTGGAGAACTATGCAGAGTTACATTTTACATAACCTTCTGAACTTCAGCCTTAATCACAGCCTTTCTTTTAAAGCATACCTGAGCTGACCCAACCCTAGGGGAAAAAAAAACAAAACCCCAGATCAGGGAGCCTGAGGTCATCCAGCCTCCCAGGCTTTCTCTGAGAAAGGAACCTGAGCTTCCTATCTTTTCACTGCTTTCAGTTCTGCTTCCCTCATGAGGGAACTGACTATCCCTGAGTTTTCTTCAGTTCCATCTTTAGCAGAGCTGGGGCAAACTGCGCCTCAGCACAACCCCAGCGACAGGCCACGAAGGAGCCACTCACACCCCAGTTTAGGGGATAGCTTCCCCCTCACTCCAGCCATGCAGGCTGGAGCTGGAGCTGCACCTGGCAGCAGGGCTCTCACCGATGAGAATGAGCCGGGCGGTCTGGAAGAGCTGCTCGTCATCCCACTCGGGGTGCTGGTGCTTGAGCACGTCGCAGACGCGGTTGTGCTCGCGCAGCCAGATCGTGGCGTACATCATGAGCCCTGGCACCAGCCCGAACACCTCCTGGCCCACGGAGAAGCGCAGGTGCTCGGGCACGTGGGGTGGGTACAGCATCTCTGCCTGCGTGTCCCGCACCGTCGGAGGGTACATTTCTCCATCGATCATCTGTGCCAGGGGGAAACAGCAGGAGCTGTGAGCGACCATACTTTGGTAAAGCTCTGTCCACTCTCTCAGCTCTGATTCACACTTTAGATCACCACACCATTCACACAGCACTAATTTAGGAAATCTATGCCATCCAGTAAGAAGGTAGGAATTCTGAGCTAAGACATACCTGGTATTTTAGCTTTCCATCCTTTCGAAGCCTCAGTTTAAGTTGTCTCTCCAGAGTCTCTCCATAAATGTGGTTCAAGTCAACCTATAAAATAAAAGCATTTGGGACATGAAGCCAATCTGCATTTTTTGCTATTTTAGGATAAGTTCCTGTTCTATGGATACCAATAGGAGTCCACCTCCTAGATGTTTACCTTTCAATTATATTACTGCTACCTTATAAGTATCATGCACCGATATTTAAGATGAAGCCAAATTATTTCCTGGCAACTGGAGCCATCTCTGCATAAGAGGAGGTTGTTACATCAGCAGTATAAAAGGACTCTGTTTAAAGTGTCAGCAATTTTTTATTATGCAGACAGCTTTCTATATATAAACACACAATTTATAGCTTTGGTTTGGACATAAGAGTGACACTTACAGTACTCTTTGTCCAAAGGATGCCAATCTTGTAGGTAAAGATCTTAAATCCAAGTCTGCTTGTGAAGTTCTTTGTAAACTAAGGCTATTGGCAGTGCATAAGCAATACTTAAGTGCTGGATACAGCTCTTTGGAACTGACAGAGTCCAGAGAAGTTTTGGATACTCACTACACCTAACATGCTTTAGATGAAAGCAGATTTTTGGGAAGGATAAGAGATCACTGGGCAGGTATTTTAAACAGAACCACTTGTGCAGAGCATGTGGTTCCAACTCGGGAAGAGATGCTGCTGAACACTGGAATTTGGCCTGAGGAGCAGTTACAGGAGGGGTAATCCCATGGACTGTGACACAGTATGTGCACAGGTGTCCCCCGGATGCCATTCTGGCCACTCCAGGTGCTCAGCAGCTCCCGAAGAGCACGAGCCGTGTCCCCAGCTGTGACCGTACCCCGTGGCCGAGTGCTCTGGTGAAGGCAGGGCCCCGCTTCTGGTCCGTCTTGAAGAACTGGTGGGTGAAGTGCTGGGCAAAGAAGGTGAACATCACGTTTGTGCCTTGTGGGTCGGGAATAAACTTTCTCCTCAGCAAAAACTTCTCCACAATCAGCTTTGAATCTGGGAGCTCTTTCTTCCCTGTGGGAGAAACAGACAGTGAGATACTCAAGACAACTCTTTATGCAATACTGAAGTTTATTCCTAACAAAATGGCATAAGACTTTCAGTGGAATATAATACAGCAGCATACAAACAAAGAGAATTACCTACTCTTCTATGCTCACTTTCTTGATTTTATCAGAAATTTCTAAATTCCCTGCTTTTAGCATCTAACTCAATAGCAAGAACCAGAATAATCTCTTTTAGATCTTTAAACAATATATCCAAAACACAGTTATTCCTAAAGTCAACTACACTGAAAAAAGGCTACAGACAAGCAGGTTTCATAGGAACTACTACTTATTTTTTCCTCTTAGAAAAGACCAAGCAATCATTACGTGTCTGGTTTATTCCTCACCTTTAACACCCATTGGTGTTGGGCAGTCAAGTCCTACTGGTGGAAGGCTTCTTGTGTAGTAGGAAAGATTGGAATAAGCTTCCCAGGTTTTGTAATTGTAGTCACTATTGTAAGTTGGTGGGCTGTCAATCAAATGTGATCTTGCTGAAAGACAAATAAATATTTGGTTATTTTTAACTGTACATATTAGGCTCAAAGAGTAAATCACAAAGCCAGATCTTTTGCATATATTTGGCAGCAGTTGTAAATTCCAAACATACCAGTTACTGATGGTAAATCTGATTACAGTAACTGAATAACAGGACTGGATCCTGGCTGATCAGCTGGATCTCACTATTAACACAAGCAATGGGGCGCCAAGTTCACGCCAGCAAAATCCTGGACTCTTGCAGAAAGCAGAATCAAGCTGTACTTCAGCATGTTTCATACAAGCCTGCATCATGCAGAAGTCTTAAATTTTTATGTTTTCACTTCAGTGCAATTTAGGCTTCTTGGTTTGTCAACAGATCAATTCATTGCAATATTCTGGAGTAAGCTTTAAGAGGACTGGAAGAGACAACTGACACTTACATGTTAGTACATATCTCATAATAGTGTCCCTTAAGAAGGGAATGTTGTTGATGATATTCCAGACTCCTTCGAAGTGGGTGAGGATGTAGTGGACAGTGTTTGGTGATGGTTTCAATGTTAGCTTCAGCCACGTGAAGAATTCCGCTGCAAACGACAATGGGAAGGTTGTTATCAATTTGCTTATGGAAGATAACCTGCAATGCTGGAACTGGACTATGTGTTTCATCTGGGAGAGGGGTGTGGGACACTCACGTGTGGCACAGCTCTGCCCGTAGAAGCCTGTCCTGGTGCAGTCGCACTCGTAGCTATCTGGCCCTGTGGTCATGCAGACGCCTCTGTTCTGGCAGGGGTTCGAGCAGCAAGGGTTGGCTGCGGGGGAACCAGAGCTGGGGTTAGCATCTCTGCAATACAGTCCCACCTTCCCATGGCTTTAGACAAAGAACGAGAACGCCCTGGGAGTTTAAGGCTGATCAGGCATCACAGCGACCATCCATCCATCCATCCATCCATCCATCCATCCATCCATCCATCCATCCATCCATCCATCCATCCATCCATCCATCCATCCATCCATCCATCCATCCACAGAACCCCCTGGGCTACCAGGGAGCAGCTTGAAAAGCGCAGGAATTCACCTCTTGCGTGTTGCCAGCAATAACACCCCTCAGAAGGGGAGATCATCCCTCACAGGCCAGCGGGGACCTGGCACCCACAGACAGCAGAGAAATGCCAAGAGAGCGAGGAGCAGGAGAAGCAGAAAGGCAAAGCGCGCGTTAATCCGGAGCGCGGCGCGGACTCACCGGCGCGGCCGGCGGCCAGCAGCGCGGCCAGCAGGGCCAGGGGCAGCAGCGGCATGGCTGGGTTTGGCTGGGCTGTGCTGTGCTGGGCTGGCGGTGCTGGCTCGGCAGCTCCAAGTGTGCCGGCCCCTGCCGCACATCCCGTATTTATGGCAGTGCGGAGCGGAGCCGGCTGAGTCACAGCCGGAAGCATGAACGGAGAGGGAATTTCTCCGCCCGTCCCGCCCACCCCGGGCTGGCCCCTCGCGGGCAGGTGCGAGAGACGGCTGAGGGCACGGCACGGGGCTGCTGGCAGCGCCGGGCTCCGCTGAGTGACGCCTCACTGTTGGTTTAATTAATTTAATTCATTCCGCGGCAGCTCGCAGGGCTGCGGCGCGCACGGGCTGCAGAGCACCGCGCTGCGGAGCGCCCCGCGCAGCGGGAAGGAAGGAAGGAATGCTGGAGGGAATTAAATTCTAGTTTAGTTTTAGGGAATTCAGTGTGTGTGATAAGACCAAATTCTGTTATTTGGCATCTTTGGGACAAATAGTGGCTTTCCCCCCAGCACTTTTCTGTTAAATTCTCCATCACCATCCACCCCTAACCACCCACCCACCCCCCATTGGCTGCACTGTAAACAGATTTCCCCTCATTTCTTTGAGAGTACTTTATCTTTTGGTCATAGATTATTTACGCTTTGGTACTATTTTTAGTGCCTTAGTGCGTGAGGAGCGACAATGAAAACAGGAGGTTGTCATACGGTTGTGCAACCCAGTGTGGAGCTGCACTTTCGCCCTCGATGGATGCCAGCATTAAACACCAAAACCCCATAGTGGCATTTGCTGAACTACATAGTGGCATTTGTTTGAACTACAAATCTGTGACTTGACAGAAAATGGATTCAGACCGATTTAAAAATAATCTTATTTGTGGCCCCAAAGTATATTGTAGTTAGTGAGTAACTAGTGTGCATCAGTGGTGGGTCTGTCTGGATGTTTTAAGACTGGTACACAAAAAGTTGCATAATCAAGAGAAGGCAGATAATATTTCTTTATACATTTGCATGCAGAAACCACAGGCTGGGTCATACACTTCAGCAGAGGGTGTCTCTGTCAGCCCAGCTGAACCAGGGGCCTGTGGCCACAGCCACGTCTTGCTCAGTTTTATCAAGTGTAAAAAAAGTGATTTTTTTCTTCCATAAGCCAAATCAATTAAATATGGAATGTTGGTTATCCAGTGGATCAGGCTATGGCATGCATAGCACCAAGGGTCTACACACATGTTCATACATTTCATTTGTCCATCTCATGCTGATTTTGTTCCATCTCACAAAGCTTTCTTGGATGCTGTCACACGATAACTGCAAACAGCAGGCAAGTGAGACCTTGTGTTTAAATAACATGAATAGGAAAATGTTTCCAGAGTTGTTTCCAGCAACATTAAGGGGAAAACTGAATCGAGACAATTGCCCCTAAAATAATAATACAAAGGTAACTGTGCTATGATGTAGAGGACCATGGAGATAGAGATAACTGATGATGCCTAAAGTTTTCAATTATTATAATTAATCAATACGTAAACCAAGAAACAGGGCAGAACTCCAGGCTTTGGAGAGGATGTTTCCCCTTGAGAAGCAGTACTTCTGGAGCTGAAAAACCAGTCAGCACCCCTCACTTTCCACTCAATGCTGCAGTCAGTGTGACGTGAGCTCTCTCAAGTCTGATTTTGGCTGGGAAAGGTCACTCATGTCACTGTCAGCTGCAGTAGAATTGAAGAGGTCGTTCAGCTTTTCAAAATAATGAAAAGTCAGGGAAATACAATGGTGCTGCTTCCCAGAAGGCTGCCCTTATGTACTTTTTTCTTTGGGATTATCTCAGGAAAAGAACTGGTTATATGTTGGAAAGGGAATTTTTCTCAGAAATGAAAGTTTGCTGTGGCAGGATTCACCACCAGGTGGAGATTTTATGCATCAACAAAGTGCTCTTTTCGTTTTTAGCACATAAACCATCTTTGCTAAAAATTAATGTTATTTTTTTTCTGTTACTTGAAGTACCTTTTGGCCCAGGTCAGAGCAGCCTGTGGAATAGAGAACCTTCGTCAACCTCAGCCTTTTTGCATTTGCTGACATTTCTGCAGGAGGCAATTCCCTGAAGCTATTCCTGTTTCTGTTTTAGGTTTAACTGCATAAATTCACACTTTTCCAAGGCAAGGGTTCAGGACAGAGGATGCAGTGGCCTGTAAGGATTGACATGCTTCAGTAATGCCAACAAAAGAAAGGGAGATGGAGTGGCAGCAAGGAAAACATTGTCTCTTGGCACTGGTGCTGCTCTATTTTGCAGTGGGTCAGCTGAACCCAACTGAATTAGCTCTGAATTTATCCTTGAGCCTTTTTAATCTGTTTGAAATATTTTCCCTCCCTTTGTGACTGTGGCAATCTCATGTTTTACAGCGCAGTAGTTTCCTGGGATGTGAATCAGTTTCATTTGCCCTGTGCCTTTTTGCTGCTCTTTCATGGCAGAAGGAGCTCAATCTGAAGTTTGCTGTCAGCTTGGATACGCTGTTCCCAATGCAAGCACACTCCGAGGCTGATCGGACACGGATAGGACAACAATCCTGATGTTCCAACAATGTTCTTGAGAACTGAAGGACCTCCAGGGGAAGTTGGTGTCTTTAAGCTCCTGTTCTGTGTCTTTTGCAGTATTAGAACTCTATTAACAGAAGGGTTTGATTATGAAATTCCTTTGTGCTTTCATGGGATCACCCTGGCTAGACAGCTAGGCTCTACTTTCCTGTGTCTTCCTGCTGTGTCCTCATCGAGCACTCTGATCATTTGGCTCCCTGTTTCATTGGCACCCTGGGTTGTGCTGGAAAACAAAAGTACTCCTTACCTGGTTTGGAGACAAGGGAGGTTTGCTTCTTTTCCCCAGGAAAATTTCAGTAAAAAGGTGCCTTGTTTATGGGGTTTCCAGGCTACCACAATTTTGGAATTGTTTGGAACACAATTCCAGGCAAAAGTACGTATGAAAATAGAGGGTGTGAGAGCTGGGAGCTGGACTGCCTTGCCCTCAGGAGAAATCCCATGGACAGAGATTGGCAAGAAATGCTTGTGCATGGGCTGGGGCTGCTGGCACACACCTGTTGCAGGGAGACCAGGAGGGTGAGCTGGGAACTCACCTCAGGGGGACATCAGTCATTGTTTAGGGAAATGGAGCATACCTTGTTATTCAAATCAGCTTCAGTTGGGGTTGTTTTTATTCCTAGAATTATATTTTTAAAAAAATGTGTAAAAAAAAAGTGGGTGGCATAAAAATCTACATCTGACTTAGGCAAGACATAAGCAAGTTTGAGTCTCCCCTTTTTTTTTTTCCTTTTTAAGAGCAGCTTGCCTTTGGACTTCAGCTGCTAGAAAACCACATAAATCCACAGCTTGTGTTTTATTTGCAAGCCAGTAAGAGTTTTGAGGAATGCTTTCCAATATGATAGATTTTATTTTACCATTAACATCTGCATAGAGTAAACCCTGCTCAACAAACCCTTTCCAAGCCTCTGTTTTTAATAACATCTCTGAGTTCTTGTTTTAATTCCCTGGCATTCTTGACAGACTCAGTTACGAGTCAAAGGCTGTAATGAAACAGGTGAGAAGAGTGACTTTACATCAGATTTACCTGCAGAGATGAGATGTGAAATGAGATACCTGTGCAGTCATGTGTGGTGCCCAGGTTTCTCCCAGGTCTGTTTGCTTTGCAAATTCTTTGCCAGGTACCTGTATGATATCATGACTACAGGGCATCTGCACACTGCCTGAGACACATCAGTTTGAGAGGAAAAGAACACAAAAATTGCTCCCTTTTGCTCAGCCTAAATGCAGATCTCCACCTGATCCAAAGCAAGGCTGAGCTCTTTCCTTGGGAGGTGCCCAGACACTGAATCCCCATGATTTTAAATGAAAGGGAATGAATGAAGCCCCTGCAGAAATGGCTTTCAGAACTGTGTTTTGTTTGTTCAGATGAAATGTATTAGATGATTCCTTTCCTCATTGGCACTCTTGGTAGTCACAACTTCAGTCCTGCCTGACTAGTTCCTGACAAATAAGCCCTAAATGACTTAAACTCAGCTTGAAGCTCTCTAGGATGACCTTTTTCCAAGGAGTGTAGATGAATGGAGGATGAAGCATAACCTTTTTATCCTATATGGTAGTTTGAGGCAGAGACTGACTGAAAATTTCATCCCGGCTACAATCTGTCCCATTTTTAATTTTTTTTTTTAGGTCACAAGACTTTAAATTCCTTTTTATGGTGAATTTAAAGGGGAAGGCCATAAACATGAACTATTGGATAAACATAACATTTTTGGCAGCCACACTCTGGATTAGAGTTGTATGTTTTTTAAAACTTTTTTTAAAATTTCAAATAATTTTTCAGAGACCTTGTTTGGTTACACTAATCTATGGGTTTCTTTTTTTTCCTATATAAGCTGTACCTATTAAAATGGAAAATATTTTTGGTCATTTCTTGACTGAAGAAAAGGATGTTTTCTTTATTGGCAATTGTTATTGGTAATTGTTACCAAAGTTAAGCCATGAACCTCCCATGATCCTGTTGTTTGTTTTTTTTTTTTTGCAGAGCCCATTTTTCCCCACGCAGCCTCCATGTGTTTCTGATGTGGACATTTGATCACAGGCAGATCTGAAATACGTCATGAGATTTTGTAACTGCCTTACATAAAGAAACGTCAGCTGACATTTTATCTGCTTTTGGTCACCAGCTGCAACTCACATTAAGGTAATTGCTTCTGCTGTTCCATTTTTAGTAAGCATTGTATATTGAAAGGCTATCTTTCTGTGGGAAACCTGCACAGAATAACCCGTCTTAGAGAGATTTCCAAATACTTCCCTCCTCAATGCAGATGCTTGAATTTTCTTTTAGCAACTTCCTGCTTAATGTTAGTGAAATCTGTCATCCAGCCTCATGCTCTTTTGTTGTGCAAATACAATCATGTGGAATTTTCCTTTGCTTCAAGCACATGGACATTAAAGTGGATAAGGGAAATGGAGATAGGTTTTGTTGAGTGGAAAATTATTTCACTGTAATGCTTTCTTATATAAAACATGCCTTTGGGTATTGAAATGTATTTAGCTTTATTCATTAAGATTTTTTTCTAGAAGAGCATTTACCAGACCAGTTTACAACAGTGCAAAACCTGCTGTTCTACTAAGTAAGCTCTGCTCTGCAGGCTTTTGTAAGTTTGTCTGTGAATTCAAGGTTTCGTGGAATTACAAAATCGCAGAATGGTTTGGGTTGAAAGGGACCTTAAAGCCCATCTAGTGCCATGGACAGGGACACCTTCCACTGTCCCAGGTTGCTCCTGTCCAGCCTGGCCTTGAACACTTCCAGGGATCCAGGGGCAGCCACAGCTTCTCTGGGCACCCTGTGCCAGGGCCTGCCCACCTTCACAGAGAACAGTTCCTTCCCAATATCCCATCTAACCCATCTTGCTGTCTGGCAGTGGGAAGCCATTCCCTGTGTCCTGTCCCTCCATCCCTTGTCCCAGGTCCCCCTCCAGCTCTCCTGGAGCCCCTTTAGGCACTGGAAGGGGCTCCAGGGTCTCCCCAGAACAAGGCCATCCAGTGCTTTGAGAAGGGGGACTCTGCAGCTCCTTGTTGTGACCCTTCCCTCAGTGCCCACAGGGAAGGTGCCACCAAAGTACCCCATGGCCCAAAGGGGATTCAGATATTGATACTGAGACACTGAGTTCCTTAAAACTGACTCTGTCTCTTCCCAGCTGGAGGCTGGAGGAGTCATCTGGTGTCAGCCAGAGAAGAATGTTCCATGACACAGCTCCCGTGGCGGCCTTTGGATGGACAGTGCCCGCACAAATTATGGCTTTGGCTTGCACCAGGGTGGGGAGGCTCCTGTGCAGGCTCTGCCCACTGCAGCATACCCAAACTCCCAGGGCTCCTCTCTACTCATCTTCACTAACAGAATTAAATCAGGACTGTTTTCCAATGGCTTGTCAGTTTGCCACACTTCCGGCATACCCTTACAATTTAAAAAAAAGAATAGGAAGAAATTAAGAAGTAAAAGGGATGAAATTATTCTGAATGACTTGGTTACTTGTGAGGGAAAAGGACTCAGTCCTCAGATTAAAACTATGCCCCGTGATCCTTTTCCATAACAGCCCTCCAGAAGCTCAAATTATTTGTACTTACCAGTGGGAATTGAAAGCGCCTGAAGATATACTGTGAATTAAACTACTCAGGTCAGAACAAGATCAAGACAATGTACATCTCAGGAGATACAAACTGGAGAAATTCCTGCTTTATTCAAAATTAAATTAGATTACTGGGAAGGAGACATCACATCATATTTTGTCTTGCCAAGACATATGACTCTAAGCAAAAGCAAATCATCTGGAAGTTCTTCAAATACTTTTCTACTTTTTGAGATGGCCAGTTACTCAATGGCATAAAAACCTGGCCAGCCCACTGGGCTTAAAATCCAGCCTCCAAGGAAAACTGTGCCCTGGGGATGCTCATCAGGAGATAAAGCCTTGCTGGCTTTGACTCCTCTCCCTAGAATATGCAGTTAGGGAAAATGTATAATGATCAAAATTACAGAAATAGAAAATAATTAGGGATCTACAAGCCCTGCAGTGGTTGTTAGAGGTCAGACTCACAGCCTGTGTTTTTCCTTATATCTGTAAGGAAAAACATCTCATGTCTCTTTTTGCTGCTGGAGCTGTGTCAGTCATCCTTCTTCAGGAATGTAATCCATTTATTGTTGCTGTCTGGATGTCTTGGGGAATCTGAAGCCAGCCAGGTGCTACGTGTGCCTGCAGAAACAGCCCTTATGCAAAGAGCAGAACTGGCCATCACAGGATCCTTAAAGCTGGAAAAGACCTTGGAGACCATCAACTCCAACCATGGGGATGTGTTCTCACACAAGAGTGTTTGTTCCTGGAGATGAAGTGTCCAGGTTAGGGACTAACTCATGGCTAGATGAATTACTGTTTTTACAAGTAAAGTGTGTGAATTTATGGTTGTTATTATTGTCCTTCACACAACTCATCCTATATCATGAATTTTGATGGTGTTTCTTTGTGGAGTGGTTGTAAATTTGGTTTAATATTGATGAGTCTCTCTTCTACTATTTTTCTGTTTATCCAGAGGCAGTCCTGAGTATACTTTGGGATTTATTTCTCATCCTGACCTCCGGTGCAGAAGAGATAAGTCATAAAAGCCCAACAGAAAAGATCAGCTTGTCTGGTTCTGTGGTTTCTCTGGAAACTCTGTGCTGGTTGCCTCTCTGTTCATTAGGTAAATGAGGGCTTTGCAACGTTCTGGCCATGTGTTATTTTGGGGTTTCGTTTCAGGTGGCATTCTTCCAGGGATTGTTGTGGAGAGAGTTGCCAGCAACCTAGGGCCAGTGGGCTGGAGGCCAGGTTTAGGTGGAAATAGCAGGGTTTATATCACCAGCACAGAGCTCTGTCTGGGCAGCTAATTTTGGGCTGGTGCTTCTTTGAGGCATCGGCAGTTCCTGCGTGTCTGGTTCCAGCCATCACAAAGGCTGCCACAGCCTTGGCCAGGCCAGCAGGGGTGCCCAGGCCAGCAGCCAGTGGCAGGGCTGGTGGGAATCACAATTGCCTGCTGCTCCAGGGAGCTTTTCTGTGCCTGCAGCTCTGTGAGGGGTCCTGCTCTTCCTGGGGAAAGAACACCTGACTCTGTGCAATGCCTGTGTTTCGTCTTGATTAGATTTCTGTGGGAAGGGCCTGAGCTGCCACGCAAACCACTCCCCGTGGCTCCTCTCACCACAAACACCCTCCTCCACCCTCTGTCCTGGACCCCATGAACTGGGATCATCTGGGGTCGGGCCTGTGTGGGGTGGCTGGCAATAGAAGTGTGGATGTGGCAAGAGAGACCTTGTGAACTTCCACTGGCTGAACTCCTCTGAAAGGCTGGAGTTCTTGCCCAGATCAATGAAATATGGGTTGCTCCACACACTTCAGAATAATTCTGAAGTGTTGCAACTTAGTTCCTGGGGATTTTAAATGTTTATAGACTTTCCAGAGGGTAGGAAAGAGGGGAAATATTTATGTGTAGATAATTTCTGTTATACTTGAGCAATAAAAAATGCTGGGCCCCTTGCCCAAGGCTCCTTGCTCCCTGCTCTGCAGCACTAATGAATGTAAATGAATAAAGGCAGGCCTGTGAGCAATGCTGAGTGGAGAAAAAGCTCCCAACAAATGCAAAGCACAGTGGGAATCACGAGATAACCACCTTACATCCTTTTCTGTGTGCTGCACCCACTGAGCGTGCAATATTTTCATATCAGGTGATTTGTTAGCTGCCCCAAAACAAGTCTCTGCAGCCCCGTGGAGATTTACATTGCAACGATTTGGATGCTCTATTTATCCTTGGGCTGGAATATTTTAGTGATTGCCAATTACCTAGAAGTCCTCCTTAGCACAAGGCACTGCAAGATCAGTGTGAAATAAAGAACTTAGGCAGAGCATCAGGAACTGGACAGTTAAAATGTTCATGGTGGGCAGGAGTGAGACAAGCCTGTCTGCAGAACTCCTCAGATCCAGTGGTTTCATACACTGCTGGATAACACTTACCTAGCTAACTTGGAACCACTTCCTATGCAAAAAACCATATACAACTTCAGGCTTGCAGCCATCAAAAATGGTGTTGATTGAGATAACGTGTTTCATTCCATACCCTAAGGCTTTTGGATTTCATACAGCTGAACATTTCAAAACATCTCCTTCCCAGGTGTTCTGGTTCAAACTTAATTAGGAGGGTGATTTTAATTTTACTCTTTCTCAGCTGTTCCATTTTGCTCTGATACTTAACCAAAATATTCATAAAATCTTCACCTCCTCTGCATTAAAAATTGGCTTTTCCACCTGATACAGCTCTATCCTTGAGGTGAATCTTTTTCTCTCACTTTGAATTTCACATTTGATATAGCCATTTCTAACCTTCTTTTTAAATTACCAGTATGTGGAATCAGTCCTGATTTTGGGACTTCAAATACACTACTCCACACCTGGAAATGGATATGGATATGCCTGTTGTGCCTGGGATCAGGCATTCATAAACAGGAGCACTGCTAGAGAACATGTCTTTAAATACAGTCACTCCAGGCATATCCATATCCATTTCCAGGTGTGGAGTAGTGTATTTGAAGCTTGTGGCAAACAACGTATTCCATATTTGCAGAATTTTTGTTTAAAATACAATGTTTTTTCCTGAGGATATGCAAAGTGCTTTGTTTTGACAAGAGCTGAAATTATTAGGGGACTCACCCCTCTGCCCTTTCCATGCACCTGGGGTGGGTTAGAAGTGTGGCTTCCTAGAGAGGTTTTAGAATCACAGAATCTTTCAGGTTGGAAAATACCTCCAGGATCATCCAGTCCAACCTGTGACTGATCACCAGAGCACTCAGCCCAATGAGCCTTTATCAGGCAGACCACAGCCCTGAGTGCCACATCCAGTCATTCCTTGAACACTTCCAGGAATGGGGACTGGGCAGCTCCTTCCAATGCCTGCCCACACACAGTTTTGAGTTAGTAAACTTGCTGGGTACTGTGGCTAGGGAGAGATGCAGATAAAAACCTCTGGGGGAAAAAAAACCCACACGGAAAAATACTTAATTTTGCTACCCTCAAAACTGAAAGGTAATAATTAACATGAAGGTAACCAATGCTAACAGAAAAAAATAGTTTGTTTAGTTACTGAATAAAGTGTCATTAGGCAAATGAGATGACAAATTTGAATTGACGTGCATCCTAAAATAATCCATACAAATTTTGCAGGAGTGATAGCCACTGCTGTCGTTCTCTGAGGTCACACCTCCTCCTTTTATCCACATGACGTAACGTGGGCTGGGAGCTGTGTGAGCCTTGTTTGCCTTCCTGTTACAGGAGCTGTTCTGCTCCCCGAGTTCGTCATAAACCCCTGAAGCCTCCTGAAAAGTTTTTGGGGGATTTTGAGGAGCTGCAAGCTCTGGAGCGCCAGGCTATCCCTGTGTCACTGAGACTGTGTGTTCAGTTCAGAGACTGGTTTTAAGGAATAATGGCCATGGCTAGGTGATCATTTTTGGCTTCATGTTGTTCTTTTGTTTGACCAGAGAATAAAGGTGAAAATGTAGCAAGACCAAAAATAATCATCTATCTTTAGATTCTTACTCCCGTTGTCCTCCCACTTTGTTATCAAAAAGGAAAAATGTTGGTTTTCAAAATAATTGCCAACTGAAAATGCCTGGCAAGTTGCTCTCAGCTGGGTGTGGACACTCGTGTGATTCAGTCCATTTTCAGAACCCCAGAATCCCAGAATGTTTTAGCCTGGGAAGGACCTTAAAGCCCATCCAGTTAAAGCCCCTGCCCCTTCCACTATCCCAGGCTGCTCCAAGCCCCATTCAGCCTGGCCCTGGACACCTCCACAGATGGGGAGTCCAAAACCTTTTCCTGATGATGATGAGACAGTGTGCAAGCCATGGATAGTGATGTGCATTATGTGCCCTGTTCTGTCTCCTCTCCCTGACTCTCACCTCAGCATTCTCCTGGCCAGGTTTCCAGTATTTTTGTTTTATGAACTTTACTAGATAAATATGTTTAAGGCATAATAAAATTCATTTAAACAGAAAATAATACTAAACAGATCAACATTTTGAAGACACAAAATTTATCCACATATCTGGTGAAATAGGGACTCTTTTTGGGCTGTCTCCTTACAACTTCAAAAATGGGAAAGGTGAAGCAAAAACAATGTTGGGCTTACAAAGGATTTTGATTTAATCCTGTCTGATGAATATCTATATTGCAAGTGGCACAACCTTGTGCCCATCCTTTAAGGCATAGAATTATGATGAGGAAAAGTGGACTCTGATGTAGTCACCTCTAAAGAGCCATGCTGAGGAGGGGTCTGCAAGTGAATTATTTTTCACCTGTGGAAATATTGTACTCGTGTTTGTTCAGGTCTATCCATGCTCAGCCCCAGCTTATTGGGTTTCCAGACATGAATCCATGACCCCCTTCTCCAGGATGAGTCTTGCCCATGTGCTCTTAGTTGCTTGGCATGTCGTTGGCTGACTATGACCTCAATTCTCTCAATGCCAGCCTATTTCCAGCTGAAGTTTCAGGATCCTGATCCCATTCATTGATCCCTAACCATCCACCTAGCATGTTTTAGCTGTATCTTGTACCTCCTTTAGTAAAAACCACCACACAGTGTCATTTGTGTCTTATGTTTCTTTCTGTCACTACTCAGAAGATCAAATTTCCCAGTCTTTCCAGCAAGCAGAGACACAGGATTGGCTGAGCAGAATCACAGTTGTGAGTTGTCAAGATAAATCAGCAGATAAATCATCTGAGAAGAGCAGAGAATTAGAGCTGATGATTTAGTCAAGTTGGGTTTTTTTTTTTTTTTTTCACAGAGGGAAGACTTGGGCAGGTCCTGTGAAAATACCCAAGAATTACAGCTTTTGGTTAGCAAGGTGAAATTAAATCTGGAATCAACAACGATGCAGGGACATTTTTGCTGCATAGAGGAGCATCTGGCTCTGGAGTCCTGCCACAGGGTGCCCAGAGAAGCTGTGGCTGCCCCTGGATCCCTGGCAGTGTCCAAGGCCAGGCTGGATGGGGCTCGGAGTGACATGGGATAGTGGGAGGTGTCCCTGCCCATAGCAGAGGGTGGGACTGGATGGGCTTTGGGGACCCTTCCAACCCAAACCATTCTAGGATTCTGTGAATTTGTTAAACATGAGCATGTCCAATTGTATAGAGGAAACCTCAGTAGGTTGGTATTTCTGCTTTGGTTTCTTTTGCCTTTCTCGGTTGGCAGTAATGGATATTACCCCAGTGTGATGCAGGTTGTGTTTGCCTTGCTTTTTGTGCCTGTTTGTGGCTCATACCATCCTGGACTGATACATTTATATAGACACAGAGTGTGTGGAGGTATGCTTGCATATATGACACATCCAACCATATAAACCTTTATTCAAAGGGTTTTCTGAGAGCCCACTGTGAACAATTTATTTGAAGGTCTAGACTTAATTCCAATCAAGTTAGAAATGTATAGCATGTTCATTTAGAGATAAAATGTAGATAAAATTTTAGATAAAATGTAGATAAAATCTTACTTAACCAATATAAGAACTTGCAGACTCGCAGTCTTGATTTAGATGTAGATTATGTCAAGTGGATGGCATGGCTGCAGAGGCTTTGTGTGGTGCTGGTAAGTTCAGAATTTCACCATGCTCTGTGCACCCTGTTTGCACCAGGGGCCTGTTGCACTCAAAGAAGGTAAAAATAATAATGGCAGATGGAATTCCTGGTCTTCCTTCTCACCCTTTGCTCCTGCATTCCCATCCAATCACTTGAGGCTGTGGATGGGGAAAAGACAGGGATATTTCTCTAATATGGGAAGGGAGTTGTGGACTATTTGTGTGCCAGGCACAATCCTTGGGATTGCATAACTGCAGGAAAAACACGGAGCTGTTCTGGCACTGTCAGAGTTGGCATGGAGGACGAGCAGAGTCCTTTGCTAGAACAAACAGTTCCCAAGTCCGCCTCAGTACAGGGATCTCCTACTTGGGATCCTTTCAGTTTTGTGGAGATTTTTTTAACTGTGCTGAGTTGAAACTGGAAATCATTTCTCTCAGGGAAGGAGTAGTTAGTTTTTTCTACCCAATCTTTCCTTGCTAATGGCCCTCTGTGTCTGCTGGACTACTTGGGATTTTCTGAGCATTATTAACCTGGATTTTTGAACCTGAGCTCAGTTTGAACTGCAAGCACTGGGACCTTCAAGAATGTTAGAATTGCTGCTCACTTTTTAGAAACAATAAAGCATCTGGATGTTTTACACTGAAGGATAAAAATTTCAAAAAGAAAAGGTCTGGATCCAAGACAACATTTTTAGGACTTCCAAAGTGAATCAAACTTTCAAAACTTCAGGAGTTTCGTTCAATTTGGGATAAAAACAACTCTTTATACCCAGGAATAGCAATGTGCCCTTTCAAAATTCCAACATCCGTTCCTAGGAGAGTTTTACAAAACTAATGGCTGAAGGGATGGCAGCTTAGTAACAGACTTTGAGTGAAAGCATTGTCAAAAGGGGAAAAAATGAAATTCTGCCATCTCAAGTGCAAAACTCCTTGAAATTTCCAGCAGGCTGATAATGGGTTGATTAGCAGTAAATCAAAGATGCTCAATAATTATGGTTTCCTTACAGAAGTAACTTCCCAGTTATTAGGATGTTAACCCAGTATGATATTGAGGCTGGTCCTGTACCAGAGTGGGATGTAATGTTTTTTAGTGCAATTCCACCTAGATCCTGTCATTCCCTTCTGAGTATAGAAGAGCTGGAAGAAGTTCAGACCCAGAAATAAACCAGGTAAGTGCCTGGAAGTCTGGAGTTACGAGAGTAATAAAGTAGGTAAATATACAGCACAACTTGGCTCCATGACAGTTCACCTTCTATGGACACAGTGTTGGGGTGAGTCCATAGAAGAGTTTCAGGTGTCTTTAAAAATAGCAGATGAAGTAATGGAGGAAATATTCATCTGGATACAGGGAACAGAATCCTTAGAAATCCTTAGATCTTGCAGATCATCCCATTCTCTCTCTGAGAAGTGATAGAAAGTTTGGAGAGTGCTGAGCAGCACATGAGGAATGGGGAGGGGGTAGTAAGAAGCAAAGCAGGCACAAACTGCTTTGTGAGAGGCAGGAGAGATTGTAAAAACCCCTGTCCTGTTCTCTCCTTCTCCCAGGCACACTGGGCCAGTCCCCCCAGTGCTGTGCTGGGAGTGGCAGCTGGAGGACAGCATCCCCCTGAGGAGCTGGGGCTGTTCCTTGTGCCAGAGCCTCTCCAAGCACAGCTGCTCTCAGGGCTTTAGCTCAGCGCCTGAGAATCCCTGTCTGGAACGCACATTCCATCCCAATGACAATGGGATTGTAGGTAGCAGGACACACTTTAATTCCCTTTTCTTGCATGGTTGGTAGCAGAGAGTTTTGATATGAGAGCTTGAGTTCAGGGCTGGTCTAGGAGCAGAGGGGGATGTGTCCATCCAGAGGAGCCACAGCAAGGAATTCCCATTGTCTGCAGTGGCTCCCACAAACTGGGGAGTCACGCCCTGACAGGAGCCAGCCTGGGAGAGCTGGGGCTGTTCACCTGGAGAAGGCTCTGGGGAGACCTCAGAGCTCTTCCAGCTCCCAAAGGGGCTTCAGGAGAGCTGGACTTGGGACAAGGGATGGAGAGACAGGACAAGAGGCTTCCCAGTGCTAGAAGGCAGGGACAGATGGGATATTGGGGAGAAAGCCTTCCCTGTGAGGGTGGGCAGGCCCTGGCACAGGGTGCCCACAAAGCTGTGGCTGCTCCTGGATCCCTGGCAGTGTCCAAGGCCAGATTCGATGGGGTTTTGAGCAACCTGGGAGAGTGGAAGGTGTCTGTACCCATAGCAGGGTGTGGAACAGGATGAATTTTTAGATACCTTCCAACCCAAACCATTCCCTGATTCTGTATATTCCATAACTGTTAACATTCCATGTCTATTCTTTACTGATGGGTGTTGGGGGTTTTGTTTCTTTTTACTTTGGGAATTTTTTACCATAAGTTGCTCAGAAACGCTAACAAGTGGGTACTTAAGAGAAACAAAAGTGGTGGCCAAGCTGAGGGGAGGAGAACATCTGGTTGCACTTCTCTTATGTGGGAGTTTCTTTCCGAAGGGTAGAGATAGCTAGAGATTTGGGCTGGTAAAAGACAGGGCTGGGCCAGCTGCTCTCTCTGTCTGTTTTGGAGGAGCACGGTTGGAGCTGTGCTGAGAACCACACTGGAGAGGTGGAGTATGGGTGGAAAAGGCTTCTGGCATCAGGACTTTTTTGGTGACCTTTACCTCTCAGTAGTGTTATAATAAATCCTTAGGAAACACATAGGAAATTGGATGTTTGTAGCAAGTAATGGCCTGGAAGAACAGCCTGCAGCCTTAGGCAAAGCTGAAAACCAAAGACGTAGCAAATTAATCATTAAGCACAGTAATGGTTTGTTTCCAACACTTTATTGTAAGAAATGTAGGTTTTCATTGTCAGGTACTCGTGCTTTAGGATTTTCTCCTGGTTAGGCTTAGGATGGTTTTTACGTAGAGAATGCCGAAAGGATTTGGGCTTGGACAAATGAATGCGTTAATGAGAATTATTTCCCCTGATGGAAATGATCCCATAGAATTCAGAACAAATAGAGAAAATGGCCATTCGTGACCCATTTCAGACCAGCCTATAAGCATACAATTAAAATTAAGCATATGTTTGTATTTCTTTGACGTCAGTGGGACTTCAACAGGGCTTAAGCGATGTCCTGACTAGAGAAGCTTCCATCACCTCATTGTTCTGTTGATTTAAACCTGGACTGAAACAGATGTCCTTAAAGCTTCCATGCATTTTTATGTGATGTTCAATCCCACTGGCAAATGTGTTCACAATAGAATAAAAATGTAGTGCCAAGTTGTATTCAGAACCAGAGCTGGCTGCAGGATTGATGGCAAGGTTTTATACAGCTTTGTCACCATTTGTCTCCACAGGAAGCTTTGTTTGGGGGTGTACAGGGAGAGGTCTCATTAGGGAAAAGGCAGGAGGGAATATTTTTACATTCCTTGAATAAGATGCCACCCTCCCATGTTAAAGGGAAGAGGTAGCCAGCAAGGAAACAAGGGTTTGTTCTGATAAGCAAAGAGCTGGAATTAGCTCTGTGTGCTTGGCATCACATGAGAGGGGATGCCGATGTCAGCTGTGCTGGAGCTGCTCTCAGGGCTGTGTGCTGAGCTCTGGGTATTGACAACGATTGGTGAATGTTGATTGTAGTTTGTGCTACTTCTGTGTTTAAAAACAAAAGGCAAGCAGAGCAAAAGGAGAAAGGTTGGGGTCTGCAGGCCCAGGAGTGGAGGGTGCAGCTGCAGGTGAGGGCCCTGCTCTGCAGTCAGCACTGTTTCACCAGGGCAACTGGGATGCATTCCCCCAAACAAAAGATGGAACAGAGAACAGAAAAATTCTGCAAATTTGTCTCAAGCACAAGAACTACTTTGTTCTCCTTATTTTCTGCATCTTGGCTACTTCTAACAATTTGCATACCTGAGTACCTTGTTGCCACGATGACTCTTCACCAGACAATTATCAATATTATCTGTGACCTGTTTTCCTCATGTGTTTCATTCACTTGCCTGCTCCTGCAAGTGGAACAGGACTGTGTCCTTCTGCCACTAGCAGGCTGGTTTGTCATACTTAAACATTCCCATATCACATACTGACAAAAATAAAGTTTATGCTTCAATCGTTGGGTATTTTTTCTTCAGATGTTTTACTTGGCACCTCCACAGGAGTAAGCCCTGTTGGACTCACTGTAAGTGCAGAGTTATGTCCCTTCACATAATTTATTTTGGGAATATCCAGGAATTGAAAGAAGTGTAATCATTGAAGACTAAGCTCAATGCACCCATTTAGTCATTAATAAAAAAGGATTATGCTCAATCAAATAATAACATCCTCTAATAATTCCTGTATAAAGTTTGTTTTCTTTGGAAAATTGCTATGTGTTCTTTTCCAGTAGATAGTGATACTTGTAAGGGGTGAGTAGATAAGGCATGAAATTACCGGATCAGAAAATATCCTGAGTGGGCCATGGGATCATGGAGTCTGACCCCTGCCCTGCCCAGACACCCCAACAATCCCACCCTGTGCATCCCTGGCAGCATTGTCCAAACCCTCCTGGAGCTCTGGCAGCCTTGGGGCTGTGCCCATTCCCTGGGGAGCCTGGGCAGTGCCAGCACCCTCTGGGGAAGAACTTTTCCTGATCTCCAGCCTCACCCTCCTGTTCTGGTGTTCTGCACTCTGATCTTTGGTGCTCTCCCAAGGCAGTGGGGTAGATGAGACAGAGATGGAGTTAAATGCAGGATTGTGGAGAGAAGCCCTCCCAGAGGAACCATTGCTTGTGGGGAAGGTGCTCCCTTTTTTCACAGAATCATAGGGACCTCCTCAATTTTCTTACATAACAGAAAATACCTTATCCTGGGAGGGTCCAGTTCATTACTGTGAGAACAAGTAAAAATCCCAAGGCACAGCTCATGTTTAAGGAATCATCCACCACAGAGATTTTAATTCCTTAGGAATTTAGCTGCCTTAGACACCCCCCAGACTCTCTGTCCCAGAGCAGAGCATGGCTCCATGGAGCTACAGAACAGGAATCACAGGGCTGGAAGCCTTTCCTTGCCTCATACTGCCTTGAGCTGCAGCACCAGGGATGCCAGGCTGGGGCTAGCAGATCCTGAAGTTTAAGAGAATGAGGTAAGAGATAGGAAAATTACCCAGAGTATTCTTAAACTCAACATTGTGCAAAAAGTCTAATTGGGATAGTCAGGTCTTGAGACACGAAATTAATTTTTTTTCTTGCTGTATTGGAATGCCCAGGTATATTTGTAGAGTTGTAAAAAAATCCTTCTGCATGCACCATGTATTTATCCACTCTGCTCTGTGTTGTCTCTGTGTGATAGTGACTTTGAATATTTCCAGGTTGTACTTCTGTTTTTGAACTTCTACTTGCAAAATGATCTGTCAGCTTGTTATTGTGGGGAGAGTGATGGCTTGCTGCCAGGCAGGGTGGTGTGGGTGATGTTAGCTTCATCCTGATGCTTTCCAGCTATTTCTGGGAGCAGATGTCTTTAATCATAAGGATCCTCCTCTCCAGAAATAAATAATGGAAATATTCATCACTGAGTAAAGTGACTGCCAAGGATCAGCCAGATAAGGAACAGCAACTCACAAATTCGGCTGTCAGTGAGAAATCTTTAGGTTTACTCTTACTCCAGAGTGTCTCTGACCATTTATATGACACAGAAAAGATTTCATAGTTTCTCAGGGAGAGATGTGCAAGTCTGTACAGTACCTGAGAAATAGCTGGCTCCTGATTTCCTTGGTTTTATTTGTATATTAAGGCAAACATGTTTAACTTTCACCTGATCTATTCCTCAGTGTCAAACAAAAAACCAGGCTAGAAAAAAATACAATTTTCTCATTCTGCAGATGTAAAAAATTGTTCCCTTTTCTGTGAATTCTGAAAATTTGGACTCAATTCCTCCTGAAACAGCAGATTGGGAGATTGTTCAATATCAGACTTAATTTTTGATTATTTTTGATTGTTTTTTACTATTTTTTATTACTGTGCTTGGTACCAGACTGAATCAGTACATTGAGGTTCTGCTGCTCTAGGAGTATTTTGAGAACTTAAATTCAGCCTCAGCACACAAACATATCTTTTTTTCACCGATAGAAAAGGACTGAGGGTCCATAACTCCCACTGGTTAAAAACTTTTCCTGTTTGAGTTTAACTTGTTTTACAGAGTGTTTCTTTGTGGTTAGGAAATGTTTTTATGTGCTTTGCCTTTATCATAACAATAGAAAAGATTTAGGGCATTAGGGAATAAAGTTTCCTGATAGTAAAAAACTTTGATGGTATCTAGGAACTTCCCTGAATGTTAGGACATATTTAAAATAAACCAGCCCTCTGCTTGGTGTAGTGTCTCATATCAGCCTTTGATGTGGGGTTTTCATGTCTAACTTAGTTTATGAGTGTGAGACAGAGTAAGAGTTTGGAGAGTGAGGACAAAATATCCCAAAGAGATGAAGGCAGAGTTTGTCAACAGAAGATGCAAAACTCAGCAAACACATTTCTCTGGAGCTTCTCCTTGGTCTGTCACACCTGGAGTTTGGCACTGCTCCTGGATTTCCAGGATAATTTCTGATGTGGAGCCAGGTCTCTTGTGGTCACAGCAGAGCTCAGATGGATTTTAGTCAATGGAGAAGCCACAGAGCAATGGCTGCATGGAAAGAAAAGGAAGGCATTAGAACAGAAATGGCCTCATTTGGGAGAGGAAATATCCAAGTTACCCTTTAAATGGAGTGTTGCCTTTGAAGAGCATGAATGGACCATAAAACCAGCAACCCGTGGTGTTAATAACAGAGTGTGAAGTGAATGTTGATGGTGCCATTACTCTCAAAAGGGCAAACAAGGTTGTCTAAACACCTTCAGCTATTTAATGAAAATATATCTCTTCAAAAGTATATCTCCAATATAGTCTCTTGGTTTCTCTCAGTTTTCTTGTGATATTTGGGGGAGTTCTTTGCACTTCTTAGGAGTGGGGTTGACTTAATTTCTTTTGATTTATATATTGAACACAAGGATTTCATTAGTTACTGATTTTTAGTTTGAATTTCAAACTGAATTCTATTCCTTGTAGCTTTTTGTTTGCACTGACTTTTTCTCTATCAATCATTACAGGACAGAGCTGAGACTTCTGGACCTGTATGTCCTCACTTCTTCCAGGGAACATTAAATTATATCTAGAAATATGTGATAACCACATGATTTTTTTCAAGGAGAAATCAAGGGGAAACTGCTGGGCACGGTTATCAACAAGGCACTGGGCAAGAAGGCAGGTAGGAAATGACAGTGACGACAACAGATCTTCAGAATAATGAACTTCTTGGCATTCATGTTCTTAAAATGTTTGGGGTTTATTGTCTATTGCCTCTTTTAGTGACTGATTTTTGTTTAGATTGAGGCAACTTTATTTACATCCATAATGTATGTGGTAATCCTGGATATAATTTAATAAAATATTTGGTCCTGTACTCATCTCATTTTAAATGTCCTAATATAAATAGGATCAGTCTCAGTATAAAATTATTCTAATTTGTTGAAAAGCCACAAGTCAAAGTCTCATGAAAAGCCAGTTTCCTGTCATGGAAAGCTGGGAATATCAAGCCCTGGGCAACCTGTGACCCCAGAGCTGCCTCTGCTTTGAGCTGGAGGTTGGATGGGAGCCCCTTGAGGTCCCTTCCAGCCACTTCTCCTGTGATCCCATCATTTTATGGGGACAGACACCATAGATTCAGTAGCAGGCAATTACAGGGACTGACTTCTCCCTTAATATTAAGGTTTCCCCTGACATGCTGCACTTCAAGCACTCGGGATATTTCAGGATCACAGGATTGTGACTGAAACCTGCTGTTATTTCAGCTCTTTATGTTTGTTTCCATAAGTGCCATGGGTGGCTTGGCCACAGCCCCAGAAAACCACCTTGTAGGTGGAAGCAGGGAGAGAAAGAAGGAGAGGAACATCAAGGAATCAGACACCTGACTGAGAGCTCCCTCCAGAAGTCCCTTCTGATGCAAAGTTTTCTCATTCACAGTGGAAAGTCCTCCAGAATTATGGCTTATTTTTTATGTCATAGGGGAAATATTTCCATGTGGGAGTGAGGAAGTAAGGGCAAAGGCAAATTGGCTTGGAGGAAAAGTCATTTTTCTGCAGTCCTGATATATCTGATAAATGGTCTTAAGGACTAAAGTGGTAAAAAGGAAATGCATTTACTCTGCTAGATGTCAATGATAGGAAGCAGCAGCTTGAAAATCCTGCTTTAGGCAGAATCCCAGCTAAACTATGTCAGGATATGCAATGGATAAGCAAATGGCTAATTTTCACTTGGAGAAATCTTAATAGCAAGTTTACAGTCCCCCCCTCACCTTATGGTGCTGTAGATAATGATTTGCACCACAGGAGGAGAGGTATTTTATCTTGACAAGAGCAAATGTCAGCCTTCCATGAACACCTCATATTTGTGAGCCTGATCAAAGAATGATTTTTCTCTGATACATGGTGCAATGTCTGGAAAAAAGTAGTGGGTCTGTGTGAAGCATCTGACAAAATACCTCTTTTTGTTTACTTAATTGCGTGTTTGTCCTGCTATCCCCACTCTCCCTTTTCCATGGTTTGCCTGAAGCTGTGCCCTTGAGGACACACTACGAGGGGCCTTGTAATTTGGCATGGCTTCCTTTAAAGTTCTGCTTCAGGGGAGATCTCTTTGGTGCCTCTCAAGGCGCTTTTCCACACCCTGTCATTGCCTCACCACAGTCCAGAGCTCGTTCCCACTGCGGAGAATCCCAGGAAGGGAGGGAAGCCAAGGAGGCAGCGCAGGGTCTGGGGGCTCCGGCAGCTCTGGACACACACAGGGACACTGCAGCAGGCAGTGGGCTGAAACAGCCTGAAATTAGAACAGCAAACTTCACATAAAAGGCAAGGCAAAGAGGTTTCTTAACCCATTCCAAGGTTAGTTGGTGAGGCACCCCGCAGCACACTGCGTGGGGGAGAATGAGGGATGGGGGAAGGCAGTTGCTAAATGTCCTTTGTCACAGGGGAAAAAAATAAATCATGAAACCCTACCCATAATTTTCTTGAAGAAACAGGATTAAGATTAAAAGTAATTATATGAAGTAACGTGAACAGTCACAATGTAGAAAAAAAAAAGGTTTTTATTTCTCCTTGCGTCAACAAGAAGGGAAGAGGAATTTTTGACTTTTAGTTACTCAGCTCTTTATCAGGAGTCTGAGCTGTTTCCTTGACCAGGGAGAAATCAGAGTTTTGATAATCAGAACTGACTCTGGGAGTTCTAATGGAAATCCTGGAGTTCCCCTGCTTGCTGGGGGTGGTGTTTATTCCAGCATTTGCTATCTGTAAAACCACAAAATCTATAACCAGAGCCGTTCCCTGGGAATCGCGCTTTGGAGAGATTTTAAATGCCGAGAAGGAGAGTCAGAGATAAAGCCTGGGTTTGCAGATGCCCCCTCCTTGGCAGAGTTCAGGGGCAGCTGATCAGGCCTGCGAGCAGCACGTGGCTCCACACAGGTCTGTGGCTGGAGCAGCTGTGCCAGGGAGAAGGGGGAGCAGGGGGACCTCAGGAATGGGGCTCACACCTCCTCTGGGCACTCATGGTCACCTTGGAGCTCTGGGAACTCCTCTTGTGCTCAGCAGGGCATCTCTTGGGCACTTGAATTAAGTGCATTTGGAGGATTTAGAGCACAGATGATGGGGTCAGACTCCCAGACTTGCTGTCAAAGGGGAAAAGGTAACTAACTCAATGAGAACAATTTTATTCATGCTTTTGTCATCTCTACATGTCTCCAGACCAGCACTGAGCTTGTCTGACACATTTCAGAGTCCTTTCCTACCAAGAGATGAGGTGAGGTGGTCTGCAGACAGTGGTTGACGTGGAAGACAAAAGGACCCAAATAATGGCACCACCGTGGATTCTCTGCATTTTTCTGGTCAATGTTCCCTCAAATGGCACATTGAGGATGTGGAGGGGGAGGCTGCCACATCAAACAGGCGCTTTCTGAGCTGGCAGTCCTAGGCTGGCTTTCTAAACATACACTTGCCCTTCTTTGTGACAGTATTTACAGAGGGCAGCTCTTCCCTACCCTGCTTCCCTACCCTCACCAATGAGACAGACCACCAGATCATCAGTGGTGGCCAGGGCAGCTCAGCCCCTCAGTGCATCACAGCAGGGGACCCATAAGATAATGGAGAAAATGAGAATTCTGGCTTGCTCTGTGCCGAGGAGTGGCTTGCTGCCCTCTAATTGTGGCTACAGCTTTGCCAGACACTCGGCTTTGTTAATGCAATGTGAATGCCACCTACGTGCCCCTCACTGGCATCCTTCGGTTTGCTGCGCTTTGAGGAGGTCTCAGCTGAGTCATTTCAGCCTTTTCTTCTCCCCTTTATCTCTGCTTTTTTAAGACCACTGTTTTTCAAAGTGAGTTCCAATTTAGGCACTGAGTTTGTGCAAAGCCCTAGTGTAAAAATGGGTCTTTGGAAAGAGCTTGACGTCAACACTGAAGTAGAACTCAGTCTCATCTTTTCATGTCTGGAGAAGAATTGGCATCTTTGGGAGCTGTCATGTTAAGAGTGCAGGTTATGGGTGAGCAGCAGCTGAGGTTTGAGCCTGTCAGACTCTCCCACTGACTCACTGTGAGCTCCAAAAGCCCAGGTAGGAAATACTTGTTTGGATGTTAATCAAAGGATCATAGACTCTGGAATAGTTTGGGTTGGAAGAGACCCAAAAGAACATCCATGGACTACCATGAGCAGGGGCACCTTCCACTATTCCAGGCTGCTCCCAGCCCCATCCAGCCTAGCTCTGGACACTTCCAGGGATCCAGGGGCACCCACAGCTTCTCTGGGCACCCCGTGCCAGGGCCTCCCCACCCTCACAGAGAACAATACTTTCTTAATCTAAACCTGCTCTCCTTCAGTTTAAGGCCACTCCCTGTTTAGCAGGAAACAATGCAGCAAATAATACAATACAATTTAGAAAGAAATTTACCAATTTCGGTATATTTCAAAACACTTCAATTTCAAATCTGTTAAAGCAAAACAGAAAAACGTGAATGAGTGGAAGAGAATTCTAAGGTAATCATCACAAAGAGCAAAAGTGATAGAATTAAAAATGACTTCAAATTCCACTTTTTGGATGGAAGTGTAAAGTGGACCAAAGGGGACTGAGTGGTCAAGCCACACCTTGGTGGACCTGGCCGAGGTTCACAGGGCACAGTCACCGCTGTTTCAACACCCGTCCTTTCAAAACCAAGAGTCTGTAAGTGAAAGTGTTATGCGTGCAAACGTTCACGAGGTACTTGAAGAGCATGAAAGTGTTGTGTGGTCACATCTGCTGAATCAAACACCTTGAGAGAGGCACATTCCCACAGTAACATCCACCGCTGCCGCGACAGCAAGGGCTTTTTAACGCAAGGGATATTTTAATGCATATTCCATTTATCTGATTACTGTTTTCTACCACATCAGTCGCTCGCTCCGGCTCCGGCCAAGCGCTCCCCACGGCAGCGCTCGGGGCTCCTCCGTCCCCTCGGCCCGGGCACCGCAGCGCCCGGAGTGACGGAGCCGCCGCAGCCCCGCCGCTGTCCCCTCTCGCAGCCGCTGTCCCCTCTCGCAGCCGCTGTCCCCGCTCACCCCTTGTCCCCGCACAGCCCCTGTCCCCCTCTCAGCTCTGTCCCCACGGCCCCGGCCGCCGCCTGGATCCTCCTTAAGAGGCGGTGGCGGCCCGGGCCCCTCCCCGCCCGGAGCGCGGAGTGGCCCGCGGCGGGAGCGGAGCGGAGCGGAGCGGGACGCGCCCGGCGGAGCCCGGCAGCCGTAAGCGCGGGGTGGGAGCGGGGCTCACCGCGGCTCCAGCGGTCGCAGGGCGGGCGGGAGCGGTGCCGGCAACGGGGCCGGAGCGGAGCCGCCCCCGCGGCGGGACGGGACGGGGCTGGCGGAGCCCCCGCGGGGAGCAGTCCCTGCGCGGACAGCCCCGGCCCGCTCTGCTCCGCGGAGGGGGCTCCGAGAGGTACGGGGGCGGCAGCGCGGGGGAGCGGTGCGGGAGCGGGACCGCGGGGTCCCTGCACGGGTCCGCAGCTCCATCCCGGCCGGGGCGGGGGTGCGTGCCCGGCCCCTGTCCCCGGCTGGCACGGACACGGGTACTGGCAGGCGGTGAAGCGTTCGGCCGTGCGAGCCGTGGGGAAGTGCGGCAGGGCGGCTGCCGAGGGAACATTTCGCAAAGTGTCTGCGAGAGCAGCTTTTCTCTTGGGTCCGATGCGAGAGGAATGTCTGTAAGAGTTCCTGCTCACGGCCTTTAGCAGGTTTCTGTTCACTTACATTGGTGTGGTCACGGACCAAAGTCACGGAATGGTTTGGGTTGGAAAAGACCCTAAAGCCCATCCAGTCCCACCCACTGCCCTGCGTAGGGACACCTTGCACTAACCCAGGCTGCTCCAAGCCCGGTTCCATGGGGTTCCCTGTGCCTCTTTGGGATTCCCACACTCACAGGTGCAGGGTATTTGCTGTGCCCAGCCCTGCTGCACCTGTGCAGCGCTGCTGCCCCAGCGGTGGGATCAGTTCTGTGATCAGTTCTGTGCTCCCCCAGCTTTGCATGGGCTTTGTCCCCTTCTCTGGTGAGCGGGAGCTGCTGGGGCTGCCTGACCCCTGCCCAGAGCTCGACCTTGTGCCTTCACTTTGGGGAAAATCCCTTCGGCAGCCCGAACTGCTGAGTGCGGAATTTCCCATGTGGATGACGGGATGCAGACTCTGGTTCCAGCTCCAGCCCCAAGGGAGGAGCAGTGCTGTGGGTAGGACCTGTAACTGCAGTGGATGTACCTGGCAGAAGATGCTGTTCTGCAGCTCAGTAGGGTGAGATTCACGTGAAGCTGTTGATGCAGGGGATCAGCTGCTTTGTGGTTACCCAGAGCTGTTCAGCCTGCTGAGGATTCCAGACAGAAAGCATGAATCTAAAACTGATGTGGTTATTTTCGTTAGTGAGAGGTTTTCAATATATGGTGTAGAGATAATGCTCTTCTAGCACTGTCATCTCTTCAAACCTTCACGTTGGCCCTGTCCACCTTTCTGCACTCTCGTGTTCTCCTATGGCAGGGATCCATAACAAAAGAGAAATGCAAATATTGATTTGTGCTTGAATCACATAAATTAATCTCTCCTGCATGGCCAGTCTGCACTGGAAAAACACCAGTTTGACTCTTGGCACCAAGTGTTGTTTATGACTTGTTTTTCTTAAAAAAATTAGAAAAAAAGCCAAAAAAAAAAAAAAGTTCTCCAATGCTAGTGCATCACTAGGGTTGCATATTTAACTTGAATATGTTCTATTGAACATTGTTATCATGATTATAATTTTCACAGCACTTTAAATAGGTTACTTCTGCCAGTTGGCCTAAACCAGCTAGAATGGGAAGTATTTCAGGTTTTTCCCTAGTTTTTCCCTTCAGTTTGTGAATTTTCATCCTACAAAGGGGAAAAATCACGAGCATGGGGTGAGCACTGAGTGTTTCCCTCAGAAGTATTCCTGCAAAGCCATTGAGCAAACTTCAGTGACACTTTGGATAACCTCAGTTCTTCTGACAATGCCAAGGGCTGACACAAGTGCAATGCAGAAATGGCCTTCTGGGTGCACACAGCTGCAGGAGTAATGGGAATGGCTCTGTTGGGGTGTTTGAATTGATGTGCAATATCCAGGGATGTGGCAACCTCGGTGACTTCCATGGAGGTTGGAACGGGGCAGCCTTGGCAGTGGAACTGGAGATTTGGGAACTGAGAATTCAGATCACATGAAGTTAATTGAATGGCTTGGAAAATACCAGGGAGAGCAACAAATAGTATCCAGAGAAGGAGGTGTCTCCCTTGTATCCAGAAGTTCAAGTGTATTAAAAGTGACTACAATGTATGAGAAAATACTTTGTTGTCCCTGGAAAATTTCTAGCCCAGGAGGTAAAAGCTTTACAGTATGGTATGGCCTGTGTGAATATGGAGTTGAGAGATTACATTCCAATTTATTTTTTACCTGATACATAATACTGCTATGGAGCAGAGTCTCCCTATCCTTCAGGGCACGTATCCTCCATATCTGAGGAAGGGGAGTGGTCTTGAGGGAGCAAAACTGAATTCTTAACTAATTGTTTAGTTGACATTGATGGGCAAGTTGGTGTCAAAAATATTGGTGCCTCACAGTCTGGACATGATTTAAACTATAAAAGCGGGTCCTTCCCTACAGCTCTGGTTCAGCTAAGGATTCAGCTTCCAGTTAAAGCCTGGGGGCCACTCATGGAACACACTTTTAAACTGAGTCTGCCTTGGTCTGGTGTTATTTCATTTGTCTCTTTCCAAGGAGAAGCTGCACATAATTTGTGGAAGGACTTGTCTTTGATTTGGTGAGCAGGGGCAGCAGGATCTTGCTGTGAGGTGATGAACTCTTGTCTGGGTTTGCTGTGGCACTGATATAACTGTGTCTTTCTCAGTAGTCTGAAAAACAAATCCCAGAACCTGCTTTGGTAATGGAAATGACCTCATTGCTGCCCTGGGTTATAATAACGTGATGTAGTAACAGAATACTTTCAAAAGAATTCTTCCTTTTTTAAAAATAAGAAAAAATCAGCCCCTCATCACCTTGGTATTCAGACTTTCCTGAGGATTTTCATTTACTGTTTACCTCAGAGACATGACCCAAATTTCCTGACTGTACCAATTTCCAGTAGCCTGTGTGTCAACGTCTGGAGCAGAGTTACTCAGCCCATGAGGCAGGGATGGGAGGTGGGCTCTAGGACAGGGCAAAGTGGTCCCCAAAACAGGACCAAACTAAACACCAAAAGCTTCCAATATTTTTTAATAGATTATGGGGAAAACAAAAGGATCTAGTGAACATTTAAACTTTACTCTAATTTTTTTTTAAATGAAAAATATTGTGGTGATATTGCAAGTGAGACTCCATGGACATTTTTTTAGAAATATCTATTAGTTCTCCCATTTGAACATATTATGGAGGTGTCCAAGGCCAGGTTGGATGGGACTTGGAGCAGCCTGGGCTGGTAGAAGGTGTCCCTGCCCATGGCAGGGGTGGCACTAGGTGGGCTTTGATGTCCATTCCAACCCAAATCACTCTGGGCTTCTGTGATATTATATAGAATGACACAGTTTCTGTAAAAAATAAGCCAATATTTTTAATGAGGGGAAAATACCAACCATATATTGATAGATGTACAGATTTGACTAATCTTCTCATGGGTTCATTGTGGGCTGCCAGCAGTGGTGCTTCCTCAGCCTGTGCTGGTCCTGTCTCAGCTGGCAGCAGTGCTAGGGGACACAGACACTGCAGCTTTTCTCCCAGGTGTTTTCCTTTGCCAGAGAGTGGGCTGTGGGGATGGCACTTTCCTCTCTGCCTACGCTTCTGCTGCGTGCTGGTCATTCCAAGACTCTCAGCACATGTAGGGAAGGATGTTTTTGGGCTCTGGACTGACAAACAGCCAGAGTGGGAGTCAGCGTGGGAGTGTCCCAGACTCTTTAAGCGATCCCTGGAGGAAAAGCAGGTGCTTCCATGATGAAGTGATTCCAAAGAGATATCTCTCAGAGCACAGAGGTGATGCTCTGGGAGTGCCTTTTGCTCTGTGCAAGGGGCACAGTCTCTGGGGTTGGTGCTGGAGCTGGCTGAGGGGCCTGTGCTGTCTCTGAGCACTGGGCTGCTGTCCAGGCTGCACAGCTCTGCTGGCAAACCCTCTTTAGTTGTGATGTTTAATCTCCTTCCAGATGAGTGGTAGCACTGGTGGCTTGGAGAGAAACATACAGAGCTGCTTTTTCTCCTGCTAACAGCATTGCTTCAGCGTAGGATGCTGAAAGTATTTAAAAATACAGCTAAGCCTGCAAACAAAAATAATTTTCTTTCCAGCTTCCCTAAATATGCAGCTTTAGGAAGGAGACACAAAACAAATGGTCAAAAGCTTTCACATAGACAAGTTCTGAACTATTTGAGATGTATTAGTCGCATCTGTGTTTTTTTTGTGGTTACCTGATAGTAAAGCTGTTGAACTGACTAATTTTTGATATTCATCTGGTATTTTCCTTAGAATGATTTCAGCATAAATCAGTAAGACTAATTTCTTTTCCTATTAATATTATCAGTGCTCATATCCTTTGCCAAGATGGGTAGGAATGTGCACTTCTGTAATAAATTATCCTTTTCTATTTACTGGGATTATAAAGGTCCTTATTTATGCACACACACAGATCTTATAATAAGATATGTACAAATGCGTATTTCTTCCAGTTAGGGGCAGTCCCAACCCCCAAGGGATTGCATTTTACTAAACATGCATGAAGGACAGGACTGATAAGTGGAATGTTGGGATAGGTGGAGTAAGAATTGGATGCACATGTCCAGGCTGTCTCATCCCATCTGCTCCATGGCCTTGGCCAGACCATGAAATAGAAAGATTTAGCCTTAACATTTGTTGTGAAATTACTTCTAATTTGTGGTGCTTCCCTGCCCCTCTACCATGTCTATTTCTCAAGGGTAGAGATTATAAATAGGATTTAATTACTAAAACTGTGTTTCTCATGCATTTAACTCACTGTACTGTCAAGTGGATGTTAACAAACAAATACCCCCAAGCAGAGGTTTCATTCTGTCCCATCTCAGGGGAAAGCAAACAGCACCTGTGGGTGATTGCACTGATCAGGGAGCATTTCTGGCTGTGGCATGCACCAGCACTTTGCATGCTCCATCCCAAAAACTGTGCCTTTGGACCTCACATGCAAAACTGGAGCTCTATGCAAAGCCAGCAGCTGCTGCCTGGTCTGGCATTACTGGAAGGAACAACATATAACTACATTTTGGGGAGAAGGTGGTTGTGGAATGTGAATAAATGGAAATTTTATGGTTGATCCTCTTGTGTTTTGTTTTTCAAAACAGAAAGAAGCCTATAATTGAGAATTTTGAAAGACTTTTGAGGCACATCTGTTCTTTAATTTAATCAGTATGGGTGTGTGTTGAAGTGAACATTGCAATAGTGGCCCTCTCTTGTCCTAGACAATTTCTATAAAATACAGAACTAACTATTCATGTGCTGCTGTTCTGAATCCTTTTCCTCCTTAATCCAAGCAGATGGATAATGAATGTCTAATAACACCCCTTTATCTCCTGATAAAGGCAGGACTCTAATTTTCACAAGCCTGGTGGTTTTGGACTGTTGTATTGTGAAGAAAAAGTAGTTTTCACTGTGCCAAAGACCTACAGCTGTGATTTAAGGACAGTGCTGGTGAAAAACTTTAAAAAATGGGAGCAGAGCTTCTACAGCATCTGAGAGAGTGTGCTGGGAAGCAGGTCCTGGCTTTCCCTAAATCCAGAGTGTTTTTATGGGTGTGTGTTTGTTTCAGTGATGATATTCTCAGAGTCCCTGCTTTTCCCAGGCACTGTGAGGTTCCCTTAGGGAGCTGCTGTGAAGCCTGTGCTGATGGTAATGAGAACCAGCTCTTTGCTAATGGCAAAGCCTGCCAACATGTTGCATTTCTCTGGCATTTTCCACTTGGAACAGCACATGTCCACACAAGTTTTTTTGGTGATGATTGCATTCAGCTGGGACATGCTTCCAAGTGTTGTTTTGCTTTTTAAACTTAAATTCCTTTTTCCAAGAATCCCAAATTCATTGACTCAGTGTGCTATTCAATGAGCTCTTCAACTCCCCTGTGGCCTGGAGAATGCAGGTTAAATTTTTATGAGGGTGTTTTTGAAACAGAGAAAATTATATTGGATATTATAAATCCTTCCCTGTGAGGATGGGCAGGCCCTGGCACAGGGTGCTCAGAGAAGCTGTGGCTGCCCCTGGATCCCTGGCAGTGTCCAAGGCCAGGTTGGACAGGGCATGGAGCAACCTGGGATAGTGGGAGATGTTTCTGCCCATGGCACAGGGTGGCACTGAATGGGCTTTAAGGTCCCTTCAAACCTTCTATGGTTCTGTGAGATTAAATAACTTCTTCCAAGGCATTAAGTCAAATCTGAATGAAAATCACCATCTGAAAGGAATGGTGTGGGCAGGGCAAGGTCTTCTCCCCGAGCTGAGTGACCTTTCCTGGCCACTTAGTGGCTGTTTTCATTTAAGAGCTGATTTTAGGGTTAAACTCTCCCCCAAAGAGTTTTATTTAAACTGATGTAGCTCACTTCTGACAACTTTGTGCTTTGACAAATGGACATTTTATTTATAGAAAGTTTCTTGAAAAGTGGTCAAACACCTGCACTGTGAACTCTCTGCCCTGTAATGTGTCGGTCATTTCCCTTTCACCACAGAGCCAACACATCCATGGGTGTTTCATATGCTGAGAGAGAGTTTGAGTTGGCAAGGAAGGGAGTAAGCCCTCGGTGTCTTAAGAAATAGTTAAATTAGAAGCTTAGGTAGTTTGGTAAGAGAGTAGTCATAGTTCATTTAAGTTTCCTGAACCAATCCCCTGTGCCTCAGAGAGGAGCATGAAAGTCCCCCTTGTGTCCCAGATTTTGCAAAGGTCTTTTAACAAGGGGATATGTAAATTTGGGGTTTCTTCCTCCCTTTGATTACTGTCCTTTTACTTTTGAAGTCATTGTGGCTCCTTAGTGATTGAGAGTTATTGTATCACTCTCCTGAAATCCATGTTTAAGTTACTGTGTTTTTATGGGTTTTGTTACTTCTGTGGGTTTTTTCTGTTTTGTGTAACCACTGATGGAATTTACCTCCTGGTACTGGTGGAATCACATTACAGTAAAGAGAATTTTTTTTTGTGTGTGTGTATTATAGAGAAAATTTTCCAAGAATTGTGTAAAGATATTCTTTTCAGTCTTGATCCATCTCCAAAGCCTTAGTTGGGAATTTGTTTGTAGTGGCTTCAGTCCTTTATCCTCTCAGGGCTTGACTGTGTGTCGGTGTGGATAAGAGTTAGATAGTTCTCTAAAAATGAAGCAGCACCTGTCTCAAAGCTTTCATCCTAAATCAGCAGGGGTGGCACTGTAGCTCGTGCCACAGCTCAGTGTTCTCCCTGTTGGCACTCTGAATCCATCTGGAATGGTGGGGCAGGAAACAGAAGCCCTTGGAACAAAGCAGGAGCAGGGTCTGGTTGGCAGGGCAGGGCAGGGCTGGCAGAGCTTCCCAGGGACCAGAGAGCTTGGGGAAGTTGTGAGCCCACGGCACAGGAAGAGGAAGGAGCTGGGGCAGGGGCATGAGGCGCCGGTCGCAGTGTGGTCTCTGAGCAGGAAGGTGCCCCTGCTCGCCCTCTCCAGCAGGACAGGGTGGAGGAGAGCCCTGCCAAGCCTGGTGCAGAAAATCAAACCCCTGTGCAAATGTTGTGCCAAGATGAGGTCGCCTTCAAACACAAGCTGGCAGCTCAGGAGCTGCTTGCTCCTGAGAGTTGGGGCTGCCCCATCCCTGGAGATACCCAAGACCAGCAGGGATGGGGCTTGGAGCAAGCAGGGATAGTGAGTGGCATCCCTGTGGGTGGAATGAGATGGTCATTAAGGCCCATTCCAACCCAGGCCAGTCTGGGATTCTGTCTAACAGCTGGCTGAAGGTCTGCTTGGCTCTGTGGAGCCAGGTGGGGCTTGCTCCAGGTCTGGCTTTGCTCAGCAGCCAAGAGTTGGATACAAGACAAAGATCACTGTTATGGAAGTACTTAATTTCTCCTCTCAAAAATGTAATATATGTGTTGGGCATGTCTATGTTTGTCTTTGTGTCTGTGTGCAAAACATATATTTATGCTACTTACTCAGACTCCAGCTTGTCAATAGCCATGAAATATTAACATATAAATTTTACTCTCAGCATTCAAAGAGGTTGAAAAATGTCAGTGTCAGAAGTTTGTTCATCACTACTTTTACTAGAAAGTCCAGACAGATTTCCTTGAGTCACTCCAGTTTTGTCATGCTTTAAGTGCTGACCATAGAACCAAAGGAAGTGCTGCACAATTGTCCCCTTGGCTGCAGATGGTGACCAGAGTTCGTGTTTGGAGTGAGGAGCCCAAAACCAGAAAGTTGAGTCACGTTGTGCAGACATGACGAGTGGGAGATGACAAAACATACCTTGTGAGTGCAGCCCTTCCTCCTGCCTGGCAGTGCCAGCAGCCTGGCTGGGGCTGCAGCCTGTGCCAAAATGCCAGGAAATCCCCAGCTGAACTGAAAAAGATATTGAAAGGAAATATTGACCTTAAGGTCAGCTAAATTTGTTTTACGTGCATTGCTGACCAGAAGCTAGCTGTTAAATTTTACCAGCTTGTTCCGTTTTTAGCTGTTTTTTGGGGGTTTTGTGTGAAACCGCTGCATAACTGTAGTGCAGAAGGACTATCAGCTGCCTCAGGTGAAGCCTGAGTGCATCAGGCACCTTTGCATATTGGATTCTCCCACAAAACCCAATAAATACTTAAATAAAAGCTTATTCTAATGTTTTCCCTAGAAATTCTGTTTTTAAACCATCCCTACTTTAGAGCAGGGAAGGAAAAGAAGGGGAATGAAGGCGTGGATAAGTTAAAGATGTGCAAGAAGCAAACCCTCATGATTTTAATAGAATCTTTAAAAGGCATTGGCTCAGAAATACTTAGAAGTTGGCTGAGCTCGGTGCTGTCCCCAAGGAACAGGGATGGGTTTGGAATGAGATTTTTGGAGGCTGATTCTAGAGCTCTCAATCATGCAGCAGCAGTTCTTGCCACGGTACCAGTGAGGCTTCTGGAAGGGGGATCCTGAGGTTTTGGCAGGCAGCAGCTCTTGACCACAGTGCAGCAGAGCAAGTGGAAAGTTTTGCCAATACTCCAGGTAAGAAAGGCAGGCAGGGGAGGTTTTTTCCCTCTCTTTTCCCCCTTCACATGAGCTTTAAAGGAATATAGTCAACAAAAAGCTCTGCCCAGTCAGGTGTTGCAGTTGAGATGTCTATCTTTAGTTTTAGGAGTTCTTGCATAAGTGTTTGCATTCTTGGCAAGACTTTGGAAGCTGCCACTGGCAGTGAGTTTTTCCATTTCAGAGAGCCTGGCTCTAGGTACTTGGGGCAGCCAATATCTTGAAATTCAAAAGTGAGTCTTAAGCTGGGCTTCCAAAAGTGAAAATACTCCTCAAAAATAACTGTCAAACATTCCTGGAAGTGTCCAAGATCAGGTTGGACAAGGCTTGGAGCAACCTGGGATAGTGGGAGATGTCCCTGCCTGTGGCAAGGGGTGGCACTGGATGGGCTTTAAGGTCCCTTCCAACCCACCAGGATTGGAATTCCAGGATTATATGATGGAAAGTTTATTTGTAGAATAACTAGGTCCCAAATTCCTACTGTATAGAAATGTTGGGCATTTTCCCATCTGCTTTTCCTAATTGCACTGTGCTCATAGTAAATTACCTGCAGAGGTGGGTTTGAGTCGTGCATTCTGATTGGTTTAGGTCTATATCCTAATAATTGTTTTTAATGGAATTTGTCAGATTTTTCATGTTCCTCTTTGTTTCTTGGCTTTCTTGCTGGAAAACAAGTGAGCTGCTTCCCACATAAGCCTGACCCACGCAGTGGGGATTACTGGTCAGCTGCCTGAGGTTTTTTGACCACTTTTGAGACTCTGCCTTGTGGCTTTTATTTCTGTAGCAAGGATAGTGATTGTTGCCATTTTTAAAGAGTATTCTTGGCATCTCTCAGCTGAGTTTGTTGTTCTTTCTCAAGGCTGTTTTTTTATTTCCACTGCAATTTCAGTTGAAGTGAAATAGGATGTTGAAGAACAGTTATTTAAAGGTATAAACTCAAGGAGCTCTTTCATTCCTTGAATAAATGAACTCCTTACTTTGAATTTACTCAGTTCCACTTGAACATCCTTCTGTGAGTTTGCCATACAGCGAGTTCACATATGGGGACATGGGTTTTTCTCATAACCTCAAAGGCTGTTGCAGCGAGTGGTTCTTGTTAAGTCCCCTTTGTGTAAGCAGGATAATTGTAACATAAACCATTCTGCCCTGAATCAGTTGCCTCTTCCTCATTCTTGCAGATGCTGCCTATGGGGAAACTACAGCACTTGGCTTGGTTTTCAATCCAGGGCACTTCCATGGCCAATGAGACACAGTTGTGGGGATTCAGGCAGAGATGCTTCCAGCCTCTAGAATATTCCTGTTGAGGAGGCCATTCCTTGCAGAATATAAGATAAGGAGGATGGTTTTAATCCAGCCTAATTCAAGTTTATTAAAGGACCATGTCTGATGCCCTTGACTCACCAAGCCTTGCATTGTGTATCATGGAGCATATCTGTGGCCTGATAATTTTGCAACTTCTGTTTTCCTCACTTTTGACCTCTGAAGTAGCCTTCAGCACTAGAAAAGGAGAAACTTTACACTGGTGGTGATTGTTGGGACTTTTCCAGAGTTTCAGCCCTGCTAGAGTGTTTACAGCCCTCCCTCCACTGTTGCTGTGTCACCTATACTTTCAGTAATTGCTAGCAGGCTGACAAGTCATCTTTAAAAAAAGATTCACTATCTCTTCATCTATTACCTCCCCTATAGCAGGAAGTCAGATCTTAAAATCTCCTGTCTAGCTATGCTGTGTCAACTTCCTTGACAAGCTTCACCTCACAGTGTCCTTCAAAAATGTGGCACAAAGGTTGAACTTTTTGCCCCTCTGCTCAGAATCCTTCCTCCCACCCACACTTCCTTAGCATGGGGAGAGCAGTCACAGAACTACGGAATCACTGGGGTTGGAAAAGGCCTGTGACTGATCCCCACCTTGTCACCAGCCCAGAGCAGTTCCTTGGACAACTCCAGGGATGGGGACTCCATTCCAATGTCTCACAGCCTTTTCCATGAAGAAGTTCCTCCCGATGTCCAACCTCACATCCTGAGGCCGTTCCCTCTCCTCCTGTCCCTGTTCCTGGCAGCACAGCCTGACCCCCCCCCGGCTGTTCCCTCCTGTCAGGAGCTGTGCAGAGCCACAAGGTCCCCCCTCAGCCTCCTTTTCTCCACGCTGAGCCCCTTTCCAGCTCCCTCAGCCCCTCCTGGTGCTCCAGACCCTTCCCCAGCTCTGTTCCCTTCCCTGGACACGCTCCAGCCCCTCAAGGCCTCTCTGGCCACGAGGGCCAGAACTGGACCCAGCACTCGAGGGCCCTCAGCAGGGCCAGCACAGGGCACAGCCACTGCCCTGGGCCCGTGCCCACACCAGGGCTGGCACAGCCCAGGGGCCATTGGCCTCTGCTCCACCTGGGCACACCTGGGCTCTCTTGTAAGTTCTGTCCCCAACACCCCCAGGGCCTCTTGCAGCTTTCCAGCCACTCTTCCCCTCAGCCTGGAGCTGCAGGGGGTTGGGGTGACCAAAGGCCAGCACCCAGCACTTGTCCTTGTTGACCCTCATCCCTTTGGCCTTGGCCCATTGGTCTGCTTGGCATGCCAGCAGAGCATCTACTTTTCCATTTGTGGTGGAAGTGGAGTGATGGGGGCTCTACATGGAGCAGAGGTAATCCTTCCTCCTTGTGTGGGAAGCCCTAAATTAAGAAATAACATTACAGTGATTTTCCAGGATGCTAGACAAAGTCATGTAGAAACAGAGTATTTGTTATTTCTGTTATACAATCACAGGATCAATCTAACCAAATAAAATGCTGTAATCTGATTTGATAGAAATGGAGGGTGACATTCATACAAAAAGTCTGAGTCATTACTTAGCTTATTCTCTACCCCTTACTCTTCTGATAGATTGAAAGTTAATGACTGTGCTGGTGAGTCACACTTATTATATTTAAAGTTGTTCCTGTCTTTGATTTTTTAAGAAGAATTGGACAGCTTAATATAAACAACCTCCCTCTAATGATTTTTCTTACACTTGTGAAGACGTATTCTGGCAATGATATTTATATTATGCTGCGTTTACTCATTTTCAGGGCTTTTCCACTTGGTGAGACTAACTCCAGAGTAAGCTTGTGCTCAGCATGGGAAAAATCTCATTATTCTTATCTTTTGACATATCCTGTACAAATGAATTATCTGTGGGAATGTACTGAGAATGAAAATGTTCCAGTAATAATCTCTGTGTATGTGTATGTGTGTGTAGCTTCTTTTTGTGAGTTACTGTGTTACAGTTGGCCTTCCAAGAGAATAATCCCTTCTCCACTTCCATCTGTCACCTCAAGTGAGTGAGTATGAGCTGAGATCACAGAAGACTGTTGACTCAAGGAGTGATCCAGCTATCCACTAATAGCTTGGTACTGATGGTGTCTGAAAATGTGCCTGGCGATGAAACACCCTTGTCCTGGCAGAGGTTAGAGTTCACTCCTGGGTGTAAGTGAGATTTAGGCACTTCGGGAAATCCTGGCTCTCCATGACAAGGCTGGGATTTATGGCACTGGGAGAAAGGGAAAGGCTGCCTCTCCATGACAGGGCCAGGCTAAACTGTGGCCTGTTTGCTGTGTAATTTGTAAACTGGGGCATTGACCAATAAAACAGTGAGAATCAGAGGGTCATGGAATAATTTGGGTTAGAAGGGACCTTAATGTCCATCCAGTGCCACCCCCTGCCATCGGCAGGGATATTTTCCCAGGTTGCTCCAAGCCCTGTCCAGCCTGGCCTTGGACAATTCCAGGGATCCAGGGGCAGCCACAGCTTCTCTGAGCACCCTGTGCCAGGGCCTGCCCACCCTCACAGGAAAGAATATCTTCTGTATGTCGAATCTAAATTTCCCCCCAGTCAGTTTGAAGCCGTTCCACCTTGTTGTGTCACAATTTCTGATGCAGAGTCCCCCTCTGGCTTCCTTGTAGGCCCCTTCACATCCTGAAAGGCTGCTGAAAGGTCTCCACACAACCCTCTGTTCTCCAGTTAACTTAATCTCTTCTTTGATTACCTATAATATACAGTTAAACAGTTAATGGTGATGGTGCTGCCTTGAGGTGCTCTTTCTTTAGTAAGGAATGCTGTCAGCCCCAGGAACAGCACAGTCACAGGTGGTGTGACACCACCAGGTATCAGGGAAACAAAACAACCTGTGTTGGTAATGTCACAGTGTCCTTGAAGATGTGTTTAGAGGCACTGCTTCCCCTGCATCTGCCAAAGGTGGGGCTCAGCAACTCCAGCTCAAGGGCAGGACTTTGTGTGTGCTTGTGATACAGCCCTGAATTATTATGGTCAGCCTGGGGAGGAGGAGGCTGAGGGCAGAGCTCACTGGGGTCTGCAGCTCCTCCAATCTCTGCTCCCTGTGACCAGGGACAGGACCCAGGGAAGGGCTGGAGCTGGGCCAGAGGAAGGTTTTCCTGGATATCAGGAAAGGTTCTTCCCCAGAGGGTGCTGGCACTGCCCAGGCTCCCCAGGGAATGGGCACAGCCCCAAGGCTGCCAGAGCTCCAGGAGGGTTTGGACAATGCTCCCAGGGATGCACAGGGTGGGATTGTTGGGGTGTCTGTGCAGGGTCAGGAATCAGACTGGATGATCCTTGGGGGTTCCTTCCCACTCAGGACATTCTATGATTCCATGAAGTTTTTACCATTAGGCAGTGTGGGATGGACAGCATGTAGGGGAAAGTGTTAAGCAAGATAATTTTGGGATTACAGCTCTGTTTGCTGCAGATGTTTGCAGTAAACATTCTTCAAGACTTTTTTCACGGCTCTTGATGAGGATCAGGATTTCTTGGTTGCTCTGTATTTGGCTCCTCTGCCACACTACAATTTTTAGATCTAGAATTCTCTAAATTTGCTTTACCCAAACTCTGTGGGTAATGCAGTGTGAGCTTCCAGAGGGCGTGGTGTAATTACCTGATCTGAATTAAATCCACTGTAAGGGATTAAGTATTCAAGTCACTTAAACATCTGCTTTCTCTTGAGATGGGCTCTGGGAAGAGCATGGATAGCTGTCTCTCTGCCAGCCCTGGGCCCATGAAGTGGCACTGGTGCCTGTGCTCGGGTACCTGCCTGTGTTTGTCACATCCTGAGAGACTCTGATTAACACAGGCAGCCAGGAGCTGCCATTTGGAGTACCATGGCATGGGCAGGGCTGGATCTGCAGTGCTGGTGGTTGGAGCCCTGTGGGACCCCGAGATCCCAGGCTTTGTGAGCGAGGTCTCCTTGCTGCCTGGCCCTTCTGAGAGCCCTGCCCGTGGCTCTGCGCGGGTGTTGGGATGCAGTTGCTGATGACGTGGTCGTGTTTTTGTCCATCTGCAGGATCCTTGCCTCATCCATGGAGGGCAGATGGCGCTTGGGGACTCTGCTGGCCCCGCAGCCAAAGAAGCTGTTTTGTTGTCTGCAGCATCACCAACGCGCTTCCTGCAGATGTCGAAACAAATGAGGCGGGGGGTTGTAGGGAGAGAGAGAGAGCATGATCTCATGTCTGAACCAGTTGAGGGATCATCTGGAGAACTGGAACTCTGCCTTTAGGATGCAGCACGTTAACTCGAACCAGGCTTTTCATCCTGGGTCTAACCTGTTCTCTTATTTCCTGAGACAGAGCAGTATCCTTGCCTTGGTTTTGTGTATCCTCTCAAAGCAAGTGTGGTAGGGAAATGAGTATTTTCTGGTTTTGCAAATTTCCTCTCCGTTATGGTGATTGGGTAGCTCCTGCTGTTCCCTTTCCTGGATTGCCTTCCAAGATGTCAGCAGTTCCTCCAGAAATGATATAGCTGGGCATGTTTACCATGATTCTCCAATGCTGAAGTCTTTCTTATTCACACTTTCTCAGATAACAATGAATAAATAAACCCAGGGTTATTCCAACCCTCAAACTATTATTAGGGCTGACAGGAAAGGGTGGTTAGGCATAACCAGGGAAGTGATGGAATTGCTGTCTCTGAAAGCATTCAGAAAACGTGTGAGTTATGGTGTTTTGGGACATGGTTTAGTGATGGACCTGGCAGTGCTGGATTAATGGCTGGACTTGATAATCTTGGAGGGTTTATCCAGCCTTAATGATTCAGTGATTAAAGAAAAGACATTGTAATGTTCTAGTGATCATAATGAAACTAAATTTTTATTGTCATGCCTTCATGTAGTTGCTCAAGAGCAATAGTTTGGGAGTGATATATAGAATTGCTTGGGGCTTATCCTGCTGTTTCAGAATTGAGCATTAGGAATCATTGCCTTGTGACCAAGCCCCTAATGGTGCTTCACTTCCTTTCACTTTGAAATTTCTGCTGATGGTTCAGGTCTGACGATGGTCCAGCTGGATCTGAGAACTGATCCTGTTGAGCAGTTCCCCAGGTTTTTTAAAGATGCACACAAGAGTAACCTCTGGTACTTGGTTGGTTAAAAACAGTTCTGACTTTGAAGGCCTCTGGTGGCCCCTGATCTTCACTGAGTGCTCAGAAAGCAGTGGCCTGTGGTGAGCCTGTGGGAGAGCCATGAAGTCCTGATTTGCAGTTTGCCCCTCCAAGCCTCTGGAACATGTCCAGTCAGTGGAAGTTGGCCAGGAGGTTACATAGAGCTCCAGCTGGAGTTCCCTTCCAGGATTTACAGAGGGCAGTATTGCTGCTCCTGCAGAGCTCGCAGTCACAACTAGCACTGTAATGCATGGTAGCGTAAATACTACAATGTAGTTACAGAATAAATATAATTCCTCTCTTCTTTTGTTTATCTGCAGAGCTGCTAGAAACACTGGCATGACTGGAATTTAAGATACTGGATTCCTGCTCTTACCCTGAAGTAGAGGAAATAAACACGAGAAATTTCTCCAGCTCAGGCAGGTAAATACCTATATCTCCACAGTTTATGGGAAATTAAGTTCTTGGTAAACAAATTAATTGTGAAAACCTTCCTAAAGAGTAGTAACTGATTTGCTCTGTAAAATATAGTTCAGAAGGAACAGATTAATTTTAATTATATCTTCTTTTTTATTTATTAGTTAAAGGACCTTTCATACTGAACTCTGCTTTGAGAAGAGGGGAAGCCTCTCCTGTGTGGATTTGAAATAGATAGTTGGCAGTTGCCTTGAATAAACTAAGGCAAAAATGTCTATCATAGATCCTTATCAACACATTGTGGTAAGTAGCACTGAATTTTATATCTATATATATATATATCTATATACACACTATCTTCTCTGATATATATACACTGTCTTGTATAATGACTTCTCTGCTGGAAGTTACTCTATATAAGGACATAACATTAGAGTTGTTACTATTTCCTTGAAGAAATGGTATGTCTACTTTTCTTCTTCACAGTGCAGTTTTTTTTGGGGGGGAGGGGGGCAGGAGGAGGAGGTTGTACTCTTTTCCTTTTCATTAGTATGAATGTGAATGGAGAGATAAGTTGGCATTTTGGGATATTTAGATCTTAAACTGGTGTATGTCACTAATGTTGGTTCAAAGAGAATCCTCACAATATATTGTGCAAACTCAGAGTGAGATGATCTGTGCCACTCAGCAGCACACTGTGCCCCTGCTCCCTTCTTCCTGCTTTATTCCAGTTTTCCTGCTGCATCCTTGTCCCAGCTGTCACACCCTTGGGATGGCAGTGAGCCAATGGATCCTGCTGAATGAGCAAAAAACCTGTTCAATACAAAAATGGACAAAAATTTCTTAGGGAGAAATCTTTCCCTGTGAGGGTGGGCAGGCCCTGGCACAGGGTGCCCAGAGAAGCTGTGGCTGCCCCTGGATCCCTGGAAGTTGCCAATGCCAGGTTGGAAAGGGCTGGGAGTAGCCTGGGCTAGTGGAAGGTGTCCCTGCCCATTGCCTGGAGTGGCACTGGACAGGCTTTGGGGTCTCTCCCAGCCCAAAGCACTCTGGAATTCCATGGAAGGGTTAGAAATCCCATTCTGTGCTGTTGCAGCTGGCCCAAGGTGAGCTCAGCCCATGGATGAGTGGAAGTAGGAGGAAGGAAATGGGAGCAGAACTCCCTTCAGTGGCTCAGCAGCCTCTCAACCTTCCGGCACAGCTGGAAGTGAGTTTCCAGAGCCAACACTGGGATGGCAATTCCTGCCCAAGCCAAAATACAGAGGCACACTGGGGGTGCTCCTATCAGGGGCTTCTCGTGACAGCACTGGGCTGACAGCAACAGTGAGGTGTCCTCAGAGATAGCTGCCACACACTTGTCACAGTGTTTTACTTTTACACAGCTAAAAATACTCCCTGTGCTTCCTACAAGCGATCTCTTATCAGCCCTGTGGTTTGTGCCCCATGCGCTCACATCCTCCACGCCAGTGTGCAGCCAGCAGATGTCAAACTGGCTTGTACTCCCTGCCCAGTCCTGGGAGCTGCTGGGAGGGAGGACAAACCTCAGGGTGATGTCTGTGTTAAAACAATGCTGGCTTAATTCCTCCCAGCATCAATGCCCTCTCCTGGATGGATTGCTTGGAATGATCTGTATCTCTATGGGAGAGGTTTCTGAGGCACTCGGTTATGTATTTTAATAAATCTTACTTACATAAAAGGACTTTTTGATGCCAATAATCAACAAAATGGAGCTGTCCTATGTAATATAATAAATAAAAAGTGTGTGTAGTAAATGTAGTTATAGCTCCCTGGGAATGCTGAACTGTTGCTAATTCCAGAATCAACACTGTTTGTGCAAGAGCTGATCCTTTAATTGCTTGGAAAGTGAATGGGAATCTTTGAAGTTTTTTAATTTGAAAACTGAAATCCTGTGGAAAGTTTTTATTGCAATTTTGATCAGTCATGGGCAGCAGGCTTACATTAATGCAAAAATACTGGATTTAAATGATATTTGGCATTAAATTACTCAGAAGGATTCTGCATTTTCCAGAAGTCCTTGCGCTGGCTGTTGTGTGTTTTCCAAGCTTTTTTTTTTCTCATTTTATGAAAGACTCTGACATATAAATTAGGATGTTCAGAAAGCTGCTGCACGTGCAGACAGAACTGACTATTCCAAAAATGCAAAGAATTAAACTGTGTAATACCTCTTCATTTACTTTGATATGGGGGATAAATATTATAACAATGGAAAGAAGCACTTCAAGATAAAATTTGTGTGTGGGCACTGAAGTTTGTCTTAACTATAATACCCTGTGAAAGAAGAGCATGGGCTCCATGAAAATCAATTACTTAAGTAAACAAGCAAATATTTTCATTTGTCCAGCTCCATTGTTAGCTCAAGTGTCCTTAACATGAAGGACGTAAACCCATTTAATACCTGTGCAGTCTGCCTGCCTGCCTGGCTCACAGAATGCCCGTGTCCTGGTGGAGCTGTGCTCTGTGACTCAGCATTCTGGAATATGACAAATGTGATTTTGAGCCCATGCAAATCCCTGGCTGGCTGGGCACGGCCGGAAGGGCGGCAGGCAAAACCCGCCTGTGTGCCTGGAGATCCTGGGGCTCTGTCCCTGCCCCTGGTGGGAAGGGGTGTGTTGGTGTGCAAGGACAGCTAAATGAGAGCAGCAGAGCAGATAATCGGGGAAATTTTACTGAGGGCAAGGAAAGCACTCAAAGGTGAGAGAGGAACAAAGGAGAGCTGAGGTGTGAAAACAGGAGATGCTGAACTGTGGCTGTGCAGTCATGGAAAATGTAGATTGAATAGTGAACACTGTCCACCTGAGTTTCCATAACTCAGAAAACCCATATTCAGACAGAGCATGGTGAAAACTTTTTGATTTTTCTCTTTTCCTCTCTACATTTATGGAAAAAGAGGAAGTGAAGTGAAACATGTGTGAAGTGTGTCACTTTGGACAGTGTATTTGAGTTTTTTAAATCTGTAGAATCCCAGAATGGATTGAGTTGGATAGGACCTTAAAGCCCACCCTACCTCACTGCCATGGGCAGGGACAGCTTGCACTGGAGTTAATGGTGAGGTTTTGAAATTTGTAACCTGTCTTAGATTTTTAAAGGAATGTGGATGTTGCTCTTCTCAGTGTTGCAATATTTAAGTGATTTATTTACCATAATCTGTTTTTCAGAAGTACTTGATGTATTTGTACAGATTTTTATCAAGACTTAAGGTGAACGTAAGTCACTTGAGAAAACGCAGCTTAGTCATCTGAACTAGCAAGGACTGGATTTGTAAGGGCATTCAGAGTCAATACATTTCTCATGGTGTTTTCAGGGGCCTTCATCAGAGCTCCTTCTGAAAAACGAATAAAAAATGCTTCTGAAATATGGACATTTATGCCTTTTGATGTCCTTAGAAACTGCATCCTAAGTGGAAAATTGCTCTAATTTCCACTTGCATTTAATTTGCATGAAAAACATTTATTTTAGTGTAAGAAGAGATGTAGACTTTCAAGCTTCCTGTGTGTATCTGTGTATTTATTTTTTTTACTAAGAGGGAGATTTTTTATTTCAGTAGTGGCAAATTTCTTCCAAGTGTATGACCATGGCCAAATATTAATAACTGTGTAAAACTGTAATCCTCAGTGTGTTGTTTTGGGTGAGGCACAGGGAAAGAAGATACTGCTTTTCTGTTTTGCCAGGCCTCTGTGTTTTCACATGCCTTTCAGAAGATCCCAGTCTTAAACCAGACTTAATTTCCTTGGCAGTGCAACAGCTGGAATGATGGACATTGCTGCTTAAGTTAATAAAAAGCAATTTTTGTGAAGGCATTAGTAAAACAGTTATAAACTTGTAATAGAAATAGGGGTGATATCTGTGCTGCTGGGAAGAGAGCAAACTGGGAAGTGGTGTCTTGGCCTTGCTTTGATGGTAAGCACAAGAACTTAGGCATATGAGTTTAGCCATATGGGAGATGCAAGCAAATTACTTTACAGAGTGCTTGTTGTCAAGGAATATTGTGTAGTATCCCCCTTTTCCAGCCAGAGCTGTGGGACATCAGAATGGCGCATGAACTTCATCTATCAGCTGAGAACTAAGCCCAGCACACCCATGTCCCATCCTTGTCACTTAATTATAACTCCTCTTCACTGTTAAATGCTCAATGATCTCTGATTTGTGGTCTCCACCGAGGACAAGCTCTCTCTTGACAGCTGAGAAAAAGGAGGAGGGTGGTGTGTTTGTACTTTGGGCTGTTTCTTTTAATTACAAGGTTGGATATGATAAAGGAAATGCTCCAGTCTGTATGAAGAAACTGAGGCCAGTTGTGAAACCAACTCTATCAATCTGGCATACTTGGGAGATAATATAATGGGAGATAATAAACCAGCTTTGGACAATTTCAGACAGCAAGCTGGAAATAGGGGCCAGTGAGAGCCCATGGATTCTGGGGAGTCACAGCTTGTAAAAGTTTTTGGGGCAGGGTAAATGTCAGAGCTGGGGTGACTTCACACAGCTGTGTTCCTAGCCCTTCCCAGATACCCACCAAAATCCCCATTTACCCTTCTGTGGAGGAAAACTCTGGACTTCTTTTTCCCCTCTGGCAGAGGCAGAAATTTGTTCAGGGAGAAGTCTCATCCTCCTTCTCCCTCATTCATCTTGGAAGCTGCAGTGCAGAAGGGGATGGATGTCACTCAGTCATTGGGATGTCTTCATGTCAGCCCATGCAAGGCTGTGAAATACATGTTGCTCCTTAGGAACTCTGGGTTCCCAGAGCTGAGCCCTCTCTGCTGGGTCTGATGCTTTTGAGGTCCAGCATCCCACTGGGAGTGCTGGGAAGAGTCTGAATTCCCTTTTTCCTGTGGTGCTGAACCACTAGCAGTGCCATGACAGTTTCAGTGCACCACAGCTGGCATTGCCACAGTTTCTTCCTTGCCTGCTCATTTGGTCTTGGATCCAGATAACCCCTGTGGCTGCCAGGGGAAAATTCCAGAGCCAGGTGGACTGTCCTGGCCAGATCCTGGAGCAGCTGACACGGCGTGGGGGTGATTCCAGCCAGATAAAGCTGATAAACTCAGTGTCTGGGTCAGGCAGGGCTGCAGTGGAGTCATCTGTGGCCACCTCTATGAGAGTGTGGGTGTTTTCCACCCACCCTGCATGGCTGTGGGTGTTTTCTCCTGGAGCCTTTGCCACAGGGATGTGGCCGTGCCTTGGCACACCTCAGGCTGCTGCAGGAGTTGTGTTGCTGTCACTGGAGGTGCTTTTTATTGACTCCTGACTCAAATGCCACTTAAGCACTCACAAGTCACTTTGCTGTCTTTAGAAGATTCATTTTGGCCTTCCTTTTTTCCTTTTTTAAATTTTTTTTTCCAGAAAATTCTATGTAACCTATGAGATGTTAACTTTTTTCTTTATTCTTATGAGAGGGATCCAGTTTGGCTCAGGTCTCTGGGTGTGAGCTGTAGACACAAAATAAGGAGGTTTGGCTGAAACAACCAGTTCTGGGAAAAAAAAAAAAAAAAGGAGTTATCTAGATGAAAAAATACCAGGAAAACACCAGGCAGAGTGTGACTAAGCATGCCCCATAGCAAGGGTATTGTCTATGATTTTAAATTAATTTCAGTGAATTTCCTGATGGTGGCCTTTTCCCTGGTTGTTTTGGTCCCGGTGAGTGAGTTTATTTTAATGTACTTCACAAGGCCAGTGGGTGGTTAGGAAAAGATAGAAAATATACAGTGGTGTGAGACCTGATCCTAGCTTTAATACCTCACTTTTCCTTCCAATCTCTGTGTCCCTGTAAAGGCAGTATTGGCTGCCCTGCAGTCTGCACTGGTGATTCTCAGTGGTATCCAGCAGGCTGGTCAAACTCAGGGCCATGTAGATAAAGCAACACTACAGCCAAGTTAATGACCTCTTTTATTAAGGCTTTTGCTTTTTGTTTCTTAATTTCATGTCTTTTTCTACTTCCCTGGTTTGCTGAGGACACACCTGCTCCTAGGCAGACAGCTCCTGCTGTGTGTTTGAGCTTTGCAGGAAACAAGAACCTCCAGAAAGTGGAGGAAAGGTGCTGGTGGCTGTTTTAACAGCTTGCTTTGCATCTTCCTTACATTGTCTCAAGGCTGCTTTCACACTGAATATTGATGTGTACTAGAAAGTATAGCACTCTTACCCCTTGTGTGTGCACTGTGCGTTTATCTGCTCCAGAACACAGACTTTGAAGTAATTCCTCTCATTCTTTTTAGCAGGGGAAGGCAATTACCAAGACAAGCTGTAAAAAAGCCCATTTTTATTTTTCCCTTGCCGTTCTCAGTGGTTGCTGCCTGACTAAATGCCTCAGAGCAGGTTCTGTGGTGAGAGGGAGTGTTGTTGGTTGAGATTAGTAGGTGTGGCTGCAGGAAAATCCAGCAGCCCCAGTGCAGGTACCTCTTGGTAAAGCTCCAGGGTGCAGTTCAGCTTTAGGATGCTCTATCCAGTATGAGTTTCCCTTTTGTTTTGACTGGGTGATTTCTCTCTCTCTGTTTTTGGACAAAATGAAAGCTTCTTTTGAGAGATGGGGTGTTTCTTGGTTCTGGATCTTAATCACCTCTCACTCTCTGACTTTCAGGTGGAGCACCAGTACTCACACATATTCACTGTGACAGTAAGGAAAGCCACAAATGTCACCAAAGGAGCCATTGGTGACATGCGTGAGTATCTCTCTTTCTATTTTGCTTTTCTCCTGTGAGCCTGGGCAGGGAGGGGGAGCTGGTGACTCATAGTGCATTAAGTGGTTGTCAGTGGGCTGGTGGTGGAGTTCTGTCTGTCTGTCTGTCTGTCTAAAGCAGTGTCCCCGTGTCAGTGCTCACTCTCACTGAGAGAGCAGATGTGCCGCTCCTCCTTTCATTGATCCAGGAGGGCTGAGTGAGTTGTAAACGATTTGCCTACAAGCCAGCAACACCTACAATTAGCTTTTTGGCTGGGTCAGAAGTGCTGTGTGAGTGCAGTGAAACTGGAAATTGCTGCCACCTCACAGGGCTGTGGTTTGGTGGGGGATAAAAAGAGCCTCAGCTCTGCTGAGTCAGTGCAGAAAGCAGAAAAAAATGTAAGTCCATTAAAAGAAAACCCACCCAAACGGTCAAGCAGATCCTGTGGTGGGGAGATGGATGGCAACAGTACCTCTTCCTCTTTCTGGGAGGCTGCTGAGCCTCTGGACTTCACAGCTGAACAGGAAACCACTAGGAAGAACAACTCTGCTCTTAAGGAGGGAAGAGGGAGAGAATATTGGCTGAATTTTCAAAAATAATATTTCTCCTTCCTTAGATCTCCTTTGCTGCCAGGCCACCTCTCCCTTTTCCCAGTGCTTGCAGGCTGGGGCAGGGAGGATGAGTATGACCTTTGTCTCCTGCTCTCCCATCCAGCTGATTGGACATACAAGTGTTTCCCAACTCCTGGAAACTACTTTTGGGTCAAAATACATCAGCTGCTCCGACCCACCCATCCTGCACTTTGCTTCAGGGGGTTTTCATCACTGAAATCTGCTGTTGATGCTAAAATTGCAGGAGGGTTACTTGAGAGGGGGATGTTCAACAGCCACAAGTACAAGGGAAGAGAGGGGAGCCCTGGAAAAGGGGAAAAGAGGGAATTGTGAGCCTGTCATCCCCTGTGGGGTGAAGGGAAGGAGCACACAGGGAAGATGCAGTGGTGTGTGGATACAGATATATATAATTTCATACATGTGGTGGTCTTTAGATAAGAAGACTTCAGGAGAGGAGCTGGAAGAGTGGAACAAAGAGCCCATGAGTTTGTGTGTGTAAGAGGATGAGTTAAATGGAAAAACAAAGGCTTTACACAGGTCTTGGATGCAGGTGTCTGTCATGAGGCAGTGTGGGCAACATGGGCAGGGAAAAAAAGCCATGGCAACTTTGTGCACTAGATCAAATATGGTCCTATAGTATAAACTTTGAATATTATTCTTCAATATAATTGTATTTTTTTTTCTAGAAAACAAAAAAGTCCTCTTATCTTAGCAAGTCATCAAAATCAAGAAGCTGCTCAGGAAGAACATTTTATTTTGGTAAAACGTGCCAGAGTGATGCTGTAGGGCCACTGAAACCTGCTTGGCTTCTTGTCTGAGACAACTGCCAGAGCTCAGTAGCCTGAGGCACCCCCAGGCTGAGGCATCTCTGGGCGAGTTTCAAGGACCCAGGGCTGGTACTTGGGGTCCTGGCAGATCCCCAAAAATGAGAAAAAACAGATTGTTGCTTTTTTTTTTTTTTTGGGAAAATTAAAAGCATTTTTATTCCCTGTTGTGGGAGCCTGGCAGCTACTTGATTAAATGAATGATTGTGTTAATTACTGTGAGGAGGTGCTTGAAGCTGAGAGTGTTGAAGGGCTTTACAGTTGATTGTGCCAACCTATATATATATATATATATATATATATATATATATATATAGGTTTTATCTGATTTGCCAAAAATTAAACTTGTTGAAGGAATTGCTGAACTTTTCCATCAGGTTTTTTGTCTCAAGGACAGGAAGATGGCTGTGACAGACCATGTGTAAGCCCTGTTTGGGGTGGGTGCCTGAATTTCATTTTCCTCATGGACACTCCCAAGATGTTGACCCTTCTGATGAGTTCCCCTTAATTTTTTCTGTTGTTTTTGCTCCAGGTTATGAACCAGAAGTGCTCTGGGAACAATTTTACATTGTGGTGTGATGAAGGCCTGGGGCAACATGAGAGTTTTTGTTTGTTTTGCTGTTCTTTTTTCCATATCAGCATTTCCAAGACTTTCTGGAACAGCTCTGAGAGATCTGAGCAAATCTAAGTTTATGAAATATGCTGAAGTGCTTTGTGTGACATTTTCCATCTGGAGGCCCTGAACTCTACCTGTGCTCAAGGAGTTTTAGCTGGCAGGTCTGGTGTGTGTGGTGTCCCCCACAATGGGTGGCATGGAGGCACTGACTCCTCTGGCATGGCCATCCACACCTCTGTCTCCTCAAGCCCAGGCTGGGCAGATAACCAGTATTTCTAGAAAGTTTTCCAGAGTTTCTTGAGCTCTTCATGAATGGGCAGTGTAAATGGTTGTGTCATCCTCAGGCCATTTTGTCATTCCTTGAATCCATGTGTGGGAGTGATAAATAAGATTTCCTGTAAGAACTCCCCACCCAGGGTGATGGGAAGGGGGCAAAAGAGGTTTGAGGGTAGACCCTTTATTTCCCATCAGTTCATTCAAGTCCCTTCTTATTTCAGGTGTCTGCCCATTACTGTTGTCTCTATAGAAGCCCTTCCTTTATTGGTGTCACTTGTCTCAGTTTTAGTGTCCCTGGGAGTGGGAGTGATAAATGTGACTCCCACACCCTGGATACCTCCTGTCAGCATCCAGGTGGTGCAGCTGTAGCTGTACAAAGGTTTAAATCCTGGTTTGGAGGCTGCTGCTCTGCGAGGTGTGCTCAGCTCCTGAGGTTTATGAGCTGAGTAAGTGCAGCAGGTGGGTGCTGGGTGACCTTGGCTCTGTCAACAGCACAGGGAGAGAACATGACAAGAGGGTCACGTGAGGACAGGGACAGCTCTCACCTCTCACCACACAGGCAAACAGGCTCCCTTGGGGAAAATGACTGTAATTTATTGCCAGTTAATCGTAGCAGCCTAGGACAGTCAGGAATAAAGGAAAACCCACCTCCTGTACACCTTTCCTTCTGTCCTGCTGCATCCCTCTACCAGCTGTCATTGGGATTGGGGTCAGTCAATGCACCCTGCTGAATTCAGAAACACAGTTCAATGAAAAAGAAGACAAAAAAAAATACATTAAGAAGGAATTGTTCTCTGTGAGGGTGGGCAGGCCCTGGCACAGGGTGCCCAGAGAAGCTGTGGCTGCCCCTGGATCCCTGAAAGTGCCCAAGGCTGGGTTGGATGGGGCTTGGAGCACCCTGGGCTAGGGAAAGGTGTCCCTGCCCATGGCAGGGAGAGCTTTA